>NC_073307.1:130142505-130800484 GCF_027595985.1 Sorex araneus | reverse complement strand
GTGGAGGGTTTCGCCGACATTGTCTTCAATGTACCTTATGGTTTGTGGTCTAATGTTGAGGTCTTTAATCCATTTTGATCTGACTTTTGTGCATGGTGTCAGGTCAAGGTCTAAACCCATTTTTTTGCATGTGGTTGTCCAGTTGTGCCAACACCATTTGTTAAAGAGGCTTTCCTTGCTCCACTTCACATCTCTTGCTCCCTTATCAAAGATTAGATGGTCATACATTTGGGGTTGTGTGTAGGGATATTCCACCCTGTTCCATTGGTCTACGGCTCTGCCTTTGTTCCAGTACCATGCTGTTTTAATTGTTACTGCTTTGTAGTAAAGTTTGAGGTTGGGGATGGTGATGCCTCCCATCATCTTTTTCCCAAGAATTGTTTTAGCTATCCTTGGACGTTTGTTATTCCATATGAATTTTAGGATTGCTTGATCCATTTCTTTGAAGAGTGTCATGGGTATATTTATAGGGATCGCATTGAATCTGTATAATGCTTTAGGGAGTATTGCCATTTTGACAACATTGATTCTCCCTATCCACGAGCAGGGTATATGTTTCCATTTCCTCATGTCCTCTTTGATTTCATGGAGTAGCGTTATGTAGTTTTCTTTGTAAAGGTCTTTTACTTCCTTGGTTAAGCTGATTCCGAGGTACTTGATTTTCTGGGGCACGATTGTGAATGGGATTGCTTTTTTCATGTCCCTTTCCTCTGCCTCATTGTTTGCATATATGAAGGCCATGGACTTTTGGGTATTGATTTTGTAGCCTGCAACTTTACTGTATAAGTCTATTGTTTCTAAGAGTTTCTTAGTAGAGGTTTTAGGCTTCTCTAGATATAGTATCATGTCGTCTGCAAATAGTGAGAGTTTGATTTCTTCCCTTCCTATCTGGATGCCCTTAATCTCTTTTTCTTGTCTAATAGCTATCGCAAGTACTTCCAGTACTATATTGAAGAGGAGTGGTGAGAGTGGGCATCCTTGTCTTGTGCCTGATCTCAGAGGAAAGGCCCTTAGTTTTTCCCCGTTGAGGATAATGCTTGCCGTAGGCTTGTGATAGATGGCTTCGACTATCTTGAGGAAAGTTCCTCCAAACCCCATTTTGGCGAGGGTTTTCATCATGAAAGGATGTTGGATCTTGTCAAATGCTTTCTCTGCATCTATTGATATGATCATATGGTTTTTGTCTTTACTTTTGTTGATATGCTGGATTATGTTGATTGATTTCCGAATGTTAAACCATCCTTGCATCCCTGGGATGAATCCCACTTGGTCGTGATGTATGATCTTTTTGATGAGTTGTTGGATCCTATTTGCCAGTATTTTGTTGAGGATCTTCGCATCGGTGTTCATCAGGGATATTGGTCTGTAATTTTCTTTCTTAGTGATGTCTTTGTTTGCTTTTGGTATTAGGGAGATGTGTGCTTCATAGAAACTGTTTGGGAGATTTCCTGTTTTTTCAATTTCCTGGAAAAGTTTGAGGAAAACAGGCAGCAGGTCTTCTTTAAATGTTTGGAAGAATTCGCCAGTGAAGCCATCTGGGCCTGGGCTTTTGTTTTTGGGGAGGTTTTTGATCACAGCTTCAATTTCCTTAACATTGATGGGTCTATTCAGGTATTCCAAGTCTTCTTTGTTCAGTCTTGGGAGATTGTAAGAATCAAGGAATCCATCCATTTCTTTTAGGTTCTCCTGTTTTGTGGCATATAGACTTTCGAAGTAGTCTCTAATGATCTTTTGAATCTCACTGGTTTCTGTTATGATGTCCCCCTTTTCATTTCTGATTCGATTTATTAGGGTTCTTTCTCTTTCTTTCTTTGTGAGTCTTGCTAGCGGTTTATCAATCTTGTTTATTTTCTCGAAGAACCAGCTCTTTGTTTCATTGATCTTTTGGATTGTCTTTTTGGTTTCCATGTCATTAATTTCTGCTCTAATTTTTATTATTTCTTTCCTTCGATCTGGTTTGGGTTCCCTTTTCTGGTCCTTTTCTAAGGTCTTGAGTCGTGAAGTCAAGCTGTCTATGTGGGCCCTTTCTTCCTTCCTGAGGAATGCTTGGAGAGCTATAAATTTTCCCCTTAACACGGCTTTAGCTGCGTCCCATAGGTTTTGGCAGCTCGTGTCTTCATTCTCATTTGTTTCTAAGTATTTTTTGATTTCTTCCTTGATTTCCTTCCTGACCCACTCATTGTTCAACATTGAATTGTTTAATTTCCAAGTGTTTGACTTGATTCTCCGTGTCAGTGAGTGGTTAGCTTCTATCTTCAGCGCATCGTGGTCTGAAAAGATGGTTGATACAATTTCTATTTTTCTGATTCTATTGAGGTATGTTCTGGGGCCCAGTACATGGTCTATTTTAGAAAATGTTCCGTGTGCACTGGAAAAGAATGTGTATTCTTTCTTTTGGGGGTGTAAGGCCCTGTATAGGTCTATTAGGCCTCTCTCTTCAATTTCTTCTTTCAGAGTCAGTGTTTCCATGTTGAGTTTTGTTCTTGTCGATCTATCTAGAGGCGATAAGGCCATATTGAAGTCTCCGACTACTATTGTGCTGTTAGTGATGTCCTCTTTGAAGTCTGCTAGGAGTTGTTTTAAATATTTAGCTGGTCGCTCATTAGGTGCATATATGTTTAAGAGTGTGATTTCTTCCTGTTGAACATATCCCTTGATAAACAGAAAATGACCTTCGCTGTCCCTTTTAATCTTTTTCAACCTGAAATCTATGTTGTCGGATATTAGGATGGCCACTCCAGCTTTTTTACGGGGGTTGTTTGCTTGCAGGATTGTTTTCCATCCTTTGACTTTGAGTCTATGTTTACTCTGTTTGTTCAGGTGTGTTTCTTGCCGGCAGCAGAATGATGGGTTTAATTTCTGGATCCATTTTGCCACTCTGTGTCTCTTGATGGGTGCATTTAGGCCGTTGACGTTGAGAGAGATTATTGTGATAGGATTTTGTGTCATATTTCTGTGGTATTTGTTGTTTTTATGTGGCTCCACCTTGTCTTACAGTAGCCCCTTGAGACCTTCTTTCAAGTTTGGTTTTGAGTCTATGAAGGACCTGAGCTGTTGTTTATCCGAGAAGTAGTGTATGGTTCCTTCGAGTTTGAGTGAGAGTTTAGCCGGATAAAGTATTCTTGGTGAGGCATTCATTTCGTTGAGTCTTTTCACTATGTCCCACCATTGTCTTCGGGCTCGGAGGGTTTCCTCTGACAGGTCTGCTGTAAATCTGAGGGGTGCTCCTTTGTATGTAATTTCCTTCTTTGACCTTGCTGCTTGCAGAATTGTGTCTCTATCCATAGCATCCGTCATTCTGACTATGATATGCCTTGGAGTCTTTTTATTCGGGTCTCTTTTTGCTGGTACTCTTCGGACTCCTTGTATCTGGATGCCTGCCTTCTCCAGCTCTGGGAATTTCTTAGCAATGATGTCTTTGACTGTGTTTTTTTCATTGGGGTTACTTCCCTGTGGTTCTGGTACTCCAATGATTCTTATGTTGTTTCTCTTGAAGTCATCCCCCAGGGCTCTGATTCGCTCTATAGCCATTTTGAGGTCTTTGGCCATGATTTGTTGTTGTCTATAAGCTTTCTGCAGCTCATCTTCCAGGTCGCTGATTCTTTCTTCAGCTGTAGTCATTCTACTGTTGAGGGCATCTAGTGAGATTTTTATTTCATCTACCGATTCCTTTATTTGTGAGATTTCCGTTCGAAGATTTGAAATTTCTGCTCTCATTTCTGCTCTCATTTCTTCCTGAATTTTCTTGGTAGACCGTTCCAGCGCTTCATTCATCTCCTCCCTTAGTTTCTTGGATGTCTGTTCCATGGTTGCTTGGAGTAGGTCTACTCTCCTCCAGATCTCCTCTCTAAATTGTTTATCTGAGAGGTCATAGATGTGAGTAGCCCCCATTGATGTTTCTGGAATTTTTTCTTCTCCCTCTCTTGGTGGAGGGGATTTTCGCTGCTTCTTCATATTGTTACGGAAGTATAGAGTTGGAGCTCTGTAGTTATTTGTTCCTTTTTCCTTCTTGTGGAAAGAAGGTTTTCTGATCGTGCTAAACTTCCCTTATTAACTGAGAGCTTTTATAGTGTCAGACTAAGCTAATGGCTATTTTGTGTGTTAGAGATTGCAAAAGTGAATTTTCAAAAACATACAAGTACTGATTGAGCTGAGGTAACAAAGAATAACTGCGGCCGCGTTAGCGTTGGCCGCTCTGAGAGGAGGCCACGCCCACTTTTAGACCACGCCCACTAACATACAGGACACGCCCCCAGTGTCTTCCTGCGAGGGCGGGCCGCAGTTAGGGGGCCCGGGGAGGAGCCGGGGCGCAGAGGACACGGGCTGGGGCGGCTGGAAGGTCTCGGGGAGTCCAGGCGGCGGGAAGCGGGGCGCGGGAGGGCGTGGCCGAGGGTCCGGGAAGGTACCTGAGAGAGCGGGCCGCAGTTAGGGGGCCCGGGGAGGAGCCGGGGCGCAGAGGACACGGGCTGGGGCGGCTCGGGATGGTGGTTTAATCAGTATTTGACTGTGACTTAAACCTGAAAGCTTTGTATTTTTTTTGTTTTCACGGTGGTTCAATAAAATATTTCTTTAAAAAAAAAATAAATAAATAAATCAGTTTAGTCCTAGGAGACATCATAGTGGGTAATTTATGTTTAATTAAATATATATGATACCTTGTTAAATTATCTATTTAATTAATTTTATCACTCATTATTTATTTAAATAAAATTGATGAATAATATATATCTGCATTTTTTACTAATGTGCTGAGGAAAAAGAAAACTGATTAACTTCATATAAAACGTGATCTAAATATCAATGAGGGACAAGAAAAACTGTTCAGGAGTACAGCCAATGAAATCAAGTTTAGCCTCCTATTTTAAAATTATAAACTTCAATGCTATTTTAATTTCACAATAAATCATAACAGAGGTCTTTAAAGCATTGTTTTGTCATTTCCTTATATATTTTAAGACATCAAGATTTACACAGATTATAAAATGCCCTTGGAATGTTTATGAATTATTTCTCTTTCAATCTTAACCCTTAAGAAATACATATTTAAGGGCTGGAGCAATAGCACAGCGAATATCTTGCACAAGACCGTTTGCCTTGCACGTGATCAACCCAGGTTCGAATCCCAGCATCCCCTATGGTCTCCTGAGCACTGCCAGGAGTCATTCCTGAATGCCTGAGCCAGGAGTAACCCCTGTGCAATCCGGGTGTGACTTTCCACCCCCTCCCCCCCAAAAGAGAAATACACACTTGTTGGGTTGGAGAGAAAGTAAAGTAGTAGGGTGTATGCCTATGCAAGCTAATCCTGATTCAATCCTGCACATCACATGGTTTCCTGCACATAGCTGGATATAAATTTGAAGGTCTCAGAACCAAAGGGATTAGCCCAGGTAATCTTATGCATTGCAAGGCACAAGCAGGCCCCACGTTGTCAAGCCCTTGCATTGATTTTTCAGTCTGATTGGCCCAGAATCTCTGAGAGAAGTTCTGAGGCCTCCTGGATACCAGTCAGGAGGCCCTCACACAAAAATACATGTTTACTTTTCCATGTACATAATAAATACTATGTCATCTTTACTGCAATGTTGGCATAACACTAAGACAAATTTTTTTTTGAAATCTTCTGGAAAGTAAATGTATTTAATGATAAGAGAAAATAGCATTGAGCCCAGGAGTGAGATGAGGAGGGTACAATGAATTCCTACAAATGAATATAGGAATTATAATTCATTAATTATAAGGTAATTCCTATAGTTAATTCCTAATATCTAGGATTGTGTTAATAATGTATTTTTCATACATTCTTTCATTTACTCAACAAGTATTTGTTGAGTAATAATTAGTTTTCCTGTCACTAATGACTGAATACCAGATGATTGGCAAGATAGAGCTTGCTGTAATAGCATTACTAAGAATTTTTTATTAGTAAGAATTTTTTATTTAAAAATCGTTTTTTTTTTTGCTTTTTGGATCACACTTGGTGATGCACAGGGGTTACTCCTGGCTATACACTCAGGAATTACCCCTGGCAGTGCTCAGGGGACCATCTGGGATGCTGGGGATTGAACCCAGGTCGGCCACATCCCTACCCACTGTACTATTGCTCCAACCCCCGAACTATTCATTTTTTTATAAAAGAAAAATAGTACATTAAAATACTGAAAGAATTGCGATATATAGAGCTCAGTAAGTGTACAACAGAGTCACATGTGCCACTTATGAATAAAATAGTACCTCTGTATGTATAACATTGGAAATACTTTCTCTACACTAGATTAAATGTTTAACATTTTTATTAAATTATATTTATGAAAATACATTTGATGTATTTATGTTTCAAATATGTTCATATATGTGCAAACCATAACCACTAACACATCATGTTAAATTTTGCAATGAAATTTTCAAAACTTGCTTATATCATTGCTACCTCTATATTGTCATTTCAAGTAATGATTCCTTTACTTCATGCTTGTCTTCAATCCCAAATCATCACCCCAGCCAATACCACCTCCCTCACTGACTCATGTGATGAATTAAGAGTACCTCTTGAGGGATATTTTGATGTATCAGGCTGATTTTTTTCTTTATTATACTCAAAGTTCTTTGAATAATTCTTTGGATATAGGCCTTTATTACTAAAAATATTAACTAAATTCTCTTATACTTTAATGTGACCTAAGCCTGTTTTATCTTATTTTCCTTTTACCTTAAATTCTAAAACTCAATGTCAGAGATAGCTTCAAAAAAATCATGATTTGGAAACAAATTGAAATTAATAATTTATGATATGACTAATCTTAGAAGAGGTAGGGAGAAGATGAAACTCCAAGGTGCACCAGACTTTGGGCTGAAAACTCTGGGGCCCCTACGGAAGGAACCAATTGAAGTCCATAGTGTTGAAACACAAGAAGTTGTACACCCACCCTACAGCTCCAGGCATATAAACAGCCAAGCTTCAGAGCTTCACTATTAATCTCATTTGAAGCCAAGTCAAAGAATATTATGTGTTCCACAGCTCCTGGAGCAACACTTCCACATTCCAAAATTCTAACAGTCCTATTGGGGCACAGCAAATTAGAAGGGAAAGTAGTAGAGAAGCCCACTAAGCTCAATAAACAAAAACAATAACACAAAAGGCTCAACTAGCAATAAACAGCTCAGCAAATCCTCAAACTATGAATTTAACAATATCATTATGAACTATAGTCATTTTCTCAAATTTTCTTTTCATGTACTATTTTTCATTAATCCCATTTTTCATTTTGTTGTAACAAGCAACCTGAGATAAATTTTTTTGTGACTTGAGGGGGTGATTGGAAAATTGGGAAAAACGGTGGGGGGAAGGTCACACTGGTCCTGGGATTCATGTTGGAACACTGAATGGCTGAAACAATTTTATTATGAGCAACAGTAGAACATAGTGTTTTAAAAAAGGGTAAAAAAATCAAGAAATATGCCACTTCATTTATTTTTGATATTTGAGTTTTTTGTTTCCTCTAAAAACGCTCTCTTTATTCCCTGTTTTGAGCACTTATGTATGCTGGAATAGAATTTTTTCATGTCTCTTTTACCTGGGCATTTTTAAGCTTCTTGGTTCAAATTTGGAAAAGTTTTCCAGATTGATTTTTCCAAAATTTTTTTCTCCCATAATATTACCATTCTTTTATGTATTACAAATTCACATTAGGTCATCTGAAGATATACACAGTGCTGTAACATTACTTTAAAATGTTTATCTTATATGTATAAAATTTTAGGTAACTTCAATAATTATATTCAACTTTACTTTTTTTCTCTTTTGCATTGTCTAATCAGTTTTTATTGCTCATTATTGCTGTGTATATGTTTATCACACAAATTATAGTTGTCATTAAAGATAGACTTGGTTAATTACTATTGTTCTAATTAACATTTGAAACGTAAATATGTGGATGCCCATTCTGAAGTTTGTCCTGTTTCCTTCTGGTTTAGACCTGGGATTGTTTTATTGAGGGTTTTATTCTAGAGCTAGGTGATATTTATTTACCTATCTGGCAATATTCTATTGAAAGGAAATTTATTATTTTGTGATCTGATTTTTACTTTACTAGGTATGTATTCCTATGTACCTATGATTATATTAAACTTGCTTCATAGATACAATTAATTTACTCAGAAATAAACTTTCTTTAATGACTTTTATGTGTCTTCTGGATAATCTAGCAAAAATTATTCTCCATGGCTGAAGCAAGACCTTTGTAAGTACTCTGCACAGCTCCCTACTAATCATCACTTTCCACTCTTCTGTTATCAGGAATTTTCCCTGGATATTTGGGATGGTCAAATATTTCTAATATTTTTAAGTATTTGTTTCTATAATTTTGAGTAGTTTTCTCACATGCCTGTACATCTAAATCTTTAAGGGAGGCTTTTATATATCCTATGACTTTTCATTTTCTCTCACTGATTTCTGTCCAGTAAAATAGTTATCTTTCATTCCCTTTCTTTTTATGTTTTGTGGCTGCATCATGGCTGCTCTCTTCCAGAACCTTGGTTTTATAGTCTCTGGATATTGACCATCAGTGGGATTACACAGTGCCCGGGGCAATTTCTGGGTGTGACCGCCTAGCTACTGGAAAATGGGGGATCTGGGCGGAAGAGTCCCAGTCCTGATCTGAGCAGGCTTGGAGATCTCAGCCCTGGGATCCACACACCTGGGTTCCTCTGCATGGCTGTGGCTGAGGTCCGGAGGTCTTCGACTGCAGGGGTTCTGCTCGGGGCTGGGAGAGAAACTGAAACCCACCCCCTCTGAGGGGCCCCAGTGAAGACAGCTAGGTGCAGGGGCAAGAGACTCTCAGGTTCAATGATTACATTATTATGTAACTTTATTTTTTTTGCTTGCACTCTTACAAAAATCCAGAACAAGGTAAGAAAGAATTCTATCTATATCTATATCTATTATTACCCAATCTATTGTAGCACTGTAGTACTGTCATCCCATTATTCATTAATTTGCTCGAGCGGGCACTAGTAACATCTCCATTGTGAGACTTGTTGTTACATTTTTGGCATATCGAATATGCCTATGGAAAACTAACTCTGAATCATCAGGGTGACTTAAAGAAAAAGATCAAAAAATTTTTGTTCTACAATCTTCTTCCTCACATAATTTTCACTAAACTCCTCCACACCACCCTGGAATAAAAAAAAACTGGTTAAAGTCATTGGGTAGCAGTGGTATATAAACTATGCAGTGAAAAGGCAGTTAAAAAATATTACATGTCTTCTGTGTGCCAGATGTGTTTCTTCTACCAATATAGCCATTTTTCCTATCTGTCTCCAGACAAGGTCAGATCAGAACACCTGAAGAGTCTGCCACCAGTACTCATCAGTATACTATCTTGGTTCTTCACACACTACTTGTCTGAATGCAAGGTTCTGTCCCAGTGGAAAACCAGTAGGTCTGTCCTGTTGTACAAGAAGGGAGACATCCACGACATTGGCTACTGTCACCCAATCTGCCTGTTGTCCATCGTCTACAAGTTATTCACTCAAGACATCCTGAATAGGATTGGCAGGACACTAGACAAAGGATAACCATGCAAGCAAGCTGGGTTCTAAAAAGGATTCAGCACTATCTACCATATCTACATGGTGACAAAGCTCATTGTGGTTTTGTGAGAGTTCAAGATGCTGCTCTGTCTAACATTCATTGATTTAAAGAAGGCTTTTGATTCTATTGAAACTGAAGCGGTCATCGAAGCTCTAGCTAAACAGGGTGCTTAAACTCAACACATAAAATCCTCCATGAGCTATATTATGGATTCACCACCAGGATCTCAACATTCTACAAGGAAGTAATCATTGATGTAAAGAGAGGGGTTAGGTAGGGCAACACTATTTCACCGAAACTCTTCAGTGACACCCTCGAGAACATCATGTGACTACTGGAATGAGAAGGAACGGGAGTGAAGTCAGCAACTACATCACCTCCGCCACTGATGACATTGTTTTCATAACACCAAATATCAGGCAAGTGGTACGAATGCTGACTGACTTTGACTGTGAGTGTGAAAGGTTGGACTGCAGCTAAATCTCACCAAGACAATGTTCATGAGAAATGGACTAGTTTCTGATGTTCCATTACCCTCAATGAAATGAACATCTCTGAAAGTAGCAATTACATGTAACTAGGTTGAGAACTCAACATGACAATCGACCTGGCACCTGAACTGCACAGGAGGAAGAGAGCAGCGTAGAACGCCTTCACGAGCATCAAAGAAATGGTTAAGAAGAAGAAGCACCTCTGACTCTAGGCACATCTTTTCAACTCCACCTTTCTTCCTGCACTGACATACGGCTCAGAGACCTGGGCCCTATTAAAACAGGATGAGAATGCTATTTGGGTATCCCAAAGAAGAATCAAAGAAGCTATGCTTGGAGTATCATATTTCACTCAAGTGAGAGAAGAAATCCAGAGTTCTGACCTCCATTGATGGTCAAAAATTTGGGACGCTGTCTCATTTGCCAAGGTGTCAAAAATCAGATGGGCCGGACATATAATAAATTTATTTTATTTTATTTTTATTTTTTATTAGAGAATCACTGTGATATAAAGTTACAAACTTATGAAATTTTGTGTTTCATTTCACTCATACAGTGATAATTTACCCATCCCTCCACCAGTGCCCATTCACCTTCACCAATGATCCCAGTATCCCTCACACCATCCCTATCCCATTACCCACCACCCCACCCTGCCTCTGCGGCAGGGCATTCCCTTTTGTTCTCTATCCTTTTGGGTGTTGTAGTTTGTAATATAGGTATTGAATGGCCTTCATGTTTGGTCTATAGTCTACTTTTAATTCGCATCTTCCAACCCGAATGGGTCCTCCCAACATCCTCTACTTGGTGTTCCCTTCTCAATCTGAGCTGCCTTTTCCTCCAGCATATGAGGCCAGTTCCAATCTGTGCGGCAGACCTCCTGGTCCTTATCTCTACAACTCTTGGGTATTAGTATCCCACCCTGTTATTTTATATTCCACAGATGAGTGCAATCTTTCTATGTCTGTCTCTCATTCTGATTCATTTCACTTAACAAGATACTTTCCATATTGATCCACTTATATGCAAATTCCATGACTTCATCTTTTCTAACAGCTTCATAGTATTCCATTGTGTAGATGTACCAGGTTTCTTTAACAAGTCTCTGTTTTTGAGCACTCTGTTTTTTTCCAGGTTTTGGCTATTTAGAGATGACCACTGGACTAGAGCTGTTACCGACTGGATTTCACGGGAGGTCAATAGGCCACAGGCCACCCACCTATGAGATGGTCAGACTTCTTCGTCAAGAACCCGAATGAACAGTTTGAGGCTCTTCGTGTTCGTGGAGTGAGCAGATGCCATTGGGCTACACTAGCATGTGACAGAAAAAAATGGAAGCATTACTGGCATCTGCTGGAACAAATCAACAAACAATGGGATGACAAGTGATACAAGTGATATGTCTCCACAATAACATTCTTTCTTTACTCCACTTTTGCCAATGTCCATATTTCTTCCATATGGGAGATACATGTGGGGGGGATTGGGTGGGGGGGTCATTCAGTTTTGAACCCTCTTGTTCATAATCACCTAATTAAGAAGTAGGACTTAAATACTTTTATAATGACAATGAAATTTATCAAGCATAATCTTTACAATAATATGCTACATGTACTATCACCTATGTCACTTATGAAACACAGAAGCTTAAAGAATATGCTTAAGATTTCTCATTAAAAGCATATACTACACTAGAGCTGCACACTTACAACTTCTTGCAATATGTCACTTCATATCTGTTTAATACAATGCACCTTTCTTCATACTAAACCCATAGTTAGGAAAACATGGGGAGAGAAAGAGAGAGAGAGAGAGAGAGAGAAAGAGAGAGAGAGAGGCAGAGTAAGAGAGAGAGAATGTCATTATGTCATTTTAAAATTGTAAAAGAAGGCTAAATAAGTGTTAATGGTTGTTGTATGTATTGTTTATATTTTCTTTTGGGGGCCACATCTGGCTATGTCCAGGACTTCCTTCTTTTCTTGTGCTCAGGGATCACTCATGTTATGTTTGAGGGACCACATGTGGTTCTGGAATCAAACCAGTGACAGCTGTATGAAACTTAAGATCTTAATCCTGTACTATCTCTGATGTTATCTGTGTTTTAATATACTTAATTTCCATTCTAGGTGATAGAGATTATTGGTGCTATAATAATTTTAATATTTAGTACATCAAGAATCATAGGCTGTTTCAGTCGAACCTGATCTAGAAATAACACCATTTCACTTTTCAGATGCTTGCGTAGGAATGGATAAAATCTTGCTTACCCGTACCAGGCGTGGGAAGCTATATTTGGTCATTGCTCTCTTTTATTTCACCACATAGATACTCTTACTAATGTAGGAGCCAGAGTAGTCTTTCATGGTTTGTTTCTTCTTAGTTTATTTTCTATCCATCCTTTAAAAATGGACTGAAATGTATCAAAATTTCATTTCTGAATCACTGACAGTCAACTGATATTTTCACCCTTCCTTTAGAAAGAAGGCAGTTTGCCAGTTTCAATATGTGGAGAGTTTTGAGAATCTTCTTTTCTCCCCTTATTTTTGCCAAGAAAGAAAAGGGCATGAAAAAATAAAGAATTATCAGGTAAAACTGTATGGGAAATTTGGGGCCATGTTCCCTATAATTTCTGAACTTTCAGGTTGATATAAAGAAGCATGAAATATCTGACAAATTAAAGAGAATGATCTGCATTATTTTTTAATTCCTTCTGAGAAATGAAGGCTTGATATAGTCCTATACAACACTTATTTGACAATTATTTGGGGGGTGAAGGAATCATACCAGCTGTGCTAAGGGCTTATTCCTGGCTCTGTATTTAGGGAACACTACTGGGGGTACTCAGGGAAGCATATGTGGTGCTGGAGATCAAAGTACACACAAGGCGAGCATATTACCCCATGTATTATCTCTCAGACTGACAAGAAAATTTTAACATGGGGCTAATTACCATTCTGCAAGCAACAGGAAATGAGAAATTGGGATTTGGAGGATGGGTGCCACCTGAAATGCCACCTGGGGTAATGATAAAATTGACATTTTTTAAAAGAGTGTTTTATGACGAGTATATTTCTTCTGGTCAGTATGGGTAAAACGCCTAAGAACAGATTCCTTTTGGAATAAATGAGGCAGGCAGAAGAGTAATAGAAAAGCTGGCAAAGGGTAATTATGAAAATATGAGCAGTGGGCCAGTAATGAGACAGAACTGGCGAGTGAGGGGGAGCTGGTAGGCAGGCATCTTGGCCAGAAATGGGATAGAACATGAATCATGCCTAAGGCTTGATAAAACTGAGTACAAATAAATAATAACCTCTTAGCAAAGGAAAATTAAATGGCATATGTATTTTAATTTTGGGTATCAGCAAATACCCTTCAGATTTAAATATAAATGAACTACAATAATAATTTTCTATTTCTTAGGATCCTTCTTCAAAGGCATATCTTGTTCATTAGCATATATGGGGATTTAATTTGTCTTATTCTAATGACAGTTATAAGTATATTCTTATTTTACAATTAGAAAAGTGGGAAGGGCTTTATTTGGAATCACTGATTAGGACAATGCCTTCCATACTCTATGAAGTTTTGTGCTGAGTTCTTTATAACCAGGATTTTGTTTGATATTTTAAATAACCTCCTTGGGTCATTATTGTGCATTTCCTTTAAAAATGTTTTTGGGCCAGAGAGATATAGTACACGAGAAAGAGCATTTGTCTTGCATGCTATTGACCTCAGCTAGATTCCTGGTACTATACACTGTCTGTCAGAAGTGATTCCTGAGCACAGATCCAGGAGTAAGTCCTCAGCACAGCTTGGTGTGGCCTAAAAATGAGAAAGAAAGACTTTGGTGTGTCATATACCATTGGTCATAGGATGTAGTTGCCCAAAGTATGCTGTTAAGTCTAGGGGTACGTATTCAAGAAATAGAGCGTTCCATATTTTCTCTCAGCCAGCTGCAACATGTGGTGATGACCGCGCTGTTGGAGAACAGACTGTCACTCGCTTCATCAGCTCAATGTGTCAGGAAAGATGAGTGGGGGCCAGTACAAGTGGTGGATGAAATGGAAGGTGGTGAGTCATGCTCTCATCTCTACATCTAAAAATAATCACTGCATATTAAAAGAACACATTTTCTTCTAAAAAATTGAATACTTTTATACCTATGTGTCTGTAATTTTCCATTACTAAACCGTATTCCAGGGCCACTGAGATATATCCCTCAAACATATTAACTATTATCCCAAAGAGTCAGAGAGCCGATTTGAATTGCGGCACCCACACAGGCCATTGATAATGCAGGCAGAGCAATCAGTTGGTTGTCAGGGATGTCATCCTTTAAAATGACTTTATAAGAAATTGGTATAGTGGAGGGCTTTTAGAGAGTTAACTGCTTTTGCCCACAAACCCACTGAACCAGAGGTCTTTAGTGGGTAAGGTAATTTTGACCAACTGCATCAAAATCCACATCACAGAACTCACATTCATACTGAAAAAAGCAGACAGATCTTCCCATTCCTTGCAATCACCAGCACTGAGGAAGATCAATCCCTAGGTGATTATGAAGGGGCGGCAAAGGGACAAAGGATTATGCTTGAGAATATAAAAATACATCTAAGATCTGTATAGTGAATCACTGGTTATTTTTAAACTGAAACAGAAGTGATTTGCAACTTAGTTACACACGCACTACAGACATAGAAGTGATCTTGCAAATTTTGCTGATATTTGAGAACAGTAACAAAGGGATAGAATCATGTATTAAATTTTGCTCCCGTTCCCATGATTAGCAGTCAGAAATAGTGCAGAAATACTAATCAATTGAAGCCTCAAAATATATCATTTTCAGTCTTTTTTTTTTTAACCCTGACATATCAACAGTTGGTAACTTTGAATAGCTGCTTGGGAAATGTTCAATCAATAAAAATGACAATATTTGAGTACATGGAAAATGTCAGATCCCTGGAGAATAGATTGAAGGATGCAGATGTTTGTTAATTAAGTCTACAAAGGCAGTAAAATTAATGATACCAATATCTCATCTATGCCATTTGTAAAGAAACAGCTGTTTCCCTTAACCATTTACTCAATCTTTATATGTCCCGCCCCCACAATAGCTGTTAAGTTTTATTAATATTTGCTTCACCTGTAAACTTCAGTCAACCTGGGGCTGGAGCGATAGCATAGCGGGTAGGGCATTTGCCTTGCACGCGGCCAACCCGGGTTCGAATCCCAGCATCCCATATGGTCCCCTGAGCACTGCCAGGAGTAATTCCTGAGTGCAAAGCCAGGAGTAACCCCTATGCATTGCCGGGTGTGACCCAAAAAGAAAAAAAAAACCTTTAGTCAACCTATAGACAATTCTTATAGAAATAATATCATTTACTCCAAGAAAAATGGTAAGTAGTATTTAGGTATATAAGAATAAGTTTTAAACCTGCTATTGTAACAAAAATAACTGCATCGATTTTATTTCTTTTCCATGGGTGGGTACTGGTTGTTTGCATCACAGATTATTGATTTCATTTTGAAAATTTAATTTTTACAGACTTTTATTCTGAAATTTCCACCTTGGGAAAGAACAAAGAGAGAAAGATGGATAAGTGAGGAGAATTGCTATCCAGCTGCTAAATAGCAATACCTCCTAGGCTATGCTTTGTTTTAAATAAGAAAACCAGTAAACAGGAAATGACCTATTTGGGGTAACCCCACCCGTGAATGGCTCAGCAAGGACTCACACACTTGGGTGTCTAGTTGTAGTCATCAGACTGCCATTACCTAGTCATGCTTCCAGATCAAAGAAACCACAGAGCTCTAAGACGCTATGGTGAGATCTTACTTTGCTATCATGAGAAATTTTGTCCGTCTCAAGATATCACCATGATCTAGTTGGAACACTGACTAATACAAACACTTAACAAGAAGTCTAAGGTAGTGACAGACAGGAAGCATGTTTCACTAATTGAAACCACTTAAAGGTATTTCAAAGTAAAATATATGAGAATACTTCAGTCTACAAACATCACTTTTCTCCATCATCAAGCCAGATTTTTTTATTCTTGTGCTATCTGTATCTGCATGACTTAGAAGGTGCTTAACCCTTAGTTCATTTGTTGAACTAATGCTTTTGTCCCTTTAAAGCACCCTATGGATTAATCAAGAAGATAAAGAAGCAGTCTTTAGGAAATAGGGTTAAAATGTACTGATTTTCCATTTTACAGGTAGAAGAGGAATCCTCTGCTTAAGGCAGTTTAATAATGATGTAGGGAGTATGCAAGATAGAAGGAAGATACCACACAAAGAATGAAAGAAGAACATCTTATAATTTGAGCTCCTAGGATTTAATTCTAAAATTTGAGCTCCTAGGATTTAATTCTAATTCTTTTATTTATTAGCTATACAAAAGTTTTTTTATAGCTTTTGAGAAATTACTTCTCTGACCTGTGGATTCTTTATCCATAAAAATGAAGTAATAACAACTTCTTCACTGTGTTGATGGATTAAAGTGGATAATCCTCATAAAGGCATTTAGTGCTTAATATAGACTGTGACAGTAATTTATAGTAGTCAAATTATAATTATTAGTGGAGACAATGCTTAAGCTCCTCTAGAATCTGTATAAACACACTGAGAACATTATACTTTGCTGTTACTGAGAATATAAGTCTGTAATGTAATGAGACATTAAACTAATATTTGAAGAACAAATACAAGTCACAGAGCTAGTAAGTGTTGCACATAAAGAAACTAGATCTCAACATGAGACCCACTTCCAAACAGTCTTGCATTCTTGATGAATGCAGAAACAATGCAAATGATAACAACATTAGTATTTGCCAGTCTTAGAATGCTAAGTGCCTGTATGTATTATTTCATTCATTCTAAAGATATTAAAGTTTATTTTCCAAATACTAAAGTTATTTGAAATTGAGGAATGATTAAGTATTTATCAATCACTAATATCACAAGTTGATTTCTCCCACCACCAGCTATATTGTGGTCATGTAGAGTAATATTAAAGGAACAACACTGAGGAACTGTGAATTTTTATATTCACTCCAAAAAAGACTGTAAAATTATAAGTGTCTTGGAGTTCTCTAGAGTACCACATTGAAAATTCCCAACTGACTCTGAATGAACTAGGAAGCTTTGGGCTATAGACATTCCTAAATTAGCATGATCTATAGGAAAAGTTGAAGAACCTACTCTATATCTTTGTCATGAGAGGTCATGTGACATTTATGTAAAAATTCTTTATTTGAGAGTTCTTTCATGTGACATTTATGTAAAAATTCTTTATTTGAGAGTTCTTTCAGGTGTCTACTCAGACATTTTCTTCTTATAAACAGTATGAATTATATTTAAAGGGTTTTGAATTCTGCAGAGAATCTGCTTCAACTGTAACACTTTATTCATATAAAGTCATAGTAAAAATGTTTCCTGCATAATCATAATAATAATTTTAAATAGCTAAGTAATGCCCAAAGTGGGAGATTTTTATGAGACTCGCTTTTGGGTATGGAAACTAATGCTTTTCAAATATATATATATATATATATATGTATATATATATATAATTTGAAACTAATGCTTTTCAAATATATATGTATACATATATATGTATATATATTTACATATATTATCATTAGATATAAATATACACAGGGTCTGATGTGGAATGCATAATTACTAAAGAATAATCATGCTAAAGAAAGCAGATAATAGTCAAAGAAATAAAAAATAACAAAGAGAAAATGGGTTCCAATGTCTGTGCAAGAACATTCTACTGCTCTCCTATGAATTAATTAGAACTGCAGAGTTCTAACGGCTTCTTTAAAACATTTCATTTAACTTTGTTATATTCAAATAGTTAATTAAATGTTTACTAGTAAACAGATGTCAGATGTGTAGAAATATCACTTAATGTAATTAAAATACACATACTGTATGCTCAAACAAACGTGTCTTAGCTTTCAGAATTTTTTAGATACTCATCAAAATCTATTTCTAGCATTCAAGCACTGCCTTATAAAATAATCATTTTTGTGGAAAGAAAGGCTTCTATTTTTTAAAAAGTTGGTCCTGATAGAGAAAAAAATAATCAGAGGAAATTTAAAAACACATATCTAGCAAGATCCACAAAAGTGTTCTAATTGTCCTTGGATGTCTTTTTGGCATTTCCTGTTTACACTAAAAGCTGCCCTTATAGTAGGAACAAGTTTCCACTTGTTATATTATGTTTCTTATGTTCCTCCTGATTCTTTTATATGACTAATAAATAATGATTAGTGTAAATTCTAGACCCTTTATTTACTATCTAAAATAGTATTATAAAACATAAATATTATAATGGGCTGGAGCTATAGCACAGCGGGTAGGGCTTTTGCCTTGCACAGGGCCGACCCGGGTTCAATTCCTTCATCCCTCTTGGAAAGCCTGGCAAGCTACCGAGAGTATCCCGCTCACACAACAGAGCCTGGCAAGCTACCACTGGTGTATTCAATATGCCAAAAATCAGTATCAACAAGTCTCACAATGGAGATATTACTGGTGCTCGCTCGAGCAAATTGATGAGCAATGGGATGACAGTGATACAGTGAAACAGTGAAATATTATAATAGAAAACATAAATATATTTGTGATTGTAATTTTATTGAGTTTTTCTTTCTTCAAATTATTCAAGAATGGACAAATAGATTATATAAGAAATTGAAGCAAATTCTAGAATAGGATAAAATCATTTATATATGTATATATATATATATATTAACTTTCCCTAATTCTCTCTCTGACTGTGTGTGTGTGTGAGAAAAAGAGAGAGAGAGAGAGAGAGAGAGCATGGAGTATGTGTGCTTTTTTGGTTTTGGTTTGGTTTTTGGCCATATTCAATGACACTGCTCAAGGTTTGCTCCTGGCTCTGCTCCTACCTGATTTTGAGATAACCTATGGATGCAGAAATTAATTCATATTCCCCCAAAGTGTTCCCATTTATCTATATTTCCATGAGCACTTAAATTATTTCATTTTTTATTTTGATCACAGTAGATGGTCACTTATATGTTTTACAATCAATAAACCAAACTTGCATTCATGTTTGTTGCATCATAACAGAAATGTTATCAGCTGTGAAAATGTTCAAAATTTTACTTTGGTTATAGTTGGATAAACTTTTCCTTAAAATGGGGAAAATTTTGTATTGCATTTAAAAAAAAAATATACACCTAATGTTACTCAGGACTTATTCATGGCTTTATGATCAAAGAATTATCTCTGCTGGGAATCAAATCTGGGTTGGTCACACGTAAAATAGAGCTAAGATCATATAACACAGAGAAGTTTTTTCAAAAGATTTAACATCCATTAATGATTTAAAAAAATTCAAAAACATAGAGATCCAAGGAACATACCTCAGAATAGTAGTGACCATACACAGCAAACATCATGTATATGGTCATGTTAATGTAATACAACATTACATAATGCAAAACATCATGCTCAATGATAAACACCATATTCAAAGTGAAAAAATGAAAGACTTCCCTCTGACACAAACCTTTTCAATTTTATTCACCATAGTTTTCTATCCTTGCCACAACAATCAGGCAAGAAAAAATAATCAAAGGGATTCAAATAGAAAAAGAAGAGAAACAATCAGAATTTGCAGATGACAAAATACATGGAAAATTTAAGACTCCACAAAAAATATCTTAGAAATAATAAACCAATAAGGCATTGTATCTGGCTAAACACTCACACACACACACACACACACACACAAATCTGTGGCATTTCTTTGTGCAAATAATGAGAGAGAGAAAAAAAATATGATGACCTTATTCAACATAGTTTCAAAAATCATCAAATATCTAGTAATAAGTGTAACAGAGGGCATAAACACACTAAAAACTAAGTCACTATTGTCCAAACTTAGAGTTCCTATATGACTCAGCAATTTATCTTTTTGGCATATAAGTCCCAAACACAAAGTCATTAGTTTGAAAAGATACATGCATACCCATGTAGCATTTAGTGTAACAGTCAGGATTTGGAAACAACCCAAACAACCCAAATTTGCCTCACAACAGGTGAATGGATAAGGAAGCTGTGGAATATATAGACAATAGAATACTATGCAGCCATAAAAAGAGGGAGTCATGCAATTCATTGAAACTTGAATGGAACTAGAGGTATAATGGTAAGCAAATTAAGTTTGAGAAATAAGGACAAATATAAAATATCTTCACTCATCTGGGGTAAATAGAGACAAAAGAATAAAATAGACAGTATTGAATAATGAAAAACCCTTCAACTTACAATAATATAGAACCATTGACCAAATCATGGAGGAAAGAAGACCAGACTAGAGGTGACATAGACAGTGGTGGAAGGTCCCTGGGTACTTTGGTGGTGACGGAGTGAAATTTTCTTCTATATAATTACTGCAAATTAACATTACCTAAACTAAAAATTTAAAAAGTTAAAGAATCATATGAGGATAATTCAAGAATTAGCTAAAACAAAAATGTTCTAAGGAATAGTGTAGCCTTCTGGAAAGTTATAGTAAAACTTTTTTTTTTATTAAGAAAGGCTAAAAACATATTGTTATTATTGCAATTTGACTTGTATTGATTTATTTTCTGATAATTCTATTCACCATTTTTAAAGTTACTTTGGATCAAGTAATATGAAATAAATTTGTTATGTGCCTCCCAAAGTTGTTAATTCACATTAACCAGGTTCTTTAATTTTTTCAGGAATGAAAATATTGAATATGAAAATATTTAGTAATCAAGATACTCAGTTAGAAATTAGTAAAGTTTATTAGTAAGTAGAAACTTCCCATGTGGTAAGGAACTTAATTTAAAACTAAGTTAAATATATCTCTTTTTGCAGGTATTTTTTTAATAGAAAATCCAGGTCTTTGTGTTATTTGGCAAATAACACAAATGTTAGAGAGAATGCAAAGATTTTTATTGAGGCTAGTTTAGAGCTTGTTTTGTTGTCTATTTCACCATTCCTCTAGATACTACCTATTATGTCCCAGTTTTCTGTGAGACTAAGAACTGGGGCACACTCTATGATCTTGAGAAAATGTTGAATTCACATTCTCAGAAAGAACCCAGCAGTTTGTGGGAACATTTTAAATGTAAAATGGAAATAGCTAAGTTGAGCTGACTGTAGCAGTTAGCAAGAGGAAAGTAAAGCTTCCTCTTTTACCTCTTTCCTACCTAGTTCACTTGAGCCACCAGGGAGTGCTGCTCCTTCTGATGGAAACCCTGACTCCCACCAGAAACAATATGAATTTGCAGAAGGAATCTATTTATTCATGCAAAGCATGGAACAGATAAGCTTCATGATAAAGAACTCTTTTTGGAAAATGCGAGGTGGGGGTGAAAGAGAAAAAGTACTTAGGACAGTGATTTTCAAATTTGGTGCCTTTCACAGGTATTCCTGAGGGAAGGGTTATCTATTTTCTAGGATTGTAGTTTATTTTTTTTTGTTTTTAATTTTGTGAAGAATTTAAATTAAATTAATATACATTTGTTCCAGATTACCGGCATGGTTGTATTATATAGCTGAGTGTGGCTACAGTCCTAGCATTTACACTTGTGCCTCTCATCCTTGTGGTACCAAGTGAAGAATAACTGTGCCAAGTCATTAATGTACAGTTTCTCAAACTGTTCTCAGATCCTTTGCAGAACTTTTTGCAATTTTATTTTTCATGTGTGTAGTGTCTCTATCAGTTTTGATTATTAGGGTGATATGTGCCTCATAGAAATTGTTTGGGAGTGTTTGTTTCTTCAATTTCCTGGAAAAGCTTGAAAAGGACTGGCAATAGGTCTTCTTTAAATGTTTGGAAGAGAGAGAAGCGGCAGGCATTCTGGTGAGCAATGCGGCCTGGACAATGCTCCGGACCCGAATCGGGGCCAGCAACACTGGGGGGCCGGAGGGAGGAGGTGCCGCCAGCACACCTTCTCCAGATGGAACCCTGGTGCCACTGAGCAGCAACTAACACGGCTCCAGGATTCGGGACTGGGACAGATCCGAGCCGCGCAGCCACATTAGCAGCCGCGCGACCTTTTCTAACACCTGAAAACATACAATCTTTGAATGGAAAACTAATTATCAAATGCCTCCTTATTAGGGTTATCTTGTTTGGGGATATAACTCCCACAACAATAGTGAGTTTTGTGTTGAAATATGGAACGTAATCAAGGTGAAGAGAAAATAAAGTGAGGTTCATCAGTTATACAGTTGGGATGGGGGCCGGGGGGTATACCGGGGATTTTGGTGGTGGTATATGGGCACTGGTGAAGGGATGGTGTTTGAATACGGTATAACTGAGATATAAACCTGAGAACTCTGTAACTTTCCACATGGTGATAAAATTTTTAAAAAAATAAAAAATTAAATTAAAATGAAAAAAAAATAAAAAAAATAAATGTTTGGAAGAATTCACCAGTGAATCCATCTGGACCTGGGCTTTTGTTTGGGGCAAGACTTTTGATTACTTTTGAACTTTTTAATTTCCTTGATTGTGATAGGCCTATTCAGGTATTCCAATTCTTCTTGTTTCATCCTTGGGACGTTATATGAATCAAGGAACGTATCCATTTCTCCTCGGTTCTCTTGTTTCCTGGAATACAGACTTGTAAAGTTAATCTTTGATAATCTTTTGAATTCCTTTGTTTTCTGTTGTGAAGTCCCCCTTTTCATTTCTGATTTGGCTTATTAGAATTCTTTCTTTGTGAATCTTGCTAGTGGTTTATAAATCTTGTTTATTTTTTGAAAAAACCAGTTCTTGGTTTCATTGATCTTTTGGAATGTTTTTTGAGAATCCAGCTCATTGATTTCTGCTCTAAGTATTTTTTCCTTTTTTTTAATTGAATCAGTGAGAAACAGTTACAAAATTTCATGATTAAGCTTCAGGCATTGTTCTAAGTTTTATTATTTCTTTCCTCCTTTTGTTGGCCATTTTCTAAGATCTTGAGCTGTGAAGTTGCTATTTATGTTGGCCCTTTTATCCTTCCTGAGAAATGCTTGTAGAGCTATAAATTTTCCCCTTAACACTGCCTTAGCTGCCTCCCAAGTTCTGGTAGCTCATCTATTCATTCTCATTTGTTTCTAGGAATCTCTTGATTTCCTTGATTTCCTCTCTAACCCACTGGTTGTTAAACATTTAAGCTATTTAGTTTCCAGTTATTTGATTTGATCCTCCATTTCTATGTGTGATTAACTTTTATTTTCCGTCCATTGTGGTCTGAAATAGTAGTTGATATAATTTCTATATAGCTGATTCCATTGAGGTATGTTTTGTGTCCCAGCATGTGGTCTATCTTGGGAAATGTTCCATGTGCACTGGAAAAGAATGTGTACTCAGTTTTGGAGGGATGAAATGCGTACATCTATTTGCCCTCTCTCTTCCATTTCTTCCTTCAGAGACTGCACTTCCTTGCTGAGTTTTAGTCTTGTTGATCTATCAAGAGGTTATAAGCTGGTGTTGAAGTCTTAGACTACTATTGTTTTGCTACCAATGTCCTCCTTGAAGTCTATTGCAGTTGTTTTAAGTATCTGTTTGGCCCCACATTGGGTGCATATATGTTTAGGAGTGCGATTTATTCCTTCTGTACATAACCCTTGATTATTAAAAAAATGGCCTTAGCTGGATTAGAAGGGACACTTCTAATCTTTTTCAGCCTGAAATATGTGTTGCCAGATACTAGTACACCCTTACTTTTTTGAGGGAGTTGTTTGCTTAAAGGATTATTTTCCATCCTTTGACTTTGAGTCAGTGTTCACTCTGGTTGTTCAGATGTGTTTCTGGTAAACTTCATGGAATTTTTAGAAATGTTTTCTGAGACATATAAATCAAAATTTAAATCAAAATAAAATTTAAACACAGTGTTCAGAGCAGTGATCTTAAAATAGAGTGGGATGCTCCTAAATTTGTAGTGTTTTGTAGATACCTTACTATTTCCTTTTCTTTCTTGTTGAAAACTTTTTATGAAGACAACATGGTTTACAGTCACTCATAACAGAGTTGTTTCAGGTATACAATGTTCCAACATCAATCTCACTACCAGTGTCCCTGTCTCTCTATCAGTATTCCCAGGTTCTCTCCGAGGCCCCAGTCTTCCCCTTTTGAAGGCATATAGCAAATTTATTTTCTATTGCTTTTCCAACAAGACTTAAAAAAACAGCAAATTAAATAATAGAAAATAAATCAACAAGTCAATTTGTAATGATTGATTTCTGATATTAATGTATATAAAAAAACTCAATTCATTTACCATAATATAATATACTGCCTAGTTTACGTAACTAAGTTTTCAACTCTGGCATCTAAAATATGCTGTAGTGAATTTTATTTTGTCCTTGGATTGCAGTATGATCATATCATTTCTGTCATAGATGAAGTCCCCAGTCACAATCTTTGGGAGGCATATAACAAATGTATTTCATATTACTTGGTCCTTCCATATTCTTCTGGCTTACTAAGTCTCATTGGTAGATGTACTGGACATCTTATGGGCTTTTCTTTATATTTAAGTCTCCTTTTTGATCTTGCTGCTTTCAGTATTCTATCTCCATTTTTCTGGATTTTGTCATTTTCAGTATAACATATCTCAGAAATTTTGTAATTGAGTCTAACTGTGGAAGATTCCCATTCCAACTGCGAATGACTATATGATTCCTGGTGTTTTAATAAATGAAATTTAAAACAAAGTCTAATATGTAAACAAAATGAGTTAGATGAATAAAAATGAAAGGTTATCAAAATATTTGGCTCATTTTAAGTTTATATATTTTATATAAAAAGCTAAGGCTTCAAAATCATAAATATAGGCCAAATAATTAAAAGAGCACAAAAAAACCCAAAGAAATAAAATAGAGATTGAAAGAAAACGTCAATAAACATTTATGATAACATTATATATAGATATATAATAAAGGAGCATTACCCAAGTCTATAAAGAAATTTATCAGTGGTTCTTCTCAAAGTCAAAGTTTAACAGTATATTTTATATGGATATTTACACCCCAGAATAAAAAATGTATGTCCTTTACAGATTTCTTTTATACTTCATTGGAATGAATTGACCCAGTGTAATATAAAAGTTATATAAAAAAAGAATGATATCAGTAATAAAGTAGAAATAAAACATGAAATTAAGCATGTAATGATTTTTTGTGGGCCTTTTCCTGAATACTCAGATAAATATAGCATTTCTTTAAAGGAAAATCTCAATATTTATAGGAAATATCTTATTTTTAGATGGAACTCTTCCATCACACAAATGGAAGAGTTCTATTTAATCAGTAATACGTAAATATATTTCCTTTTGACACTGTACACAGTTTAATATTCTGCTTTTTTATACCTTTGTGGTATGGCTTTCCCTGGGGACTACTAGAACTCCTTGCCACTACATGATACCTCAATTTCTGATACTTCCCTCTCTTTTTCTTGCACAAACACTCAGCACGTAACTTTTTCTCATATTCCAAAATGTGTTTACTATTGAGATACTCATATATCACTTAAATTTTTTTTTGACTGAGCCCGACCTGCCATGCACACGCCCATGCCCTTGAACCTGATCCCACCCTCTTCCACTGCCCAGACTGCCATCCTGCATACAGGGGTGCAATTCACCAATGTTGCCACCTTGCCCCCTACCCCAGGTGTGTGACCCTTCCACTTACATTACTACTGGGGGCATGGCCTCCATAGTAGTGGGCATGGCCTCAGCTGAGGCACTCATGGCTGAAGTTATTTTCCCCATTCCCAGTAATTTGGAGTCATATCTCAATCTTTATCACCTAATTCCATGAGTTACGTCCTAATGATCTCTAACACAATAGGCCAATAGCTCCTTAGACTATTCCAATTTCACCAAAATACTAGTGAACACAAGAAACTGTACAAGCCTCTATAAAAGACCACACCTTTCGAAAGCTTCACTAGAGGATCCACATAAGGCATAAAGAAACATCTGAGAGAAAGGACATATTCTAGAAGGGGGAGAAAAGAGGGGACCACCATCGATCGACCTCATCCAGAATCTTTTTTTACTACGAAAGGGAATAGTAATAGTGAACTAGAATGTCACACCTCCATATAACCACAACAGCATGGAGAAGCAGCACAAACCCCCACCACAAGGAAAGGATGATGAAAAGTGTCCAGAAGGTGTTACCCACAAACAGGAGTTCTCTGACAAAGAATTCAGATATGAAATGCTGAAGATGTTCAATGAACTCAAAGAAACAGTGGAGCAGACATCCAGTAAATTAAAGGAAGACATGAAAGAAACAGTGAAACGAATAGCCAAGAAAATACAGGAATAAATGAGAACAGACTTTGGAAAGCTATGCACAGAAGTGTCACAAATAAAGGATTTGGTAGATAAAATAAAAAACTCAATGGGTGCCTTCAACAGTAGAATGGCTACAGCTGAAGACAGAATCAGTGAGCTTGAAGATGAGCTGCAAGAAGCTTACAGGCAATAACAATAAATGGGAAAAAAAACCCTCAAATAAATCTAGAGTGAATCAAAGACCTAGAGGATGATTTCAAGAGGAAAAACATTAGAATCATCAGAGTACCAGAAAGACAGGGAGGCAACTCCAATGAAAAAGCCACAGTTAAAGATATCATTGCTGAAAAGTTCCCAGAGCTGGAGAATGTAGGCATCCAGATTCAAGGAGCCCAAAGGGTTCCAACTAAAAGAGACCCTAATAAGAAGACTCCAAGACATATCATAGAATGATGGATGTCACAGATAGAGACACAATACTTCAAGCTAGCAAGGTCAAAGAAGGAAATAACATACAAAGGAGCACCCCTTAGATTTACAGCAGACCTATCAGAGGAAACCATCCAATCCCGAAGACAATGTTGGAATATAGTTAAATAAATAAATAAATAAATAGATAAACCTCAATGAAATGAACACCTCACCAAGAATACTTTATTCAGCTAAACTCTCACTCAAACTCGAAGGAATGATACAATCTTTTATGGATAAACAACAGCTCAGAAACTTCATAGATGCAAAACCAAACTTAAAAGAAGGAATAAAGGGGCAACTGTAAGACAAGAAAAACTCCTACAAGCACAACAAACCCTTACAGAAAGATGGCACAAAACTCCATGACAATAATCTCTCTCAATGTCAATGATCTAAATGCACCAATTAAGAGATACAGAGTGGCAAAATATTCAGAAACCAAACCCAACATTCTGCTGCCTACAAGAAACACATCTGAACAGTCCAAGCATAGACTCGAAACAAAGCATGGAAAACAATCCTGCAAGCAAATGACTCCCTCAAAAAAGCTGGGTAGGCCTTACTAGTATCTGACAACATAGATTTAAGGTTGAAAAATATTAGAAGAGACATCGAAGGCAATTTTTTACTATCAAGGGATATGTACAGCAGGAAGAAATCACACTCCTAAACATATATGCACCTAATGAGACACCTGCTAAATACTTACAACAACTGCTAATAGACTTTAAGGAGGAAATTGCTAGCAACACAATAGTAATTGGAGACTTCAACACCACCCTATCACCTCTGGATAGATCAACAAAAACAAAACTCAGCAAGGAAACACTGGCTTTGAGGGAAAATATAGAAGAGAGAGGGATAATAGATCTATACAAGACTTTACATTCCCTCCCAAATAAAGACAAAAAAGAATAAAAGAATACACACTCTTTTCCAGTGCACATGGAATATTTTCCAGAGTAGACTACATACTGGCACAAAACATACCTCAACAGAATCAGGAAGATAGACATTGTATCAACTATCTTTTCAGACAACAATGCACTGAAGATAGAAATTAATGATGCACAAATGCAGAAAACCAATGAAATACCTGGAAATAAAACAACTCAATGTTGAACAAGTGGGTCAGATGGTAAATCAAGGAAGAAATCAAAATATACCTGGAAACAAATGAGAATAAAGACATGAGTTACCAGAACCTGTGGGACACAGCTAAGGCTGTGTTAAGGGAAAATTTATAGGCTGCATTTCTCAAGAAGGAAGAAAGGACCCACATAAATAAGTTGACTTCAAAGTTCAAGGTCTTACAAAAGGACCATCAAATGCAACCCAGGCTAGTCAGAATGAAAGAGATAATAAAATTTAGAGCAGAAATTAATGACTTGGAAACTCAAAAAACAATCTGAAAGATCAATGAAACCAAGAGCTCGTTCTTTGAGAAAATAAACAAGATTGATAAACCACTAGCAAGACTCACAAAGAAAGAGAGATAAAGAACCGTAATAAACCAACTCAGAAATGAAAAGAGGGCTACATCACAACAGAAACCAAAAAATTCAAAACATCATCAGAAACTACTTTGGAAGTTTGTATGCCATAAAACAAGAGAACCAAGAAGAACTGGATAAATTTCTGGATTCCTATAATCTCCCAAGGCTGAATCAAGAAGATCTGAAATATCTGAATAGACATATTAATATCAAGGAAATTTTAACTGTACTCAAAAGTCTTTCCAAAAACAAAATCCCAGGTCTAAATTGATTCACTAGTGAACTTTTCCAAACATTTAAAGAGGAATTGTTGCCAGTTCTTCTCTAGCGTTTCCAGGAAAATGAAGAAATAGAAACTCTACCAAACAGTTTCTATGAGGCTCATATCTCCCTAATACCAAAAGCAAACAAAGATACCACAAAAAAGAAAAATACTGGCCAATATCCATGATGAACACAAATGCGAAGATTCTCAATAAAATATTAGCAGATAGAATTCAACAACTAATCAAAAAGATTATACACCACGACCAAGTGGGATTCAGCCCAGGGATGCAAGGATGGTTTAACATTCGGAAATCAATCAACAAAATCCATTATATTAACAAAAGAAAAGATGAAAACCATATAATCATATCAATAGATGCGGAGAAGTGTATTTTACAAGATTCAGCACCCATTTATGATGAAAATTCTTGCCAAAATGGGTATTGAAGGAACTTTCCTCAGTATAGTCAAAGCCATATACCACAAGCCTAAGGCAAGCATCATCCTCAATTGGGAAAAACTAAGAGCCTTCCCTCTAAAATCATGGATGAGAAAAGGATACCCACTCTCTCCACTTTTTTCCAATATAGTACTGGAAATATTTGCAACAGCGGTTAGGCAAGAAAAAGATATTAAAGACGTTCCAATAAGAAAAGAAGAAATCAAACTCTCACTATTCACAGATGATATGATACTATATTTAGATAACACTAAAGCCTCTACAAAGAAACTCCTAGAAATAATAGACTTGTATAGTAAAGTTGCAGGCTATAAAATCAATATCCAAAATTCCATATAGGCTTTACTATATACAAATAATGAGAGAATGAAGTAACATGGAAAAAGCAATCCCATTCACAATCATACATCAGAAAATCAAGTACCTCAGAATCAGCTTACCTAAGGAGATAAAGGACCTGTACAAAGAAAACTACAAAACACTACTTCAAGAAATAAAAGAGGACACAAGGAAATGGAAAGATATCCCTTGCTCATGGACTGGGAGAATTAACATTGTAAAAATGACAATACTTCCCAAAGCACTATACAGATTCAATGTGATCACCGTAAGGATACCTGTGACATTCTTCAAACAAATATAGCAAACACTCCTGAAATTAATATGGAACAATAAGTCCCCATGAATAGGTAAAGCAATCCTTGAAAAAAAAGAAGATGAGAAGCATCAGCTTCCCCAACCTCAAATTCTACTAAAAAGCAGTAATAATTAAAACAGCATGGTACTGGAACAAAGGCAGAGCTGCAGACCAATGGAACAGAGTGGAATATCCTGACACACACCCTCAAATATATCATCATCTAATCTTTGATAAGGGGGCAAGAAATGTGAAGTGGAGCAAGGAAATCCTCTTTAACAAATGGTGCTGGCAAAACTGGACAGCTACATGCCAGAAAATAGGCTCACATATCTACCTAACATGATGTACAAAAGTCAAATCAAAATGGATTAAAGACCTCAAAATCAAACAGAATCCATAAGGTACATTGAAGACAAAGTTGACAATACCCTCCACAACATTGAAGCTAAAGATATCTTCAAAGATGACACACCACTGGCCAAGCAAGTAGAAACAGAGATAATCAAATGGGACTATCTAAAATAAGAAGTTTTTGCACCTCAAAAGAAACAAGGACTAAAATACAAAGGCAGTCTACAGAATGGGAAAGGATACTCACCTAACACCCATATAATAAGGGACTGATATCAAGGATATGCAAGACACTGGTTGAACTCTACAAGAAGAAAGCATCCAACCCCATCAGACAATAGGGCGATGAAATGAACAGAAACTTTCTCAAAGAAGATATCTGAGTGGCCAAAAACCACATAAAACTGCTCAGCATTACTAATCATCAGGGAGATACAGATCAAAATAACAGTGATATATCATCTCACACCATAGAGACTGGCCCGCATCCAAATGAACAAAAGCAACTGGTGTTGGCACGGATGTGGGGAGAAAAGGACTCTCCAGTACTGGTGGGAATTCCGACTGGTTCAGCCCTTTTTGAAAACAGTATGGGCGATTCTCAAAAAATTAGAAACTGAGCTCCCATTTGACCCAACTATAACACTTCTGGGAATATATCCCAGAGAGGCAAAAATTGCAGTAGAAATGACATCTGCGCTTGTATGTTCATTGCTGCACTATTTACAATAGCCAAAATCTGGGGGAAGAAAAGTGCCCAAGAACAGATGACTGGCTAAAGAAACTTTGGTACATCTACACAATGAAATATCATGCAGCTTATAAAAGAGGAAGTCATGAAATTTGCATATAAGTGGATCAACATGTGTAAAAAACATCTGCCAGTGGGAGGCCAAGGGAGAGCCCCTGCGGCTCTCCCCATAGAACACCTGGGGCTTCTGGGGGTTGGTCCTGGGTCGCTTGCCCAGCCAGGGTGGCACAGGCCATCAGGCAGACAAAAGAGGAAATGAGGGCCAAAATTGGATTGATCAGTTGCCATTTATTCCATTCTCTTCACATGCCTGTTCCAATCTCTCTGGGCTCCCCATTTCTCCTCACTCCTCTCTCTTCCCAACACTCTTCCTCTCTAGCTCCTCATTCCTCGATCTCAGCTCTCTTGATTCTGCCTCTTTTTCTCCACAAGTCTCTCCACCCCTACTTGTCTCCCTGGGCCCTAGTCATACCCAGCAAAATCAACATAAGAAAGCCCTTCCTGAGGGCCCAGCTGGTTCAAAAAAACAACATCTCCTCCTAGCATCTTAATTAACATCTCAATATTAGTTATTTTTGTATGGGCACAATAAGAGATACATTGAAGCTTATAGGGCATCTGTCCAGGGAACTGCTTGCTACAGACTCGGACTACAGTGCTCAGACCGAATGAATCATTCCTAACCCTAGCAGGGTCTCAATCTAGTTTTTGCTTTTTGGATCATGACAACATTTGTCTATGACCAAGGTCTTAACTTATAGTTGAGCATTAGGCACTTTAGCCAGATCCATCTCCATGCCAAGGGTAGCACACAACTCATCACTTGCCCTGGGTCCATCCTGTCCCTCATCAGGACCTTGCATTTGGGGGTACTAGGAAGTAAGGGCAGCTGAGGCTTAGGTAGAGAGAACAGATGCCGAGGAGGAAAATATCATGTAGAGTCAAATATCTCCCAGGTTACAAAAGCATAGCATTTGCTCCTATCTTGTTCCAGGTTACAAAAGCATAGCATTTGCCTATACAAAAGGACATTGCTCATAATAAACTATACAAAGGAGTCAAGGATAAGAGAAAAACAATATTCACAAGTCAACAGAACACAAAGAGAGAAGTTACAAATACACACAGAGGAATGGGAGCACAGTGATGGGAACAACCCAAAAAATCTAAACTACCTGAGGCTATGTTATCCTACAAACATGGAAAGTATCATGTTAAGTGAAATGAGTCAGAAAGAGAGGAATAAACAGAACAGAGAAAGATTAATCTCATCTGTAGAATATAAAGTAACAGAATAGGAGACTAACACCCATTAATAGTAGAAATAAGGAGGTTTGCCCCACAGCTTGGAAGTCAGCCACACATGCTGAGGGAAAAGAGCTCAGATAGAGAAGGGAAGACCAAGTAAAGGGTGTTTGGAGGGCCCACTCAAGTTGGGAGATGCATGCCAAATGTAAACTATAGATTGAACACAATGGCTACTCAATGACTGTATTGCAAACCACAACACCCAAAAGGAGAGAGAAAATAAACGGAAATGCCCTGCCACACAGTTGGGGTGGGTGTGGGGTATGGGATGGGGGTGGTGGGAGGGATACGGGGATCATTGTTGGTGGAGAATAGGCACTGTGGGAGGGATGGGTACTCCATCATTGTATGACTGAAATGCAAACACGGAAGTTTGTAAGTATGTAACTGTACCCCATAGTGATTCACTATTTTTTTTAAATTTATTTTGGTGATTCACTATTTAAAAAATAATATTAATAAATAAGTTTTAAAAAGTTACAAAATACCCACAATTTCCAAACACTTTTTATTCATTACTGACGATTCTTAAAAATTGAAGGATTCTAAATAGTTTTTATTCTTCTGTGTCTATTAAAGCAATAGGAACTAAAGAAATAGTGGAGATAGCACAAGAGTACCTTAGTAAGCAGTTGACCTGGTTATCTCTGGTAGCTTATATGGTCGCTGAAGCATCACCAGATATTATCTCTCAGCACAGAGCCAGAAGTAAACCTTGAACACTGCCAGGTAGGTACGAAAATCAAAAGACCATCGCAAAATAAAAAAATTCCATTTGTGTGGCAGAGAATATAAAGATATTATATAAGAAAAGTAGCTGTCAAACACCTCTTGCTCCTTTCTGAAAACAGAGCACTTAAACAAACAAACAAACACAACTTTGCGTGGCATATGCTGCTTTGTCCCAGAAGTGTCGATTCTTGTTTTGTGCTTTTTGCTCCCCTTGCTGCAGCTTGTGGAACCCTTTCACCGGGCAGCCGTACCTTTGAAGTATGGGTGTGTGGACTGGAGGGCTAGTGAATATACAGTGGTCAAGCTCTGACCCAATGAGATTTTCCCATCAGTTTCCCCGCATGTAAAAATGTTAAGTCATGTTTCTAATTATGCCACCTTTCCCCTTTCCAAAAAGGACATGCTTTTAGCTGCAGAAAAAATCAAGAAATATACCACAGAAATAGCAAAGTATTGGATGGATTGCCTACCATTCTATCATCCCACCCTATAATGGATAGCTGCTGACATTTCGGAGCATGAGCTCCTCTTTGTTCCATTGCAAATCATTCTGGGATGGGGTGATTCAGGGCATACAGTTTGCTAATGCCCAAAACAGTAACAACAAGTCTCACAACGGAGATGTTACTGGTGCCCACTCGAGCAAATCGATGAGCAATGGGATGACAGTGGTAGAGTGATAGTGATACTTTCTTCTTTAATCTATAAATGTTTATTCTATATTACGTACATTATATTGTACATAAAATCTTCATCATTCATTATGATCTAGCACAGTGGGTAAAGCATTTGCCTGCAGGCAGCTGACCTTGGTTCAGTTCTTCTGAACCTCTGGTGCCCGCTTGAGAAAATCGATGAGCAACGGGACAACAGTGCTACACTGCTATTACAGAATTATGATAGTTCTAATTATCATAATTCTATTATTAACTATAATTATATATTTATTACGTCAATATAATTAGTTGAATCATAGAAATCAATAGAAATAGTAAAATAATTAAAAAGAAGTTAATAAGTTCGTACTGGGAAGAAAAGAAAACAGTGATGATTTTATACTTACGATGTTCAATGATGGGGCCTGGAGTGATAGTACAGAAGGTAGGGCATTTGCCTTGCATGCGGCTGACCTGGGTTCGATCCCCAGGATTCCATATGGTTCCCCGAGCACTGCCAGGAGTAATTTCTGAGTGCCAAGTCAGGAATAACCCCTGTGCATCCCAAAAAGAAAATAAAAAAGGTGTTCAATGAGGGCCTAAAAAATAGGAAAGTAGTGAGGACATTTGTCTTTTGTGTGGTATACCCAGGCAATCATTCATAACATCTCAGATGGCAACCTGCACCTGCCAGGAGTGATTCCTGAACACAGAACTAGGAGTAAGCCCTGACCACAGCTGGGTTTGGCCATAACTCTCCCCAGACCCCCAATTTTTTTTCTAAACATTCAACATGAACTTGACTTACCAGAGTTAGTAACTCTTACTTGGTCAATAATTTTAACAAATAATTGATACTGATGTAAAAGAGAAAAACATTTTTATGTCTTATAGTCTAGATTTTACTTAAATATTATGTTATGGAATCTTTCCTTGATCATCCTAGTGCATAAAGATACTGTGATCTACTCTTTATACAATGTACTTAATTTCCTTCATCTTAATTCTAACAGATTCTATGGTTGTTCATTTAAATGTTTTCTAGTCATTTTGTTCCTATTTCAGGTAGAAATTTTATCAGAACAGGAACCAAATTTTTCTTATACATAATTGTCTAGCAGGATAGTACTTTAGGACATAATGTAAGCACTGAATATTAGAAAAAAACAATAGAGGTTGGTGACAAGTGGGCAACTTTAACTCAAAGGAAGTCACCTTGGTTATGGCATGATGGTGAATGTGATTGGGTCAAGTTAAAAGCCTGGGAGTTCTCTTGAATTCTTATCTTTTTCTATACCAATGTTCATGCATTAATAAATTTTTATCATTAATGCATGTCATAATCCACAATTTTTTGTTTCTCTCATTAATTCCATTGCCAATGTCATAATTTCAAAAATCAAGTTCAATAATTTCTATTATCTCTTTTTCCATTAAAATCTGTCACTAGATATAAAGAAAATCTAAACATTTTATAATAACTAACAATATCATGTATAATTTAGTTTGCCAGTCACTCCAAGATTATCATGAGCTAGACCTCTCACTTATATAAATATGTTCAAAGTATTCTAATCTTGAGTAAAGTATCTCAGGCTCATGCAATTATTGTCCAGCACTTGCTTACTATACATATGACCATCCTACACTAATATTTCATTAGAGATTTCTCCTCTATTTGATTTTTCCCTTGACTGTCAATTATTTCTAGATGTCCCACCTAGTATTTATAAAATTATTCTATACATACCCCAAGTGCAAATGCATATGTATGAACAATTTTCTTGTCATATTAACTTGCTTTGGTTTGTCAGAAGTTAAAATACGTAAGATGAGACACTTTATCTTTTATTACTATTATTCATTGTGTTTGTTGATTTTCAGTCACAACCAGAGGTGCTCATGCTTCTTGCACTGAGATCATTCCTGGCTGGGGTTGGGATCAAACTTGTGTCTCCTGCATACAAGGCAAGCACCCAATCCTCAGTACTATGGGTCAGATTCCTATACTTTGTGTCTATCATTAAATTACATCAGGTCATATAACTTCTATTTCATTTATTTTTTTTGAAAAATTGTTTTTGTTAAAAGAAAGTCAAAGAAGTATGAGGGGAGAGAAAAGAGAGAGAGGAAGATGTGTTCAAGAATGAAAACATGCCTTTACTGAGTGGAAAAAGCCAAGCTAGATGGTTGCTTACTACAACTCTACAGTAATTTTTTTTAATAAAAATTTTATTTTATTAAATCATCATGTGGAAGATTACAATGCTTTCAGGCTTAAGTCTCAGTTACACAATGCTGAAACAACCAGTAATTTTTTAAAGCATAACAATAATCTGGAGAGAGTATCTTCAAAATTGAGACTGTTTATTACTCTAAAAATTAATAATGCAAGGTTCTGTCCTAATGGAAAATCAGCAGGACTGTTCTGTTGTACAAGAAGGGAGACATCTACGACATTGGCAACTATCGCCTGATCTGCCTATTGTCTGTCGTTGACAAGTTGTTCACTCTCAGAACACTAGATGAAGGACAACATGCGAGCAAGCCAGAATCCGAAAAGGATTCAGAATGATCCACCATATCCATATGGTAATGAAACTCATTGATGTTTCACGAGAGTTCAAGTTACTGCTCTGCTAATGTTCATTGATTTAAACAAGGCCTTTGATTCTGTTGAGACTGAAGTGGTCATCGAAGCCCTAGGCAAACAGGGCGTTCAAACTCAGTACATGAAGATCCTCTGTAAGCTGTATTATAGATTCACAACCAAGATCTCACCATTCTACAAGGAAGTGATCATCGACGTAAATGGAGGGGTTCAGCAGGGCTATACCATTTCACCGAAACTCTTCAGTGCTACCCGCGAGAACATTATAGGACAACTGAAATAGGAAGGAATGGGAGTGAAGATAGACTGTCAGCAACTACACCACCTCTGCTTTGCTGATGACATCATTCTAATAACACCAAACATTAGCCAAGCAGCACGAATGCTGGTCGACTTTGACTGTAAGTATGGAAAGGTTGGACTGCAGCTGAATGTCACGAAGACAATGTTCATGAGAAATGAACTAGTTCCTGACGTTCCATTTGCTCTCAATGGAACGAATATCTCCGAATGCAACAGCTTACTGTACCTGGGTCGAAACCTCAACATGAGGAATGATTTGGCGCCAGAAATGTGCAGGAGGAAAAGTGAGTGCAGTGCGTAATTCCTTCAAGAATGTCGAAGAAATTAAGAGGATGAAGAACCTCTAGCTCTGGGCATATCTTTTTGATTCCACTGTTCTTCCTGCACTAATATACGCCTCAGAGACCTGGACCCTACGCAAACAGGATGAGAGCATGAGAACTCTATTCAGGTATCCCAAAGAGGAATCGAAAGAGCTATGCTTGGAATATCATGTTTCACTCAAGTGAGAGATGGAATCCAGAGTTCCAACGTCCTTCGAGGATCGAGGATCAGTGACACTGCCTAGTTTGCCAAGCATTGAATATCAGATGGGCTGGACATGTAATGCGATTTGGAGACAACCACTGGACTTAAAGCCTATACTAACTGGATCCCATGGGATGTCAAACGTACGCCTGGCCGCCCACCTATTAGATGGTCAGACTTCATCAAGACCCTGAATGAACGATTTGATGCTCTTCATTTTCCTGGAGTGAACAGACACCATTGGGCTACACTAGCACATGACAGGGATGAATGGAGACATTACCGGCACCTGCTCGAGCAAATCGGTGAGCAACCAGATCACAAGTTATACGAGTGATACAAGTGAAAAAATTATAAGACCTCTAGTCATCTATTTTTCACATAGAGCTCAATATCAAAAACCAAAGCTTAAAGTTCATCTTTCAGAAATTCTTTTTATGAGACTAATAATCACAACATTATTCTTCCCACTACCCAAATGCAGTTTCCTTTATTTCTCAAATTCAGTCACAAAGTTCTATTACATATACCAGAAATTTTATACAATTTTTACTTAGAATTTGTTTGAGTTTTAGTTGGACTTTTTGACATAAATTATTTTCATGTATATGCCCTCCATAACATATCAATTATGTAAAAAATAAGATCATATCTATTTAGTTTACCAAAACATGCTAATCTAAATCCCTAGCATGTTTTGTCACTCAAAAAAAGTTCCTGAAAAGTAAGGTATTTTGGTAGGATTCCTTAATGTTAAGCATAAATTCATTATTATCTTGTAGTGTGGGACTGGTACAATAACACAGCAGGTAGGACATTTGTCTTGCACGCAACTAGCCTGGGTTAGGTTCCTCTGTCCCTTTTGGAGAGCCTAGCAAGCTACCAAGAGTATCCCGCTTGCATGACAGAGTTTGGCAAGCTACCCCTGGCATATTTGATATGCCAAAAACAGTAACAACAAGTCTCACACAATGGAGACGTTACTAATGCCAGCTTGAGCAAACCAATGAACAACAGGAGGACAGTGCCACCGTGCTACAGTGATTAGTAGTATGAATCCATATCAGAATTTTGGCACTTAGCCAGAAGAGAAACATCACTTGTATCACTTGTATCACTTGTCATCCCCTTGATCTTCGATTTGCTCAAACAGGTGCCAGTAATGTCTCCATTTGTCCCTGTCGCATGTGAGTGTAGCCCAATGATATCTGCTAACTCCAGGAACAGGAAGAACCTCAAATCATTCATTCAGGATTTTGATGAAGAAGTCTGTACATCTCATTGGTGGGCAGCCACATGGTCCTTTGCTGTCCCATAGAATCCAGTTAGTAACATTAGTAACAGCTCTAGTTCAGTGGTCATCTATGAACTGCATTACGTGTACACCTGATTTTCGAGAACTTGGCAAATAAGACAGCGTCCCTGATCCTTGATCAGCGCCCCTGATCTTTGATGGAGGTCGGAACTCTGGATTCTTTCTCTCACTTGAGTGAAACATGATATTCCTAGCATGGCTCTTTCAATTCCTCCTTGGGATACCAGAATAGCGTTTTCATCCTTTTTGCATATTGCCCAGGTCTCTGAGGCATATATTAGTGCAGGAAGAATGGTGGAGTTGAAAAGATGTGCCTGGATCCTGAGGTTCTTTGTCCTCTTAACCACTTCTTCGATGCTCTTGAAGGTGTTCCATGCTGCTCTCTTCCTCCAGCGTAGTTCTGGTGCCAAATCATTCCTCATGTTGAGTTCTGGACACAGGTACACATAGCTGCTGCATTTGGAGATGTTAGTTCCATTGAGAGCAAATGGAACGTCAGTAACTAGTTCATTTATCATGAATGTTATCTTTGTGAGATTCAGCTGCAGTCCGACCTTTCCACACTAGCGGTCAAAGTTGGCTAGCAATTGTGTTGCTTGGCTAATGTTTGGCGTTTTGAGAACGATGTCACCAGAGAAGTGAAGGTGGTGTAGTTGCCAACCATCTATCTTCACTCCCATTCCTTCCCATTTCAGTCATCGCATGATTTTCTTGAATGTGGCACTGAAGAGTTTCGGTGAAATGGTATACTGTGCTGAACCCCTCTCTGTGGGGTCCCCCCTGCGGGCATCATCCTGTCCTGCAGGGAGGACCCTTCTTGGGGTTAAGGAGGGGACATAACCGAATGAACAGACGCAGAGCCAGAAGGAGGAGGAGGAGAGAGAGAGAGTTTATTCTACTGCAGTTACAATACTTATATCTCTTGGTGGGAGGGGGTGGTATGCATGCTTGGACCCCCACAGGAACAATAGTAAAATGTTGATCAGGCATGGCCGTTGGCTAGTGAGACAGGAATCCCAAGCAGCCTCCGCTTGACTAGACGATAAGAGCCAAGCTCTGTAAGATGGCTCCCTACATTTCCCCCTGTTTTGTTTTAAATTAAATGTGGTCAGGGGAGGCATTGTCCGGTATCCCTTGTGACACAAACACGAAAGTATGAAAGTACACATCTCAAGTGGGGAGATGCGGGCGACACATGTGCTCGGACACCACATGTGCTCGGCCACATGGGCACAAGCAGCACATGGGCTCAGGCAGCATATGCGCGCCCTTCCTTTGTTCAAGGTGGCCTTTATAGGGTTTCTTCAACCTGCCCCCACGTGGGGCTTCTTCCCAGGTAAAAGTCCATTGCTAAGGAGGTTACCAGGGAGGCTGGGTCTTCTTTAGGCTGGATCACATTTTAATCAGATTAAGGGAGAGGTCGAGGGAATTCGAGGAACTTCGTGGGGAGGGGTCCAACCTCCTCAGGGTCTGCTGAAAGTCTCATCAGGTCTGTTTTCTGTATCCACAAGGTGGGTCAGTCTAAGGATTCTCCTTCCCAGAGACTTTGTTAATCTGTTTCATTGCCAAGGGCCTTTCCCTATCTACCTACCTACATCATATTCCCCCCTAGAGATTTCACCACCTTAAATCTTTAAGGGGAAAATGGTCGGTGATCCATCTTCTGAAGCTGCTTCATGCTGACAGAGGGGCGCAGACCCTGCCTGCACAAGGGGTGAAACCTCAAGCTACCTTAGTTTTAGTGGACCCCAGGCAATGAACTGGTTGGGTTCCTGAAGTTATCTGAAAGAAAGGATCAGATCAATTAGACTGAGGGATGGCACTTTGAAATGATTAGATCCTGGAGATGTGGAAGATCCTTTCTGACTTAGTAAGGACAGAATAATTTGCTGTCTTAGAAAACATTAAGAGTTAAAACAACAGAAACCAAAACATAATGCCATACCCATTTCTGTCATAAAAAAACAATGGAAAAGAATAACTGCTTCACCCATGGTTGATAGAAAATGACTTCCTATGTCCAGATTTTTCTAGTGGCCTAGAAGCACCAAGCCACTTCTCAGGTTGGAAAAGCTACCCATCCACTGAAGCTATCAATTGGAACCAATAGATATTTATACCTTGAATGAGTGTTTGATCATTTGCATGTCAAGCTGCCAATCCTTTCCTTGGTGAGTTCCTTGATGCTAAACAAGTGTTAGGAAAGGAAGCCCAGAATTTCCACTAGGTTCATTAATGAAACAGAAAGCACAGTTCTGAGTTCCTTCCCCTGAAAGATGGCTTTCAGACTAGTGATAGCAAGTTCAACATTCAGTCCCAAAGACTAGGCTGCTTACTTTACAGTCAGCAAAACACATTTTACCTGAATTACCCAGAAGGGATACCTTTTATATCAAGATTAGAATACATTTACTAGATAACTCTGTAGAATTTGAATCTGATTCTTTAAAAGGCAAGTTACAGAAATATGGTTTTCTCTCCACCTTCATTTTAAAATTTGCCTGATGGCTTAACAAATCTGACTTGTTCTTTTGCATAAACACAGCAAGATTGGAGAACTCTCCATTTTGGGGTACCCCATTATTTACTGAGAAGTCCTGGGGGTTGGGCTAAAGACAGGAGGCACACCAATAATGGCATTAATCTTATGTGGCACGTCAGAGTTACCCAGGCCTGGCCATAAATGTCCCACGATGAACTGGATGGTCTAGAGCTTTCAGGTTGAACTGGAGGTGGCCTTTTCCATAGATGCATCCTGGCAGAAAGGAGTCCATCCCCTCCCTTTTTCAGGGCTGGGAGAGATCCTGGTTTCCAGGGTTTTTCTTGATGCTGAGTAGGCCCAGATTGTGTCAGTCACACAGATTCCCGGATTTCTCAATTTCCATAGCAGTGATGATTTCCATTCTTTCCTTAAGCCAACTGGCTTCTAGGGTCTCCCTGAGGTTTGTAGGGTACTTGAAACAGTACCTGTTAAATACCTGCTCCTGTCATTTAGACCAATCCCTTGACTCTTTCTCTGAAAGAGGGCTTTGGGGTCCCATAATTGATTTTCCTGTCTGCATGAGGGGTAGACCCTATTACAGAGAGGAAGGACTTTTGCCTGGATTTATGCAAACCAACATAGTGCCATGAAGCATCAAAAACATACCGAAGGTACAAAGAAGAGAAAAACATTTCACTTTACTCACAGTGAGATGCAACACACCCATTTGTTGTAGTTCCTAGCCAAAGAATCTAAAATCTGTAGAGAAAGTGTACAATTTAACATCATATTTAACCCATTCAATCCCATGTTGAAAACCTTGACTTCCCATTAATAAGAGCACTGTACTAGGAGTCCAGTATACAGTTAAACATGTCTAATTCATTTAATCCCATTTGAAAAACCCTTGATTTCCTGCAACTTTTGAAGAATTCAATTATCTAAGAGCACTCTAACAGGAGACAATCCATCCAATATCTTTTCCATAGATCCTACCAAAAAACATACTAGAACAATTTCTGCATGTGATTTAAAGAGTTTCTTAGAACAGTGATCACTTTCCTTCCTTCAAACACAACCTCAAACCTTCTACACATTCTTTTATATTCATTCTGTCCTGTAACTTTCCCTCAACCCATTTCAAAATCAACTTCACTTTAACAGGATTCCTTTCCTTTTTCCCAACTGATGATATCTGCATCCATTATCTTTCTGACTTTCTGACATTATCTTTCTACATACATCTACATTCCTTATAGTCATCCCACAGATTTAAACTCTTTATTTTACTGAACTCAGTACAACATGATTTCCCAAATTTGGACACTAGTTATCAGTCATCTCATTTAACATGACAAAACTACTCTGCCATACCATTTCAAAAGCATTATCAGTTCTATAGATATTCAAAAAACTTAAGAGTTCTAAGAAAACACAAGTAAAGATTAAAACACCCATAGATTACCATAAAACATTAAGGATCTCACACTTGCGTACAAAGTTCTCTGATGGTCCAAGGTAGGTATGATACCTGGTGACAAAGCTTTGCAATGAATAAAGTTATCAGAATAATATCATGCATTTTCATGTACTGGACAGACTGATTTAAAAATAGTCAGTATAATTTCCCACATTTTCCATGAAATTCTCCATTCTTATCTCAAACTTTAACCAAGGCCCAATACTATGGCCTCAGACTATCAGGCTGACACCTGGTATTAATCTGTTATAATTCTTTGCTAAGTATCAATAGAAATTTTAGTTACTGAAAGTCTCAGATCAAATAAAACAATTGTAGAATAAATTTTGCAACCAATTTTATGACTCTAGAAACTCATGTTTTAATTAAACCATTATTCTTCGAACCTGTTTTTAACCACAACTATTTCAGCTCACATTCTAATAATCCAATATAGATGCATATGTACATTGACACAACAGCATAACCTTTAAACCATCAATTTTTTATGAAACATGAGTAAATCTTCTTTGGCTTAAGTTCAATAGATCTCGTACCTTAGTTAGTTCAAATCACAAGCTTTCTTACTTTATCAATTCCACAATACAAATATGCTTTCAAACACAGAAAGAGCCCTTTGGGTATTTATATATATATATATATATGTACATATATGTATATATATATTAACCAAACTTTGATAATAGCATAGAAAAAAAAAGCATCTGGACTGTCAAATGTTTATGTCAATGATCACTTCCTTGTAAAATGGTGAGATCCTGGTGGTGAATCTGTAAAACAGCTCACAGAGGATCTTGATGTACTGAGTTTGAATGCCCTGTTTGGCTAGGGCTTCAATGACCATTTCAGTCTCAACAGAATCAAAGGCCTTCTTTAAATCGATGAACGTTAGACAGAGCAGCATCTTGAACTCTCGTGAAACTTCGAAGAGCTTGGTCACCATGTGGATATGGTCGATCAGAATCCAGCTTGCTCATATGGTTGTCCTTTGTCTAGTCTTCTGCCTATTCTATTCAGGTTGACTTGAGTGAACACTTTGTAGACAACGAATAACAGGCAGATGTCATGGGTGTCTCTCTTCTTGTACAAGAGAACGGTCCTGCTGGTTTTCCATTGGGACAGAACCTTGCATTCAGACAGGTAGTGTGTGAAGAGCCAAGCCAGTGTATTTGTGGCAGATTCTTCAGGTGCTCAGATCTGACCTTGTCTGAACCGGGTGCTGTACACTTCTTTACCAATGATATGGTGTGTCAGATTTCGGAAGGGAAGACGTTAGGAACGACATATCTATCCTGCGGAATTTGGTATGTGGGCAGGTGGACATGGCTGTCAAAGAAGAGGTCTGAGTAGACGTCGTGAATAATCCTCTCCATTGTCTTTCTGGAAGATATGATATACCCATAAAGTCGTCAGAGGGCAGTCATCTTGGTCTTGTAGTTGGCGAAGGATAGTCAACAGTTGTGAATACTTTTCCTGGATTCTGTCACATCGACCAACACTGCTACTCTTCTCTCCTTGAGGTCTTCTTTTATTGTTTCTCTGCACAGCTTTGCGAGCTTGGACTTTAGCTTGTGATTGCCTGAGGCTCATGTTAAACCACGTTGAATGAGCTCGAGAGTTTCCAAAGACAGGTGTCTTTTTGTGGTTTTCCCACTCTTGGCATTTTTTGCACAATCATGGAGGTACTGAACCAGTCCATCATATTCCTCATTGGTGTTGTCAAGAATGACATCATCCCATGTTGCCGCAATAGTGCCAAAGAACTCCCAGTTGCTGGTCATTCTGGGAGTTCTCCTCTTAAACTTAAACTTTTCAGTCTTTCTCCCTGCTCTGTGAATTAGAGTTTTGCATGAAGGAGACGCTGGTTTGATTCTGTTTGGAAGTTTGGGACAACAGTGACATCAGTCAGGCAAAACCTTCGATTAAATATGATGCGGTCAATTTTGTTGTGGAACTCTCCACCAGGAGACACCTATGTCCAACTTTTAGACTTGGCCTTCTGAAACTGTTGGTTACCATGGATAGTCTTGGTCTACATGATGAACTCAGACAGTTTCTCACCCTGTTTGTTCCATTCGAGGCTATGGGACCCAATTTGGAGTTCTTCGGGTGACTGTCTTTGTCCTATCTTGGCTTTAAAATCACCAACAAAGAATTTGTGGAAAGTGTGGTCTTCTTTATAGAACTTCTCCAGCTCCATGTAGAACTTCTCAATTTCTTCTTCATTGTAGTTGGATGTTGGTGCGCAGACGATGAAGATAGAAACTGCCTGCAGTGAGCCACATCTATTCAAGTGTAATCATCCGATTCGGGTTGTTAGGCATTCGAATAAATCAATACTCATGGCCAAGTTCGTGTTGACAAGGATACCGACACCACAGACTCCTCTGTTGTCACATGTTTTGAGGAACAGTTCTTCTCCAGTGTTGAAAATGGCATGATGTGATCGATGCCTTCTCATTTCGGTCAGACCATCAAAATGGTATGATATGATTGATGCCTTCTCATTTTGTACTTAATCTTCTGCACTTGCACCATCAGGTCCTTGATGGATGCTTCTGGTGCCAGCATACGTGTGCTGAAATTACAGATAGTCATTTTAGTCTTTCTTCGTTTTGGCACTCTAGTTCATCCCTGAGATTTTCTCAAACCCTCATTTCTCATCCTTTTTAATGCTGCTGTATTGGGGGCTTTTTTGGTGTCAGGTAAATGAGGCCCATTGCTGTTACTGTTTTTGGCATATCGAATACACCACAGGTAGCTTGCCAGGCTCTGCCGTGTGGGCAGGGTACTCTTGGTAGCTTGCCCGGCTCTTTGAGAGGGTTGGAGGCCTTTAGGGCTGCCTCCAATCACCCTTACAGGTGTTCCCATGGTTCAAAAGAGAAACATAAAAATATTATATTATTAGGTTGCTGTTGGTTCTTTACATTTCTTACAATAGAACTATGGGAATCTAAAAATAAGTGATTGCCCCTTTAAGTTGCATCCTATTTAGTTAAGATATCTTTTTCATGTAACTGAATCTCCTGGCTTAATGAGAAATGAATTATATGTTGAATTCATTTCCCTATTGAGAGAGATAAAGAGCTACATCAATTCATCTCTCTATTTTCTATAAAATAAAGACATTTTCCTATCCATCCCACCTATATTGCATTCAGTCAACAAAATTTGACTATTTAATTACATAAAAGCTTAATTAAAGAAAATATTTAAGAAAGAAAACTTTGACTCTTTAAATTTATTTAATTTAAATAAAGAAAAATGATATATTTTCAGTAAAATATTTTTTCTACTTATCTACATTGTATTTGCATCACCAAAATTTGACTCTAATTACATGAAAAAACTTTAATAAATGAATTTCAAATATTGACAAATATCTTCTTTGGTTCCATTATATTCTAGTCATTGAAATATATTCTGTATATTCAAAAATAGTTTTTCTAAATGTAGCACTGGGAAAGGACAGTTGGTTAAACATTTTTACTCTTAGCCTTCCTTTCACATTTAATGATTCATCCTTAGTGGTGTCAGCACTGAACATAAAGTTAAGTTCTCACAAAAGGCTGAACACTGTCATTTCCTGAAAGACTGGAAGAAACCAAAGTCAGCTAGCCACATTCACCTTTCAGGTTATTAATAATTACACACATCTCCATAATAATTTGAAAACTCATAGAAATAAAATAATTTTAAAGATACATTATCACAAGTTAACTTTTTTAAAAAATCATTTCAAAAATTTGCTCATCTCCTGTATGTATTTATTTGGGCAATCCATGGAAATTCAGTTTAAAGACTTAAAGTTTTATAAATAATAGTTCATTGCAGCATTGTAGGGAAAATAATTAAATTTAATTTTCTAAAAGGTTTGGAAATAAGGTCCAAAAAGATAATACATTGAGGAAGATTGCATGCAGCTGACCTGGGTTTGATCTCTGATACTATATGCGATCCCCAAAGCACTGTCAGGAGTAACTCTGGAACACAGGAATAAGACCTAAATTCTACCAAGTGTATACCAAAACCAAAATCAAAACAAAATAAAAATTTGGGAGATGGTTGAGTATTCATGTAATTGGAGAAAAGTCAGACATCCTCAAATATTGACGAAGAGTTTCTATTTTCAATTAAAAACATATACAGAAGTAATTTAGGGAAACAGTATACTCTAAGTCAAAAAGTTAATTTGAACATAATTTGAGAACTATATAAAAAGACCACGGCCAATCTGAGTTCGATTCCTCCACCCTTCTCGGAGAGCACAGCAAGCTACTGAGAGTATTTCACCTACACAGCAGAGCCTGGCAAGCTACCCGTGGCATTTTCGATATGCCAAAAACAGTGACAACAAGTCTCACAATGGAGATGTTACTGGTGCCCGCTAGAGCAAATCGATGAGCAACGGGATGACAGTGACAGTGATATAAAAAGACACATGCACGTGGGTACATGCATACCCACTTATAGGTATGTACTTTTGTTTAACAGAGAAGAAAACAAAAAATTGTTTGGGCTAAAATTTTAAGAATATGGGGTAGAAATATAGTACAATGGATAAAGTACTTGCCTTGCATGTGGCTGACTCTGGTTCAATCTCTAAACACCCATAAAGCCACCTCAGCCCTTGAGGAGTGATCTTTGAGCAAAGCCAGAGATCAGCCTTGAGCATGCTGGGTGTATACACCACAACCCCCTCTCCCCAAATATTCAAGCAGAGAAGAGAAAAATGTCAAAAGAGATATTTTGTGATTTCAATATATATCTAATATGTGACATGTCCAGAACTTGCGACTAAAACACCTTTTTATTTTCATTTTGAGTCACACCTGGTGATGTTCAGGGGTTATTCTTGGCTTTGAACTCAAGAATCACTCCTGGTGGTGCTCAGGGGATCCTATGGAATGCTGGGAATTGAACCTGGGTCGGCAGCATGCAAGGCAAATGCCCTACCCACTGTGCTATTGCTCTAGCCCCAAAACAACATTTTTTAATGGAAAATAAGAGGTATGCCAGATAGAGAAGGGATCATCAAGTAAAAAATGTTGGGAGAACCTGTTTGGGTTGAAAGATGCCTGCCAAAAGTAGACTATAGACAATGGCCACTCAACACCTCTATTATAAAACACAATACCCAATAGGAGAGAGAGAACAAAAGGGAATGCCCTGCAGCAGAGATGTGGTGAGGTGGTGGGGGATGGGGTGGTGGGTGGTGGTAGGGATACTGGGAACATTGGTGGAGAATGGGCACTGGTAGAGGGGTGGGTAAACGATCACTGTATGGCTGACATGCAAACAGGAAAGTTTGTAGGTTTGTAACTGTACTTCACGACGATTCACTAATAAAAAAGTAATTAATTAATTTAGTCAAATAAAATTTTAAAAAGGAAGAAAATAAGAGCTCTGTGGTTGTTGACCCCATGCAACTATCTATGCCGTTACCATATTAACCTCTGCTTGAAATGTGCACAAGCCTGCCCTATAGATTACCGTACCTGACTTTCAATTGTAATTAAGACAAGACACAAGGGAAGACTGTGTGACAAGTACACACACATGTGCACATACACACATACACACACATCTAGTCTGTTGAGCAGGTAAGACTCTTAAGCAATGTTGTCATGAGACTACCATCAAATACACAACTCCAGTGACTCAGAATTCATGCGAACTCATTATACTTGGTTTTTATATGTACTTTCCTTTTTCATTGTAAAATAATGGGCTTTCTTGCTTCTCTTTAACTTTTATAATTTTGAGTCTGTGATCATATCAGGTACTTGTTTTCTTCGGTTTATTGGGTCTCTCTGTTCAGCTGACATTCCCTAAGTAATTCTTGAATTCAGCATAGCATTTCTCATTCGAATAAAAATTTTATACATATGCCAAGCAGAACAATATACAGCTTTAAAGTGTTTGTGATGTGCTCATAAAAATGAAAATAATTGTTCTATGTTTTAAAAGAAAATTAAGCTGTTAGTGTTATTGCAGCTAGTTTAAGACGAAACATTTATATTTCCTAGAATTCTATATTTTGATTATGATTACATGTTACATTGAGAATAATGCACAGCTTATGACTGTAAAAAAAAAAAAGAATCCTTTATCTAGTAGTAGATGCTGATATTGGATAAATTTCCTCTTAAATATTCTATACTTTTGGCCCACCTCCCACAGTTGCTGCCATATTGACTCACCTCTTGCCCTGTTCTACTTATTCATGACTAAATCTCTAGTGAGAAGGAGCCAAGCAGCAAAAAAATCATAGACACATTGGTTCCTGGCTGAAATCTCTAGGGCTCCCTCAGAAGATGTATGGGACCAAGTTCCCACCTTGCCAATGCCTTGGTACACACACACACACACACACACACACACACACACACACACACACACACACACCCCTCAATGTTCCAGCTCAAATCTACCAATTCACCAAGAATTTCTGTTGACACTGAACTGTGAAAAATTTCAGGTACTTCAGCATCTAGGCTCAGAACTCTGGCATCATCTCGAGTGGTACATGTAGCCTCCTCCCAACTTCCCCATCCCCTATACCTCCAGCCACGCCAACCTTGTATGTCAACTCATTAACCTACACTACAGATTCAGAAGTCTCTGGGTTGTATGGCTGTATATGTGGCTGCAAAACATCTCCAATTCTACAATTCTGAAATTCTGGTAGAAGCACACCAAATCAGATGGAAAGTAGCACAGAAGTCAACTAAACTCAACAAACAATAACACAAAGACTCAACTAATAACAGCTGAGCAAGTACTTAACAATTTCAAGGAGAGATACAATTTTCACAAACTTTGTTTTACTGAAATAGTTTTGGTAGCTGTTTGGTTATAACAAGCAATATAAAATAAATTATTGTGTGCTTGCTAAGGATGGAGGATTTGGGGGTGGTTTGGGAAGCGGAAACAATGGTGAAAGGAAGATCATTGGTGGTGGGATTGGTGTAGGGATATCAAAAGTCTGTAGCCACTGTACTATGAACAACTTTGTAAACTACAGTGTTCAAATAGAGCATTTTATCTAAAAATATTCTATACTTTCATGTAAGAAATTTATATTCATATTAAAAAACATCTGAAACAGTCTCTGAATAATACTCTATTTTATGTTAACATGGACTTCTAAAACTTCAAATATATGGATTACAAATAGATACCTCTATTGATTATCTTCAACTCGTATCCTTAAGAATATCTTGATATTTTATTTTACAAAGAACTACACTTACCTGACTATATTGAACTCTATATATCTGTCTGTATGTTGTTCCCTAATTTTACTTGTGTCAATAGTACTACATCTTTATTATAAACTTCTTTTGACAATTTTTTCCTCCACAATTTCTTGTAGAGGGTGCAGAATTCCACCCCTGAACCCCACCTCTACCCATACATATAAAACCAACTTCCCTTTTCACTTCATGTCAGTTATCTTTGTTGAATAATGTGCATCATAGTAGTAGCACCTTTACAAATTTGAGGACCAAATTAATAGTCCATGTAAAGTACATACATGGCTCTTAATGCATAATTGATTACTAAACAGTAACGATTAGAGAATTGAGTTCATAGATGGTAGCAGACTGGGTTTCCTGCTAAGAGGACATGAGTAGAAATTAACACGCAGGATATTTATTTAGAGACATTCTTAAATCAGCACCTGTGAAAGTAAAGGTACAGGAAGACAGCAGAATTGAGAAGAAAAAGAACATAATTTACTCTCAAAAATGCTGCAGCTATCTTCACCAGGTGTAGGATAACATTGGTTTTTCCTTTTCGCCTTGCCACAGGGAGCTTAGGTTTATTGAGTTATTCCCATTATAAAGCTCCCATTCCTCTGTGTTTATTTGTAACTTCTTTCTTGGTTCTCTGTTGACTTGTAAATATTGTTCTTCTCTTATCCTTAAGTCCTTTTCATAGCTAATTCAGAACAATGCACTTTTTGTATGGACACAAGAAGACAGTGCTATGCTTTAGTAACTTGGGAGTCAATTGATTCTGAATGATATTTACCTCCTGGACATCTGTTCTCTCAACCTAAGCCTCAGTTGCCCTTACTTCCTAGCACCCCAAAAGCAGGGTCCCGATGAGGGACTGGGTGGACCCAGGGCAAGTGGTGACCTATGTGCTACCCTGTCATCAAAATGGGCCTGGCCAAAGTGCCATAACGCTTAACTCTAAATTAAGAGCTTGGTCATAGACAAATGCTGTCATGATCCAAAAAGCAATAACTAGATTCAGACCCTGCTGGGGTTAGGAAAGATTAATCTGGCCTGAGCACTATAGTCTGAGTCTGAGTCTGTGGCAAATTGTTCCCAGGAGAGCCGCCCTCTAAGTCTCAATGTATCTCATACTGTGTCCATACAACAAAACCTAATATTGAGAAGTAGAATTAAGATGTCAATTAAGATGTTAATTTAGTTACTGGAGTAAGGAGAAAAGGAACACCCCACCCCTACGTGGTGTTTCCACCCTTGAGCCAGATGGGCAGTCAGAAAGGGCTTTCTTATGTTGATTTTACTAGTAGAAGAATGCAGGAGCAGGCATGTGGAGAGAGAGAGAGAGCCCAGGCTGCGAGATGGAGCACAGAGAAATGAATGGGAGAGACAGGAGGAGACAGGAATGAGGGCCAGTGTGAGACTAGATTGGGGGGCTCAGAGAGACTGGAACAGGCACGTGGGGAGAATGGAATAAACGGCAACTGGTCAATCAACCGTCTTGGCCCTCGTTTCCTCCTCCATCTGTCCCATGGCCTGGGCTGACCCGGCTGGGCTAGCGTCCCAAGACCACTCAACCCAGGCATTCAAGGGGGGAGAGCTGCCGGAATCTCCCTAGCTGCCCTGGAAAATAAACAACCAGGAAGTTGGGTAAAGTCTCTAGATTTAGTCCAAGATTCATCCATTAGTCTAGGTTTCTAGTCACTGTAATCAAACAGCAAATTGCATATATATATATATATATATATATATATGTATATATATATATATATATATATATATATTCTTCCATAGGAGAAGAGACATTGTCCAGTCTAGGGCAATTTATACAGATGATTCATAGTTTAAAAGCTGTACACAGTCATTACTCCCAGCAAGTGGGACCATAATTCTCTTTTTCTTGAAGAGGAATCAGGGAGCTTACCACAATGTTCCTTGTACTTGTTGAAAATAATGGCAATATATCTCCATGTTTCTCTTTTTTTCTATATTGCTATCCAGAATCTTTCATCCCACTGGGACCATACTTCTTCATACTTTATTGCTTAAAAATGTGCTTTAATACACTTGTATTTTTATATTTATCCATATCCACTGTCTTTTCTTCTCAACTCTTCCATGTACATTTCTGGATATAGTTTTCCTTAATTTTTCCTCGTTCTTTAACCAACTTTACAAACTGTCTTAGGATATTAACAATGATACACTCTCACTTGGGGAGAAACAATTAAAATGTAATTTGAATAGGTAGTTAAACACATTTCCCTGAAGGTTGATAATATTTGGTTATTTGATATTTTAATATAATTGCAAGTTGACATAGGCTACCTCTTCCCAGGGAGACACATAAAAATAACACATGTCTCTGAATAATTTCCTAATGGAAAAAATGCTTTATTATGTGTCCCCAATTATAATGATCATCATTATTGCATTGTAAAGAAATTGTGTTGAACACTAAATTCTCTATTAACAATTACAATGTGTTCAAATTATCTTTATTCCAGAACATCTCAAGGGTCCAAGCTGTTTGTATAAGATAACAGTTCACTAAGAACCAAATTAAGAAAACTAAAGGAAATGAATAGGAAAAATACGGCTGTTTTATCATAAGTTTTTCAAAAGGAATATGCTGCTACATAATTTTCAGAATGACTCTTTGGAGGAGAGAATTTTTTTAAGTTGGATGAAGAAGAGGAGGAATAATAATAGAAAAAAGAGGGGGAGGAGAAGGTAAACTGAGGAGAGGATGAAAGCAGCAGAATAAAGAATAAAGAAATATGCATTCTGTGAGGTAGAAGTATCCTAGGTTTCTACCTAAAAATGATGATTTGTTTAAGTATTTAAACTAAAGTACAGTGGGTAAGATGTTAGCTTCTTGTACAGTAGATGTGGGTCTAAACAATAAAGTTGCATATAGTCCCCTAACCACCACCATTAGTGATCCCAGAGCACAGAGCTAGGAGTAATTCCTGAACACTGCAGGGCATGGCTCAAAAATCTAATATACCGTAGCACTGTCTTTCCATTGCTCATCAATTTGCTTGAGCGGGCACCAGTAACATCTCCATTGTGAGATTTGTTGTTACTGTTTTTGGCATATCAAATACACCACGGATAGCTTGCCAGGCTGTGCTGTGTGGGCAGGATACTCTTGGTAGCTTACCAGCCTCTCTGAGAGGGATGGAGGTATCGAACCCAGGTTGGCCATGTGCAAGACAAATGCTCGCTCTATCTGCTGTGCTATTGTTCCAACCCACTTATGCTATGTTTTATGGGGGTTGGCATCCATGCCCAGGGCTTATTCCTGGATCTGCATTCAGAGATCATTCTGGTGGGCTCAAGGAACTATGTATAGGTCCAGGAATCAAACTCATGTCAACTGTGTGCAAGACAATTGTCCTACTCACTGTTATGAATAATAACCAGGGCCAGAGAGAAATTACAGCACAAAAAAACACTTGCCTTGGAGGTAGTTGACTTAGGTTTGATTCCCAATATCTCATATGGCTCCCCAAGACCTGCAGAAGTGATTCCTGTGCACAAAGTCAGAGCAAGCCCTGAGTACCACTGAGTGTATCCCTCTCCCTAAAAAGAAAGTTATAATTAGCTAATAATATTCACATTTTAGAAAATACATGAAGAATGGGGATAACTCAAGCTCTGACTACATGTTAGAGACCGAGGCTAGGTTGAAGCCCTAGTACCACATGGTCCTTTTATACACACACCCCACCACCACCCCTGGGCCCATTACAATCAGGAAAAATCTCTGAGTGTGGAGCAGAAGAATTTCTCACAAACTATCAGGCATGGTAACCAAAAGAAAAAGAAAAAACAAAATAAAAATACATGATAAATGAATAACTGGTAGTACTTTTAAAATGAGAAAATATAAGTTTGAATATACTGTAAGTTTTAAAGACTAATGCTAAGTTTTCATCTGAACATTAAGTTTAAAGAGAAAAGTGAGTAGGCTTGACATAAAAATGAAATATATTCAAATCAAGTCAATACAAAAAAACTTCTAGAAGATACAGTAAAGGCAACAGTCTATGTAAGTATGAAGTTTCAATATAGAAATAGACTTTGGTAATGGGTTTATTATTATTCAAGTACCTTTCAGGGTACAGGAAGTTAAGAAGTGAGTTCTTAAATGAGAGTGATGTAAGAATGAGGATAGTGAGAGAAGCAATGCAGACAAATAGGTCCAAAGTGTACTTTATAGAGTGGATAAATCAGGTGGTTCTCAGTGTTTGGGGAAATAAAGAGAGATGCTCTGGAAAGAAAACTATGTATTAGCAGAATTCTTTCTAAACTATAAGATAGAGGAGAGTTTCCTTCCCCATAAATTTATGCCACAATAGAACTTTAGAATATTATTTAGCTTTAAAATGCTTATGGATAAATGGCAGAATGAATAAATGAATCCACCTGCTTTTCAATGTTGTAATCAAGAATAAGACTTGTTCTTTTACTATCTTGGCTTTGCTTTTCTCTATGTGGGCTCTTTATTAGACTGTATACTTCCACCTCTTGGCAAAATGATGCCAAGGTTCCAACCCTTCATTGTATTCTTTTCAGTAGCTGCATAAAAATAAATATTGCTTTTATGTTCTTAAGGAGCTATCTAATCAATAGTGTCACAAGAAAGTTGAGCTGAAGTTCAAAGTTCATCTCAATTTCCTAAACTGGGAATAGGAAGATGATTTCTCAAGGAGACGTCAGGGTTCTATTTAAAAAAAGGGGGAACACAAGTTTCTTTTATGCCAGAAAGATAAGAATAAAAGAATTCAGCCAGAATGCAGCTAAAGATAGTTTTTTGGGAAAAAGGGAGTTAAAAGTACTGACTTTTCTAGTGCTGCCTCTTCATATTCACCCAAAATATTAGATCTAGAATTTTATAAAGGCACAAGTATATCTTCACTTGTATCACTTGTCTTCCCATTGATCTTCGATTTGCTCGAGTGGGCACCAGTAATGTCTCCATTTGTCCCTGTCATGTGCTAGTGTAGCCCAATGATCTGCTAGATCCAGGGACAGGAAGTGCCTCAAACCGTTCATTCAGGGTTTTGACGAAGAAGTCTGACCATCTCATTGGTGGGCGGCCACACAGTCTTTTGGCATCCTGTGGAATCCAGTCGGTAACAGCTCTAGCCCAGCAGTCGTCTTCCTCTCTGAATCCCATTACATATCTGGCCCATACGATACACAAGTATATCTAGTAGCATATTTTGTCATTCCTTTTTTCCTTTCTCACTACTTAATTAGATAAATACTGTTTTGTGTTTTGCATTTAGTAGTTCAGTTGAACTCTACCAAAATCTGAATAAAAACTGAGGAAAGTAATGCTCTAGACTTCCAATTAATACTAGTAGCTAACATTATACCTGCACATATTTACAAACTCAGAGTGCAAGAAAATAAGCAGTCAAAGAGGCTGCAATATATGATTGCAATACACAATGGAATACAAGATGATTAAGAGATGATGAATATATAATGCAATACAAGATGATTAATAAATATATAATGGAATGCATACTGATAAGAAATAGCCATATTTCTAGGTCTTCTGAAATTGAGGGAAAAAAAGAAAACTCAAAGTATAATGTGAACAAGAAAGTATCATAATCCTTCTCTATAGCTTTAGTACAGCTTTTCTGGGTTGTAATTTCATTTCCCAGTTACCTGCCTAATATGTGTTTAACTCAATAAAAAAATGTATACTATCAAATTAAACATTTATATTACTAAAATGCCTGAGGTACTTTTCCTAGGTACAAAGAGATTGACAATATCCACCCCTCCACATGCCAATAATAAAAAAAAAATTACCAGTTGAATTAAAACTGTATAAAGCAGCAGTTTGTAATTCAGAAACAAAATGAAACAGGATCAATTTGAAAATGGAATTTTTAAGGAGTGCTAAAAATTAGGAACTGTTAACAAGAAAGAATTTATTATAATAATTGGCCATTTTAGTGAATACAAATACCAATAACTTAAAGCTTCAACAACATAAATTAGAAATTTTTTCATAAGAGGAGAAGCAAATATATTTTTATAAATTCTATCCCACACAATCAAATGATTAAATTGGATGCAGCAAGAAATAAAAAAAAATAAGATACCTCTGAAAAATCAGTTGCTATTATGGAGGATTGGAGGTCTGATATGGGAACAGTGTAGGTGGTGCCAAGTGATTCACTCATGAAGTCAGTGGGAACAAGCAGAGGATAACATTTATATCCTCAAATGCATGTATACCAATCTTCAGAATATGGGTGATAACTCAAACTCAAAATTTTGACACTAAACAATACCTTTATCAACTATAAAATTGCATAGGTATCAAAATTATACACATACACATATCACTGTATCACCATATCACTGTCATCCCATTGCTCATCGATTTGCTCAAACGGGCACCAGTAACGTTTCCATTGTGAGACTTGTTGTCACTATTTTTGGCATATGAGATACGCCAGGGGTAGCTTGTAAGGCTCTGCTGTGCAGGTAGGATACACACTACACACACACACACACACACACACACACACACACACATACATACATATATGCATATATATGTCTGTGTACCAAAACCAAATTTTTTTCAGACATTGCATAGTGACTAATATCAGTAATAAAGAATTTACAGTACAAATATAATGAAATAAGTGATAGGAAAGCACTTGCTGAATTAAATAAAACTACATTTTAACTACAAGAGCAGTGAATCTGAAATGTCTGTGATCTTGACCCATAAGAGAAGTGGGCTCTATGTCATAAAAATCTAGCTAAATAGTAGTAAAGCAAAAAAAAAGCCCTTGTAAGTCTAAAGTAAATCTTAAATATAGCTTGATAATACTGTTTAAAAATTGGGCTTTCTGCTCTTCACTCTTTCAGAGACTACTTCATGAACAGTGCTAGCCACAGTCCTGAGGCAACATAGATTAAGTGTATATAGGTCGGGGAACAGGAAGGAATAACAAAATGTATATGAGTAGATCCTAGGATAAATTCCACAAAGAATGTGTAGGGAAACTTAGCTTCATTCATCTTTGACAAGAATTTTAAAGAAGTAGCTAGTGTCCATTTGTACTCAGCAAGGAATTTGTCACAGTCACAAGAGAAAGCAAGCTGTAGTTGAGCACTTGGGTTGCTCACACATCATGCCTATCATACTAAGCACTACAATAAACAGAGGTGTGCAAATGTTCTGGCACATTAATGTTTTTGTGTTTTGAAGGAAGATCCCCAAATCTGCTATCACTGGATCATATGTGGGTTCTATTCCTTTCTTTTGAAGAATCACCATGTTGTTTTCCAGAGAGGTTGAACCAGACAATATTCCCACCCAATGAGAATGAGTGTTCCTTCCTCAACATAACATGCCAACACTTTATGTTTCTATACTGTTTGATATGTGCCACTCTCTTGGTGTGAGAAAACATCTCATTATTTTTATCTTCATTTCCCTAGTCATAAGAGACAATGAATAATTTTTCATTAGCCTACTGGCCATCCACATATCCTCTTTGGGGAAATGTCTGTTCATAGTTTCTCCTCATTTATAGATGGGTTTTAAATTGCTTAAGTTTTCATTACATAAAAGTGAAGAAAAGGGGCTGGAGCGATAGCACAGCGGGTAGGGCATTTGCCTTGCACGCGGCGGACCCAGGTTCTAATCCCAGCATCCCATATTGGTCCCCTGAGCACCGCCAGGGGTAATTCCTGAGTGAAGAGCCAGGAGTAACCCCTGTGCATCGCCGGGTGTGACCCCCCAAAAAAAAAAGTGAAGAAAAATAAGTTTTATTACAGAATAAGATGTGAAAAATTCTGGGGCCCGGAGCGATAGCACAGCGGGTAGGGCGTTTGCCTTGCACGTGGCTGACCAGGGTTTGATCTCCGGCATCCCATATGGTTCCCCAAGCACCGCCAGGGGGTAATTCCTGAGTGCAAAGCCAGGAGTAACCCCTGAGCATCGTTGGGTGTGACCCAAAAAACAAAACAAAAAAATAGATGTGAAAAATTCTAACTCAGTTGTCAAGGTAAAAATTAAATTTGTAGATGTTTGTTGTTGTTGACAAGTTTATTGTAGGTGAGAAGTGCTGACATTGTTGCTAATAAAATTTTTAAATTCTCAGTCATGCTATAAGAATAAGGCTTTTAGAGGAATGGAAGTAAGGAAATATGATTGACTTTTATTTTTCATTTTAGATTCCATATATTTAAGAGGGGATAACTGAATTAAAATTATGCCTCTGGAAAGTGGGAGAAACTTTATAAAGAAAAGAATTCTTTAAGATTATAAAACTAAGAATTCTTTGATAGACTATAGCCTCTAAAAAAGACATGCTGGGAATTTGACTTCAGTGATGAAAAATGGAATCTGTGTCATGAAATCATTTTCTGATTATAGTCTCTGGTGTTTGATTCTCACCATTTCATTTTTGCCTAAAAATCTCATCCTCTCTACTTTCATACTTGCTTTATTACTTTCAGAAAGTGTGGCCATCAAGTGTGTCAGCTCAGGTGTTCCAGATGAAAGAGGAGCACTCCTTCCCCCACATCTGTATATCAGTCTCAGAGACTATCTTGATTGACCATGATTGCCATAGGAAAGACTTGTGTCAGTCACCATTGTCAGGGAGATGATGTAATTGAGTCATGGTGTGATCACATGACCTCTCTGCTGCCTAGTAAAGAGTAAATATAGAGTATGTGACTGTGATAGAGTAGAAAAGTTGACTGAGCTTGTCATATTTAATATTATTAACATTGGACATGTTCAAAAAGAAATAGAGAAAGGGGTGAGTTGAAACATCTGTAAAGACCATATAAATACGTCAGGGTAGTTACTCTAAAAAGATCAATATTGAAAGCAAAATTTGGTTTTGCTACAAAACCAAAACATAAATATATTCTATTTGGTTCAGGAAACAGAAAATGAATCATCTTCACTGGAAGATTTCACTTTTTGAAAGATTTCAACTTTATGGTATTTTAACTTTCAAACTTAGAGCACTTTAGTGTGTCAAATTTGGCCTTACCATTCCCGTTTTGAAGGCATTAACCTGTTTTATCTTATGCCAGGAAAGCTGCAGATAAATGCAAATAAATGGTGAGGCTAAATTAAGAGGCAACAGTTTAACTGTGAAACTAGTTTCAAACCTAAGTTTCAGGGCTGGAAAGATATTGTCACAGGTACAGTACTTGCCTTGCATACAACAGACCTGAATTTAATCCCTTGAACCAGATCTGCCAGGCCTGATCTCTGAGTGCAGAGTCAGGAGTAAACCCTGAGCTAAGAAGGTATGGCACAAAATCAAAAAGTAGTATTGTTTTAAGTTTGGTTTTAGGTCACACCCAGAAATGTTCAGAGTTTTTGCCTCACTCTGCACTTGAATCCCTCCTGGCAGGCTCAAGGGACCATTTGGGATTCCAGGGATTGAATTTGGGGCACCCTCATTCAAGGCAAGTCTCTTACCCCCTGTACTATCTAGCCCCCCAAATAATAATTTTCTTTTTTTAAAAAAAGATCTACGTTTTAAAGTCAGATATGAGACTGAATCTATGTTTTGGCATTAACCATATGCACTACCTTGGGGAAAAGAGTCCTTTATAGCTTAATTTTTGAAATGGAAATGATTACTCTTACCTTGCAGGGTGAATGTTAGTGGTAGAACTAACCTACATATAACTTCATTTTCATAGCTATCTCTTTATCAATTATAGCTTATGTGAATAAAGTGGTGCCATATTAGCACTTTAACACACAGTATCTGTGAAGTTGGAATGAAAGAAGTCCATAGTTGGAATACAACTGAGAAAATATTGTTTAAATTGACTTTAACAGCTGGAGGATAGTCCAGTGAGTACAGCCCTCGCTTTGCATGCAACCAAGCCATATTTAGCCCTCAATACACATGGTCCTCCCAAACCAACTAGGATAGATCCCTGAGTGCAGAGTAGGAGTGAAGCCTACACTCTTTGAAATGTCCTCCTTCCCCAAAAGTGACTATGGAATTGTATTAAGTCTGCCCAGCATCTTTGAATTTACTGTTGAAGTAAGTATGGCAAAATAAATCAATAAATGTCTAAAAAGGGTGATAAAACGAGAAGTTGGGAAAATCTAAAAGGCAGAAGTTAGAAATTTTGGTCTTTTAAGGTTTAGAGGCTTATAAATTGCAACTTATAAATATATTAATTATCCCATATATATGCTGACTTCTATAGCATATATTTTTCATGATTTAAGATTGTCACTGACTTCATTGAACTTTAAATTTAAAATGTAAATTTTAACTGTCAAACTTAAAAAAAAAAAATTCAAGTCCATGCTATGTTGTGTTATCCATCATTCCTTGTTGAACAACATGATAGCATGATAGCAAATGTTCTATTGCGTTCTACTGATTTCAAAGAAAACTACCCTGGTGTTCAAACTTAAACTTTTATCAATTAGTGACAATGCTAAATGAAGTTTGGCTGAAGCAATAGCACAGCGGGTAGGGCATTTGCTTTGCACGTGGCCGACTAGGGTTTGATTCCTCTGTCCCTCTCGGAGAGTCTGGCAAGCTACTGAGAGTATCCGGCCTGCCCGGCAGAGCCTAGCAAGCTACTTGTGATGTATTCAATATGCCAAAAACAGTAACAACAACTTTCACAATGGAGACATTACTGGTGCCCTCTCAAGCAAATAGATGAACAACAGGATGACAGTGCTACTGTGCTAAGCGAAGATTAAGAAGATTCTGTGATCACAACAACTTTCATTCATATTTTGCTTTTGCACTGGGGAACTTGAATATGTAGCAACAAAATTCAGTGTGCATCCACACATTCCTGCTCACTGTTGACTTTTACAGTAGGCAACTTTTGATCACCATCCTGCTAACCAGGTGGAGAGTAGACTACCAGATGAGACAAATTTGGCTGAAAGCTCATTTTAAATTGAATAAGAAAATAAAATATTAATACATATGATTTCTAATTACAGAAGCATCTCCAATTTTCACTCAAACTGGTTTGCTGAAGAGTGTAGAATTTGTAGTATATAGAAATGTTACCACTCTCCTTGAGAATAGTTTATTTTAATGTTTTATTTTCATCCATGTATATAATAGGAAATAATTATAATTCTTTGATAACACAAAGAATTTTCCCTAATTTTTATAATACAAAGAGATGAATGAGAGATCATAGAATTTATGTGTAGTAAAGAACTTTGTTGTATATTTGTTTATGGATTCCATGCAGACACTTGTTCTAAAATTCAAGAACTTTTAAGCATAATAGCAGAATGTCCATTTCACTGATACTGAGTTAAGTAGTTCATATCATTTGTACTATATATCTACAAATAATAGAAAGTTTCTAGACAGAGGTAATGATAGTATGAATGCAAATATGGATCTAAAGATTTTAAACATTCTAGACTTTACAATGATTTGGAATATACTACTCATTTTTTTTTACTTTTTCACTTTATTTTCCAAATATTTAATACGTTTTTTAGTAAAAAAAAATTTATCTAGGATTCCAGTATTTACACTTCAAATACTGTGAGTTAAAAATAGCTCCAGGGGCAAGAGACATAGTAGAGCAGGTAAAGTACTTGCCTTGCACATGATCAACCTGGATTCAATCCCCACTATCCCATACCGTCGCTGGAACACCTACAGGAGAGATGCTTAGATACAGAGGTGGGAGTAACCCCTAAGAATCACTGGGTAGGCCCCAAAATAAAACAAGATTCTAAAATTGAGTATGTCGATAATATAACAAGGCATAAAATTTACTAAGCACATTTTGCATTTGATGTTAAAAGAACAGAATACCGGGGTTGGAGCGATTGACAGTGTTAAAAGAACAGAATATGGGGGCTGGAGCAATAGCACAGTGGGTAGGGCATTTGCCTTGCACGTGGCCAACCCGGGTCCTATTCCCAGCTTCCCATATGGTCCCCTGAGCACCGCCAGGAGTAATTCCTGAGTGCAGAGTCAGGAGTAACCCCTGAGCATCGCTGGGTGTGACCCAAAAAGAAAAAAAAAGAAAAAAAGGAACAGAATACCAAGCTCATGAAAAATCCCTAAGGATAAAGGAGGGTAAAGAATGACAGTTTTGTTTTTTAAGCGTTGAATATAGGACCCACATGTTTTGACACAGAAGTAAATTCCTGCCTATTAAACTAAATGTGAACACAATGATCTAATTTTTTTTGTTTATTTATTTGCTTTCTTTTTTTGTTTAAGGGCCACACTTAGCAGGGCTCAAGCTTATTCCTGGCTCTGTGTCCAGGGATCGTTTCTGGAGGCTTGGAGGACTATATGGGGTATAAAGGATCAAAAGTTGGCTGTATGCAAGGTAAGCACCCTACCTGTTATTCTATCACTCTAGCCCCAGGATGACTAGTTTTTGAGCAATCACAATGAGCCAAAAATATATTTGTATTGCTCAGTAGCAATATAGGATTGCTACTGGTACATCTCAAAATACAATGTGCATATAAATACATTGGACATTTTGATACAAAGCAGCAAAGGATTGCAGGTTTTTAGGGAATTTGATAAGAATTGAACAGCGTTAAAGTGGGTCTTAGCACTCAAAGCTTTTTTTAGTTAACTCCACAGAATGCTGATGTTGGTTCTCAAAACACACTTTGGAGAGCAAAGTTCTCTGCACTAAGCAAGAGCACCTTCTTTATGCAACAAGGAGATGCTGACTAAAAATGCATAGTATTTTCATCAACATACTTCAACTCTACAAAACAAACTCCTCTCCTATAAAAAGTAAACTCTTGGTGCCAAACCAATAGTACAGCAGATAGAGTGCCTGCCTTGCACGGGACTGAGAAGGTTTGATTTCTTGTCTCCTATATGATACTCTGAGTCCACTAGGAATGATTTCATGAATACAGAGCCAGAAGTTGAGCACCACTGGATGTGACTCCAAACCAAAACCAAACAAAAATAATATAAAAATAAGTCAACTCTACTTTCTATCAAATACATTTGCTCCTTCCTCTAAGTCAGTGAGCTGAAGAATGGAAATATAATGAGAAGGCTTCTTCCAGGAATTTTTAAATACATCAAACCAAATTTTTATTTTGCTGAAGACTTTGAAATGTTTCTCAAGGAGGCCAGAGAAATAGCAACGTTGTTCAGATGCTTGTTTTGCATGTTTGAGGTATTTTCTTTTTTATCCCTCGCATTGCTAGCTGGTGCCCTCAAAAAAGAAAATGTTTCTCAAAACTATTGCAATTATTTTGTGATTTCTATCTTGCTTCTGTGAAAATCCTTCTTTCTTCTGTTTGCTTCTTCTAAACTTTATGTGGCCTAAAAATTATGTTATCCTAGTTTTCTACAAAAGACATGGAGAATGCAAACTTTAATTAATACAACTCAATTTCCCTGACTCTATGGCAAAATTAAGTAATGTAACTGCTTGGTTACTACATAGAATGTCAAAGTTTTGATATCAACCTAAATTTTGGTTAGTATCAAAATAAAGAAAACCCCAAACTCACTGAATTTCTGTGTTGGCATGTCAAACAGAATAATGACAAAGTTGACATTCTACTTCTCACTCAACTTTGCTACTGTAATATTTTCTCCTTTTTTTGCACATAAAAAATTGTTTTTCAGGAAGAACATTACAAACAAGAAGAATCCAGAATCCTTTAACCAGATAGACAGTGACTTATAGAAAAGCAAATACTTAGCCTTCAAAAGCACCTCAGTGAATACATAATTTATTTTGACTGTGAAATAGAAGTAGCAGAATATCATAACACAGAAGAAAATGTAAGGCTTGGCTACTTAATACCAGTCTCAGGGTGAACATATAATACATATAATTAGGAAATAATATCTCAGCTATACAGAAGCTGATTATTATTCCTTGTGTCATACACACAAAAAAATAAAGGATGCTGAATAGTAAAATTCCATCCTATAAGTATAATGTCTCAGATCAGCAAATGTGACATTCTAGAGATTTGGTTTAGTTTGGGTTCATATTTATTCCTTTATGGCATGGCATTTAATGCTCTAAAATATAATAATTCTGCCATTTAATAGGAAATCAAGGGCTTCATAACAACTTATATTAAACTCAAGAGTACACTATTTTAACCTCCTTTAAAAACTAATAATAATACATTAGAAAGTCTTTTCTAATGTATCATTTTCTTACTATGGTATTTTTATATCATTTCAAAAACATTCCTATGTTAATGAAATGCTGCAATAAGCATTTTAGTGTTAAAAGTTCCATCCTATGATTGGGTATTCCTTAACATGTTACACACATTTCTATAGCTAGAATAATGAAACCAAGGTTACATATATATGTATTTATATATAAATAAAATATAATTACTTATATTTTTCCAAAATAATTTTATGATTTACACCCTAGGAGTTTTGCTTAAGTACATAAGTGGGTGTAGTCAATTCTTGTTTAAAAAATATATCAAAATTAAGGCAACTATATTCAAATTCAAGAGCATATAAATAGAAAGTTTGTAGTCTTTCTCCTAGACTTTTTCACACAGATATGACAAGATATATGGCTTTTGGGTCCATGACTATTGAAATAAAGTCTATTAACTTCATTTTTGAAGGCAAAATAAAAGTTGAAAAGAAAAGGGTTTGACCTCCTGCCTCCCAGGTCAGGTTCTATTTCCACTCTGTGCTTCTGGTGTGCTCAGACAGAGACTTTAGATGTTGTTTTTTCTGACTTAACCTTTCACAAACTATTTTGAAAAAAAATATGCTTGATGTGATTGAGCATTTAAGTTCACTAAGCTTTGATGAGATAAATAGTGCTTTCCATTTGTCATGATGTCATTACCTACTCAATGTATTTTTCTTCTTCCTTTTTTTTGAATCATGTCATGCTCATTCAACTCTAAATCCTATAATAGATGCTTTTTTTTAACCTCATGTATGCTCTATTTCAACCTTTTTATCATAAAAGCCTGTTTGTTCACCTTCTGACAGTTCTCCACAGCTAATCACCCTGCCGGCTGCAGCTAAACCATACAATTGTATGAATTTCAATATATAGAAAAAGATGAAAGATGGAAAAAAAAGAGAAGAGACAATGGATCTATGATAAGTCACAGAATTAACAAAAAGGGTCAAATTACATGAAGTTTGAACTAAAAGACATCAAAGAGGGAAAGCCAAGTACTAAAATAGGAGATAATAGAAGATGATTAGGAGAAAAATCATCATAAAAGGGAGATAATAGTTTGTACCTGGGAAGAGAAATTGTAAAGAACTAGAAATAAATGGGTAAGATAGAATTAAAGGTATAATAATAAGAACTGGAAAATAATAGGGGATACAGTGAGGGATAAACCTGTCATATAATCCAGGGAAGAGGGGACTAGAGGGGATTGTTCCTGTGAGAAGTTTCCAAAGCCTTGCTCTGAGTTGTTATATTCAGATGTGGAGTCAAGTCAGAGGCTATGAAAGTGGCTTTGTACAAGTCTGAAACTGGGCAATAGTAAGGGTGGCAAGCCAGTCTTTTTTACTAGAAACAGTAGGATTGTACTTTGGCTTATTTTTCTCATAATAAATACATATAGAAGCATCCCACTTATAAATCTGTTTGATCTTCCTTTCAACTCATCTTATTAAAATTAGATATTCCAAATGATAAGTATGTTTTACTGAATTCACATCTAGTGGTACATATGTGCTTTTTCCCTTGAAATATAAGAACAATGTGTACCCTGAGATTATTTTTGTTCATGCGTGCATCTTTCTCCAGACCCTCAATGATATTACTCATATTTTTGTTTTTTAAAACTTTCATTCTAACTTGATCTGATTATTCTAGCACTGTTTTTTAATAGTTACATTTATAAAACTATCAAGATACTCCCATAAAACAATATAGTCTGCATTTTACTTTTTCTTTTAACACCCCCTAACTGCCCCTAGAGGTATATAGGGAATTGTTTTAGCTTTATTCCAAAGTAATTTTTTTAAAATATAAAAGAGCCTTCAATTTTACCATTTTACAATGCAGTTGGGGGCTTACTTGGCTCACACTGTGAAACTAATCCAGCTGGTATGAGACAACTGCACTTGAGCAAAAAAATAATGTATCCTGAAGATATCAAACTCTGCCCAGAATGAATAGATTCTTGATTGAAGTAAAATTCACAAGTTGGGAATATATTACATTACAGTCTGTGAATGAAAAAATGAATTAAGAATGAACTAATCAATAAAATTTTTTAACTAAACAAAGCTGAAGTCATAAATAGAACAAAGATTGTCAATAAGATTGAGTTGTCCTGAATAAAATTTAAAAAATATGAAATTTTAAATTTCACAAAATCTCTGGATTTTCACATAAACCTGACAACAGATGACTTGCCAATGTATCTCTCTATATGTTTCTTCTTTTTTTTTCTTTTTTGTCTTTTTGGGTCTCACATCCTCCAATGCTCAAGGTTACTCCTGGCTCTGCACTTAGGAATTACTCCTGGCAGTGCTCAGAGGACCATATGAGACGCCGGAGATCAAGTCCAGGTCAGCTGTATGCAAGGTAAATGCGCTATCGGCTGTATTATGACTCCAGCTCCTAGCTATATGTTCTTGTCTAACAGTTCTACTGGCAATGCACAACAAAAGAGCCATCTTCAACAACTAACTCCTAATTGTCATAAATAGGTGGCATTACTATTAACTAGTAAGTCAATATCCAAAAATCAATTTCATTATCCCGAATATTTTAAGATTTATATTAAATTTAACAACTATAAATAAAATGGAAAATATCAAAGACCTTTAAATTCAGACTATTCCTTAAAGTCATGTTTGTAATAACAATATAATCTACCCAACAACATTGTTATTATTAGATATTCTACTTTAAATTCTAGTCAAAGATAAGCAAGTAACAAAAGAAAGTATGCTCTATGATTCAACAGAACATAACCTTTAGAATGTTTTATATGACATTTTTAATCACTGTAAGATACACCGTTACAAAGTTGTTTATGACTGAGTTTCAGTCATACAATATTCCAACACTCATCCCTTCATCAGTGCACATTTCCTTCCACCAGTATCCCCAGTTTCCTAACCACCCTACCCCTGCAGTCTGCCTCTATGAAAACAACTTTCTTTTTTCTCTCATTCTCTCTCTTATTTTTCCTTTTAGGCACAGTAGCTTGCAATAGCATCACTGAATAGATATCATGCATTATCACTTTAATTCCATTCAGCACACTGTTTTTGGCCAGAGTGATCATTTCCAACTATCATTGTGTCTTTTCTGCCCTAATTACTCTCTTCCTCTTCCTTTGTGACAAGCTTCCTATAATGAACAAGTCCTCCTGGCCCTTGTTTCTACTGTCCTTGTCTTATGTTTCTTAATATGCCACAAATGAGTGCAATCATTCTATATCTGTCCTTCTCATTTCACTCAGCATGACACTCTCCATGTCCGTTCATGTATAAACAAATTCCATGACTTCATTTGTCCTAACATCTGTGTAGTTTTCCAGTGGGTAGATGTACCATACTTCATCCACTCATCTATTCTCAGGCACTTGAATTCTTTTCAGATTTGGGCTATTGTCAGCAGTGCTGCAATGAACTAGAAGTATAGATGGATTTTTTGCATTATGCTTTCTGGTCAGTAGGGTATATTCCCAGGAGCAATATTGGTGGGTCAGATGGAAGCTCAATTTCTAGTTTTTGAAGAATGTCCAGATTGTTTTCTAGAAAAGCTGGACCAATCGGCATGGAATGATTTTTTTTTCTATTCTAGACAGAATTAATATGCTTTTTAAAAACCAAAGAAGCCAATTTTCTATAAGACAACATGTAATTTTCTAGGGTCTGAGTACGTATCATCAGAATAAAGTTGTGTGAGGCACATTGCATGCACCCGAAGCTGCAACACTCTGGGCACCCTCTGCTCATTCCATTCAGGTATCCAGCCCTAGTTAGGGCTCTTTACCAGAGCCGTGGCCGCGTTAGTGGCTGCAAGTTATTCTCCCCCCTCATATCGCATAAGAACCATAAGTTGCCTTCTTAGTTGGAACTTTCACTAGGTTAGTTTAAACCCCAGAAGCACATTAACCAAGAACTTATTAAGCCCACTTCAATGAATACTGCATCATAAGCAGAAAAGTTATGGTGAGCATGAAGTGCTAGGCTAGGTCACAATGGTAAAGCAACGCAAAAGCCCATCAACTTGTTTATTAAAGAGGATAGCCCAGAAGACCCCGACAGCAATGAAGTGCTAGACAACTTCCCTGACAAGGAATTTAGAAGGGAGCTACTGATGATGCTTAGGGAGTTAAAGAAACAATGGATGTACCAGAGTTTCTTCAACCAGTCATCTGTTCTAGGGCACTCGGGTTTTTTCCAGATTCTGGCTATTGTAAACAGTGCTGCGGTGAACATATAAGTGCATATGTCACTTCGACTATACTTTTTGGCTTTTCTGGGATATATTCCCAGCAGTGGTATTGCTGGGTCAAATGGGAGCTCAACCTCTAGTTTTTTGACAATCATCCATATTGTTTTCCAAAAGGGCTGAACTAGCCGGCATTCCCACCAGCAGTGTAGAAGGGTCCCTTTCTCCCCACATCCTCTCTAACAGCGGTTGCTTTTGTTCTTTTGGATGTGTGCTAGTCTCTGTGGTGTGAGGTGGTATCTCATGGTCTATACAATGGAATACTATGCAGCTGTTAGAAAAAATGAGGTCATGACGTTTGCATATAAGTGGATCAACATGGAAAGTATAATGCTAAGTGAAATGAGTCAGAAAGAGAGAGACAGACATAGAAAGATTGCACTCATCTGTGGAATATAGAATAATAGACTATAAGACTAACACCCAAGAATAGTAGAAATAAGTACCAGGAGATTGTCTCCATGGCGTGGAGGCTGGTCTCTCATTCTGGATAACTCAGGGAAGGGACCACCAAGTAAAATGTGGTTGGAGGTCATGTGGGGGAAGGGTGATGTGGGCCGAATACAGACTAGAGACTGAACACAATGGCCACTCAACACCTTTATTGCAAACCACAACACCTAATCAGGGAGAGAGAACAAAAGGGAATTCCCTGCCATAGTGGCAGGGTGGGGTGGGGGGAGACGGGACTGGGGAGGGGGGGAGAGATGTTGGGTTTACTGGTGGTGGAGAATGGGCACTGGTGAAGGGATGGGTTATCGAACTTTGTATGGGGGAAACATGAGCACAAAGATGTATGGATCTGTAACTGTACCCTCACGATGACTCTCTAATTAAAAATAAACTAATAAAAAAAAAAGAAACAATGGAAAGCAATGCCAATAAAATACAAGAGGATTTGAAGGTAGAAATGCGAAAAATGCAAACAAAACTACAAACAGAAATGTCAGATATGAAAAACCTGGTAGGCGAATTAAAAAACTCACTAGACGGCCTCAGCAGCAGAGTGACAACTGCCCAGGACAAAATCAGTGAGCTCAAAGATGAAGTCCAGAGACTCTCTAGAAAACATCAGAAAATGGAAAAAAGACTGGCAATCTAGGAACAGATGGCAAGAGAAGATAGTGATGAAGCCAAGAGGAGTAATATAAGAATTATTGGAGTTCCAGAGGGATAGGCAGAAAATCCTGAAAAAGAAGAAACTGTCCAAGACATCATTGCTACAAATGTCGCAGGGCTGAAGAAAAGATGCGACCATATTCAGGAGGCCTGAAGGGTACCAGCTAGAAGAAATCCAAATAAAAATACCCTACAACACATCCTGATCAAAATGACCAAAACTTTAGATAGAGACAAAATCCCGAAAGCAGCAAGATCAAAGAAAGGAGCATCCTTAAGATTCACAGCCAACTTGTCTGATGAAACCCTCAAGGCCCAAAAACAATGATGGGATATAGTGAAAAAACTCAATGAAATAAACACCTCACCAAAAATACTTTACAAGCTAGACTCTCATTCATAACAGAAGGAACAACACACAGTTTTACAGATAAACAGCAGCTCTGGAACTTCATAGTCTCAAAACAGTGATTAAAAGAACAACTGAATGGGCTACTTTAAAACAAGACAGGCCCCTCAACTACACCAAATTTCAGCAGCAAAATGGGACAAAACCCCATAACAATAATCTCTTTCAAAGTCAATGGGCTAAACGCACCAATTAAAAGACCCAAAGTGGCAAAATGGATTAGAAAATTGAACCAAATATTCTGCTTCCTGCAAGAAACACATCTCAACAGTCAGAGCAAACACAGGCTCAAAGTCAAAGGCTGGAAAACAATTCTACAGGGAAACACCTCCCATAAAAAATCTGGGGTAACCATTGTAGTATCAAACCACATTGATTTCAGACTGAAGAAGGTCAGAAGGGACAGTGAAGGTCATTTCTTATTGATAAAGAGATCTGTACAACAGGAAGAACTTATAATACTGAATATATATGCACCTAATGAGGAACCAGAAAGTACTTAAAACAACTACCCATAGACTTGAAGAAAGACATCAATAACAACACAATTCTAGTGGGAGACTTCAATACCACTTTATCACCTCTTGATAGATCAACCAGACTCAAGCTTAACAAGGACATACTTCATCTGAGGGAAGAAATGGAAGAAAGGGACTTAATAGATATATATATATATATGGGACACTTAATCCTTAAAAATATGACTACACATTCTTCTCAAGTGTGCATGGAACATTCTCCAAGATAGACCACATGCTGAGCCACAAAACATACCCCATAAATTTAAGAAGATAGATATATCAACGATCTCAGAGCACAATGCACTGAAATTAGAAATAAATCACACACACAAACAGAAAACTAAATCGATTTAAATCACCTGGAAATTAAACAGCTCACTATTAGACAATGAGTGGCTTAGAAAGGAAATAAAACAGGATATCAAAAGATTCCTGGAAATGAACAAAAATGAGGTACCAAAACTTATGGGACACAGCAAAAGCTGTCGTTAAGAGGAAAGTTTATAGCTCTACAAGCATTCCTCAGGAAGGAGGAGTGAACCAACATAAGTAACCTAACCCACAGCCTAAGAGCTTGGAGAATGACCAACAAAAGGAGCCCAACCCAAACAGGAGGAAGGAAATGATAAAATTCAGAGCAGAAATTAATGAAATGGAAACCCAAAATATAATCCAAAAGATCAATGAAACCAATGGCTGCTTCTTTGAGAAAATAAACAAGATTGGCTCTCTGCCAAGATGCGACCTGGGTGGCCACACGTTTGTGTGGCCGCTCTGCTGCTGATTGGACAGAATCCAGAGGCCAGCTAGACTACTTTTGGTACCAGTAGCTGCTTGCAGAAATGTCTCTAGGCTGTGAACTAAGCCATAGCCCCATGCCGGCCGAGTAGGGAAAATATCTTTCTTTCTCGGCTTTTTTCTCTTTTCTGGAAAGACGGCATAATGTCCGTCATTTTATAAGGACCATTAAGGAGGTACGAACTTGGTGGCATGGGAAGAAAAAAAAAAAAGAGGTATGAACTTGCAACAGCGGGACAAGTGGGCGATCTTGTGACAGGGGAAATACCAGCATGCTGTCCTCCAAGATGTGACCCTGGTGGCCACACGTTTCTGTGGCCACTCCACTGCTGATCAACCATGATCCAGAGGCCAGCTAGACTACTTTTGGTACCAGAAGCTGCTTGCAGAAATGTCTCTAGACTGTGAACTAAGCCATAGCCCCATGCTGCCTCAGGAAGGGAAATGATGCAGTTTCTAACATAAATCTCCCTGGACTTAGTTACTAAAATACTAAATTACAGAACTCCCAAACCAAAGAGACTTCATATCTCTTCATTCTCAGCAATGAAAAACTAATTATCAAATACTTCCTTGTTAGCAGGGCTGTCATTTGGGGGGAAACTCCAACAATAGTGAGTTTTGTGTTGAAATATGGAATGTAATCAAGGTAACGATAAAGTGAAGGGAAATTTATCACCTATGCAAGGGGGGTGGGGTTGGGGGGGTGGGAGGTATACTGGGGTTTTTGGTGGTGGAATATGTGCACTGGTGAAGAGATGGGTGTATAACCGAGCATTGTATAACTGAGACATAAGCCTGAAAGCTTTGTAACTTTCCACATGGTAATTCAATAAAATAAATAAATTTTTTTTTAAAAAGAAAAGAAGCAAGATCGATAAACCTCTAGCAAGGCTCACAGGAAAAAAAAAGGGGGAGAGAGAAAATCCCAATAAACCAAATCAGAGATGAAAAGGGGATATTACAACAGAAAATGCAGAAATTCAAAGGATCCTCAGAGATTAATTTGAGAATCTTTATGCCACAAAACATGAAAACCTTGAGGAAATGGATAAATTCTTAGATTTCTATAGTCTCCCAAGGCTGAACCAAGAAGACCTGGAATACCTGAACAGATCTATCACCATCAAGGAAATTGAAACACTAATAAAAAGTCTCCTTAAGCATAAAAGCCGTGGCCCAGATGGATACACTAGTGAATTCTTCTAAATCCTAAAAGAGGACTTACTCCCAATCCTCTTTTAGCTTATTAGGAAACTGAAGTATCAAAAACACTTCCAAACAGTTTCTCTGCAGCAAATATCACCCTGATACCAAAAGCAGAGATACCACAAAGAAAGAGAGCTATAGACCGATATCCCTAATGAACACAGACACAAAGATCCTCAACAAAATATTAGCAAATAGAATCCAACGACTCACCAAAAAGATCATACACCATGACCAAGTAGGATTCATCCCAGGAATGAATGTTAAATTTTTGCATTTAACCATGCAAAAATGGTTTAACATTTGCAAGTCAATCAATATAATTCATCATATCAATAAAAGAAAAAAATAAAAACCATATGATCATATCAGTAGATATAGAGAAAGCATTTGACAAGATCCAGCATCCATTTATGATGAAAACTCTCAGCAAAATGGGCACTGAAGGAACTTTCTTTAATATAGTCAAAGCCATATACCACAAGCCCACGACAAGTATCATTCTTAATGGGGAAAAACTCAAAGACTTCCCTCTAAGATTGGGCACAAGATAAAGTTGCCCACTTTTGCCACTCCTATTCAATATAGTACTGGAAGTCCTGGCCATAACAGTTAGACAAGAAAAAGACATCAAGGGCATACAGATAGGAAAGGAATAGGTCAAGCTATCATTATTTGCAGATGATATCATACTATAGTTAGAAAACCCTAACGACTCTACAGAGAATCTCCTAGAAACACTAGGTCAATATAGTAAAGCAGCAAGCTACAAAATCAACACCCAGAAGTCCATGGCTTTCTTATATACAAGTAATGAAAGAGAAGAAAGAGACATTAAAATAACAATCCCGTTCACAACAATACCTCATAAAATCAAGTACTTGGAATCAGCTTAACCAAAGAGGTGAAGGACCTATACAAGGAAAATTACAAAACACTACTTCAAGAAATAAAGGAAGACACTTGGAAATGGAGACATACCCCCTGCTCATGTATAGGGAGAATTAACATGATCAAAATGGCGATACTGCCCAAAGCACTATACAAATTTAATGCGGTACCTATCAGTATACCCATAATATTTTTCAAAGAAATATACAAAACACTCCTGAAATTTATATGGAATAATAAACCCCCACGAATAGTTAAAGCAATCATTGGGAAAAAGAAGATGAATGACATCACCTTCCCCAACTTCAAACTCTACTACAAAGCAGTAGCAATTAAAACAGATGGTATTGGGCTAGAAACAAACCTGCAAACCAATGTAACAGAGTTGAATATCCTGTCACAGGCCCCCAAATATATGGTCACTTAATCTTTGACAAAGCAGCAAGAAATGTGAAGTGGAACAAGGAAAGTCTCTTCAACAAGAGGTGCTGGGAAAACTGGATAGCTACCTGCAAAAAAATGAGCTCTGACCTCTGTCTAATGTCGGGCACAAAAGTCAGACCAAAGTGGATTAAAGACCTCAATATTAGACATTAATCCATAAGGTATGTAGAGAAAAATGTAGGCAGAACCCTCCATGACAATGAAGCTAAAAACATCTACGGATGAAACAGCACTGACCATGCAAGTGGAAGTAAACATAAACAAATGGGACTACATCAAACTAAGAAGCTTCTGCACTTCAAAAGAAACAGTGACCAAAATACAGAAAGAGCCCACAGAATGGAAAATAATATTTATCCAATACCCATCTGATAAGGGATTAATATCCAAGATATACAAGACACTAGTAGAATTGTACAAGATAAAAACCTCCAACCCCATCAAAAACTGGGGAGAAGAAATGAACAGAAGCTTCCTCAATAAAGAAATACAAATGGTTGAAAGGCACATGAAAAAAATGCTTCACATTGCTATTCATCAGGGAGATGTTAATCAAAACAACAATGAGATGTCATCTCATACCACAGAGACTGGCACACATTCAAAAGAACAAAAGCAACCACTTCTGGCATGGATGTGGGGAAAATGGGACGCTCTTTCACTGTTGATGAGAGTGCTGACTGGTCCAGCCTTTCCGGAAAACAATTTGGACAGTCCTTCAAAAAGTAGAGATTGAGCTTCCATATGACCCCACAATACCACTTCTGGGAATATATCCCGAGGATGCAAAAAAGCACAGTAGAAATGACATCTGTATCTGTATGTTCATTGCAGCATGTTCACAATAGCCAAAATCTGGAAACAACCCAAGAGCCTTACAACAGATGACTGGTTAAAGAAACTTAGGTACATCTACACAATGGAATATTATGCAGCTGTTAGGAGAGATGAAGTCATGAAATTTGCTTATAAATGGATAGACACAGAGAGTATCATTCTAAGTGAAATGAGTCAGAAAGAGAGGGACAGACATAGAAGGACTGCACTCATTTGTGGAGTATAGAATAACATCACATGAGGCTGACACCCAAGGACAGTCGATACAAGGGCCAAGAGGATTGCCCATAGCTGGGAGCCTGATTTATGAATGGATGGGAGAAAGAAGTTGGAATAGAGAAGGGATCACTAAGAAAATGATGGCTAAAGGAATCAGTCAGGATGGGAGATGTACACTGAAAGTAGATAATGGACCAAACATTATGGTCTTTCCGTGCCTGTGTTGCAAGCCATGCAAAAGTAGAGAGAGAGAGTATGGGGAATATTTTCGGCCATGGAGGCAGGGGGATGGTGAAAAGGAGGGTTATACCGGGGATATTGGTGGTGGGGTATGTGCACTGTTGTAGGATGGGTGTTTGATCATTGAGTGATTGTAACCCAAACATGAAAGCTTATAACTATCTCATGGTTTTTCAATAAAACTTAAAAAAATACAAACAAAAAAACGAATAGAGTTGTGTAATCACCTATGGACTCGGAATCCCATGGCTCTCTCTCACTGCCTGCTTTTGATAGTCTCAGGCTGTGACCCACCCGGGACAGTCAATGCCACGGGCAAAGGAGGAAACGAGTGTCAGGCTGGTTGGTGATCAGTTACCATTTATTCTATTCTCTCCACCTGCCTGTTCCAGTCTCACTAAGCTCCCCATTCCTATCTCCTCCTGTCCCCCTGGCTCTTCTCTCCACAATCTGACTCACTGCCTCAGTCTCTCTCCCTCTTTCCAACTCCACACATCAAAGGTAGCAACCACACACCCAGGTCAGTTTGTACAATTAACATATCAAACCCCTTCCTGTTTGTCAATCAATCTCAAGGGCAAAATACCACCTAGGGTGTTTTTTTCTTCTTTCCTTTATTCAATAACTAAATTAACATCTTAATTCTACTTCTTAATATTAGTTATTTTGCATGGACATAGTAAGAGATATATTTAGTTTGTAGGGTGACTCTCCTGGGGACATCTCTCTACAGATTTCAGACTACAGTGCTCAGGCCAAATTAGTCTTTCCTAACCCTAGCATGGTCCTAATCCAGTTGTTACATTTTTGGATCATGACAGAATTTATCCATGGCCATGCTCTTAACTTGCAGTTATGTATTATAGCGCTTTGGCCAGACCCATTTTGATGCCAGGGTAGCTCACAGCTTGCCCTGGGGCCATTCAGTCTCTCGTCTGGACCCTGCTTTTGGGGTCCTAGGAATTAAGGGCAACTGAGGCTTAAGTCGAGAAAACAGATGCCCAGGAGTGAATACAATTCAGAGTCAATTAACTTCCAAGTTACAAAACCATAGCATTAACTGTCTTCCTGTGTCTATACAATGAGGACTTTGCTCCAAATTAGCTATGCAAAGGACATAAGGAGAAGATTAAAGCAATATTTACAAGTTAACAGAGTCTGATTAGGAGATACAGGTGATTGTCTTGTTGGGGAAGCAAGGCACAAAGAAAGAGGTTATAGATTAACATAGAGTAATGGGAGCACTCTGGTGGGAATAATAACACAATAAGCCTAAGCTCCCTGCAGCAAGGCAGAAAGGACATATCAGTGTTATCCTATATAGAGTATTACAAAGAAGCTATCACTTCTCGGAGTTACAAATATCTCTAAAATAGGCTTGTTAGATAATGGTATGTATGTAATCATTTCTGGATAATTTACTCAACAATATTTTCATTTTGGGGAGACAGTGAGGGTGCATAACCCTGGAACGTGTGTTGCATTATCTTTGTAGTTCTCTATTCATCAAAGCAGTTATAGGCCAGCCTAATTCAAAGAAAACAAATAGAATTCATTTTGCTGTTGAGCAGGTTTCAAAGAATTTGCATCCGTTTTTTACTCCAGCAAAAGTAATATTAATCTTTATTTTACTTAGGTTACCTATCATTCATACACTCAAAATAAACTGTTTCAATAACTATGAGCAATTGGCCTGTCAGTACTAATTGGCTTAACCTTATTCAGGGTTTCAGAAGTAACTTGGCATCATAGAGATGAAAGACCCTGGCCATACCAGGGTGCTGTCACACACAGGTAGGAAAATAAATGGCCAAGACCTTGTTCCTCTCTTTGTGACTTCATGAGTAACACTACAAGAATGATAGAAATGCAGGAGGAAGTCAGTATGAGAGCCAGTTGACTGAGCAGTAATGTAATAGTCATGACTATCAGAGACATTTGCATACAGGAGAGGTCTTAAATAGAAGAATTCAAGTAATTAGGGGAAGTTGTTTCCTTGACTTTACATATGCAATGTGTAAATGGATGCAGAAAGTGGATAGATATTCTTTTATTTGCCTAGGACTATTTGAATATGTATAATTCTTATGTCATACAATACATGTAGATGGGCTGCAGACAGACAATAAGAAATATACCAAATATACCTGTCTTTCCTGTCAGGTCCTAGGGTGTCTTGTCAGCTATTATGCTATCCGTCCAAAATGATAAACATTTTGCAGGTTTTATATCACCCAGGGCCTGGATAAACCCCCTCTGTTATAAGAGTAATTTTCTTACATTCTAAGTCTTCACTGCCAGTTTTTAGAAGACTGGATGACTTTTGAAAAATGGGTGCCCTAAAAAAAAGAAAAAGATAGACCATGACCATTAGCCATGCAGGTGAGAAGAACCACAAGAGGCAAGAAGAAAAATATGTAAGCTCCTTATCTAATAAGTGATACGCTTTTCTTTCCTGAATGAAAATGCAATACTCATTTTGACAAGAAGTGGTTATTGTAGCAAAACAATGGGGACTAACAAGGAATTGGTAGATCTATAAAGTCCAAATTCTCTCCCCCAATAAGGAAATCAAATAGATGCCAGTGTGAGGGCACTGACGAACATGTAAAAGAAAATAAAAACAATGGAAAAGACTCCATTGTGGGAAAGACAGCTAAGAAAATATAGTCTAACATTAATGTTCAGTTTTCATGATAGCTTTTACTTATATCATTATAAACACTCTTCCAGGTGTTCTTGGTACTTTGTGATGATTCGTATTTCCAGGTAGCACAATTTTTCTTGAACATAGTTATTCATTTAATACTTTTCAAAACATGTGTCTTCTAGAAATTAACTTGTTTGACTTCTCTATGTTTAAGAATATTTTATCTTTATTTTACACTAGCAAGGCACACTGTATCTTTAGTTTCTAGTCTGGCTCAACTCGCTGAGAAATAGCAGGAGTGATCCTTGAGCTCCCTGAATACTGTTTGGGAACTCCTTCCCCACAGATATTTTCCCCATCTTCTTGCTTATAATATCTATCCAAAACATTTTGTCTTATTTTTTTTCTTTTAGTTTCTCTGTATGTAATATGTTCTTTATTTCTGTTTCTATGTATTTTCTCTGTCTCTGTCTCTCTCTTTTTTTTTTTTTTTGCTTTTTGGGTCAAACCCGGTGATGCACAGGGGTGACTCCTGGCTCCGCACTCAGGAATTACCCCTGGCAGTGCTCAGGGGACCATATGGGATGCTGGGAATCAAACCCGAGTCAGCCGCATGCAAGGCAAATGCCCTATCCGCTGTGCTATTGCTCCAACCCTAAAACATGTAGAACATAGTGATAGTAATTTTAATATCTTTAGCTGCTAATTCTAACAAATTAATCAGATCTACAATATTTTTATTGATTTTTCCCACACTTAGATCAATATTTTTTTCAATACCAGATAATCTATGATAAAATATTAATGGCTGTGAATTTTGTATTGCTGTATGATAAATTCTATTTTATTCCAATAAAAAATCTTTATTTGGGGAAACAGATGTTTTCCTGAAATTCTTTGATCCTTTGGGGTCTTTTAAAAATTTTCTGATGTGATCAAAGCATCATTTAGTTTGAACTGAATATTTTCCCTGTTGCTAAGGTAAACTCCCTGTGGGTATTTTAGCAATAATTCATAAATTGTCTTTTTTTTTTTAGTTTGGCTCAGGGTAACAGACATTATCTTCAACTTTCTGTGATTGACAAGAACTCTTGAAATTAGTCTACTGGTTCTTTCTCTGAACTATGGTAGGCTCCTTACATATAAATACTGGTGCATGCTCAATAAATTCTCTTCACATACCTCTCCTTAGAGTACCCAGTCCTTAAGTATTTAACCTCTGTGTTCCCACTTACATTTATTGCCTTAGCACAAAATTTTTGAGGAATCTTATATATTTTTCTTTCTGGGTTCCTGGTCTTAGTGTTGTATTCTACACACAGTCTCTTTACAGTAAACTAGAGCAATCACCTAATTTCTTTCCCATATCTGAGTATTAATTCTTCCTTGTTGACTAACATTTACTACATCACATATCATCACTTTGACATTTTCCTCTGGTTTCTGTTTATTATGCAAATAGGCAAATCTATTACTACATCTAATCTAATTATTATTACTTTAATTTATATGGTAGCAAATTAACATTTTAAAAAATAATGATTTTATAGATGAAATAGCCATTGGGATTTTTGTTTAAATAAAATGTATTCCCATTTCATCACTGTAAGTTCCCCAAAAAACACATTACAAATATATTAATAGAATAAAGAAATTTTCAAATGGAAAGTCATTGGAGAATGTAATATAATGTAGAAAAAAGTAATTGACCTTGGTAAGTTTTAGGAAAATTTTGTATTTTTCAGTTAGCCTAAATATGCATGAATTTTCAGCCTCTGGATGACTTTGTTGATTATTTTAGGAATTTTGTGAACCAGACTAACTCTTAACTTTGACTCTACCATATTCCAACCCCAGAAGGTAGTAACGATGTTTTATAAGAAGGTGTCTGACTTTGCTTGAAAGTATAGAAGGCAGGATGATAAAACCTGTTACAGACAAAATCCCACTCTTTCCATAGGGTATTGACCATACAACATGAACTGGGAGTATGCATATATGCAAAAGATGATTTCTGAGTAGCTGTTAATACATATCCCAAATTACTTAAACTTTGAAACAATTTTTGAAGAGGGAAACTTAGGTCATACATTTTGAATGCCTAAGAGTACCCAGAGAACTTATAAAGAAACAATAAAAACAAAAAACGATTTTGTGCAATAACTTAGTCTCCACACTTATGCAAGCATATTAGTGTAATTGGTTACAGTTTAGAAAATGCAAAGTAAACTAGCTTTATCTGTGTTTAGCTTGAATAACACAAGGGACTCTCATTAAAAATACATGGAGATTTTGAATTCATTGAAAAAGTCATCTTGAGATAATAAAGTAAAATATCTTTATATAGGAAGAGTTTTTCACCAGAAGATATAAAGGGGAAAAAGGAACGGTGCATCAGGCAAATGCCTTGATATCAGCACTCAAATCATATGTTAAATTTCAACCTCTTCGTTTATATTGTCAAGAAAGTATGGGCTCGGGGCCGGAGCAAGCACGGCAGGTAGGGCGTTTGCCTTGCATGCAGCCCATCAGGGTTCAATCCCCGGCATCTCATATGGTCCCCCAAGCACTGCCAGGAGTAATTCCTGAGTGCAGAGCCAGGAGGATCCCCTGAGCATCACTGGGTGTGACCCAAAAAGAAAAAAAAAAAGAAAGAAAGTATGGGCTCAGCTCACTGGTTTATGAGAAAATCAAAGGAAATTAAGTCCTCAGTATTTTTAAATTTTATTCTAAATTATAATTTGATCACTGTATCACTGTCATCCCGTTGTTGTTCATCAATTTACTCGAGCAGGTGCCAGTAACATCTCCATTCACCCCAGCCCTGAGATTTTAGCCGCCTCTCCTTACTCTTTTTTCCAAACAATTGGTAGCAATATTTATGGCTTGATGTGCAAAGTTACTATACTTTCATCACCGTAAAGCATTCAAGATCCTCCACCACTGTCCCTGTAATTTCTAGTCTCCTCTTCCTTCCCTTCCCACCATACCTTGGTAATCTCAGTTTTTGTAATCAAAGGTCAAGAATTTGGGCACCAGACTGTGATTGAATAGTAGATTACTTGGTTGCATGAGTAAAGTCTTGGGTTCTATTCCCAGAACAGCAAATCAAACAAAGAAACTAGACAACACAGTTTTAAAAATTACAAGAGAGAGTAAAATAGACACTTTGAAGATGAAGAGACCTACAGGGTTAAGACATTTGCATTGCATGTTACTGACCCTGGATTCATGCCAAGTACTAACCATAGTCCCTTGAGAACTATTAGGGGTGCTCTGTGAGTCAAGAAAGGAACCTGAACACCACAAGTGTGGCTCAAACCTGTCCCCCAAGTAATAATTGAAAAACATAGGGCATAGATTTGTCATTGTTCAATACTATATATTTCCTTTTATTGTATTTATCTGGGACTGGAAGTGATAGCACAGGGGGTAGGACGCTTGTCTTGCATGTAGCCGACCTGGGTTTGATTCTTCCGTCCCTCTTGGAGAGCCCAACAAGCAATCAAGGGTATCCCCCCCCTCAGGGAAGAGCCTGGCAAGCTACCTGTGGTGTATTTGATATGCCAAAAAACAGTAACAACAAATAACAAGTCTCACAATGGAGATATTACTGGTGCCCCCTTGAGCAAATTGAATAACAATGGAGGACAGTGCTACAGTGCTACAGTGCAGTGAAGTATTTCTCTGTACACTTCAGATAAGTGAGATTATATGATATTAGTCCCTTTTGTCTTTGATTTATTTTACTTAACATGATACTCTCCTACTCTATCCAAGTTGTAGCATACTTCAAGATTTCATCTTTTTCTAAAACACTGACCAAGGAGGTATAAGCAAAGATAAACAAATGGAACTACTTTAAGAAGCTTCTGTACCTCAAAAGAAACAGTGACCAAGATACAAAGAAAGCATACAGAATGGGAAAATTTATTCACCCAATACCCTTCTGATAAGCGACTAATATTGGAGATACACAAGGCACTGGTTGAACTCAACAAAATAGAAACCATCCAACCCCATCAGAAAATGAGGTTATGAAATGAGCAAACACTTTCTCAAAGAAGAAATTCAAATGGCCAAAAGGCACATGAAAAAATGCTCTTCATCACTAATCATCAGGGATATGGAGATCAAAAGAACGATGAGATATCATCTTGCACCACAGAGACTGACACACACCCGAAAGAAAAAGAGCAAATAGTGCTGGCGTGGATGTGGGGAGAAAGGGACTCTCCTTGATTGTTAGTGGGAATGCCAACTGGTCCAGACTTTTGGAAAACAATATGGAGATTCTTCAAAAACTAGAAATTGGGCTTCCATTTGACCCACAGTACTACTTCTGGGAATATACTCTGGGTGCTCAAAAACACACAATAGAAATACCATCTGCAGTACTATGTTCAGTGGAGCATTATTCACTATACCCAGAATCTACCTGAGTACCCGAGAACAGACAAATGGATGAAGAAACTATGACATATCTATACAATGGAATATTATGTATCTGTTAGGAAAAATGAAATCATAAAATGTGTCTATAAATGGATGTACGTGCAGAGTACATACTGAGTAAAATGAGTCAGAAGGAGAGACAGAGATAAAGAATGATTGGGGGGTGTGGATGGGGTGTTGGAGGGAAACTGGGGACACTGGTGCTGGTAAATATACACTGTGGAGTGATGAGTGTTGGAACACTGAGTTCCACAATATTTCTTTTCTTCCTCACTTTATTACCTCTCTTATTTTTACTTTCCTGCTTACTTAGAACAAAGGAAAGTATATGGTAGAAAATCATTTATTTGGGGCTGGAGAGATAGCACAGCGGGTAGGGCGTTTGCCTTGCACGCGGCCGACCCGGGTTCAAATCCCAGCATCCCATATGGTCCCCTGAGCACGGCCAGGGGTAATTCCTGAGTGCAAAGCCAGGAGTAACCCCTGTGCATCGCCAGGTGTGACCGAAAAAGCAAAAAAAAAAAAAAAAAGAAAAAGAAAAAAGAAAATCATTTATTTGGTTAAACTTATCACTTATGGATCTATAATTCTGGTATCAGAACAACACAAACTGAATTTTTTGATTTTAGCAATTCCAAGCTCAACACCATAAATTAAGTAGCATAAAGTATTTAATGTGTGTATGTGCTAGGGAAGGAACATTTGTATCCCTTGAAAAACTCATTTGTTAAAACCTTTACCCACTGAAGTGATAGTAATTTTTAGGTAAACCGGAAAGTAATCGCAGAATGAAAATTTAGCTTTCATGAATGTAATTAGTTCCTTCTTTTTTGAAAAAATGGCAGTGAAATAAAGATGTTTTCCTCGACCTTATGAAGGTACAGCTAGAAGGAAGCCATATACAAACCAGCAAGAGGGCTTTACCCACTAAATTTTCTGGCCCCTGATCTCCAGCTTTCCAGTTTCTAGAACCAGGAGAAAAAGATGATTATTATTTAAGCCACACAATCAATGGTGATTTATTTTAGTAGCCAAAGTTAATTAAGACAGTTGGGGGGGGGGGCAATTGATATGCTGGATAATTTTTGAGTCCCAGTATAAAAACAAATAAAGTCTCCTATTCAAAAAAAGAAAACTATGAATTTTAAGAAAGCAACAGTGGTTCAGAGAAATAGTACAGTGCTTTTCAAGAAAACTTCCTGGCTTTGATCTCTGACACTACGTATATTTTTGTGAGCCCTGCCAGAAATGATCTTTGAGCACAGAGCCAAGAGAAGGAAGGGGGGGAAAGGAGGAGGAGAAAACACCAGAACATCAAGTAAACATAGAGCCATGTGAAAATACACAAGTAGTGTGCCCAAGGTGATTAGGACTAACACAACAAAAATATCTGTACTAAAGTGTTCATGATAAAATAAGTATGTCATAAAGTAAATATGTTTCAACTACTGTAATGACCAAAGGAAGATACTATTTTCCTAATCTTGTCATTACTAAGAATTACAAATTGCTGAAAAAGAAAGCTATTCAAAAATTAAATCAAGAACATGATGAACAGAGAGAAAGATTCATAAAGTTAGAAAAATTATATTGGACCGAGTCAGCAGCAAGAATCCGGGCCGGTGGCACCGCAAGCCAGAGAATGCTCTGGACCACAGATGGGGCCAACAAGACCAGGGTGCCAGACAGAGAAGGTCCAGCCAGCATGCCTTCTCCAGATGGAGACCCGGCGACATTGAGATTCTACTAACGCGGCTCCAGTATGTGGGACTGGGGCATCTCTCCAAAATGTTGTGGGGGCACTGGAATGGGGTGGCGCCAGCCCAGTCTCCAACCTGCCCCTGCTGCTGGAAGTCACGCCCTCAAGCCACCCTTGGCGCCATCTTGCCGCAACAGTCAACAGTAAGAATCCAGGCTGGTGGCACCACAAGCCGGAGAATTCTCCGGACCCCAGACTGGGTCAACAACACCAGGGCGCCAGACAGAGAAGGTGCAGAGTCCCTGCCTTCTCCAGAGGGAGTCCCAGTGACACTGAGTTTCTACTAATGCAGCTCCGGTGTGTGGGACTGGGATATCTCTACAATATTCCAGTCCTTTCCTGATAGCCAAAGAAAGCGCTCAGGAATGGCTCCGCCACCCCTGAGCGGCCATTATACCAGAGGCACAGAAAACCGGAGGCTCCTGACAGCTACACTTGTGGACTTTGAACTAAACTATGGTCCTGTGCAGCCCCGGGAGGGAAAGGGTTTTTGTCCTCGTCCTTTTCCCTTCTCGGCAGCATGATGACCTCCACATTTAGTGACAATTGGACAAAGAGGTAGGAGCTTACAGCGATGGGACGCATGGGGAATCTCGCAATGGGGGGAGCAGAACCGGCTCTGCTTCCTGCCCAAATGAGACCTCAGCGGCCTACCACGAACAGCTCCCCTGCTCCTGAACAGTCATGATCCCAGAGGCACACAAACCAATCTTGGAATGCAGCGGCTGCTGGCAGAAATACCTCTGGACTTAATACCAGAACCCCAAAACTGGACGGCCACTTTCACGACCTTGCAACATCATATGCTCATTGTTATCAACAATGGAAACCATAAGATCTAATGATGCCATTCCAACAGGTCTGACTTTTGGGGGGAAAACTCCAAATAATGATAGTGAGTTTTCTGTCAAAAATTGAATGTTATCAAAGCAATGAGAGCATTAATTGAAAATCATCTCCCACACAGGCAGAGTGGGAGGGGGAGGGGTGTCTCTGGGGTTGGTGGTGGTGGAACATGTGCACTGGTGAAGAGATGGGTGTTTGATCATTGTATAACTGAGACTTGATCCTGAAAGCCCTGTAACTGTTCTCATGGTGTCTCAATTAAAAAACAGAAAATAAAACAAAAAAAAAGGAAAGGAAACTCAAAGGAAGAGGAACAGGGCCTGCTCAAACATCTGGACTAAAAGAAAAACAACTGTAGTTTTGTTTTATCATAAAATGTAGAAAAAACGTAAAATAAAAATATTTTTAAAAAGTAAAAAAAAAATATTGGACCATCTTTTTATGGGAAAGATGCAGCTTCTGAATTAAATGATAACAAAAGCAAAATAAGCACAATTTAAAGAACATGCAGAATTATGTAATTAACCCTGTATGTGATGAAATGTAAATGCTTAAAATTTACAAAGTAATTACAAGGCAATTATAGAAAAGAGCTGTTTTGTTCACTCTTATTTCAGGTACTATGGAAAAAAAAGTGTGTCAAACTATTAACTTTAAGATAATTGCCACTGTGAAATCTAAAATAAGATATTTTATAGTCTTGCAAAAAACAACTATAGCTACTACAATTCTTTAGAATGTCTGTTGAGAATTAAACTAATCTCTTTATAGTTGTTTTACAGAATGAAATAGGGAGGGCAGATAAGTATATTGTTGACAATGCAAATAAGTAAATCTTTGTTTCTTCAGACTGATTCTTAAGTAAATGTCTTTTTCATCACTTAAGGAAATTCAATGGAGAATAGTACTTAAACCTGTTAAACATTACTCCAGATTTTAAAAGATAACAGACAATCGCATCAAATTATTTGTGAACAAATTAATTACATTATGATCTTAATATTTGAAATTAATTATGATGCATATCCCAAAGAGGTAGGGGTGTGTGTGTGTGTGTGTGTGTGTGTGTGTGTGTGTGTGTTTGTGATTTCAAGGCCAGACATATGAGTAAGAATAGGTGCATGAAACCTGGAGGTCCTGTGTAAATCAACCTCCAAGGCTCTGGACTGAGATCAGGGGAGTACAAAAAGCTCAGAACACCAGAACCAGCCCTTCTGTTTCCTCCCAAAAGTACCATCTGTACCATCTCTGGATGCTGGCCGTTGGTGGGATTACACGGTGCCAGGGGCAGTCCCTGGACGTGACCACCTAGCTTCTGGAAAATGGAAAATTTGGGTGGAAGAGGCCCAGTCCCAATCTGAGCCGGCTTGGAGGTCTCAGCCCCAGGTCCCACACACCTGGGTTCCTCTGCCGGTACCTTCATGCATGAGGCTCATCTGAACGTGTGGAGAGGGGCCTTGAGCATGGCTGTGAATAGGCTCCGGAGGTCTTCGACTTGGGGAGCTCTGCTCGGGGCAGGGAGAGAAGCTGGAACCCATCCCCTCCGAGGGGCCCCGGGGAAGACAGTCAGGCACACGGGGAAGAGACTCTCTTAAAACCAAGCTTCCAGACCAAGCGACCTCTTATAGCCTACTTCTCCCTCTGGGAGAACCTGGCAAGCTACTGAGAGTTTCCTGCCCACATGGGAGAGCCTCACAGACTCCCCATGGTATATTCATATGCCAAAACCAATAACAATGTTGGTTCTCATTCCTCTGACCCTGAAAGAGCCTCCAATGTGGCACCGTTGAGAAGGACAAGTAAGGAGAGGCTTCTAAAATCTCAGGGCTAGGATGAATGGAGATGTTACTGAGACCGCTCGAGAAATTCGACGATCAATGGGATTATGATGATGATGATGATGATGATGATGATGATGATGATGATGATGATGATGATGATGACGACGGCGACTCTGTATCATCTAGACAGAAATCTGGGAACCAAGCAGGGTGGGGGTGGGGACGGCGGGGTGGGGGAGGGGGATGTCTTACAGGGGGTCCAACCCAGAATGGACATAGGGGCACGTGAGTTATTTGCCACAAAACATTCGAAAATACTGTGATATTTTATTATTAAAATGTTGCTGAAAAGTTTATACATATGTGTCCAGTCATATATATCTTCTATTATTGCTTAAGGCAAAATAAAAAACAAAACTGCGAGATCATAACCCCAAGAAACCATTAAACCCTGCGTGCCTCTTGAAGGGACCAAGGTAAAACAAACAAACAAAAAGGGCATAGAAAATGTTTTTACTGTTTGGAGCCTTTTTTTTTTCTTTTTGTATTTAGGATTTTTTTTTAATTTTTGCTTTTATTTTTCTTTTAATAGATAGCACATAGATTTAATGCTCATAGAACTGTATGAAAACTCTATCAGTTCTTTTCCATGTAGAAATAATGGGCTCAGTGATAAAGGGAATGTCACACTGGTGATGGATTAGTTTTAAAACACTTAAGGTCTGTAACAACTGTCTATGGACAACTTTTAAACCATGGTGTTTAACTAAAGCTTAAAAAATAAATTAAAAGCAAAAGAAAATATCTTCTCTTTAACATAATTGAGTAAAGTAAAAGGAGGCAAATTATTGACCAGAAGAAAATATCTGTTATATGTGAGAATATGTAACATACACATACACATATCTGATGTATACTTATGTAAAATGGTAGCTTGTAAGAAAGTACATGAATAACCTCTACACTAGTATATAAAACATGTGTAAATTTAAAGACAATGCTCAAATATATATAGCACTGTAGCAGTGTCACACTGTCATCCTGTTGTTCATTGCTCAAGCAGACACCAGTAACGTCTCCATTGTGAGACTTGTTACTGTTTTTGGCATATTGAATATGCTGCAGGTAGCTTGCCAGGCTCTGCTGTGTAGGTGGGATACTCTTGGTAGCTTGCAAAGCTCTCCGAGAGGGACAGAAGAATCAAACTCGGGTAGTCTGCATGCAAGGCAAACGCACTACTCGCTATGCTGTGGCATTTGCCTTGCATGTGGCCGACCAGGGTTTGATTTCCAGCATCCCATATGGTTCCCGGAGCACCACCAGGAATAATTACTGAGTACAAATCTATATGAATTCATGAGATATTTGAAAGAAAACAAAAATGAAACATTGAGTACATGATAAGAAAAGCTCAATAGAGCCAATAACTACTTGAGCACAAACTAAAGTCATTACTAATTACTACTCACTCTTTCAGACTACAATTCCCGAATAAAAAAAAATGCAGTACAAAGTATAATTAATGGTAAAGCGAAATGAAGACCTCCTACATTGCAGGTCAGGGCTAGAAGTTATACACTCTTTAAAAGACTGGTAATTTCTTGTAAAATTGTGCATTTCCCATATAACCGAAAAACTACAAGTAGCTACTTTCTCAGAAGAAGCTAATAATATATATACATATTATTATGATTTTATAAAAATATTCAAAGCAGTTTTGTTCATAATAACCAAGAAGTAGAAACTGCCAAATAGTAGTAAATAAATGGGAAGACAAATTGTGGGATATTTATACAATAGGCTATGTTCAGCAAGCACAATAAACTACTGATGCATACAAAAGCATGAATAAATCTAAAAACAGTCTACATGTATATCAGTATATTTCCATACCTCTATATGTGCATATATATTCATATATATGGTATGCAGAGCTTAATATAGGAAAATATTGTAATATTTAATAGATCAGGTACTTTCTACCATATAAAGTATAGAATCTTTGCTCATGTGATTACTATTGCTTAATAAAAGTCTCTTGAAAATTGTTCTGTCTACTTTACAATACACATCAATTATTAATGCCTCTTCATATTATGCACCGCCCCCTTCCTCTTTGTTCTCACCCTCTTTTGTGTGTATCTTAGGAAATTTCTCAGTTTGGAATTTGGAAGTCAAATATTTCCTGTTTTGTCCTGTTTCACTAAGTCCAAAGGGAAGCATCCAAATTAGGCAAGATGCTCATTTCCCACCAACGCTGACAAAGGTGTCCGCCACTGAGAGACAGTCAGCTACCCAGGTGGGAAGCTGCTACAGAGCAGACAGCTGCTCCCAATGCCAGAACAAACAGGTGCAGATTTTATTGATGCAACAGAAGCGAAATAAACAAGACAAAATATAGCTCCACTCACAAATGCAGATTTTCCAGAGTAAAAGCTGGGAGTAAACTTTTAGAGTAAATTACTAAGTACCTTTTCTGATTCAGTTGAAGTCATATCCCCTGTCCCTCACTACATTGAAGGTTTTTACAGCCATTTTGACATCTTCATTTCATAATAATTCCATTGAAATTAGGAACTTTTTTTTTCTGAGAAAATCTTTTTCTCAGAAAAAAATATGGTTGAATAAAGGAGACAACAGTTAATGAAACTCCTTCACTGCTGTGGAATGAAAGGTGGTATTTTGAGAAGAAAATAATTACTAGGACATTTTGCAGCTTCTTTTAGGAAGTGATAGAATCTCTACCTTAAATCCGAATTTGACCCTGTGATTTACTTTAGTTAATGGAATACTAGCAGAAACCTGAGAAATGTTCATGCATTGGTACTTACTGTTCTTAGACCCATATGCAAAGTGAAAAATCTTGGGTTAGTCTCCTGAATGCATGCATGGCTCTTGTTCACCCCAGGCAATAGCTAGGAAGACATGAATAAGACCCTTCAGGATCAATCAACTCTCAACTGATTCACAGGCTGATTGCCATGGTATGATTGAACCCAGAAAGCATAAATAGAACTGGTCAACTGAGCCCAATCCAAATTGTTTACTCACTGAGTCAGGAGCTAATAAATTATGCTTGCTCTGTTTGTTACAAGGTAACATTTGACTGATACAGATGGCATAGCCAGCTCAAAGCTGCAAAGGGATTAAAGTGAGAAGGATTGTTTCTAATGAATTGTGAGTCATATTGCAGATCATACTTCTTGCCAGAGCAGGGACTTGATCCCTTATGGCATTGAGTCGTATTCTCATAATTCCAGTGGTTAGAGACAAAAGGAGTCACTACTATTATTTAACATCAAGCACCATACCAAAGAAAATTTTTGTTATATTTTTCCTTTTCAATTGTTGTATCATGTGTATATAACTCCATATGCGGTCTCAAAGTTAGCATTTGAAAAGTGAAAATCTGAAATGCAGAAGGATAAAAAGATACATGGCATGCATGCACCATACCTAGAACCTGCCAGATTTCATTACAACTTGACAAATTCATATTCTTGCCAAGGATCTCATTTAAAAACTAAGAGAAGAAATCTGCCAGAGGTAGAGGAAAGTACTGGACAGTACTCAATGCATGCTCAGGAAGGAAAATAGTACCTGTGACTAAAGAAGATGTTCTAGCATGTTATTCTTTTATTTCTTATGTTTTCAACTAAACTTTGACCTTATTAAAATGATGATTTTGATTTAATATACATGGAATCTGCTCTTGTTGCATTTCTTAATAAACTCAGAAAGCACCATTGATACTGTTGACTATATAGTACATTTAATAGAACTGTACTAGGATCTATTTTGGTATTTGAGCAGCATAAAAGGCTTCTACATGACTTATAATAACAAGCCATCCATTAAAGGATACTAAAAATCGTAAGTGTATAAATACCCAGTATAAGACTCAATGAAAGGCTCTTTTTTTATTAATTTTAATAGATTTATCACTGCCTTACAATATTGTTTATATTTTGGGAACAAAACTTTATATCTCTACTTCTATACCTCGCCACTAAAGTTCTACCAGCAGTACCATTATCAAATTATTCACCTCATCCCATTCCTCTCACTTTCATTTACCTTTTTGTCACCTCTGCTCTGATCTTCATTCTCTACATCCCCCCATCTTCTTTTGTACTGTTATAACAAAAAAGATTTATTGGGGCTGGAGCAATAGCACAACGGGTAGGGCGTTTGCCTTGCACGGGGCCGACCTGGGTTCTAATCCCAGCATCCCATATGGTCCCCTGAGCACCGCCAGGGGTAATTCCTGAGTGAAGAGCCAGGAGTAAGCCCTGTGCATGGCCGGGTGTGACCCAAAAAACAAACAAACAAAAAGATTTATTGTTGTTTGATTCTGTCTATTATCTTATTTTGTCTCTTTTTACTCAGCACACTACTGATATCATCTGGCATTCTTCCTCTGATTTATTTCTCTGAACAAGGTAACTTTTAGTTCCATCCATGTTGTAGCAAATTCATATACATATATATATATATATATATGTTTCATAGATATGTCTTTATACAACCATCTGTTGTTGAGAAATTGGGTCATTCCTATCCTGGCTTTTGTACTAAGTACTACAAAAAAAATTTATGCATATGTATTTTTGAATGAATGCCTTTTTTTTTTGCAGGTATATTCCAACAAGTAGAACTGCTGGGTGATATGGGATCTCTACTCTTATTTTTTTGAAAAATTTTAATAGTGCTTTCCATAGAAGCTGAACCAGACAACCTTTTCATCAACTTAAAATAAGGGTTTATTTTTACCACATCTCCACCAGCACTAGTTATACCCAGTCTTATAAATTAAAAAAAAAAAACTGTGAATTACAAAGTTTTTCATGGTTGAATTTCAGTAATGCAATGCTTCAATACCAATCCCATTACTAGTGTCCACTTACCTCCATCAATTTCCTCCATCCCTCTCTCCCACCTGCCTACCTCTACAAGACACATTTTCTATTTTTATTATTTTTGACACTGTGGTTTATAGTACCATTACCAATAGGGTTTCATGCATAACACTTTACTACTGTTCAGTCCCTTCTCTTCCTCTTAGTCGAACATTTCCCTCCTCCACTGTTGTAGTAATATCCTCTCTGTCCACTTCTTCCCTAGCCTGTCAAGCAGCATGCTTCCTACTGAAGACCAGTTCACATATTCTTTCTCCATGTGCCTATAGACATTTGTTAATCCACCATTATGTTTCAGTATATACCGGATATAAGAGGGATCAGTTTGAGTCTTTCTCTTTCCCTGTAACCTTCACTCAGCCTGATATGCTACAGATTAATTCACAAAGCAGAAATTTGAATGATTTCATCGTTTCTATCTTTTCATAGGACTGATAATGGAGTAATACAAAATGGAGTAATATTCCATTTTGTATGCACTGTCTGTAGCACTGTGTATGTACCATATATTTTTTTATCCAGTCACCAGTTCTTGGGCTATTACTGATTTTGTCTATTTTAGGAAATGATGCAATTGGCATAGGTGAAAATGTCTTTTCTTGTTTGTGTCTTGGGGCCACTGGGGTATATGCCAAGTAGTACAATTGATGTCAATTCTGTTACCTCTAGGAGTACCAAAGACCAAAGCTATATCAATTTTAAATTCCTCACATTTTTTTAGTTTATTAGCTACAATAATCTGCTTAGTTAAGGATAACTTGCTAAATTTAAACATATTTACTATAGTGTGCCTTTAGTATCTTGTCAGGATGCATTAAAATAATAATACTGACCCTTAAGATTTTCTAATTCTTCTTGAATAGTTTATAAGGATGTATAACTTCCAAGAACTTATCAAATACATAAAAAATTCTTCCCATGTATGCTAGTATATATCACAAAAAAGCACACCTTTATATTGACTATTTGAACAAAATCTAAATTCTTATTTTCTGACCTCTGAGACAATGATTAAATTGGTTTAGCCTTTAATAAATATGTGTTTCTCATGAGTAGAGAGAGGGTTGACAATATCCCCAGAGTTCATGGGACATGGTATTTTCTCTGCTAAAAACAATGTTTATGTCTCCTGACCTCAACAGAATTTTATCTATGCTCTAGATGATAAATTAATGTCTTCCACAGTACCACATAAGCAGAGTTTATCCAATTATTCATTAAAAAAACAAATACTCATGGAAGTAGACAATGGGCCACATATAGAAACCAAATAATTTAGCAGATATGATGGGGATTTTTGCAATTACATGGGGACATTAGAATTTTTGGAAAAATTATAACACAATGTGTATTAGTTGTTTCTTACTGCTGTAACAAAATACTGTAGACAGGGTAGTTTACATGACCGACCTTGTTTCTCTAGTTTGAGAACTCTTCCCCTTATACTGGGGATAAAGACTTCTCCATATACATGTTGGAGACTAAGAAACATTAAGTTCATGCAAATATTAATATGCAATATAAAGTCTTATATGTCAGATATTATCACAACTCAAAAGAGGAAGAATGACATATGCTAGAGGCAGAAGGATGTTATGATGGTTAATTGTATGTGCTAACTACACTGGGTACACGAAAAGCTGGAAGGCCAATAAACCAAGATACCTGGATATAATAGTGAAGAAATTTCTAGAAGAGATTTAAATATGAGTCACTAGACTAAACAAAACCGAAAAAACCCACCCTCATCAATGTGGGTGGTCACCATCCAATCTGCTGCAGGAATGAACAGAATCAAAAAGCAAGAAGAGCAGATTTATTCTTTCAACTGAACTATCTTTTTCTTCCTACTTTCAGAATTCAGTGAAAACTTATTCTCCAGTTTTCAAACCTGGACCAGAACTTATACCATTTGTTGCCCTTCAACTTTGGGCAAATCTTCAGGTTTGGACTGTAATGACACTGCTAGATGTTCTGGACCTCTAGCTTACAGATGGTAGATTCCGTGACTTCTTAGTCACCATAATTGAACCAAGCATGAAGCAGTTATTCACAATAAGCTTTGTCCTGTATAGATATGAAGGATGTTAATCTAATAATCTACTTTCTAGTCTCATTAATTATATATATACAAAGATGAAATGGAGGAAAGAAGGAAGGAAGGAACAAAGGAAGGAAGGAACAAAGGAAGGAAAGAAAGAAAGAAAGAAAGAAAGAAAGAAAGAAAGAAAGAAAGAAAGAAAGAAAGAAAGAAAGAAAGAAAGAAAGAAAGAAAGAAAGAAAGAAAGAAAGGAAGGAAGGAAGGAAGGAAGGAAGGAAGGAAGGAGGAAGGAAGGAAGGAAGGAAGGAAGGAAGGAAGGAGGAAAGAAAGAAAGAAAGAAAGAAAGAAAGAAAGAAAGAAAGAAAGAAAGAAAGAAAGAAAGAAAGAAAGAAAGAAGAAGAAAGAAAGAAAGAAAGAAGGAAGGAAAGAAAGAAAGAAAGAAAGAAAGGAAGAAAGGAAGGAAGGAAGGAAGGAAGGAAGGAAGGAAGGAAGGAAGGAAGGAAGGAAGGAAGGAAGGAAGGAAGGAAGGAGGAAAGAAAGAAAGAAAGAAAGAAAGAAAGAAAGAAGGAAAGAAAGAAAGAAAGAAAGAAAGAAAGAAAGAAAGAAAGAAAGAAAGAAAGAAAGAAAGAAAGAAAGAAAGAAAGAAAGAAAGAAAGAAAGAAAGAAAGAAAGAAAGAAAGAAAGAAAGAAAGAAAGAAAGAAAGAAAAATGGGCAGGTGACAAGATCAAAGGTTCTGTTTGGGATAGGCTGAACATACGGGGAAAAAATACCTCCATGAGGCAATACTAAGTTTAGTCACCACAAATCTATATACTTAAAACAAACTTACTCAGTATGAGAGCATAATTATCACTATTGTCTTTTGGTAGTGTACATATCAACTACATTAGCAAGCTAAATGAGAAAACAATAAGGAACATCATCTTTTGGAGTTCTTCCTGGCACACCCCCTTGACCACTAGTGGTCACTGGGCCCATGGGAACACCCCAGGCCCCACCTTCCCTGGGAACCAGGCTGTTACTGGGGAAACCTGACATTTTCAGAGAATAACATAGATAAATTTACCTTGCTATTGCCTGTGGCTGATGGCTTGGGGCATGGGAAGCAGACATCTCTGGGTGTCAGCAATACTTCAACCTTGCCTCAAGGACAGTGTTCCAGCAGCTTCTTCCTAGTCATAACAACCCCCTTCCTCCCTCCACCACCTGCTCACCAGTGCATTAGGTACATTCCTTCAATCTCTCCTTAACCATTGCCTTCCCTAATCAACTTTGTCACATGACTATGAGTCTATGGCGATGGGTGGCTTTGTCTCGGCCATACAACACACTGTAGCACTGTAGCACTGCCGTCCCATTGTTTATTGATTTGCTCAAGCGGGCACCAATAACATCTCCATTGTGAGACTTGTAACTGTTTTTGGCATACCGAATACGTCACGGGTAGCTTGCCAGGCTCTGCCATGTGGGTAGGATACTCTTGGTAGCTTGCCAGGCTCTCCGAGAAGCATGGAGGAACCGAACCTGGGTTGGCTGCATGCAAGGCAAATGCCCTGCCAGCTTGTGCTATCGCTCCAGTTTACAAAACACACGAGTCTTTAATCATCATTTTCCTAGACTCAAGGAATAGTCTTCACATCCCTGAGCTTCAAATAGCTACCAGATGGCTACAATCATCAACCCTGCAGTTGATCTGCTTCAGCAATAATGTATATTCTCTCCTTATATCATAAGCACATTTTCTTATCCACACTTTCGGTACCAACTTCTCTTCTCTCTAATTCTTTTCAAACTTATTGACAAGTTTCATCTAAGCTTTTGGCAGCCCTTGAATCCAGAATAGTTAAATTATGGGATGAAAATTATCCTATCCCCTTCCCCCCTTCTCTTGAATACATTCAGTCCTAAATTAGTCCTCTTCTTTTTATCTATTTGATTTGTAGATATGGATGAGAGAGAAAGAACTCATTCTTTTGCTTTTCTTTTCTCATTTTCCAACACAACCCATTACCCCACAGACAATATACTATTCCACATATACTTTCCTCTACCTACCACAGGGGTTCACAGTATCATATTCTTTGTAACATATAAAGAAGATGTCTTACAAATTCTTGTTTTTTTCCTTCTTGATATTATTTATTCAAGGTCCTTATTTTTTTTTTTTGAGTGTGGGCTCCCAATTCATGCTTAAGGGCATAAGGTGGTGTCAATGCCACTGGTACTGAACCCAGTTGTATAGCCTGACAATTAAGTGCTTGAGTCTTAATTCAGTGTTACACTTCACTTATAGTCCTGATGTCTGATAGTGGTACTCAGAGGGCTATACCCACTGGTGCTCAGAGTGTAGGGGTATGGATCAGCTCTGCTCCAGGGGCCATACAGTGCCAGAGTCCAAACCTGGTGCCTCCCATATACAAGAATCTGCTCCAACTCTTTGAGCTAACTCTCTAGTCTTTCTTCTTGTCTTTTTAATTGTATTTCCTCTTTCCAATTTCAGGTGTTTTATATTTCTTGAAAAATTGTAATATCAAAAGCATCACTTTGCATTAGATTATGTACACTTACATTAACAAGACAATTTATTACCTCTCTGTGTACTCTAAGAGCAAATTCAAATTTTGACTCTTTGACCAAGACACAATTATTGTTTTATGCTTTCTCATACATGTTTCTAAAGATAAGAATATCTTTAGTAATGTTTTGTATTTAATGTCTACCTTGCTTAATGCCTCTCCAATATTATATGACTCAACTAAGAAGTGCTTGTTAGTGGAGTATTGGTTTACATTTCTAGTCATCTTCTTCTTAGTTTTTAGAATTGTTCTCAAAGCAGCTATTTTCTCAACATTTCTCCCATTTTCAAGTACTTACCAAATCCTTTGTTTTAAATAGAATTATACATTTGGCACATCCCTAAGCCCCTATTTCCTTCTATTATTCCTCATCCATAAGAGACTGCCTTAGTAATCCTTATTAGAAAAGAAAAGCCATGCACATACCTCCTGTCTGATTTGGCAGACTATAAATCACTTCCACAAAGTGTCACCTTTCATCTTTCCTTTCATATTGATTTGTTCATGTCTCTGTGTGTCCATGTGTGTATGTGATCTGCTTTATTACATTTCCAAAGAGGGTTATGACATCAATATATACTTGACTTGCTAGACAGCTCTATGTCATATGGCATTTCTTTAGGAATATGTTATTTTTCATGGTTTTTGGGGGGTGGGGTGAGTTCTGAACCTTCTAAAAAATGTCCATTTGAAGAAAGGTAAAAAAATATACCTATGCATTGATTTGTAATTATACATAATTTTCCAGGTCATACATATGGATTCAGAGAATGCCTTCAAATTGGACTTTCTAGCCCTTGTTTCCTTTACATTTTGTCTCATTTTGTCTTTTCTTTCATAATTTCTTAATTTTCCCCCTGTAGGATAACATAGCCTCAGGTGGTTTAGGTTTATTGGGTTACTCCCATTACAGTGCTCCCATTCCTCTTTGTTTATTTGTAGTTTCTTAGTGTTCTGTTGACTTGTAAATATTGTTTTTCCCTTCTCCTTAAGTCCTTTGCATAGTTTATTCAGAGCAATGTCCTTTTTGTATGGACACAGGAAGACTTAGCAAATTCTATGCTTTTGTAACCTGGGCAAAAATAGAGTCAAATGACTCTATATGATATTTTCCCTCTGGGCATCTGTTCTCTCAACCTAAGCCTCAGCTGCCCTTACTTCCCAGCACCCCCAAAAGCAGGGTCCCGACGAGGGACAAGACAGACCCAGGGCAAGCTGTGAGTTGTGTGCTATCCTGGCATCGAGATGGGCCTGGCCAAAGTGCCTAATGCTTAACTATAAGTTAAGAGCTTGATCATGGACAAATGTTGTCATGATCCAAACAGTGATAACTAGATTTGTACCCTGCTAGGGTTAGGAGTGATTAATCTGACCTGAGTGCTGTAGTCTGAGCCTGTGGCAAGATGTTGCCAGGAGAGCTGCCTTGCAAGCCTCAATGTATCTCTTGCTATGTCCATACAAAAATAATTAGTATTAAGATGTTAATAAGTGTTTGGACTAAGGAAAAGAAAAAAACCTTAAGAGTCAGGAAGGGCTTTGGAATGCCCTGCCCTCAGGAAGGGCTTTGTTATGTTGATTTTGCTACCTGGCTGGGTGTAGCCTAGAGGGCAAGGTGGGAAAGACAAGTAGGAGGAGAGACAGAGAAGCAAGAGAGAGGCTGCAGTAGATCCAGAGAGAGGACTGAGCTGGGAGTGCCGGAGATGAGAAAGATGGAAGACTGAATAAACAGTAACTAATCAGCAACCAGCTTGGTCCTCGTTCTTCCTTCGCCTGTCCTTGACCACCGGCCGTCCTGATCCAGTCCACACACTGCGGTTCCAGAGCACCGAACACGGGTGGTGAGACAGAGCCGTCCGGAGAGCCCGAGAGTGCATGCGTCCCTCGGCGTGCCTTAGTTTTTTACATTCCCCATCTAAACTTTTATCAAATCTCTAAAATCTAATGCCAAGAGTATGACCTTAAACATGTCTCGTTCACCACAAATCTTCATATTTGCAATGGCTCATACGCTATCTCCATTGACTATTTTAGTTAATATAAGTTTCTTATCGATACTAAGTTCTAGAGATAGACACCTAATTTTCATGTGTATACATTTAAAATATCCCAGAACACATTTGCAGTTCTTAGAAAATGTCAATTAAGTAAATAAATAAATAAAACTAACAGTAGTCATAACTTTTATGGACAACTCTCAAATGGATTCTCTTACAATTGAAAAAAAAAAATCAGTATTCTGCTTCATGGTACTCACTTATAATTCACAAGCACTGAATCCAGAAAACAGAAATGAGAATTGATGAAAACAATGAAATAGACTTCATTACTGTGCTAAAGTAAAAGTAAAATATTAAGTAGGAATTGAAATGATTTCCTGTATTGAATGTCAACATAAATCCAGACTGACGTAACCATGCTAACATCCCCAACATATCAACAACCAGATCAGGAGAATTGTTTGAGTCATTTACTTTAGTCAATACTTAGGCAGGAAACTGACTCCTTAAAATGTACTCCTTCAATTTTCAGTTTGCATAATTAAAGCTATGGAAGAAACTCATTTGCACAGTTTGTTTTCCCATGATAAGTAGTTACCATGACAATGGTTATTGTTTGAGGATGATCAGGATATTAGGATGAGTATTATTCAGTGCATAATTATCAGAGAGATCCTATTCAATAAGCCAGTGCCTGTTTAAAAATAAAAGAAAGAATACAAGCATTCTGAGCTTTTCTTAAATGAGTTTTTTAAATTGCATTTTAGGAGAGATGGAATTGTTTGTTCAGAAAGCACAGTTTATTAACTTATTCAAATGTCACAAAACATAAGCTTTGATCAGGTGATGCAGAGGCTCGATTGCCTTTCGAAGGACAGTGTCTTCATTCATAATTAATTGCTTGCTGTGACTGGGTCACAAAATGATCATTTTATCAGAAACTCTATTTCCAAAAAGATTTTATTTCTAGGGGGCCAGGGAGAGATCACAGTGGATAGGGTGCTTGTCTTGCCTAACTCAACTTGAGCTAAACTCCTGGCACCTCTGTGTCTGTTGGGAGTGATCCCTAAACTCAGTCAGAAGTCTTGAGCACTGACAGGTATGACCCAGAGTAAACAAGAACAACAAAAAGGATTTCTATAAATTTGATTATAGGATTAGGATTATGTTACTTTTTCCGTAGTCAAATATTTCATTTCTGTAAAATAGTAGTCTGAGAAATTACAGAATTAAAAATGTCCACACCACTACATGTGAATTTCTGAGTCTTATTATGATATATGTATAATCTTATAAATATAAATATATAGTATGTCATATAAAGGCTGGAGACATCTTTCATCTGATTTCAAAAAGTAATTAAAAACCAAGTCGATATGTGTTTTAAAATGTCAGAGGACTGGAGAGACTATAAATTGAGTAAGGAACATGCTTGCTTTGCAAAAAAAAATCCCCAAACTACATTTGGGCCCCTGAGCACTTCCAGAAGTTATCCCTGGCTCTAGTATCAAGAGATAACCCCGATTACTGACAGGGATGACCCCAAACCAAAAAGTAAATAAGTAAAAATAAATAATATATATAGGGAGAATAAATAAAATGCTAGTGATCACATCTCTCATAACTTGTGTCTAATCATATCTTTCCTTATTAATGGACAAGTCTTACATGTATTTTTATAATCCTATCAACTTAACAATTACAAAAAAAAAGCAAATATAGAAGAATATATTGAACACACAGTGTGATGACCTTGGTTCAACTGAGGCTTGCTATCAATTCAATACTGTATTTCTATTCAACGGAATTTAACATTTAGTCAAAACTGAAAAAGAAATACTGAGTTTTGTTTTCTTATTCTGTTTAAGTATAATTTTCTAGAAGATATACTTCTGTTGCTTCTGGAGCTATTTGTATTATTTCTAGATTTCAAGTATCTGATTACCTAGTTTCATTTCCTTTGAGATTCTCAGATTAAAGAATTTATATTAGCACTGTCATCCTGTTGTTCATCGATTTGCTTGAACGGGCACCAGTAATGTCTCCATTGTGAGACTTGTTAATGTTTTTGGCATATCAAATATAACACATGTAGCTTGCCAGGCATTGCCATGTGGGTGGATACTCTCTTAGCTTGCCAGGCTCTCCAAGAGGGATGGAGGAATCGAACCTGGGTCGGCTGAGTGCAAGGCAAATGCCCTATCTGCTGTGCTACCATTCCAGTCCACTAGATGTACCAGTTTCTTTAACCAGTTATCTGTTCTTGGGCACCCATGTTTTTTCCAGATTCTGGCTATTGTAAATAGTGCTGCAATAAAAATACAAGGGCAGATAAAATTTCTACTATACTTTTTTTGCATCTCTGGGATATATTTCCAGAAGTGGTATTGCTGGGTCAAATGGGAGCTCCATTACTAATTTTTTGAGAAACGTCCATTGTTTTCCAGAAGGGCTGAACCAGTCAGCATTTCCACCAGCAGTGAAGGAGAGTCCCTTTCTCCCCACATCTAAGCCATCAACAGTTGCTTTTGTTCTTTTGGATGTGTGCCAATCTCTGTGGTGTGAGATGATATCTCATTGTTGTTTTGATCAGCACCTCCCTGATGATTAGTGCTGAAGTGCATTTTTTCATGTGCCTTTTGGCCATTCGGATTTCTTTGAGAAAGTTTCTGTTCATTTCATCTCTCCATTTTCTGATGGAATTGAATATTTTATTCTTGTAGCGTTTAGCTAGTGCCTTGTATATCCTTGATTATAACCACTTATCAGATGGGTATTGGGTGAATATCCTTTCCCATTCTGTAGATTGCAGATGATATGATACTATATTTAGAGAACCCTAAAGCCTCTACCAAGAAGATACTATAAACAATAGAATTGTATACTAAAGTTGTAGACTATAAAATCAATATCCAAAAGTCCATGGCTTTTCTATATGTAAATAATGAGAGAGAAGAAAGTGACATGAAAAAAGCAATCCCACTCACAATCATGCCTCAGAAAAATCAAGTAGTCGGAATCAGCTTAACTAAGGAGGTAAAGAACCTGTACAAAGAAAACTACAAAATGCTACTTCAAGAAATAAAAGAAGACATAAGGAAATGGAAACATATCCCTTGCTCATGGATTGGGAGAATTAACATAGTCAAAATGGCAATACTCCCCAAAGCATTATACAGATTTAATGTGATCCTTATAAGGATACCCATGACATTCTTCAAAGAAATTGACCAAACACACTTGAAATTCATATGGAACAATAAGCCCCCATAAATAGCTAATGCAATTCTTATGGAAAATCATTGGGAGGGATCACCTTCCCCAACCTCAAAATATTATTTTTTTAAATGATAACATTAAAGTTTAGGAAGTTTTGCTTCAGAAAGGTCAGTTTATACAAGTCCAACAAAAATAAAACTAACTCATTTTTAGAAGGTAATTAGGAAATAGTGATCAAAAGCTTTAAAAATATTTATTTAGGTCCCACTATTTTCATATTTGATAATCTCTATGGTATTTTTAAAAGTTCTAATACTGAGACTTCTCCTTTTTAAAGAAAAACTTCTGAAATAAAAATAAAGACCCATGTATAAATATGTTCTTTACAATCTCACAAAAATATTAAAGATATAGAAGTCTTAATTATTTTAATATTTATCAAATCATGTAAGAACTCATATGTTAGTATACTTTTCATGGAAGACATTATACAATTATACTCAAATAAATACAAAGTACATATATCATTAGGAAGTAAATATGTCAACTAGATATCTAAAATTCCCTTGGATATATAAGAAAGACATTCAATTTATTAAAGAGGAAGAAATAATCTATCAGATGAACTTTCTTCAAATTCTTGGTCCTTTAAATTTCTAGTATATTTTCTGGAAGCATTAGAATTATCAGGCATTCAAGTATATCATAAAGAAATAAAAAATCTCTAGTGAAATTTATATACGTCATAGAATTTATTCTGATTATAACATTTTGTTTCAGTGAGGTATTCATCAGGTGATCACTAAACTTAGGAAAATTTTCCTTACTTGCCAGACTTTAGGCTTTTGCCCTTATACTTCTGTGGCTTCTGAAAGTTGTGTCATCTTACAAAAGTGTGTAGAAACTCTTAAGACTAGTTTCCATTCAATGCATGAGAGATTTGGACAGCACCATTTCTGAAAGCCTGCTAATCAATAATATCAAACAAACTATGACATTCTGCTTATTCTGGACTTATTAGATACTTTGGACACAAAATTATTTGGGGGAATAGGAAAAAGTATCTCAGGATGAACTTCATGAACCTGATGCTTTGCTCTCTATTACCCAATAATCTTTCAAAATTATTACAGTTACTTGAGTAAGCTATGCCAAATAGAACTAGAATCTAGTGTAGACAATTAAAGTACTTTAATATATTGATTTTACCCAACTTTAGTGAAATATAAGGGAGAAACTTATCAAAGCCTAAGATAAACTCAAGTTTATCTTAGGCTTTGATAAGAACTTTTTCAGATGCTTAAAAGAATGTGAACTTTTTCAGATGCTTAAAAGAATGCACCAAAAACAAAGAAACAAAATTCTTTAATTTTTAAATATTATTCCTCAAATTCTTCTGACTGACATGATCAAATAAAAAAAACTAAGATAGGATCTTGAGATTCATTTATTTTTAATACACAGTACAAATAAGTAACTGTGTTAATGTGAAAGTATATCAATACATTTAAAAATTTTATCTAGTTTTAAAATATATATTTATTAATTTATTTTGGTATTTGGGTCATACCCAAGAGTGCTCAGGGGCCATTATCAGCTGTGGTCTCAGATTTCCTGGCAGTACTTGGGAAACATGTGGTGCTGAGAATAGAATCCATGGCCTCACACATGTGAGGCAATTTCTCTACCACTGACTCACATCCTGGCCCAGGAATATTTTAAATCCCTTTCATTGTGACATTTATATATCCTTTCTATATATGCCATATCACATAGATTTCTAACACCTGGGGTTGGAGGGCAGGGGCAGGATGAGAGACAATTGAGACTGAATAAGGAAAACTAACAATTTAATCTCCCCTATCCTTAAATTCACTTACTAGTTTAATTTTTTGGTGTACAGTGAACTGTGTGATTTGGTACAGTTGGCACCTTTATTTCCTTTTTTTTAGGTTATGTGATGTTTTATATAGTTATGTATCCTGATTTACCCAAAGAGGAGTCAGAGATATAAAAGGAAAATGTCTCAAGTGAAAAATTACAGCCAGTATATCTACAGGGGCCCTATTTTTAGGAGTGAGGGTTTCTTCAGAGGCATTGGGATGACAAATGACTCATCACACATATACTACATATACAGAAATCTTTCTAGAAACTGTATTAGATAATTAGAAATGCTTATTAAAAAGTCACTGTAGTTTATAAAATATTTAAAATAATTATTTATATGACTATGAAATTACTTTTTAAAGCACAGAGCAAAATCATAAATTTCCTGCATGAGTCATTTAATCCTATACTCAGTTTTTGGGGGGTGGGGGGGAGGAGGCAAATGATTCTTACTCACTGATTACAAGTTTTGATTAAATTGGATGAATAAAGAATGTCTTCTTAGTCTATTAGCTTTGCCAAAGATTTTTTTCTGGCACGGAAACAGGACTAGTCACACAAGAATACAGTTTTAATTCTTTTGAGAAATGCCATGACTAGTAGGGAAAAAATATCAACTCAGAGAATAATTTGGTGCAATATTTATAGGGGAAAAAGGTATTTCTATAAGATATATTTCTTTATACTTCCTCTAACAAGTTTTTAATTAATTGTTTATCACATTGTGCAGAAAATCTTATACTAATTTGTTGTTATTGATTTATCAACTGAAATCGGTTCTCTTTTGGTTTGCCTCAGAAACAATGTTAAAATATTGTTCCTAGAATGTCTCTAGGAGTATGGGAAAGGAACAGCAGAAAGGAAAGAAGGAAGGAGGAAGAAAATGGAGATAAAGTGGGAAATACCATAATCCTTCCGTTCTTCCTTCCTCTTTCTCTCATTCTTTTTTCTCTTCATTTTGGTGGTTGGTGTTGTGCAGGGGACAAGAGACACATTTAGTGGTGTTGGTGCCTGATGAGATTAAATCCCATGCCTTTTATATACAAAGCGTGTGCACTACCAGTTAGGTTACATTTACAGCCTTGCTTACGTTTAGAATCTGATGTTTGGCTGATGGTACCAAACAACAAAACAACAAACTGAAGTAAATATTTATTAACCTTGTTTTATAGTTCAAGGGGTTTAAATAAAATTGCTAAAATCAATATACATGTTTTCTAGTAATTTTTCTGTGTAATGTATGTTTACCCTATCGTCTACTGGCTTAAACAGGTGTACTTTTATTAGCTCCATTCTATTGGTTATTAGAAAATTGGGATAGGGCCATGCATGACTTGGAGCACTCAGGCTGCTACAATCATCTGATTATTTAACCGAACTAGATGATTAACAGCAGCTTACTTGCTTGATTGTTGATCAAAGGACCTCTCAGCAGACTATTTAAAACTTTTTGTAGTGACCATATTCCAGGAGAGTAAACTCTCATTTGCAAATTATTTTAAGACTCCTTTTGTAGGTATCTAGTACTTATAATGCATATTTTAAATTTCATATGTAAATTTAGGTCTTTTGAGTTCAGGAGTGAATCTTGCTTTCAAAGAGGGGAGTGCTGTTGCCAGCCAGTTGACATAGCACTTTGCAGTCTAACTAGGGTCCCTAAGAACTAAATAAGAGATAGAGGCAGGTGAGGCATAGGGGCTCTGGAGTGAATGCAGGAATATTATCTTTCCGCCACCCCCAACCAGATCAGAAGTGAACCTCACGCACAAAAGGCACACTGCTCTATTTTGCTTCACTCCAAAGCTATGCATTTCTTCACCTGTCCATAACATACCATAAACACACTAAAACACCTTGACTGTAAGTTCCTAAGCACCACACACAACATCACACAAGAATCAACTCCAAATTACAAAGTCACAATGGTAAAGCAATACAGAAAGCCACCAGGAATAGTGAGTAGAGTCTAAAGCCCCAGATGACCCAACCAGTAATAATGAGCTATATAACTGATAGGGAATTTAGAATAGAATTGTTGAGGAAGCACAAGGAGCTCAAAGAAACAATAAACTGCATGCCAATAAAATACAAGAGGATATGCGAGCAGCAATAAAGGGAATACAAACAAAAATACCAGCAGAAATGACAGATCTGAAAAGTCTAGTAGGTTAAATGAAAATCTCACTGGAAAGCCTCAGGAGCAGAGTAACAGCTGCTGAGGACAGAATCAATGAGCTCCAAGATGAGATGCAGAGAATCTCCAGACTACAGCAGAATAAGGAAAAAGAGCCTCAAAATAAAACCAACAGGTGACAAGAGAGCATTTAGATGAATTCAAGAGGAACAACATAAGAATTATTGGGTTCCCAGAGGGGAAGGAAGAAAATCCTGATAAAGAAGCAGTTGTCAAATCCATCACTGCTGAGAAGTTCCAAGAGCTGAAGAGTACATGCACCCAGATCCAGGATGCCTCAAGGGTACCAGCTAAAAGAAATCCAAATAAAAATAATCCAAGACACATCCTAATCAGAATAATGAAAACCATAGACAGAGATAAAATATTAAAAGCAGCAAGATCAAAGAAGAAAATTATTTACAGAGGAGCACACTTAAGATTTACAGAAGACTACTCAAACAAAACTCTCCAGACTGAAGATAGGGTGTAATATAGTGAAAAAATTCAATGAAATGAATGCCTCAGCAAGAATACTTTACTCAGACAAATGCTCATTCAAATCCTTCAAATCTTTCAGATTTGAAGGACCAAGATACAACTTCACAGGTAAACAACTCAGGAACTTCAGAGACTCAAAAATCATTGTTACAAGAAATAAATGGGTTACTTTAAGATAAGTCCCACAAACACACCAAACAGAAATATAGCACAATTTGACAAACCAATAATGAATTTCTATACGAATGACCTAAATGTACCAATTAAGAGACAAAAATGGCAGGATGGATTAGAAAATTGAATCCAACACTCTGCTTTCTGCAAGAAACACATTTGAGCAATCAGAGCATACACAGACCCAAAGTTAAAGGCTGGAAAACAATTCGTCAAGTAAACAACCCCTCTAAAAGGCTAGGGTCTCCATACTAGTTTCAGACAACATAGACTTCAGACTGAAGGTGATAAGAGATGTAAGGGCATTTTTTAATGATCAAGGGATCTGTATTTCAAGGAAGAATTCACACTCCTAAACATATATGAACCTAATAAGGGATAGCAAAATACTTAAAACAACTACTAATAGACTTGAAGAAAGACACTGAAGCAACATAATAGTTGGAGATTTTAACACTGCTCTGTAACCTCTTAATAGATCAACTAAACTGAAACTCAGCAAGTCGATACTTTAATTGAGGGAAAAGATGGAATGTATAGATACATCTAGGGTTTTTCATCTACATAAAGCTGAATACTTCACCAGGACTCATGGAAAAATTTTCAAGATAGACCACATATGGCACAACCAAACATAGCCCCAAAAAATCAAGAGCATAGAAATTTTAATAACTATCTTTTCAGACCATGATGCACTCAAAATAGAAGTTAATCAGGCCCAGAAACAGAGAATCAAATTGAATGCCTGGAAATTAAACAGCCAACTACTGAACAACCAGTGGCATAGAGAGGATACCAAAAGATTCCCGAAAACAAATGAGAATGAGGACAAGAGCTACCAGAATCTGTGCAACACAGCAAAAGCAGTGTTAAAGAGGAACTTTTATTATAGCTCTGCAAGGATTCATCAGGAAGGAAGAAAGGGCCCACATAAATAACTAAACCTCCCAACTTAAGATCTTGGAAAATGATCAACAAAAGAAGCCAAAAATAGGAAAGAAGAAGGAAATAATAAAACATAGAGAAGAAATTAATGAGCTAGAATCCCCAGAAAACATTCCAAAAGATCAATAAAGTAAAGAACTGGTTCTTTGAGAAAATAAACAAGATTGACAAAGTACTAGCAATATTCACAAAGAAATAGAGGGAACCCTAATAAACTATTAAAAATGATGTCACTACATAAACCACAGAAATTAAAAGAATCATCAGAAATTACTTTGAAAATTTTATGCCATGTAATAAAGAGAACCTTGAAGAAATGGATAAATTCTTGGATTCCTATAACCTCCAAAAGCTGAAAAAGGTTCTGAATACCTGAATAGAATTATCACTGTCTAGGAAATTGAAATGGTAATCAAAAGTCTTCCATATAACAAAAGCCTAGACCCAGATGGATTCACTAGTGAATTCTTTCAAACCTTCAAAAAGGGAATACTGCCAGTCATTTTTAAACTTTGCAAGGAAATTGAAGAAGCAGAAATATTCCCAAATAGATTCTATGAGGCAAATATTCCTGATGCCAAAGCAGACTAACACACACACATACACACATACACAAATGCACACACACAAACACACACACAAAGGAAAAAAAAACAGAATTACAGGCCAATATCCCTGTTGAACACAGATGAAAAGATCCTTAGCAATAGTAGCAAATAGAATCTGCCGACTCATCAAAAAAACGTTATGCATCACCACCAAGTAGGAGTCATGACAGGCATGCAAGGATGGTTAAACATTATGAAATCATTCAACATAACACATGGTATAAATAAAGGAGAAGACAAAAACTATATGATCAGATCAATAGATACAGATAAAGCATTTGACAAGGTCCAGCATACATTCATTATCAAAACTGAACAAAATTGTACTTGAAGGGACTTTCCTCAATATAGTCAAAGTATTTTACCACAAGCCCATGGCAAGCATCATCCTCAATGAAGAAAAACTGAAAGTGCAGCACAGTGGGTAGGGCGTTTGCCTTGCATGCGGCCGACTCGGGTTTGATTCCTCTGTCCCTCTTGGGAAGCCTGCAAATTTCCGAGAGTATCCCGCTCAGCCTAGCAAGCTACCCGTGGCATATTCAATATGCCAAAAACAGTAACAACAAGTCTCACAATGGAGACATTACTGGTGCCGACCTGAACAAATCGATGAACAACAGAATGCCAGTGACACAGTACTACAGTGCTTCCACTTAAGATCAGGCATGAGACAAGGTGCCCACTCTTGTCATTTCTATTCAATTTGCTACTGGAAGTACTTGCCATAGCAGCTAGGCAAGAGCACCCATATAGGAAAGTAAGAAGTCAAACTATTGCAGATGACATGATTCTATACTTAGAAAATCCTAAAGACTCATTTACAAAGCTCCTACATATAAAAGTATATATAGTAAAGTGGCTGGAACAATAGCACAGCGCGTAGGGCATTTGCCTTGCATGCTGCCTACCGGTCTCTGTCAAGAGCCTGGAAAGCTACTGAGAGTATCTCACCAGCATGGCAGAGCCTAGCAAGCTACCCGTGGCGTATTCGATATGCCAAAATCAATAACAAGAAGTCTCACAATGGAGACATTACTGGTGCCCACTCTAGCAAATCGATGAGCAACGGGATGACAGTGATACAGTGATACAGTGATAGTAAAGTGGGAAGTTACAAAATCTACACCCAAAAATCCTTTGGTTTTTTCTATATACAAGTAAAGAGAGAGAAATAAGTTATTTAAAAAATAATCCTGTTCACAACTGTGCCTCAAAAATCAAGTACATTGGAATAAGCTTAACTAAAAAGGTTAAAGACCTATACAAAGAAAGCTACAGAACAGTACTTCAAGAAATAAAAGTGGACACAAGGAAATGGAGACACTGCTCATGGATTTGGGGGATTAATTTTGTCAAAATGGCTATACTCCCCACTATGCTCCCCAAAGCATTATATATTGCAATAAATCCTTATAAGGATACCCATGACATTTTTGAAAGAAATTGATATAATCCTTCTGAAATTTATATGGAACAATAAATGCTGACAAATAAATAAAGCAATCCTTGAGGAAAAGATGATGGGAGTCCCCAACTTCAAACTGTATTACAAACAATATGGTATTGGAATAAAGATAAAACCATAGACCAATGTAATAGAGTTCAATATCCTGACATAATCCCTCAAATATATGATCACTTAATCTTTGACAATGGAGCAAGAATTATGATGTGGAACAATGAAAGTTTCTTCAACAAGTGGTGCTAAAAAACTGGGAAGCTATGTGCAAAAAATATGAGCCCAGACCTCTTTCTATTGCCAGATACAAAAGTGTAGGATAACATTGGGTTTGTCCTGTTAGCCTTGCTGCAGGAAATTTAGTCTACCTTAAAGCAATGTCCTTTCTGTATGGACACAGGGAAAGAGTTAATATTATGCTTTGTAACTTGGGAACTGATTAACTCCAATAATATTTACTCCCAGGCATCTGCTTTCTCAACTCAGTTGCCCTTAGTTCCTAACACCCCAAAAGCAGGGTCCCGATGAGGGAGAATGGATCCAAGGCAAGCTGTGAGCTACCCTGGTATCGAAATGGGCCAGTCCAAAGCACCACAATATTCAACTATAAGTTGAGAATATGGCCATAGACAAATGCTATCATGATCCAAAAGTAACGACGATATTAGGGCCCTGCTGGGGTTAGGAAAACTAACCTGGCCTGAGGACTGTGGTCTAGAATATATAGTGAATGTCCTCAGGAAGAACCAAACTTTAAGTCTGATATCTCTTACTGTGCTCATACAGAATGACATTGCTAGAAATATTAGAAGTAAATTTACTATAACTATTTAAGTGGATTACTAGCTGAAGAAGGAAGAAAGCTACACACCCTTGTTTGGATCCCACCCTTGAGCAGATCTCCTGGTAATCTTCAGTAATCTCCTTAGATGAGATTTTATTAATCTCCTGGAGAAATCGTTTTACCCTTCTTTTTTTATTTGTTAATGTTCAACCCACATTTGTGTCACCACCCTATATGATTATGATATAACCTAAGACTGTAAGAGAAGTAGAGAGAGGCAAGACAGAAGCAGCAGAGAAGACACAGAGGAGAGAAGACACAGAAGTGGAGGAGAAGACAAAGAGGCAGGTAAAACAGAATCAAGGAGAAGAGAGAGAAGTGGAGAGATGACACAGAGGCAAGAGAGATGACACAGGAGAAGACACAGAAGCAGAGAGAGAAGACACAGAAGCAAGAGAGAAGACACAGAAGCAGAGATAGAGGTCAGAAGAGACCAGAGGAGAGACTACAGAGACAGAGACAGAGATAGAGAGACAGACAGAAGAGAGCACAGCGGCACACACAGAAGCAGAGCACAAGGAAGAGTCATCCCGATCTGGTCCATACAGAGCAGCTCAAGAGCACCGAACGTGAGCAGAGAGAGAGAGAGAGCGCCACCCCGAGAGCCCTCAAACAACACACCACACACATCTCCATCTCCCCCGCGCGGGCATATCTATTTTTTACACAAAAGTTGGATGAAAATAGATTAAAGACTTCAATATCAGAGTCGATGAGGTACATGGAGGAAAAAGTAAGCAGAACCCGTCATGGCATTGAAGCTAAAGACATCTTCAAAGATCACAGCACTGACCAAGCAAATGGAAGCAAAGATAAACAAATGGGACTACATGAAACTAAGAAGCTTCTGCAACACAAAAGAAATGATGACCAAGAAATAAAGACAGCTTATGAAAATGGAAAAACTTATTTAGCCAAAGCCCACCTGATAGTGGGTTAATATCTAAGATATGAAAGGCATTGGTAGAACTTTACAAGAATAAAACTTCCAACTATATAAAAAATTGGGGAGAGGAAATTAACAGAAACTTCCTATAAAAATAAATCCAAAAGGACAAAAGGCAAATTTAAAAATGCTCTATATCACTAATCATTGTAGAGATTCAAATCAAAACAGAAATGAGATATTCTCATACCCCAGAGACTGGCACAAATCAAAAAGATCAAGAACAACCAGTGCTGGCGTGAATATGGGAAGAAAGGCACTCTTCATTTTTGGTGGGAATACTGACTGATCCAGACCTTTTGAAAAACAATATGGGAATTCCTCAAAAAAAAATTGAAATAGAACTTCTAGCAATACCACTTCTGGGAATATACTCTGGGAATGCATAAACACACTGCAAAAAAAAAAAATCTAAACTTCTATGTTCATAGAAGCACTATTCACAACAGTCAGAATCTAGAAACAATCCTAGTGCCCAAGAACAGAGGATTGGATAAAGAAACTATAGTACATATACCCAATGGAATACTACGCAGCTGCCAGAAAAAATGAGGTCATGAAATTTGCTTATAAATGGGTAGGTATGGAGAGTATCATGCTAAATGAAATGAGTGAGAAGGAGAGGGACAAACATAGAATGATGCACTTATTTGTGAGAAATGAGGAAATATAGTATGACACCAATACCCAAGGACAGTATAAACAAGGGCCAGGAGGATTGGTCCACAGTTTGAAGCCTGCCTTAGGTGCTAGGAAGAAGGCAGTTGGGATAGAGAAGGGATCACTATGACAATGATAGTTGGAAATGAGCACTCTGGAGAACTGCGTGCTGAAAGTAGGCAAAGGAACAAACATGATAACCTCTCAGTACTTGTATTGCAAACCATAATACAAAGGAGAGAGAGAGAAGGAGAAAGAGAGAGAGAGAGAGAGGAAAAGTGCCTTCCATAGAGGTAGGCTGGGGGTAATGGTGGTGGGAGGGAAACTAGAGAAATTGGTGGTGAGAAATGTACACTGGTGGAGCTATAGGTGTTGGAAAAAAAGTATGACTGAAACCCAGTCATGAACAGCTTTGTAACTGGTTTATCACGGTGATTCAATTGAAAAGATCTTTTCAATAATAATATTTCCATTTCTTCGTAGTGTTTCGTGCTATTAGTTCTGTTTGTATAACAGAATATAAGCTAGTACTTTTGGTTTGTATGTGCGTGTGTGTGTGTGTGTGTGTGTGTGTGTGTGTGTGTGTGTGTTCAGGGATTCCTCCTGGTTCCACATTCAGAGACCACTGCTGGCAGTATTTGAGTGCCTATATGGAGTGCATGGATTGAACCCATGTTGACTGCATAATAGGACAAGTATCCTACGTGCTGTATTATTGCTCTGGCCTTAAGCTACTATTTTTTAGTGTTGCAGAGAACAAAGTCAGTAGGGATAGCTATGCATGATTTGGCAGTGCTAAAAGCCAATGTTATTTTAAGAACTCAGCCTTCTTTGAAATATATGTATATTTTACTATAGCTTACATAAACTAGCTTTTGCTATGGCAACAAACAACTCCTATCTTTCAGCAGAATACAAGTCTCTGATTGCCATAGAATGTCTGAAGGGTCAAATGAATCTCAAGGTATCATCAGCTTTTACTTTTTCTGGAAATAAAATGAATCCACCTTTATTTTTGTTATGTGTTTATAGTTTGTATGTCCATTATATTCATTTTCTTCACTTCTAGACACCATACAAAAAAAAACTGTTAAGAAAATATCTTTCTTCTATTTTCTGTTTTCAGGAGTTTTGGTGTCAAGAAGGGTTAGCAATAGTCACAGACAGGAATATTTGAAATGTTACTTTAATAATTTTAAATAGCTTTGCATTGATTACACATAATAATAAAAATGCTTTGTACATCATCATGTTAAATAAAATGTACTTACTAAAATAATTATTTTAAATAATTTGTATATTTCTTTTTATTTTTAAAATGTAGTAAACCGACTGAGGATATAAAACACCAGTCAGGGTGCTTGCCTTGCATGTGGCCAATGCTGGTTCAATTCCTGATACCACATGATACACCAAAGAGAGCTAAGAGTTGTCTCCAAGCAACACTACTGCAGCCCAAGCTCCTCAAGATAAAATAATATAAAATGCAGTTACTAAAAATCTTAAAGCACAAATGTTGCTTGCAATATATTTCTACTGTTCAGTGGTATTCTGTTAGTAAATTTTGTTGCCTTGAATTTAACATTATATCTTCACTGTATCACTGTCACTGTCACCCCATTGCTCATCAAGCTGTTGAGTGGGCAACAGTAACATCTCCATTATGAGACTTCTTGTAACTTTTTTTGCATATCAAATACACAGTGGGTAGCTTGCCTGGCTCTGCTGTGCGGATGAGATACTCTCAGTAGCTTCCTGGGCTCTCTGAGAGGGAGAGAGGAATCAAACCCGGGTCAGCAACATGCAAGGCAAACACCCAATCTGCTCTGCTATCGCTCCAGCTAACACTATATCTTAGGATAGAAAATAAAGGTTAAGTTTTATAAAACACAGGCTCTGTTGAATTGAATTTCCCTGAAGTTAATATTTTTCTTCTGTTGAATGCAATAGTGTTTTTTTTTTCAAAAAATGGCTTAAGGGTAAGAAACTGCTTTATTTGCCTAATTTACAGTATTTCCCACTTTGATCCCATATTAAAAAAAAAATCTTTATTTTGTTTTTGAGTGACATTAGTTCTGATTAGATAGAAACAATGTTTGTAGGAGTGTTTTTGTCTCTGATTACTGTATCTTTCAATGTTACTTTAATCTTTCTCAGTTCTATAACTATAGAAAATTTGGAGATTAATTATAATTTGACCCAACATCTCTATAGAACATGAGAAAATACCTTTGACCTTTTAAATATTTTTCCTTATATTTTCTTAATTTGAGAACATTTTACTATAGGGAGAGTCTTTTGACTGTCAAACCAACATTTTAAAACTTATTTCCCTTCCCTTTCAATATCTTGGAAGGTAAATTTTTCTGTTTATGCTTTTCTATATTAATAGCCAAATTATGTTATGAAAATTCTTCCTAGTATCTCTTTGACCTGCCACAAATTTATTGGATATGTTTTCTGCTTTATAATTATTGCAAGAAATAACTTTATTGAAAAGTTTACTAATTGAAAGTTTACTAATGTACATAATATTGTTGCATTTTATGACATCTTTACCTTAATTGCTGTTTACTTCCCAATTTTGCTTTCTCTCTTCTCCCACCCTCCCTCCCTCCCTCCCTTTCTCTCTCCCTAACTCCCTCCCTTCCTTTCTCCTTCCCTACCTCCCACCGTCCATCCTTCCTTCCTTCCTTCCTTCCTTCCTTCCTTCCTTCCTTCCTTCCTTCCTTCCTTCCTTCCTTCCTTCCTTCCTTCCTTCCTTCCTTCCTTCCCTCCCTTCTTCCCCCTCCCTTGCTCTCTCTCCCTCTCTCACTCTCCATTTCTTTAATTTCTTTCTTCTTTTAATTTCTTTCTTTAATTTTGTGCGTTCTTTCTTTCTCTCACTTTTTCTTTCTCTCACTCTTTCTCTCTTTTTTCTTTCTCTCTTTTTCTTTCTTTCTTTCTTTCTTTCTTTCTTTCTTTCTTTCTTTCTTTCTTTCTTTCTTTCTTTCTTTCTTTCTTTCTTTCTTTCTTTCTTTCTTTCTTTCTTTCTTTCTCTCATTCTTTCCTTCTCTCTCTCTTTCTTCTTTCTTTCCTTCCTCCTTCCTTCTTCCTTCCTTCCTTCCTTCCTTCCTTCCTTCCTTCCTTCCTTCCTTCCTTCCTTCCTTCCTTCCTTCCTTCCTTTCTTTCTTTCTTTCTTTCTTTCTTTCTTTCTTTCTTTCTTTCTTTCTTTCTTTCTTTCTTTTTTCTTTCTTTCTTTCTTTCTTTCGTTCTCTCTCCCTCTCTCCCTCTCTTTCTCCCCCTTTCTCGCTTCCTTTCCTTCTTTCTTTTGATCTATATTTTTCTCTGGGATCCTACTAATACACTTAACTAGTCAGCCTTAGCAATAATAAACACCTCTGTATCATACAGGTTTATAGAAAATGTTAATCATTTCTTTCTTGTATAACATGAACTGATTGTGAATATACTGATTGTGGCTGGTAGCTATTCTCTTAAACATGGTTAACTCAAACAGATACTATGTTTCTTCTCTTCTCATTATTAACTTAGACTGGAGAGACAACCTTGCCTCAAAATGCTAGTCTTTCATAGACAAGGACAGAAATTAAACAGACATAAAATAAAATCATAAAAGTACATTTAAACTGTCTGCTAAGAATGGCAAATATATTTTCTAGTCACAATTCCATTAGCCAACACATGTCTTCTGACCAATCTCAAAATCAGTAACTTCCAAAAAGAAATGGAAGCATGAAAAGAATGTAAATCATGCTAACATAACTTACAATTTAAATCCACTGCACTACTTTTCAAAGTTATCTCTTAAAGTAATTTTCATGGTCACTGTCACTGTCATCCCATTGCTCATCGATTTGTTCGAGTGGGCACCAGTAATGTCTCTTGATTGTGAGACTTATTTGTTACTTTTTTTGGCACATCCAAAATACCACAGGTAGCTTGCCAGCTCTGCAGTGTGGGCGCAGTATACTCTTGGTAGCTTGCTGGGTTCTCCGAGGGGCGGAGGAATCGAACATGGGTCTGCTGCGTGAAAGGAGAACGCCCTACCACTGTGCTATTGCTCCAGCCCCTGTGGAAAACCTTTAAATGCCCAAATACATCAAACATTCATGCCTACCCTGCTGTTATTTGCTCTAGTTGATCTCTTCATCTACCTGGGAACAGTGCAATCAATTTTAAATAAACATTTTTCAAATTAAGAAATAGATGCATGTTGCCAAAAACTTTCAGAATGGCATCACAAATTGGGAAACCATTTCTTCACTCCCTCCAAAGTCATGTCATTCGTTTTGTGCATTAACAGTATTATATAAAAGATAAAATTTGATGTCCTACCATTAAATGTTTAGTCAGATTAAAATATTTCCTCTTTTGTCTTACAGTTGCATGTTGTCTCAAAAAGTATAGGCTAATTTGCTTTTATGTTCAGTATTTGTACATATTCAAATTAAAATAAACTTTTAAAATTCCCAGTCTACTTCCTTTCTATTTTGTTGATAAGAAATAATAATCTGAAATTTCTTCAAAAATTTGAACCACTTATAATACAAGATAAATTTTCTAGTTTCAAAAGAGGATTGTTAGGGTCACAGATAGTGTATAAAATGCTTACCTTGCATACTCGTGACCAGGGTTTAGTCTGGAGAACCACCAGAACCACCAGAAATGCTGAACACCATCAGTTTTGATGCCAAACCACACAACTATAAAAACATCAAAAAAGAATTGCTACCCTCATTTAGAAAAAATAATCTACATAATTTTCTCTTACTTTTAACTATATTTCTGCAAACACAAAACACATTTCCCTAGACATATCTGTGCTCATTTATTATTTTTTAATAAACTTTATGCAGTTTAAAGATTGAAGCTTCCTTATTAATTGAATCATCACGAGATACAGTTACAAAGCTTTCATGATCAAGTTTCAGTCATACAATATTCTGACATCTATCCCTTCGCCAGTGTACATTTCCCACCATCAATATCTCCCCTATCTACCAACCACCCATCCTCTGGCCTGCCTCTATGGCAGGTCTCTCTCTTCTCTCTTCTCTCTTCTCTCTCCTCTCTCTGTCTCTGTCTTTGTCTGTCTATCTGTCTGTCTGTCTGTCTCTCTCTTTCTCTCTCTCCTTTTGGGCATTATCATTTGTAGTACATACACTGAGAAGCCATCATGTTTGGTCATTTTTGCTCACTTTCAAGACACATCTCCCAATCTCCTATTGGGAGAGATCCTTTCCAAACATCATTATCATAATGGCCCCTTCTTTCTTCCAACTGCCCTCTCCCCAGTCCATGAAGCAAGCTTCCAACCATGGATCAATCCACCTGGCCCTTGTTTTTGCTGTCCTTGAACATTAGCCTCATAGTATGTTCTTTTATATCCCACAAATGAGTGCAGTCATTCTATGTCTGTCTCTCTCCTTCTGACTTATTTCACTCAGCCTGGTACTCTGCATGTCCATCCACTTATAAGTGAATTTAATGACTTCATTTTTCCTAACAGGTGTGTAGTATTTTATTTTATTATGTAGATGTACCATAGTTTCTTTAACCAGTTGTCTGTTCTTGGACACTCAAGTTGTTCCCAACATTAAAACACAAGAGAGTTCTGTCTTACATGATGTCATTCCTGAATTTAAAGAAAAATATGGTAATCTGCAATTCAAGACTGTGAATTCAAAATGCCACAAAAATAATCATGTCTGAGGACTGGGATTGATAGTTCAAGAGTCAGAGGTACATGTCTTTTTGTTTGATTCGGGGCCATATCCAACATTGTTCGGGGCTTACTGCTGACTCTGTGCTCAGGAATTACTCCTGAAGGTATTCAAGACTTACTCCTATATCTGCACTCTGGGTGAGCAGGGCACCATATATGGTGCCAGGGATTGAACCCAAGTTGATCACATACAAAGGAAGTGCCCTACACACTGTACTATCATTCTAACTCCTGAGAGACACATATCTTTCATGGGTATTTGAATGCTCACCTAAGAGCTTTCAACTATCACCAGATATATTCCTTCCCCGTCCCGAGCAGAGCCACGGCAGCTGAAGATCTCCGGAACCCAGCCACAGTCATGATCAAGGCCCCTCTCCACACGCTTGGACGAGCTTCACACATGAAGGAACAGGCAGTGGAACCCAGGTGTGCAGGACCCGGGGCAGAGATCTCCAAACCTGCTCAGATCCAGACTGGGTCTCTTCTACCCAGATCCCCCATTTTCCAGTAGCTAGGCAGTCACACCCATAAACCATGAACTGCCCTGCCCCATGTAATCTCTTCATGGGCAAGATCCAGAGACTATAAAACCAAGCTCCTAGAAGGCAACATCTTATAGTCTACTTCTCCCTCTCAGAGAACCTGGTAAGCTACCGAGAGTTTTCCTGCCCACACAGGAGAGCCTGACAAGTCCTCCGTAGTGTATTCATATGCCAAATAAAGTAACAATGATGGGTCTCATTCTTCTGACCCTGAAAAAGCATCTAACGAGGCACCGATGGGAAGGACAAGTAAAGAGAGGCTGCTAAAATCTCAGGGCTGGGATGAATGGAGACATTACTGGGCCCGCTGATTAAAGAATAATCAGCTTTACTAAAAAGTTTTTTTCCTGACATATCACCAGAAAAAGATACATAAATGACATACAAAATATGAAAAGATGTTTCACCATTGAGGTCGTTAGGGAAATGTGATAGAATTGCAAATATCCAAACCGCTGGTAGATAAAATGGACGGTGTTGGCCAGTAGTAGAATATATGACCTAGGTTTAAACCTTGGTACTGCAAAACAAAGTCAGAACAGCATAAACAAAGCATAATAAATATCTCTTTCCTAGTGCTCAGTAACCAAAATGAAATTAAGAATTGGGAAATAAGCTTCCTCCCTTTTTTATGAAGTATTTATTCCTGGAATTAAAAATAGATTATATTATAATGCAAAAGATATCTTATAGATGTGATGGAGAGTCATTCAAGCATCAGGAAATAAAAGAAAAGAGAAAGATATGAGTCATCTGGGAACAAAGGTAGTTGCAGATGATAAAGTGGGTTGGAATTTGACTATAGGAGACTTTGTACAGCAGGATATTTTTGTCTGTATTTGGAAGATTTTTCACTAAAAGATATAATCACACTTAACTTTTACAATTGCCTTGTGAGAATCATGATACTAACAACAATGTCTGGAGGGAAATTTTGGATATTTTTTGAGGCGGGAGCATACTAAGCAGTGCTCAAGGCTTACTCCTGGCTCTGAGTCAGGAACTACCCCTGACTACAGGGACTATATGTGGTGCTGGAGATCAAACATGGGTTGGCCATGTGCAAGGCTCCAAAATTTTAAATCTTATTTATTTGTCCTTAAGGTTAAGGATACCTTGTGGGGAAATTTTTTACTTTATATATTCCCCAATTACATGTGAAAATGAGAAAAGGATGAAAGAAAGAAAGAAAAAGAAACAAAAAGGAAATGGGATAGAAAAAAAGGAAGAAAAATGAAAGGAAGGAAGGAAGGAAGGAAGGAAGGAAGGAAGGAAGGAAGGAAGGAAGGAAGGAAGGAAGGAAGGAAGGAAGGAAGGAAGGAAGGAAGGGAAAGAAGAAAGAAAGAAAGAAAGAAAGAAAGAAAGAAAGAAAGAAAGAAAGAAAGAAAGAAAGAAAGAAAGAAAGAAAGGAAGGAAGGAAGGAAGGAAGGAAGGAAGGAAGAAAGAAAGAAAGAAAGAAAGAAAGAAAGAAAGAAAGAAAGAAAGAAAGAAAGAAAGAAAGAAAGAAAGAAAGAAAGAAAGAAAGAAAAAGGGAGGGAATGAAACAGAAAGAGAAAGGAAGAGAAGGGAGGAAATGGAGGGGAAGTTCACACCTGCAAAAAAATTGAGATGTAAAAATGGAAGCAGTTTATTTTCTAACAAAGGATAGAGGAGAAGCAAAGATATCCTAATTATGGGCTTGTTAGTTGAACATAGTGAAAAGGAATGAGAAACAAGCAAGACGGGATAGCTGTGGAAGCATCAAAGGAAAAAATTGTCCATTACTGCTTTGCCTACAGGGTTTTCCATAGTGATCTTACAAAAATTATAAGCAGTATTTAACTTAGCCCGAAATATTTGACTATTCGAGTTAGTATGCTACATTGCAGTGCAGTATCAAAAACATGTATAGAAAAGTTGTATATTATATAACATATATGCTTGATTTGTTCTATAATGTGAAAAATGTATTTTAAAATATGGTGGCTGAGGACTTAGGAATTAAATATTAAAAGAAAAAATATTATTACCATACTTTTAGTAAATCCTCTCTGCATTGCTTAAATAATGTTTAGGGAAATTTTCTCATATAGAAAACTGATGTGAGTTTTGGATAATTCCAGAAGCAATTATCAAACATGTATGTGCCTTTTAAACTGACATCTTAAAACTATACATAGAAAGTATGTGTATGTGTGTGTGTGTGACCCTGTGATCATAAACATTTTCAAACATGGCTAGAAAATGAAGGTGATATTTGGATCAAATTTCACACACACAATCACACGCACAGAGAGAGACACACATGTACCTGCACATACATGAACATGCACGTACACAATTCAATTTGATTTTTTTGAAGTTATCGGCAGTAAGTGGGCTCGATTAAGGAAACTTGATAATGGGGTTCCATATATCAAACTGTAAATGACCCAAGTAAATGTTCCCCCTTAAAATTACAGCTCCAAGCCTCCTTTTTGAATAGTCACTCTCCATAGGGAAATGCTAACTATTCTGGGTTGCAAGATACTTTGAAGTTATTGTTCCTAAATGTAGTATAGAGGGTGTAAGTGAATAAAAGGGGATTTAAAATTCTATCTTAAACATCCAATTCTTCAAGCTCTATTCTGGCTCCTCATCTTCTAACTAGGACTGTCTCCTGCAAGTGAATCAGGCTTTCATCTAATTCTAGCTGAAACTTGACAGTCTCATTAGTTTTTTGATGACATTTCCTGTTCCTTCCATCACTAAGGCCTTTTGCGTGACAGACATTGTCTGGCTGGGGCCCTGAAGTTTTCTTCAGAACTTCAACCCTCTGGTTTCCAGATGGAAATTCTTTTATATGCACATCAGCTCTCTGCCCAATTGATCTGTTTGAGGTATTTCTTTTGTCCTGTTTAACTATTTTCATGCTCAGTTTCATTATGAGTACTCCCAGGAAATAATCTCCCCATTGTCCTACATCTGTAGAGCACTGTTGGGCTTTATCCTGACATACATAGAGAAGAAGAAACAGGCAAAGTCCCTATGACTCAAATTCAGAGACAATTCTGAGCAAGTTTGTAAAAGTAAGGGAGAATTTCAGCAACTTCTCTATCTTCTTTCTCTCATTCCCTGCCAGACTTTCGTTCAGGTATTTTGAAAACTCATTCAGCTCAGAAAGAAGTTAGGAATTCAGGAACAGTTCAGGTGTTCAGTTCTTTTTTGGGGTCTTTAAATATGTCAAAATGTAAGCTGTTACTATAGTGACCTGAAATCTTGGCTAGACCTCAACTATCTATTTTCATGGCATTACTCTCACAAGAACAAAATGGCAGTACTGTCTTGTGGTAGACCGTACTATATCTAACAATAATACAGATATTATTACATCCTATAATATAAGGGTCTCTGTAAGGGGTCCTTGTGGCAAGAATCTCCCTAAGTTAGAAGTTTCAATATCTCTTATAATGCTAGAAGTAAGTTGCAGTTACACTTACAATTTCATATGAAAAATCTCATCTCTCACTTCACTTATGCTTTACATTACAGAAACAGGAGGAGGAAAGTACATACAAGTGAAAGTAAGCAGCATCAGTAAAAAGATGGTGGTAATTCTGGCCTGTGGAAATCATCATTAAATAATAATTTTTAGCTGACAAAATTATTTTATGAATAGCCTTTGGGTTTATTTTATCTTCCTCACAAGTATTCTTCACATATTCTTATGACTATCCTATTCTTTGTATCATTTGCAAAAATGAGTTTCCCTGAAATACTGCTTTCTTCTATCTTTAACAATTCCTCAAGGCCAAGTCATCCCTTCATAGCTGCCAGATACTGTCATTTGTCAAGTTTTGGAAGATCTTTTTAAAAACTCCTTTAAATGTTAGAATAATAGCACTGTAGTCCTGTTGTCCTGTTGTTCATCAATTTGCTCGAGCGGGCACCAGTAACATCTTGATTGTGAGACTTGTTGTTATTGTTTTTGGCATATAGGTAAAATGGGTAGCTTGCCAGGGTCTGTCATGCGGGTGGGATACTCTTGGTAGCTAGCCAGGCTCTCCGAGAAGGATGGAGGAATTGAACCCAGGTTGGCTGCTTGCAAGGCAAACGGTCTACCCGTCCTGTCGTGCTATTGCTCCATTTTATCCAGCCACTAAACTAAAAATTTGAAGAAAGTCAGCTTTTAAGTACAAAATAGTTTTTGAAAAAGGTAAATCAAAAGTGACTAAATAATAATGTGGGTACCCTCTATATCAGTATGCTTAATTTATTCAAGTTTCTAAAAGCCAAACACTTGTTATGTAAATAAAACACAGAGGAAACTAATTTATGTAATAAAATCTTATACATTATTTCATCAAATCTTAATTTTAGGTTTACTATCCACTTACATTAATGTAGGAGTAATTAGGGGTTAGACGGGCAGTGTAGTAGTATGATTACATATAATTTTTAAATTTACTTAATAATATGCAATTTTCTCTAATATATGAGATTTTCAGAACTTTTTTTAAACTCTACTCATTCCTACTATATCTCTTAGGAGAAAGGAATTATACAATTCTTCCTGGGATTATCACACTAACTATAGAGTTACTTTTGTTTACGAAAATCTTGTCCAAGACTCGATTCCTCCACATGTATGTCACCATGCTACAAACTCTTATTGCCATTTGTCTTAGTAACATTGATGATATACATCATTTAGTACACTATATTGCCAGGTATTTTTTATCTGAGTTTTTAAGCTACTCAAAACACGTAAGTTGTTTGCTACTTACGAAATGAGTTGGAGACATAAAAGGTTTTGGCACATACTAGCTGTTCAATTTAAATGTGTCCTTTTCCTTTCCGTGTGTTTTCTTCCTGGATCACCCAACACTCATCCATATACATCAAAAACATAGATTAAATGTCTAAAAACTGATGGGAAATCACAATATTCTATATAAATGAATCATCATGCATAGTATTGATGGTGATTTAAGAGTTCCAAAACAAGTAGACCTACCTCCGTAAGTTAATGAGAGTATAAGGAAAGTTGAGTGTGCTCTCTCTCCAACTAGACAGATGTTTATATTACTTATCTTACTTGATTTGCATAGACTCCCACTGAGACTTACTAATATAGATGTGCTTAGAAGAGCTGGTAAATATTGAAACCTATTTTCTGACTCATAAATATAGGAGGATACGATTATATATACATACATACATATTCTTTATGCAGTCTTTGAAAGGTAAATGAACATCTTCTTTCTATTTTTCTTTTCCTTTCTACAACATGATGTTCTGTCTGTACTACTATGTAGTCACATAGTAGAAGCCCATGAAACCAATTAGACTCTAGATTTATTTCATCCTGTACAATGGTAATTTTCCTTTTAAATAAAGTACAAATTCATGATAAGAATCACAAAAAAAGCCTACTATTCAACATATCTAAAACTTTTAAATATCTATCAACCTGGGCTCTAATGCTCATGTAGATTGTGACCATAAGCTAGAATAACGTAGTGACAACCATCTGCAAAGGATTTATATCAAAGTAAGTCACACAAAAGACAGCATCTTAAAAGCTGATGTTCAGATATCTAGAGAAGAAGTTAGCATCTTAAAGGTGTATAAAATAGAAGAACTTTGACAAGTTTTTAAGGATTTGAATGTTGGCTGATGCATCAATAGATATATTTGACAGAAAAAGAGAATCAAGGGAAACATGAAATTTTGTATATGTGTTTGTGCAGCTAAATAATTATCACAACAACCTCAGAGTCCAGACTAAAATACGTAGGAGAAGAAATACATCCTAGAGGGGATGTAAATGCAAGATAAAGGAGTTAATATAGGCAGTTTTGTGGACTAGTGGGAAACAGTCCATTTTTCCTCTCTTTTCTTGTAGTATTTCCTTTCTTCCATCATTTTTTTTTCCTTTTCTAATCTTCTACTGCTATCATTATTTTATACTGGCATGTTTTATTTTTATTATAAAATATATGCCTTAACTAATCTTCTGCTAACTACTAAGAACAGATAGAATATTAATCTATGATATTTATAAAGCTTGCATTTTGGAGGCATGAGAGATAGTATAGTAGATAAGGTGTTTGCCTTGCCCATCTGCCCTGGATTAGATCCCTGGTACCAAGAGTCATAGAGCCAGAAGTAAGCCCTGAGCACTCTCAGGTTTGGCTTAAAACCCAAAATAGACAAGCAAATGTACTCAGTGTTAACTGAGTGATTTATAAATCTTGTATTTATTCCACATGATCTATATTAAAATAACTTATCATAGTTTAAGTCAACTTGATTTCTTTTCAGATTTCAAACCCAAACAAAAATATAAAATGATGATCTATTGTTGGCAATTAGACAACTCTAGTAAAAACCCAGGAAAAATAAAGAACGTGGATCTAAGTGTCACAATTGCTCAGCACTTCTGTCTTATGTCAAGACATTTGACAAGATACATGACATTGAGAGAAAAAATAAATTTAGGTTTGATTGTGGGGATTTAGTCCCACAAGCAAAATTCTAGCAAAGTGCCTATACTAATTAGGCTTAAAAGAAAAATGTCTGTGTTTCTATTTAGTGCTTTTATTTAGTGGTTATATATAATCTTAAACTCATGTAGGTTTAATGCATTATTTATATTCAGAAAAGTGCCACCAAAGGTTTTCTTTGAAGGTGTCATTAAGTAATTAGACATTAATTTTGGTAACTTTTGTGCAGAATTGACTATGACATAGAATGACTCATTGCAGAGAGATCAAGGTGAAGTGCAACCATTTCTGAACCCTTAATTCATAGATGAGATCTCCTTCTAAACAGCGTCTTAAGAGTGGTGTCAGCAGTCTTTTCTGCCTTAACAGCTGAGATCCATCAGTCAGCAGCAAACTAAAAGGTCAAGTATTACCCTGCACAAGGTTCATTTGAGTTCACCATAGTAGAGATAACACCTACATACAATTAAGCTCACCACTAGCATGTGGATTATGGAACTTCAGTCTCCCAGACTAGCCCAGTTACCATCTAGATAACTGATATTCTAGCTAAGAAATCTAAAAGCATATCCATAAAATAAACTGAAAACTAATGACACAAATTTTTACGCAAAAATGTATACTTCCAATTAAGTTTTGATGTGATTTATATATCGATAGCAAGGAGAATATTCAGTATTCACTTCAAGGATATATTAGGAAGGCCATGTTATGAAGAGGCACTCAGTATTAAAAAGTATGCACATATTCTGAAAAGGTCTGAGTCAAAAGTGGAGACTATTAATGACTCAGGAATCAGTTCCATCTAAGTTTAAACACATGACCATATGTGTAAGGTATTGTCTTAGGAACTAAACTACCTGATAAAATATAATTGTCACTTGTCATCCTGTTGATCTTCAATTTGCTCTAGCGGGCGCCAGTAACATCTCCATTCATCCCTGTCTCATGCTAGTGTAGCCCAACAGTATCTGCTCACTCCAGGAACACAAAGAGCCTCAAACAATTCGTTCAGGGTTTTGACGAAGTCTGACCATCTTGTAAGTGGATAGCCACGCGGTCTTTTGATGTCCCGTCACAGGATAAAAGATAATTAGAAGAAATATAATAAAGGTATTCAACTCATTGAATAGTTATTGCCAAGCAATATTAAAACTGTGATTTTATTTTATGTAGTTCCAATTTATTAAAGTAACTTAAATATTCCATTTTTCTATAATTAAAATACCAAAAAATAATTTGTTCTTCTAGTTTATAATAGTTATAGTATATTTACTGTGTGAGAGTAGCAAAGACTTGAGATCTATAATCTAATTAAAGCCCAAAACACCCTATAGAATTCATTCTATTTAATTCCAATCTTACCCTGGAGGTATCTCACTCACAGAGAGCTAATTGCTCTAGAAGAAATAATTTTTGCATAAGGAGAAGACAGAACTATAAACCAAAAGTCTTACACCAAAAGTTATGCTCTTTATCACTATTATGTACCATCAATAACATAGTTTTGTGGTATGTGGCTGCACTTGTGTGTGTGCATGTGTGTATGTTTGGTTAAGCAATGGAACAACAATTCAAATTTAGATTTATTAGACATTTAATATTTTAATGACTCTAACTTTGTATTTTTCATGACCCCAGCTTCATTATTTTTAGAGCATGTATTTACTTTGTTAGACCATTTAATACAAACTCTGACTTTTCTAAAAATCATCTATTACAATATTATAGAACTAGAGAAATTGGGAATATTTTCTTCATATCTTTTGTATTCACAGAATCTCTCTATCCACCCCTTTTAATAATTATGCCTAATATACTTTTTTGTTTTTATTCTATGCCAGTATACTCTGAAGGATAGAGTTATTTCAATTACACCTGCAAATTAGGGTATTACACTGCACAATTTTTCAGTGATAAACTGAGGTTCTAAGATTATATAAACAGCCCAAAGACAAAGAACTTTAAAGTAACAGTACCAAGAATTGAAGACTGAAATCTTTCTAGAGAAAAACACCCTACTCTAAACCACCTAAGAGAATTACTATCAAACTAAAGCAACTTAAATAGAACCTATTATTTCTTCTAGAAAAAGTCCACATTTTCTTCAATAGCCCATTCAATATAAATATTCATAAAATGTTCTTATATTGATTTATTAATTTACTTTAACTTGTTTTCAATTAAATAATCTTTTATATTTCAGTTAGCAACTAATATTACAATAAAAATGTTGTTCTCTAAATCTAGAGACTTTGAAATGTACATGTGTTTATGTTTGCGGCCATACCCAGTGATGCTCAGGGTTAGGCTCTGAGCTTAGGTATCACTCTTTGTGGTACTTGTGAATCATATTGGATGCCAGCGATCAAGCCAGACACATGCAAGATAAGTGCCCTACCTGCTCTACTATCTCTCCAGCCCATAGTTTTCTCAATTGCTCATATAATTTAACCACATTAAGTTTCTACTTTGTTCAGTGTGACACTATATTTTATTGGAAGGAAGAAGTACTCAAGTAATAATGTAGTTGATTAAATTAAGAAAAACTCATCCTCAAGATTTGCTAATTCTCATGATTTTGTACAAGATATCATTTCTAAAGTGCCGGAGCGATAGCACAGCGGTAGGGCGTTCGCCTTTCACGAGGCCGACCAGGGTTAGATTCCTCCGCCCCTCTCCGAGAGCCCGGCAAGCTACCGAGAGTATCGAGCCCACACAGCAGAACTTGGCAAGCTATCCATCAGTGGCATATTGGATGTGCCAAACACAGTAACAAATAAGTCTCACAATCGAGACATTACTGGTGCCCGCTAGAACAAATCAATAAGCAACGGGATGACAGTGACAGTGAACATTTCTGAAATTGTATTAATTTATTTTATTGTTTTATTGTTTTGGTTTGTGGGCTACACCTAGAATTGTTCAGCAGTTATTTCTGGTCATGTGCTCAGAGTTCACTCCTGGCAATGCCCAGAGGATCATAGCAGTGCCTGGAGGATCATATGTGGTGTCCATAGGACATAGGGTGCTCAGAGATGGGTTGCATGCAAGACAAGCACCTTAACCACTATGGTCTCTCTCAGGACCTATTTATCCTATTATAAAAAATAGGTTTTGGTTTTCTGCTTCTTAAGGTAATGAGATATAGGGAAACTTTAGGACGGTCATTAAGGTAGTGAGATAAAGGAAAACTTTAAGATGGTCACCATATCACTGTCATCCTGTTGCTCATCTATTTGCTCAAGCAGGCACAAATAACATCTCTATTGTGAGACTTGTTGTTTCTGTTTTTGGCATATTGGATACGCCACAGGTACCTTGCCAGGCTCTGCCATGAGGGCGCGATACTCTTGGTAGATTGCCAGGCTTTCTGAGAGGGACAGAGGAATCAAACCCTGGTTGGCTGCATGCAAGGCTAATGCCCTACCCGCTGTGATATTGATCTATGAAATATGGCATACAAATAAGATATTAAATAATTTAAAACACAACTTCTAATTCTTTTTTACTCTATCAAACAAAAAACACACTTTAGTCAAAGTTTAGGATAATAGCAAAAAAATGACCAACCAGATTCTGTGATTTATACAGTTAGTAGTAAAATTCATTTAATAAACTTGTGAAGTTTATTAAACTTGTGGAGCAGATAAATTATGATGCTTACTACCATTTAGAAATGAGAAAAGAATGGAGTGATAGCACAGTGGGTAGAGCATTTGCCTTACATGCGGCCAACCTGGGTACGATTCCTCTGTCCCTCTTAGAGAGTCCAGCAAGCTACCGAGAGAATCTTGCCTGCAGGGCAGAGCCTGGCAAGCTAACCATGGCATATTTGATATGCCAAAAGCAATAACAACAAGTCTCACAATGGAGGTGTTACTGGTGCCCGTTAGAGCAAATCAATGAGCAATGGGAAGACAGTGACCAGTGACCAGAAATGAGACACAAAACTACAAAAAGATTAAGAAACTTCTCTAGAGGCTGGAGCTATGGCACAGCAGGTAGGGTATTTCACATGGATAATCTGGGTTTGATCTTGGCACCCCATTCAGTCTCAGGAGCACCCAAGAACCACCAGTTGTAGCTCAAAAAAAAAAAAAAAAAAAGAAAGTCTTCTAATTTTGTAACTCTAGTAAGTAATGGAGACTCGATTTAAATGTAGTATAGCTGGTCTCAATCATAAGAGTAACAGCTCCATCTCTAGTAGGTAGATCTACTACTGGAATTTTTTATAATAATATTAAGACTCAGAAGTGTGAATTAAAACACATTCAAACAGAAGGAAAAATGACATTTGTTACCTTAATATAATTTACTTATAAGCTATTTGATCACTTACATCTGAGATAAAGATTTTTTTAATAATGCAATTTCACAAACACTGAACTATATTATGGTAAATAAGATAATTACTTGAATTAGTAAGTTTATAAGTGATATCCTGTTTCGATAAATAATTTTAAAAACTATTACTATCCATCAAAAATGGGGACAGGAACTGAACAGACACTTCTCTGAAGAAGACCAAAAGGTGGCCAATAAGTACAAGAAAAAAATGCTCATCACCACTTATTATATGTGAAATACACATTGATCACAATAGTGTATCATCTTAAATTAGTGAGAATGGCTTTTACCAAAAATACTAGAAACAATCTCTGTTGGCAGGGATGTGGTAAAAAACAAACACTTATCCATTCTGGTGGGAATGTTGTCTGGTACAACCCCTATGGTAAAAAATATTGGAGTACTCAGGAAACTCAAAATTGAGCTTCCAGCAATTCCATTTTGGGTTATCTATCCTTAGGACTGTAGCACTGTTGTCCCATTGTTCATCGATATTCTTGAGCGGGCACCAGTAATGTCTCCATTGTGAGACTTGTTGTTACTGTTTTTGGCATATCAAATACGCCAAAAGTAGCTTGCCAGGCTCTGCCATGCGGGCAGGATACTCATGGTAGCTTGTCGGACTCTCTCTCAGAGGAATCAAACCCGGGTTGGCCGAGTGCAAGGCAAACACCCTACCCAATGTGCTATCGTTCCAGTCCCATAAATCATGGTACTTAAAAAAAATACCTTTGGGCCCAATAAAATAAAAACCAACATCATAAATTTGGTACTGACACTTCTAAGTATACCACATGGCCTCTTTTACATAATCCTAATTATAGGATAATAGACTAGATACAGTATAGTCACATACATACTTTTAACAAAAGCAAAATCAATAAAGCTACTCAGGAAAAAACTTGGTAAATGGTAAAAACATAAACATGTAAAACTGCATTGCCTTTATTCCATTCAAAAAATGAGTCCCAAAGGGACACAACTGGGCAGACATAAATATTTCCCTTGTTTAGTGTCAGTGGCTTTGTTGATTTGTAATAATCACGTCTGACAAAGCTAAATAAATTCTTTAAAAATATACTTTTTCATCTAACATCATATGTAAATATACATCAGTTTATCTATGCTTAAAATTTAGAATCCATGTTCCATTCCAATAAAGAGAAAATAATGCATGTTGGATTAATAAGGATTAAAAGAGTGACCACATGGATTCTCTATAAATAGACATACATATATATGTAGTTTATGTTTGTCTATGTACATATATGTGTATCTCCAAATCATATTTCCAAACAGGTCAACAACACTGTTTTATATTACATATATTTATACCAACATATTCATGTATAGAAATAGATACATATATATGTATAGTCTCTCATTTGCATAGATGCTTTTAAGTTCAAAAACTATCAGTATGGGACCAGGATGTGTTCAGAAACAAAGTACATAAATGCATATATGAGGTCAAGATTTGATCCCCAGCAACACATACACAACATACACACACACACACACACACACATACACACAGTAAAACCAACAGACTGGTTGGTTATGATGCAATTACCTATTAATTACCTATTAATATGTTGAGGAGAGCAATATAGTTTGAAAAAGAATGACATGAAGCTTTAAACAAAATACACGTATTATAAAAAAAAAGTCTTAGCCAAATGGTGATTGTAAAATAACTTACTGAAAAACTAAGTTAATGTATATTAAAGAATCAGAATATGACTGGCACATAATAGCACTATAATCATATTTACAAACAAATACGAAAAAAACTTGTGGAATTACATGGCATGTATTTTTCTCTAGCTTATTTTGCATATAGTGCATATAGATAGATAGATAGATATGTTTTTTCTTTTCTCTTTTTCTTTTTTTGGACCAAATCCAGTGGTTCTTGGGGTCATTCCTGGCTCTGCATTCAAGAGTTACTCCTTGTGATGCTCAGGGAGGCATATAGGATGTGAGGGATTGTTTCTGGGTTGGTCTGAACAAGACAAATGCCCTCCCTGCTGTACTTCACTCTGGCCCCAAGGTGAATATATATAAAAATATTTATTTATTACATGTAAACTTACTATATATTTTTGTGTAGAAGAATCCAAAGTATCTCCACATTTTAAAAAAAGGCAATATTTTATCCTTATCTAATAAATCGTTATGTAGTGCTCCACAGTGTGTATGTGTGTGTGTATGCATATGTGTGTCATTTATTCTTTTCATCTATTACTGGGCACTATAGGCTATTTTTATATTTTTTACTATTGTGAATAGTACAGAAGGTAGCCAACCAGGGTTCGATTCCTCCGCCCCTTTCGGAGAGCCCAGCAAGCTACTGAGGGTATCTCACCAGCAGGGCAGAGCCTGGCAAGCTACCCATGGCATATTTGATTTGCCAAAAACAGTAACAATAAGTCTCACAATGGAGACATTACTGGTGCCCGCTCGAGCAAATAGATGAGCAAGGAATGACAGTGACAGTGACAGTGAATAGTACTGCAATGAATTTATGGGTGCATATGTCTTTCTGGTTTACTGTCTTTATATTTTTCAGGTAAATATTAGGAGAATATTTACACGCAGAGAGTCTCTTGCCCACATGCCTGATTGTCTTCCCCAGGGCCCTTCAGAGGGGATGGGCTCCAGCTTCCCTCCCCGCCCTGAGTAGAGCTACCAGTGGCTGAGGACCACCGGAACCTAGCCACAGCCATGCTCAAGGCCCCTCTCCACACATTCGACAAGCCTTGAGCATGAAGGTACCGGCAAAGGAACCCAGGTTGTGTAATCCCATCAACGGCCAACATCCAGAGACTTAAAAGCAAGCTCCCAGAAGTGCTTGGCTCAGGGATAGGACGAATGTATCAACAATGTATTAGAGGTTACTGAGACCGCTTGAGCAACTCGATAATTAACAGGATTTCATGACAAGGAGAATGAATTTCTGGATAAGTTATTTTTAATATTTTCAGAAACTTCTACTCTATTTTCCAAGAAACCACAAAAATTTACACTCCTATCAACAATGTATTAGGGATTACCCTTTCTCCTGATCCCCATCACACATGTTGCTGCTTCTTTTTAACAGTCATTCTAACAAGTATGAGGAAACAAATTATAGCCCCTTTGAACTACAATTCCTTAGTAAGTGAAAGGGACACTTATTTGTAAGTCTGTTTGCCATATGTATGTCTTCATAATTTCCATTAGATCCTCTGCCCACAGACTATGTGGTACTGGGAATCAAACCTGGGTTTTTTGAATGCAATAAACATACTCTAATCTACTGAGTTATCTTTCTAGACTCAAAATTGCATTTTTAAATTCAGTTGTATGAGTTGTTTTTATATTTTGCATATTAACTCCTTGATTGGTTGCAAATATCTCCTCTTATCACTGGACTACATTTTTATTTTGGTGATGATATCTTTCACTGTGCAAAAGATTTTTTCTTATTTTTTAATTTTATCTAGTAATTTTTTTTTTGCTTTTGTCTTGCACTCGAGACAAATTCACAGACATCACTAAGACCAATTATCATCTATGTCATCTTCTGATACTATATTTAAAAATATTTAATCTATTTTGAGTTTAGTTTTATATACTACATAGGACAGTGGTCTCATATTATTCTTTGGTATGCAATTTTTCAGAATAATTTATTAAAATACTTTTCTTTCTCAATGTACCAGACTTCTCTGTCATAAATTATATTTACATACATACATATAGTGAAAATCAATTAATATTTCAAAAATAAGACATCTGAAGCCATATTTTTGAACATGCTTTTCATCAATACATTTAAAATATTTTCAATACGATTATTGGATAATTATAGGATGCTTTAAGAATGCTGTATAAGAACCATAGACATGATTCCTCCTCTCCCATTTAACTAAGGAGACAGGTAAGAAACCAAAACTGAACTCTTTTTAACATACTTATAATCATAATAACTCAGATATAATTATAAATATCATTTATATTGTGTAATATACTTTTTTTGGGTTACCACACCCAGAGTTGCACAGGGGTTACTCCTGGCTCAAGCACTCAGGAATTACTCCTGGCGGTGCTCAGGGGACCATATGTGCTGCTGGGAATAGAACTCTGGTCAGCCGTGTGCAAGGCAAACGCCCTACCCACTGTGCTATTGCTCCAGCCTCAATGTGTAATATACTTTTACATTGTATTATAATAGGGTTTGGTATATACGGAATAGTGTGTAATGAGAGCACAACATAGGAAGAGAAGAGTAAAAGATGAAATAATGATAGTCATTTTATTATGGGAAGTTGTCTATTCTAGGGAAGCGCATGCCCATTATTTTAAAATATTGATCCATTTATTTTTGTGTAAAATTTACTTATTGATTTGTATATTTGAATATCTTAAATATATATTCAAGAAAAATAAAAGTGAATTATAGATAGTAGAAATGGTATTCTGCCTCAAGTGGCTATTAAGACTCTGCTGTTTTAACTCAACACTTTGTTTGAAGTGGTAACTTCTCAGTCACACCTAGAAGTTCCTGGAAATTAATGCTTCCAAACACAGAGTTCAACCACTGGAAGTTTGTAGCCCACAATGTTAGAGAGTTCTTGACACCATTTACTAAGAGTTCATTACCTGCTTTCTTAGTGCTTCCTCAGTAGCATTAGATTCCAGTAGACCAGAGTAATAATCTTTATTGTCTTTGCTTTACCTCTTACATGGTCCTCTCCTACCTTCAAGCTGGTTTCCTATGATTGCTTTTCAATACAATAACTGCTTGTAATGCAGTTCCTTATATTATGGGTTCCTTCAAAGGAATCCAGTGATAAAGTGCTAAATAATTATTCCAGTCAAACTTTTTTATTCTTATCGGCTCCCTTTTATAAGATTTGCCTTCCTGATCCATTTCCATAAAATTACCTTGAATCACCAACAGAATTAAGGTAATTAAAAAAACTGTGTGAGAGGCTCAGTTATGAGAAGAAAGTGGTGGATTTGAAGGGACACAAGCACAATGGAGGGTATTTTGTCATTTAGTTGGTAGTGGAGCTACAATAGAGTTGTACAACTTCAAGGTAAATTACATTAAACCTATTATAGCCATTGTTATCTGAACAGTAAAACAAACCAAAAAAAAACACATTTTCCAAATATACCACTCATCATTTCCAACTTCCACGAATTGAAGAATAACTAAAACTTTTTTTTCTGAAAAGAAACAAAAGTAATGAAAAATAAATAAGATCACCTTTATATTTTACACATGATTATGATCAATTTGTACTTTACAGATTTATCCTTTGTTGGCTGATCATTATCTCCTTGAATTATAGAACAATTGCATGCACAATTGGCCCCCTTGTTTCATTTTCCTTGAGTTCTTCCTATACACTATTTACTCTCAAGTTCAGTAGTTTCTTTTCTCTCTAAATATTGATGAACATCAAATCTACTTTTACTACACACACCTTTTTATATAGTTATATTTTCATAACTTACTGAGTATCTCCTCACTTATCCCTAAAGGCAGCTTAATAGTCATATGCCTATAATTCTATTTGTTGTATTTTCTTATCTCTAATACAGTTCTATACCTATATAAATGTCCTATTCAGTACGCTTTGTTATTCTCATTCTTAGCACTTGGTCACCTGTTTTATGCTTTACATTTTCTATTTAAATGATTTCTCTAATTCCGTATGTTATGTGTCTCTATCATTAATTTATAAACAGTTTACTATATGCTTTCTAGCTAATGTCTTCATCATCTCTTATCTTCTCATCATCTGCAATATTACAACAGTCTAATAATCATACTGTTTAATGCATCATAATGTTCAATCATACTGTTTTATTTCATCAGAATTTCTAAACCAAAAATTAAACAGAAAAATTCTGCTTAAAATGATTGAATCATATGTTGTGCATTATTTCATGATATCTTCAATGATTTATTTTTAATTCTATATTTAGGAATTAGGGGTCTTGGGAAATGGTGAAGAGGGTTGATACTTTATGATTGTTATAAATGTAGTTGAAGAGGGCTGGATAAGCTATGATACATGAAGGCAATCCGAAGAAATAAGCAGAAGCAGGTACTTTAGAACCTCAGGCAAAGAAAAGCTAATGCCTAGAGGCAAACTTTTATTTCTCAGTGAGCTATTTTTAACACAGCTGTCTCTACAAAATGGCATTTGTAAAGGTACCTAATAAATTCTAGAGATTAAAAAAATGAAATCATACCAATATAGTTTCCGTGTTCCTGGAAAATTTAGCAAGTGATATTTGCAATCCTTCCTTGGTGATATAGAATTTTTCAAGAGCAGATTGTTCTACTCTATAATGATAAACCAGTAACAAATCAAAACCGATTTTTCTTACTTCCTCTCTACTATAAATATTTGTTTAAAATACTTTCAGGTCTTTTTATACAGTCTATTTTTGATCACTACTCAAGTGATTTTCTCAACAATGATCTTTGGTAGGTGATAAAGTACTGCTTCCCTTGTAATGACAAAGGGCAGCTACCTACAAAACAACAGTGATCTTCTCAGGTGTGAGCAAAATAAAATAGATGTACAGTGAACTTACGGAGCAAGGAGTTATTTTAGGATTAGTAGATGACGTCAAATGTGGTCTTTTGAAGGTCAGTAATTTCGCGATCTGTGTTATTAGAAATTTCAAGGAGTACTGAAGTATCTTAATATGAATGATTTTTAAATATAAATTGTATTCTTGGTCTTTACAAGTAAATTTAAGAAGTGTTTTAGGCCCACATTTATTGTTCCTAATTTTCAGATGTTCCAGAATTGACTGTAGCATAACGTTGAGAGAATCAAAGTAAATGTACATTTTATTTAAAATGACTTTGAATAAAATTTATATTTCTTAATATGGCAAATAAAAAATATTCAAATTGACAGCTACTGTTTTTTCCAGGATCTTACCTAGTACTTGCAGCATATCACTCAGCATAGTATCCTGAAAACAGACACAGAAAAGCAACTATACTCAATATTAAGTCTTTGCATCAGTGTTGTATAGAATTATTATTATAGAATTAGATTGGATCAATCCCCCACTAAAACTGCATAATCTTCCTTTATTTTTCTATCACAATGTTGCTTAAAAATTGCTATTACAATGCTCAGGTCCAGGACTTTCATATGGGAGTGCTGAAAGTGGCTCTTATGTACCAGGGATGGATCCTAGGGCTTCACAACATACGGCATGTGCTTTAACACTTGAGTCACATCCCAGCTCCAAATAATTTTATTCACTTGTAACGATTTATTGACTTTTCCTAACTGACAATAAACACCAGATAAAGAAGGTTATTTCCTTATCTGAGTCACTGCTACTTTCCTAATATTGATATGTATCTGATTAGAGGTTTTTATATGATTAGTGGAATAAATAAAAAAATAGAAAGTTCTCTACTTACACAATTAATTTATTTTTGTTTTTGTTTGTTTGGTTTTGATACTCAGGACTTTATTCTGCCTCTGCATTCAGGGCTTACTCCTGGATATGCTTGAAGGACTATATGGTGTGCCAGGGATAGAACCAGGGTTGGTCACATGCAAGGCAAACTCCCCACCCACTGTACTATTGCTTTGGTCCTCAGTAAATGTATTTTGGCCAGGAACTTGGCTTTAGTGATTCCATAAACCATAATATTTATCTCTTTAAATTATCTACTTTTCTATGTCCCTGACATCCCATGGATACACAAGAACAGGAGACTCAGATCCAGTATTGACAAACCTCTGGTAGATGGTGGTACAAACAAGTGTGTTGCTAGTCAGAATGATGAGTCTTAGGGCTTATTCTTGGTTTATATCTGTCCAGTGGATATCCTGTCTTCCCATGGCACATGGTAATTGCTTCATAAATGGGAATGCATTTAGTTGTGGTCACAGGAAATCAAAGAACATGTATAAGATCTATAAGTAAAGAAAACAAATCATGTTTTTTGTATGTTAGTTCTTGAGGTTGTCCATTTTATTGTACTCAGTCATTGCTACCTCATGAGATTAAGGGGATAAAACAAGTAAGGAAAAGCAGAATTGAGACTATTCGAGATCCCAACTCTTTATAATATATGTGAATTATTTCTGAAAAGCAATGTGAACCAATAAATATCTTCTCCTTATTTTTTTCAAATTTTTGTTTGTTTGTTTTGCTTTATTAAGCCATCATTAATTAGGATTTTGGGGGCGTTCCTTTTTCTTGGAGGCTAGCTTACAGGTTATTCCTGCTTTCTGTTCAGTAATCACTCCTGGAGTACTCAGGATACCACATTAGGTGCCAAAAATTAGCCTTATTTACTATACCTTATCTACTATTCTAGCCCTCAGGTTTAGCTTTCTATCATTATTTAATTGGATCTCTTTACCTTTTTTCCAAATTTTTTATTGTGGCATATCTAATGCTGCTCAGAAATTATTCTTGACCCTGTTCTTAAGAATCACTCCTGGTAAGTCTGAGAGAATCATCTGCGGTGCCCAGACTAAACTTGGGTAGGTCATGTGCAAGGCAGGCACCCTAACCTCCAGCATCAGATTTCTTACTGAAACATAGAATCACAGATAAGACAACATTTTAACTCGTTCTTAAAGTTGAAGAAAAGTATGCCCAGAGGAAAATTATAATATTTATAAATAGTAATTTATAGTCGCTGGATGTTGGCCATTGATGGGATTACACAGTGCCAGGGGCAGTCTCTGGGTGTGACTGCCTAGCTACTGGAAAATTGGGGATCTGGGTAGAAGAGGCCCAGTCCCTATCCAAGCATCCTTGAAGATCTCATCCCCGAATTCCCCGCACCTGAGTTCCTCTGCCAACTCACTCATGAGTGAGGCTCATCAGAACGTGTGGAGAGTGGCCTTGAGCATGACCATGGCTGGGTTCCGGAGGTCCTCAACTGTCGAGGCTCTGCTCGGGGGCTATAAAAGCAATCTCCCTGAAGACAGCAATGCAGTCTCTTGCCCCCACACCTGGCTGTCATCACCAGGGCCCCTGGGAGGTGACAGGTTGTGTTTCCCACTCCCCCACCCCTCCACCCCTGAGCAGAGCCTCAACAGTTAACACCTCAGGGGTGGAGGGGTGGGGGAGCGGGAAACACAACCTGTCACCTCCCAGGGGCCCTGGTGATGACAGCCAGGTGTGGGGGCAAGAGACTGCATCGTTGTCTTCAGGGAGCTTGCTTTTATAGCCCCCGAGCAGAGCATCGACAGTTAAGGACCTCTGAAACCCAGCCACGGCCATGCTCAGGGCCACTCTACACACTTTCGGATGAGCCTCATGCACGGGGGAGCCGGCAGAGGAACCCAGGTGTGCTGGACCTGGGGCTGAGATCTTCACGGCTGCTTGGATCTGAACTGAGCCTCTTCTACTCAGATCCCCCATTTCCCAGTAGATAGGCAGTCACACCCAGAGACTGCCCCAGTGCCCTGTAATCCCATCAATGACCAACATCCAGATACTATAAAACCAAGTTCCCAGACATTTAAACCAAGCTACCGAGAATCTATTACCCACTTGGGAGAGCCTAGCAAGCTCCCCGTGGCGTATTCTATCCAAAATACATAACAGATATATACATACCTCTCGGAGAGCCTGGTAAGCTACCTGTGGCATATCCAATATGCCCAAAACAGTAACGACAAGTCTAACAATGGAGCCCTTACTGGTGCCCGCATGAATAAAATCGATGAGCAATGGGATGACAGTGATCACTTTGAAAATTAAATAAGAGAAAATGGGTATCTCAATGCAAAGAGCATACACTCTTCAAAGGAACACAAATATTTATTAGGAATTAGTAAACAAGCTTTCCTTTCCATTTATGTTATCTGATAAGTACTTAATACCCTTTCACCAATAACTAAGTATTAGTCTACACTGACATAGAATGTGACTATGTTACCTTTATTAGGATTTATTTGACGATTGGAATCAAAAGGCTCAAGTACAAAGAAATAGGAAATGTATCACTCTTGTGTGTTGCACTGAGTAATACAAAGTTATATTTCATTACATTAAATTTATTTAAGAGCTATAGAAACTTGATCACAGTACATATGAATCAACACTTGCTATATGTAAGAATTTAATACAAGTGTAGATAAATACGTTGTTTACTGAATTTAAATAAATACAGGATCTTCAGTTTCTCCCTGATGAAGTGGTCACTTTTAGTTCTCAAACCATTTGATTCAGAGGCTTGTTTGAAAGAAAGTATCTGACATGCATGGATCTTTTTTCTGAAACCAGATTACAGAGAAGCAAATTGGCTAACTCCATATTGGCTGACTCCAAGTGGCAGGCCTGCAGATGGTCATATAGCACAAAAAGAAAGAGTCCAAACATGCAAAGTGAAGGGGTAATTAGCAGCTGATGCACGTTCGCACTGTTGATTGGTGCTCAAGCTTAAACACAGAAGCTGATCCCTGATAAAAACATTACCTTTGGATGGGAAACTAGTTCCACTGAAGTGATAAGAAACTCGTTCTTCTGGGATAGCCATCAGGCTGCTGCACTTCAGCTTTGACTCAACCATCTCATCTAGCTTGCATGTGGGCACCTGTTGCAAGAGGAAAGTAACTGTGCTGTGTAAAGGATCCAAAAATACCAATTGGAGAAGAAAACAAAACACTTAAACTGTTGGACAAAGAAGGATCTGAGCAATTAGTCAGGAGTCTGCAAAGAACCTTGAGGATGGAGAAATGTTAGACTTATTTATTAGGGCAAGAGATTAGATCTTGGGCAATTTAGACGACTGTTGCAATCTCAGAAAGAGAAAAAACTTAAGTGAGATGAGAAGGAAGAAAATGAGTAATGTATAAATCATCAACCAGAAGATGGGAATATAGCTTGTTTGTATAGCACAAGTTTCACTTATGTGAGTCTTTGGGTTCAACTCCAGGCACATACAAACACAAAAGAATCAAATTATGTAGGGCTAAAGAGATTGTACAGGAGACAATTGTACTTACCCAGTTTATGGTCGACCCCAGTTGTATCCCGAGCCCTTCATACGATCCCCCAAACACGGCCAGGTGTGATCCTTGTGCACAGAGCTGGAGTAAGCACTGAACACAGTCAGGTGTGGCTCCAAAACAAAGAATCAGATTATAAAATGCTATTTAAAATGATTCCTTTATTTAAAAGATTTGTTGAAGACCTTCTATTGTAGGAACTGGTGGTAAAATTCCAATTAAAATACTCCCCAAATTGCATGATATTGTTCATTTGATGGTAGTTGTGGTGAGGCAGCAGTGTATGCCTACATTATAAGTTTTGCATTCTAGTAAACTAATGTTACATCAATAAAGAGGGAAAACAAAATTAACAAATAAAAATTTCAACCTTTGAAGAATTTAAATTCATGATAACAACAATAATAAAAAACCCTAAGAAAATATATACATTCAACACAAAATGGCGTGGGACCAAGGCATACATAGCAAGAAACAGACATTTTTCAGCAGTAGTATGGCTTCAAAACAATAAATAGGACTATTAAGCATAAGTTTATAAGTAAAAAAGTAAAATTTGAAAATGGCTTCAATAATATGCAAAGTTTTGAATTTGTCAGGTATGGAAGATTTTGATTGCTTTTAGTCTGTATTTTTCATTAGTAATTTTAGAAAAATACATACTTAGGGAATTGATCAAAGTCAAACTTCTTTCTACTATAATTCATTTTTAAATGTAAGCATGAAAATGCCTCCAATTATCACTTAATCATCAGATTTTCACTAATGGCACTTTATGGTTTTCCCTCTTACTTAGGATAATGTCTGTTCCAAGGAAGAACCAACCATTGTACATTGTTAAACTGGTATCTAGAGAATAAGAGTAATTTTTGTTACTACTAGCCTGTCAGTAGTTTACATTTTGAGAGAAAGGTGTATCTCAATATATGCCAGATCTAACCACACCAAAACGATAAGAAAGGCATTTCAAACTCTTTAGGTTTTGGAAGCCTACAGTAATTGCAGTCCAATGTGAAATGGAAGGAACTGTGGTGAAAAAGAAGGAAAAGGTCTTAAGAATCTGGAGGCTATGTGATTTTTTTTTTCTTCTTCTGGTTCTTCTAGATAAGAAATATATAGTTTTATTTCTATTTCAGTTAAAATCATGATAAAACGTATACTTTGGCAAATAGGAAAACTTAAAAAGATTTAGTTTTTTAATACTTAGACACCCCCTAAGCCAATGTTAGATTGACAATATTTGACTTGTTATCATGAGTCTACAATACCTGACAAAACAAGGGTTGAACCTAATCTGCATTTATTGCTGCACTATTTACTATAAGCAAGATAAGGAACCAGTCCAATTACCAACAGCAGATAACTGTACAAGGATATCATGGTATGTATACACAATGGAATTGTGAAGCATGGCCACAGGCCTGGAGCAGATAAGACCGGACCTTGCAAAGCGGCCCAGAAGGGAGGCTCTGCAGAAGGGAATATCTGGGCAAAATTGGCAAGAATAGGGTGTTTGCACTGGGTGTCCAGCCTTGAGCCTCACTTGACCTCCTAATCACATGAGCCCAAGACACAGAAACTGTCATGTATGCTTAGCAAGTCATCCTAGCTGCAGCATCTAGACTCAATTGGGATTGGGCCAGGGCAAAACACAGTAAGAAAAGTAATAGGCCAATAATGCTAAACTTTCTGTGATTGGACCTTCCTGTAAAGCCAAGACCCTCTATAAAATATGTGTGTATTTGGCAATAAAGTGAACAGTCATCAGCTGCTCCCAGAGGGTGTTTTTTCCGTCCCCCCGTCATCCTTCACCCACTGTCTGCCCGGGCCTGAAGCACAACATGTCCCGGCATGTTGGGGAAAACCATTCCCCATCATGGAATAGTACTTAACATTGAGGAACAAATGACACCTTGAAGTTTTCTGCAACTTGGATAGAACTGGAGAGTCACACTATGCGAAATGACCTAGGAAGAAAAGATAAAGACCAATGATCTCCCTCGTCTGCAGAGCCAGAGATTTGAGTATTCCCAATGGAAACACTGCTGAAATACAGCAGGGGATTCTGGCTTGAGAGGGCTGTGGGTGAGGATGGGGTGGGGGGCTAGGCACAGGGGGTTGGGGAGAATGGGGCAGAAAATTTGGTATAAAGGTGAAGAGACTCTGACACTCCGGTTATGGGAACGGTTTAGAAGTAAGGCAAGCATAAAACAGCAATATAGGCATCTTCGCTAAAATAGCCAAATAAATTATATAGTAGATAAAAAAAGGATAGAATAAAAGAATATTAGCCAAAAAGGAAGACAAACTGGTGAGATTAGACTTTAAGGTTTAAACTTTAACAGTATGCAAACAACCTGACATAAAATAGAGAGAAAGGAAGAAATGAAAAAGCGATTCAGGAAAAAATATATTTTCCCCAGAGTTGAGTTGGTTAGCTGGGTAAGGAGGGAGTGCTTTGATTTATTTCACAGGTTCCTAACTGTGGGAAACTTAGATAGCTCTGGTCCTAAGCATGCTGTGCAGAGGAATTCTGGAAGTTTGGACTTGCTCTTCAGAGAACAATGAGTCAAAGAAAGACTGGTGTCAGGATGATGTCACAAGTGATATAAGAATTAAATAGTGGTCTCCCTAAATGGCTTGTTCTTTGAAACTTGAGCCTTTGTACCCGGAATACTCTAGCATAATGATTAATCACCTAGACTGCACTTTGTAAGACTGAGGGAGAAAATGCATCCTATGTCTTCCTGGATCCGCTAGTCACTGGCTAAGGAAGCAGGGAAAATTTGTTTGAATTAGCTTGATCACATAAAAAGATCTATTACTGATCAATACTTTTTCAAAGGATTAGGAAATCCTGCAATTAAAAATAAGAAAAAATATTTATTATTATCAATAACAATGGAAATATTATCACATGGGCACTTAGGTCATCAGATTTTTTTTGCCATAGGAAATATGTAAATGGAACACATTGCAATTGGGATAATAACAGTTTAAACAGGAAAAGAATTTTAAGATACTAAATTGATACTATTGTTTAATGGAGATTTTGTTTTAGAAGAGTTCTGTTTTAATGTCATAAAAGTATAACAATAATAGGTAATCTTGAGAGCTCATAAATAATTGTCTTTGTTTTATTTGGGCACCAAACCCGATTTTGCTCAGGGTTTACTCATGGCTCTGCGCTCAGTAATCACTCCTGGTGGGGTCAGGGGAACCAATTTTTGGTACCAGTGATCCAATTCATGTTGCATGGCATGGCAAGCACTTGACCTTCTGTACTATTGCATGCACAGAGCTTATACATAATTTTGTATTTGTCTTATATTTTATTGGAGAAAGTTTAAAGTAATTATAGCTAAAATAATTAAAATCGTAAAAATATTTTTTCAGATAAAATTTATTTTTTAGCTGAAAGAAAATTTAAATATGTGAGCTTAGTTTTTCAAAGACATATAGTTAGAGAACTGTAAAAAAACTAAGGCTCGCCGAGGGGCACGAGCACTCGCGGGCTCTCTGGGAGGCTCTGTCTCACCGCCCGCGTTCAGTGCCCTGGAACCACTGTGTGTGCCGTTGGTCGAGGGCAGGCAATGGAAGGAAGAAGGCCAAACTGGTTGCTCGATCAGTTTATTTCATTCTCTCTCTCTGCTTCTCTCCCAGTTCTCTCCTTCTCTAGTCTCTCCTCCTCCTTGTCTCTCCCACCTTGCCTCTAGGCTACACCCAGCCAGGTAGCAAAATCAACATAAGAAAGCCCTTCCTAAGGGCAGGGCATTCCAAAGCCCTTCCTGACTCTTAAGGTTATTTTCCTTTCCTTAGTCCAAACACTTATTCACATCTTAATACTCATTATTTTTGTATGGACATAGCAAGAGATACATTGAGGCTTGCAAGGCAGCTCTCCTGGCAACATCTTGCCATAGGCTCAGACTACAGCACTCAGGACAGATTAATCACTCCAAACCCTAGCAGGGTCCAAATCTAGTTATCACTGTTTGGATCATGACAACATTTGTCTATGATCAAGCTCTTAACTTATAGTTAAGCATTAGGCACTTTGGCCAGGCCCATCTCGATGCCAGGGTAGCACACAACTCACGGCTTGCCCTGGGTCCATCTCGTCCCTCGTCAAGACCCTGCTTTTGGGGGTGCTAGGAAGTAAGGGCAGCTGAGGCTTAGGTTGAGAGAACAGATGCCCAGGAGGAAAATATCATGTAGAGTCAAATGACATAAGGTTACAAATGCATGGCATTTGCTAAGTCTTCCTGTGTCCATACAAAAAGGACATGGCTCTGAATAAACTATGCAAAGGACTAAAGGAGAAGAGAAAAACAATGTTTACAAGTCAACGGAACACTAAGAAAGAAGCTACAAATAAACAAAGAGGAATGGGAGCACTGTAACGGGAGCAACCCAATAAACCTAAACTACCTGAGGCTATGTTATCCTACAGGGAACCTCTGTAAAACATCTCTTACTTGATAATTCATTTATTAAATATCATGTCATTTGACTTTTTAGAAAAAATTCCCTAAAACATGGACACTTGAAGCAACAAACTAGTAGTAGTAGTAGTAGTAGTAGTAGTAGTAGTAGTAGTAATAGTAGTAGTAGTAATAATAATAATTGTAGTAACAGTAGCAGTTTACTTGTATAGTCTCTGATCTGGGCAGCTCTGCTAGGGGCTAATATAGTATCAGATAGATACCTTGGCTGACATATGGTAAGTTAAGTTGGCGTAAAGGGTCTCAGACAGATGACCCATCTATATTTCATCATTAAGCAGACCAGCCTGGGTTATTTCATGCGGCAATCCTACCGAATCAAGAGCAGTAAGAAAATTCTAAAATATCAGCAATTTTCGAGTCTTTCTTCATGTGATTTTCTCATGTTACACTGGTTAAAAAAGTTAAGTTGAGAAAACTTTGATACTTGAAAGGCTGTTTTTATTTTTCTGTGTTTGGGGGTTGAGCCCAGACCTGACTGTACTCAGTGCGTACTTCTGGCTTTGCACACAGGGATAACTCCTGGAGGTGCTCAGGGGACCATATGGATTTCCAGGGATCAAATCAGGGTCAGTCTTATCCAACGCAAATGTTCTTTCCTTGGTAAGACCACTTTGGCCACAATACAGGTCTGAACAAATAAACTTGACTGTATGTTAATATCTGTTAGTTCTAAGTAGTCTAAATTTTTAAAATTTCTGTTGCATTTCTCAAAATGAATATTTATTACTCAATCATAATGGATATTTCTTAAATAATGTAACAAAAGGAACAATTTTCTGTCGAACAAATCCAGTTTGTAAACTCATCTATTTTTGAAATTGGAATTAGACTTCTATCTAACCCATAACAGATAAAAATGCTGTCTAGTATTCTCAGAAATCTTCTTATCTTTATCTTATTGCCCTACTCAGGATCTCATTAATTCCTGTATCTTTCATTGTGATTTTTATGCTGGTGATCCCTATGTCTCTATGCCCAGTGCAGTTGTCACGTTACTGTTTATAACTTTTCTTTTTAAATGCCTGCAAGATGCATCCCCTTAGATGGATACCTACCTAATCTGTGAACAATTCAAATGTGGTAGACACTCCTATCCTTCTCCACTTAAATGCTCAGGAATTTTCCCTCTCTTCTTCATTATCTCTTCTGCTTCAATCACACTTTCTCTTAGCCTAATAACAAAACTATTGTAGCTCATTTTATTTTCCCCAGTTTTTTCCACAAGTCTGCAAGTTTCTTTTGCCAAAAGACCTTGCTCACTGAGACTTAAACCTGAAAGCTTTGTAACTTTCCACATGGTGAATCAATAAAAGAATTAAAAAAAAAAAAAGACCCTGCTCATATTTTTGTATTGCTTAAAGCTTCAGAAGTGCCTTCCTCTCCTGATAAAATCATTCTTTATGATCTCAGCAAATGCATCTATCTTATAACCATCCAGTATTAATTACATTCCTAAATTCCTAAACTCCAGGATAAGTTAGAATGTGCGAAGAAATGGGTTCTCATTTGCCTTCCATATATCTTCCTGCAGGAAACATTTCTTGGTTACCCGAACACCCCTTCTTCAAACTTCTATTGCCATGAAAGTCATACTCTACAAGATTCTTTGGTTGCTACTACTATATTTCCCCAACAGATAATGAAATTAGAGTAACTAATAATTTTTTTGGTCTTGTTCATTCTATCTCAACCCCTAACACAATGCTTTACACATACTTAACAGAGATTCACTAAATATTGTTTTATTTGTTCAATTAAAGTGTAATCTTGAATATTCATTAGAAAAGAATGCTCATGTCAAATGACACTTAAGCATATGCCACATAGAATAATCTTTTAAATTCATCAAACATTTGGAGACCATTTTATCTTAGCTATGCTGGTGCAGGTATTATTAAACTAGAATTCATCACAAAATATTAGGAATGTGTGATTGACTACATTCAAGTTGATAAAGTCCAGAAATGGAGAATGCAATATATATGTATATATGGGGTTTTTTTTGAGTCACACCCAGCGATGCACAGGGGTTACTCCTGGTTCTACACTCAGGAATTACTCCTGGTGGTGCTCAGGGGACCATATGGGATGCTGGGATTCGAACCCAAGTCGGCCGCATGCAAGGCAAACATCCTACCCTCTGTGCTATCGTTCCAGCCCCTATATGTATATATGTTTGTAAAAAAATGTTGTATTACTGATTATAGAAGATATTTTCTCAATGAGCCCAAAATTAATCTCAATGATAAAAATATACCTTTATTTTATAACAGAAATGGACTTTTATGACAGAAAAAATATAAACATAATCGTGAGTACATATAATACAATATAGATGGTTTAGAACCAGGAAAACTTTTTGATAGAAATATTTTAAATTTAAATACTAAATAAAAGTGCATGTTAGCATGTTGGAAATAATCTTTTACCTTCAAAAATGAAATAATAAATTAAATTTAAATTTTTCGCAAAATGTTTGAATATTATACATAATTATACAGTGATTAAGATAAGAAATGGAATAAGAGTGAAGTTTGGAAGTTTTCAATCTAATTTGTTATCTCATTTTATTATATTATTATTTGCAGAACAAAGATATTAATGACTATCTTGTGAATATATACTGCTTTTATTCATCTGTTACTATTGTATTCATTACATAATAGGAATTATCTGGTAATCAACAGGAAACACACAGGTTACTACATTAGCGTTAACACTGAATTGAGATTTTATTAATGAAAATATGCTCAGAGCACTTAGCATAGTATTCTGCATATGACAAAATTCAGTAAATATTAATCATTATTTGTATCACCTTTCCTCAAGGAAGTAATAGAACATGCCTCTGTAACTAAAAGAAAAGTGGGTATGAGTATCATTTAGTTTTACTTACATAAACTCATACACATGAAAACACACAGGTATATTCATAGTTTATACATAAACAAATTGAGCTAAAACAAAAGTAAATGGAAACTATAAAGATCTCCAAAGCACAAACATGCCAAGTACTCTGTGATATCTATTACAATTCTTCATTTTAAAGGTATAAAATTCAGTGCAGTTTCTCTTAATATAGAAGGCTTGGGATTCAAGCTAATTTAATAAAGATTTTAAATGAAGTTGGAATAGTCAGTGACTCATAGGTCAGAAGTGGGTGGCAGGTGACAGAGGGGAAGGCCTGAGGCAGAAAAAACCTCTCAGTACCAATTTCCCATTCCAAATGCTATGAAGTATTATTTCTACTGTTATTTTAACCCATGGTTGATGCATAAGTCACATTTTCCCATACTTCTATCCATTACAATATTTATGGTTTAGAGATTTTCAGAAAAATAAAGCCTATTGAGCACCCCAAAACCTTTTTATTTTGTAGATATAAAAACTAAATACAAAAAGCATAAAATAAAGCCCCTATAAGCATTCCACTGGACTTCGCGCCAGGCTGTTTTCACTCAGGGTGCCCCAGAGGGGAACAGGTGAGAGCCCTCTTGTCCCAAGGGACCCAGCTCTGGCAGCTGACCTCCCAACCCAACCGCCACCACGCTCCAGGTTGCTTCCCACATTACTTGGGCCGAGTTTCACATACAAGTGAACATATTCCTGGACACATCATAAGACACTCCCTACCCATTTTCCATACCTCTCAGAGAGCCTGGCAAGCTACCGAGAATATCCTGCCTGCCTGGCAGAGCCTCGTAAACTACCCTTGACATATTCAATTTGCCAAAAACAGTAACAATAATGTGCTCTTCATGTTACTGGAGCAAGCAGATGCCATTGGGCTACACTAGCATGAGACAGGGACAAATGGAGACATTACTGGTGCCTGCTTGAACAATCGATGAGCAATAGGATGACAGTGGTAGAGTGAAAATAAAAGTTTAGGTAAATTCTTAGCTATAGCACAGCTGATAGGGCATTTGCCCTGCACGCGGCTGACCCGGGTTTGATTCCTCTGTCCCTCTTGGAGAGCCCAGCAAGCTACCGAGAATATCTTGCTCGCACGGCAGAGCCTGGCAAGCTACTTGTGGCCTATTTGAAATGCCAAAAACAGTAACAACAAGTCTCACTTGAAGATGTTACTGGTGCCCGCTCAAGCAAATCGATGAGCATCAAGATGACAATGATACAGTTTATTGTTAATAATTTTATTTTATTATTATTTTTCTTTTTGCTTTTTGGGTCACACCCAGTGATGCTCAGGGGTTACTCCTGGCTTTGCACTCAGGAATTACTCCTGGCGGTGCTTGGGGGTCCATATGGGATGCCAGGGATCGAACCTGGGTTGCCCGCGTGCAAGGCAAACGCCCTACCCGCTGTGCTATCGCTCCGGCCCCAATTGTTAATAATTTTAAAGGCTCTGTTCTTTTCTATTTTATCCAAAGGTATTCAATTAAAAGACTGCTTAATAGGTAATATTCATTTATAAAGAATATTTTTCTCTTGACTTTAAGATATTTGTTAATTGTGCTGATTAATTTTCAACTAAACAGTACAAGCAAGAAACATAGCTTCAAATTTGCTTAATATATAGTATCAAACTATTTTTTTCTAAGATTAGAGCTCATGAATATGGGAGCATGAATAAGAGTAGGCTATAATATTCTATAGATAAATTTTGTGACAATATCCTCTCCTTAACTCTGGTAAATTATATACAATATATTAAAGAGCCACAAATTATTATGGCAATAACCTCTCTAAGTCTAGAGGGTACTTTAACATTCTTCATAGGTTGGGTAGTAGAAACAATAATAACCTACTTTGTTATATTTCTTTTTTCTTTTTGAGTCATACGTTGTGATGCTAAGGGGTTACTCCTGGCTATGTGCTCAAGGAAATGATCCTTAGTGCTAAATCTAACACTGTATTTAGATACATGGTGTTAAATCTAATGTAGTAACCTGTGCGTTTCTTGTTAATTACTGAATGTTGCCTATTATGTAATAGACACAATAGGGACATGACTAAAAGAAAACTTCACTATATATTTACAAGATAGCCATACTATTTTTGTTGTGCAAATAATAAATAATATAAAATAGATTAGAAACTTCCAAAATTCACTCTTTTTTTTATTGGCTGATTAATATTTTATTTTTGCAGGTCTGGAGCAATAGTACAGTGGGTAGGGTGCCTGCCCCACATGCAGCCAACCCGGGTTCAACTCCCAGCATCCCACATGGTCCCCTGAGCACTGCCAGGAGCGATTCCCGAGTGCAGAGCCAGGAGTCAGGCCTGAGAACCGCCGGGTGTGACCCAAAAAGCCAAAAAAAAAATTATTTTTGCTTTTTGGGTCATACCCGGCAATACAAAGGGGTTACTCCTGGCCCTGAACTCAAGAACCACCCCCGGCAGTGCTCAGGGGACCATACGGGATGCTGAGAATCGAACCCGGGTTGGCTGCATGCAAGGCAAACACCCTACCCACTGCACCATCGCTCCAGCCACATCTGATTACAAAATTCACTCTTATTCCAATTCTTTAATCATTGTATAATTAGGTAAAGTTAGGAGTGCTTGTCAGTACCCAAGGAACCATGAGGCTGGTGCCAGAAATCAACCTTAGTCAGTGGCATACAAAGTAAGTGCCTTACCTGCTGTACTATCTCCTTACCCCTTCCTTATCTTTAAACAGAATATATTATGCAAAAAACTATCATGTTTTTAAGCATAAATTATAAATTAAAAATATAAATACGAAATAGTATGCTTGATCAACTAACATAAGACCAAATATATTCAAATATAAAAAGATATCATTATAAAATATATGTATCACTCCTCAGGTAAGGACAAGGATTAAAATTTTAAAATTATATAACACTTGTGTCCCTCCTATGTCACTATAATGCATTTACTTCATATAAAGTCCTTAAAAGTAAACTCAAAGTAGATGTTACTAGTTATTCTTTTGCAATTTTCTTATGCAGAAATGACATTTCAAATATTTTTTAAAAAAGTAAACATATTTCTGGTAGTATTTATCTCTACCCTCTAAAAATACATATTATTCAATCTGATTAAGAAGGAAAGTATATTAATTAAATATCTAGGATGAATGGAGAGCAATACTATGTGTCACTAAACTAACTAGATCAAGTGGATGATTCAGAGCTAAAATATTTTCCAATATATACTGAGCACTTTCTAAATGACAGTGCCAAGCACTGAGTATATAGCAGGAAATATAATAATAAAGTCCTTATGCACTATGAGTCTGATAAGATGATGAGTAAACAGGAAATTGAAATTTAATAAGATATGTACTGCAGTACAGGAAATGTAGGATTACATGGGGAAATATGAAAAAACAAAATCTAGAAAATGGAAGAAGAGTTTGATGTATATTTGAAAAGTTCACACAGGAAAATAAGAGAATAGAAATTTATAAGGGCCAAATGATAGAAATTAGTATTTACAGATAAACACAAACTATACAATGCTAGTTACGCTTATTAAAACTAAACTAAGCTAGAAAGTATGATCATGATTCTCTACATGCTTTCTGGCTGTACTGTCAGTCATAGGTGTATCTTGCTGAAAGTTTCATATAATGGTGATATGGTGATGACTCAGTGACAGAAAATTCACTATGAAGATATCTAGATTGAGATGCTGCATGGCTGAAATCTATGATGAAAAATGAAATTTAAAAAAAATAAGAGACAAAAACTCTAGAGGCTTTTCAAAAGTAGAATCAATAAAGAGTGACATATTGAATGCTATGGATGACAGAAAGATAATAATGAAAGATAGTTCTATGAATTGAGTTCAGAGACAACCAAGAATATGAGAAATATGTGTAGCATTTTATTTAGAAAGAAAAAAGATGTTGTGGAGCAGAAGTCTGAATTTATTTGGAATACATTACGTTACATTGTATCCACAATTCAATCTCTCAACTTGCTAGATGCACAAGTAGAGTAGATATAGTTTTTATGAGGACTAGAAAGGTTGTTTGGGGATTATATAGAGAGATACTACAAAATAAAGTCAGAGACAAGCTGTGAAATCAGAAACGGATGAGGCAGAAGAAAGACTCAAGAAGAAGGTGATCTCAAACTTCATATATTTACGGAAATCCAAATAATAAAAGAACACAGGTATTATTGGCTCCAGGATTATGTGTAACTTCCAAAATGTTCAGAGAATTTTCAGGAGTTGATGAGGTTGGAAGAAAGAATTATCCTATTTCTATTGTTAAAAATGAAAATGAATATAAGGTAAGATAAAGCAAGTAGATGGAAAAATCTCTTTGATCGTGGGGGATATTAAAAAGTAGAAGTAGTGTTAAAGGAAAGTTTTGTTTTGTTCTGTAAGTTATGGATAGTTGGAATAGTTTGAAGAAAACCTTACATTAATAAAATTGGGCCTAGAAAGATAGTTTGAAGGGCTGGATCATAGGCTTTTCATATAGAAGGCCCCAGGATCCCCAAAATTGACACCCAACTGTTGAGTCAGGACTAACCCATATGCACTTCTGGGTGTGGCCCACAAACAAGAGCAAAGACACAAGGATGAAGAAACCGTGTTTTATATCTTTACAGAATTCACAGCTCAATGGATTGTTCCCCAAAGAGAATGAAGGGATAGAATAGAAGATATTAAGTTGCAGAGAAAGCAATATGCTAGAGTTTTCAGAGAATTTCCACTTCCAGCATAAGAAGCAAAATGTTCAGTAAGAGTGAGGGGTAGAAAAATGGAAGATGACTGAATATTTCAAGAAGGAAAAAAGTAATGTGAGAGAATAGCTTTGTGACATTTGAGAGATGAATACAGAGATGATATGATGACAGGCATGAGCAGGATGAAACTCCATAGAACGTTTCTATAATTGTCACGTTCTTGTACATTTCTTTCATCAGTACTTCATGGACAGGCAGTCAAAACAGAGTGAATAAGCAACAGGGATAATAGATGTTTGAGGGAGAATTTTGAAATATGAATCTTCTTTGAAAATCAAAAAGAGCACACAGTGATTTAAAGTTGAATTACACATACAAAGAAAGCGAAGTGTAAAGATAATCATCCTGTAAGTGTTAAAGCTTAGAGACTGATGAGATAGTAGGACTAGTAGTAAGAGAAAGGTACAATAGAACTCTCACTGTTTTATTTCTGGCATCAAAATTGCCATAATTTAATATAGATCTTGGATTTTTAAAAATCACTTTAAGTTAAACTTAAGGCTTCATACCTTTTCTTGTTCATTCTCTAGTTCTCGCAGGGCAACTGATTTCATGATTAAGAACAGATGAAATAGGATCATCTACTGTCAAAGTCTAAAAGTTTCTAATCAAGCTTTAGGGAAAAAATAAAATATTTCACTTTCAAGTGTGGCAAATTAAAGTAATAGAAAATACTGTTCACCCTTTATAGAAGAATATAGTAGTCTAAACAATCTCTACTGAGATACCAGATGCTTCTCCCGATATAATTAATTAGGTAGGCTTTAATACCTAATTAATTGATAATGCACACCTACATTAGGCTTGTACCTAAATCAGAATTTTTTTCAGCTCACTTCAAAGAGGGTATGATTTGATTCATAAAAGTCATTTGTACTTAAGAAAGCTCAAAAATTTTTCCACCTCCTCCCTCTTCTCATTCTTGATCCAAGCAAGGAGCTGATTTTAAATTGAATCCTCACACTTGAGTCAGATCTTTATAGGAACACAGCAAGACAGGAAACTTGTCTGGTGTGAATCATGTCTTCACCAGTTGTGGTAACCTGTAAAAAGATTGAGTGCATCATATTGAAACTACAGGGCAGATTCCTTTAACAACTGATTCCAGAAGAAAGTATTTTATGCTCCTTAAATGTTCTTGCTTTTTACAGAATATTGTTCTAAATAAATATCTCATTAACTATGACAGTAAATGTTTTGATCATGTGAGTATTTAGGTAATAGACATTACAATTTTAGAATATTTTATGTACTGAATCATGTGTACTCTAAAAGGTTACATGTTGAATCTACAATCCATGGTATGACTAATTTAGAATTTTTACAGAGTTCAGAATGTAATCAAACATAAATATAGTCATAAAGATGGAGTCTTTTGTTATGCTTCATTGTTTTGAGGAGACTTCGGGCAGTACTGAGGGCATACTCCTGGTTCTATACCAAGGAATCACTTATGGCAGTCCAGGGGACCATATGTGGTGCTTGAGATTGAACCCAGGTCTGTCATGTTCAAGAAATGTACCTTAACGTTATAATATTGCTCTGACCCCAAGTGATGGAGTCTTTATTTGATAACATTGATGGATAAGAAGAAGAGAGAGCATGCTTCCTTTCACATGCAAAATGGATAGAAACTATTTGAATACACAGATACCTGTCAACCAAAGAGTGAGCTTAGGCAAAACAACCATGAATTCTCTGATTTTGAACCTAGTTTCCATAAAATCACAAAATTTACATTAATCATTAAAATAGAGAACTTCAAGTAAAACTTAAACTGAAAAATTTGCAAATTCTTTGGTGACCCTTAATTAAAGATCACTGCAGCAATTTTAAACATGTGCTGCATTGAAGTGCATTTTAAAGTAAGTTAGTTGATTTCCCTATAGTTGCAGAATAAATTACTATTTTTTGTAGTTTCAAAATAAAGTCAAAATACAGCTCTAAGATAATTATATCTTGAACTGACACTTTATGAAAATAATTTTGAGTTATGAAACATCCAATAGAACTTAACTTATGATAATCAAATTAATCACATGGTGATTTTATTATGGTATGATTAAACATTAAGTGAAGTCATCCTTAAATTATTAATTTATATACTACAAAGATGCAATTAATGTTTGTGATTTTTTTAATTTGCAAGTTTCAAATACCAGTAAAGCCTGCTGCTAATTCAGGTCTTTGGTTTAGCAGCTTTGGTTGCCTTATTTTATGTAATGTCACCTAACTTTATTCAGAAGAGAATTTCTAAAATTAACAGAGAAGGTAATTTTAGAAATTTAATTAGTTATCATTCCCACATCACTTATTAAGTTTGACTTTGGATCATTGATTTTTCAAGGAAATAATCTCTAAATATTCCATAAACCAAAATTAATAAAACAAATAAAACCCTCTATATAATCTCTTCATGCTCTATACTTATCTTAGAATAAATCAGGCTTATCTCTCTTATTTGTTGGTAAACATGTACATGTAGAGATAGCTGAAGTCATTTTACAGCTTTTAAATGGACCATGCTTTTCTAAGGCTATATTGTATTTCACTGAGCATTTATGCGTTGCATATGTGGTAGTAAATGGGAAAAACAACTACACACACACACACACAGAGGCTATTGAGGATATAAAAGTGATTTTACATTTTCCTACAAGAACTTTAAAGGTGGCAAATCTAATTTTTAAAAATGTCCTTTTATCAAAAAAAAGTATTGAGTTTATAATGCTGAAAATCAATTACCATACTAATGTGCTATTGAAAATCATAGAGTTTACCCCACAATAATATTAAAGTTATAAGAAATAAAAATAATAGGACTATATTAATCATTTTATACATTGACAAGATATTTGTGGAATATTCATTATCTGGTCAGTTATATTCTAGAAATTGGAGAGTAGATCATTGAAAACTGACTTGATTTCTATTCTCATAAAATGTGTAGATTAATAGATAGCAATGGCACTAATAAAGTATTAATCAAAAGAGCACCACAGATGTGACAAATATTGCAAAAGAAATATTATGCTACTTTGAAAATGGACTAGTTTAGTGACAATCATGTAAATTAAGTGAAATATCAAAAATAGGGACAAAGTTCTTTAGGATTGAGAAAATGAAGGGGACTTAAGCAAACTACATCATGTACTTTCATCATAAATTTATTGCTATATTGAAAATTAAAAACTTTGAGGGACTCAAAGAACCAGAAGAACACAAAACTTATTTCACTGAATATGTTTAATAAATATGTGTGGCATTAAGTGTATATTAGTGGAAATTTGAATACAGGCAGGTCAGTCAAAAAGTTACTCTTCAAAACTTTTGTTGACAAGACTTAAAGATGATAAAAGTGAAAAATAGGAAGAAAATAAGTAGGATTTTGTGGTAGATTGGGTATATAGAGGCCACAAAAGTAGATTTTAATGTTATAAAACAAAGCAATATAACTGTAGAAGTAAATAAAGAGAAAAATGATTTTAAATTATAGTGAGGGTATATCTCTAGTTTTCATACTGGAGACAGCAGTGGATAAATAATAACAATACATGGGTAAACAATTCTTTGGTATTAGTATTTTCAGACTCTAAGGATTGGATTATCAATTACTGTTTTCTAAGTCATGAGAAGATTCCAATGGTCAGCAGATTTTCTAGATCTGCATGTTCATCTGTAATTTCTATCTTGAAATTCTCACTTGAGTTCAGGCTATTTTTGTACAAGGTACTTTAATTCTACAGTAATTCGATCCTTATAACTAATTTGAATGATATCATTTAGGAATTTTCACTCATGAGGAGACTGACATTTTACCAGGATCAGACAACCTTTGAATGCTGAAGATTTCATGTTGCTAGGCAACAAGGCAAAGGAGTCCTGAAACTTAGCAAATAGATCATGTGTGCTAACCTCTTCAAATGGTCACATCTCCAGCATGAACGCAAGGACTTTTGTATTTTCACAGAAACTCTCTAACTCCTTGCACTCTCCTCCTTGACCAATATTCTCATATTGGCATAAAGCTCTCATAAACACTACTATGGTAACACAGGAAGCTGTGCACCTTTACCAATATTTTCATCAACATACTTATTTTAAGACACTCATATTAATACAAGCCGACCCGGGTCTGATTCCTCCATCCCTCTGGGAGAGACCCAAAAGCTACCAAGAGTATCCCTCCCGCTCGGCAGAGCCTGGCAAGCTACCTGTGGCGTATTTGATATGCCAATAACAGTAACAACAAGTCTTACAATGGAGATGTTACTGGTGCCCACTCGAACAAATTGATGAACAATGGGACAATGATGCTATAGTGCTACATATTAGTATAAGAATTGTTACTCAAGGGATGATTTTCATATTGATCTGAATAGCTCATATTTCCAAATATTGAAAATATTTTCAATAGATCCTCATCAATTTTTATATGAATGGTCTGAAGAATTATCTACGAATTAACAAGACAAATTTGCTTCTTCTCACTTTGAAGTTAAATTGCTCAAATTTGACTTTTATTCTTGAGATATGTCTTGTAAAATAAAAGGAAATATTAAAACTGTTATTGTCAGATTGGCTCTCTTGCAAACCTCCTCCTCAGTGTTCTTATTTGGGGGTTTGATTCTCTCTAAAGAAGAAATTAAAAACTCAAACTCAAAACAGAAAAGTTATATTCTTATTAGAAACTCTTCAATGTATCTATATATCTGGGTATTCAGAAATATAGTCATGCTGAAATTTTTTGTCTCCCTAGCTCCAAAAGCTGAGTTTGATTTAGTATCTAAATTGATGATTTCATCAAGCTTTTCAACTTCCCTTTTACTTAAAAATCTGTAGTCAGGAATTTAGAATTTCTAAAACCTTGATCTTAACTGAGCAACAAGGACCTGGAACAAATAATAGGGTCAATTAATAGTTTTTTTATTATAATAAATACAATAAACATAGTACAAACTACAGAATTTCTGAATAAAGGTGCATTTACTTGACTTCAAAAAAAGACATGATTTTTATCCAACTGTATGCATATTTTCCATTTGTCCCTTTTTTAGAAAGTAAGATGTAAAGCAATTCCATTTGCACCAATTCTTATATCTTTTGTGTTTATTTTAAAACACCTACCTTCTGACAGAGTTTCTGACAATGTCAGTCCAAACAAGACAGTTTCATTATTTTATCTTTTGTCCGTGGGTTGGACACACTCAACATATTATGAGTCTAAACAAACTTCAACTTAGAAAATAACAGAAAGTATTATTATCTAGCACAATAATACAAATTAAGGATGTTGGGTAAAACATAAAATCAGGGCTGGAGCGGTAGCACAGCGGGAAGGGCATTTGCCTTGCACACCGCCGACCCAGGTTAAATTCCCAGCATTCCATATTGTCCCCTGAGCACTGCCAGGAGTAATTCTTGAGTGCAAAGGCAAAAGTAACTCCTGTGCATCGTCGGGTGTGAACCAAAAAGCAAATAAAAAGAAAAAAAACCCATAAAATCAGAAGAAAATTCAAAAGCATTGATATTTATATATTTATAATCTCTACTTTTATCACAACTCTGATCCATTATTCTAAATTCACACTTAGTTTTCATTTCTATTTGCCTTTTAAAGCCTTGTCTTTGCTCTATTATACCAGTGGCATATGATTTGTTTTTATTTACTTGAAATTTATTATCAGATCACTAACAAAAGTATACTATGCATATCTTATATATAGATCTGTATACATATTTGTATAATATTGATACATGTTTATTATCAAAGCAATACATGATTATTTTTAAATTTTAAATACAAATAATGACTAGCCATTTCATAAACAGTTTCATAATGACAATGTCAAAAATAAATTCAACAAATTATTTCAAATATACTGCTCATGAATAAAGATCAAAGGAAGAAGAATCTTAAGAACACATCTATACATTTTTAAAGACAAGCAGCAAAATGAGATTTTAGAAGTGTCTCATCTTAACCAGTGGAAATAAAATCAAGACAATTAAGTGACTTAGAAAGATGAAACTATTATCTGGCATGGGAAATGGATGATGGTAACTCCAAATTTTCCCCTATCATTTCCTATATTCATAAGGAATTCCTATATTCATTATTTTATATGCTCCATTAAATGGAGGAGTCATTTGTCTGTAACAAAGATTCCAGAATCTCACAAATCTCTAGGGAAAATAAAAACTATACTAATTTTCAAAAATTTCGAATCATAGCCAATGACCATCACACTTAGAAAATTGCTGTTGCACACCTCTTCCTTCTTTCCTAAATGTTAGGTAATTCTTCACTTTCCTCCACTATCCATTTATATGCATTACAGGTAAGTGTTCAGCAATGCACTAATTACATATGCAGATGCTGAAAATGTTGGGTGGGGATGATAAACTATCTTGAGAGTTATGAAGCACTCAAGAAAAGGGAACAAACCACATTTAAACTGGCAATTACAAAACTAATAGTTTGAGTATAAATTGCTCTCTGAGTATTCTAGGTTGACCTGTGTTTCTACTTGACAAAATAACTAAAATTCCTAGCTGTGTTACTGTTGAAATGAACTTATTTGGAGACTATGTCTCTATAGGGTTAATGAAGAATAGGATCACACTGAATTAAGAAGGGTAAGATTTAGTAAAGCTCTCCTTATTACAAAGAGGGTTATAGAGTTATAGAGAATGCAGAAAACCATTTTAGGAGTGAGGCAAGAAATTCTCCAGGCTTCAGAGGGAGTTTGGCTCTGCTGACATCTAAAGTTTTTTCGTCAAGTTTCCAAAAGTAGAGAATAAGTGTGTGTGTGTGTGTGTGTGTGTGTGTTTAAGTCACCCTGTCTGTGTCACTCTGTTAACATAAAATAACTACAGAGAGTATCACTTAACTAGCTTCATTTTACAAGAATAAAAAGGAACAGATTGCAGTGGTCAGTGAAATTTGTAAATATTAGATAAATTGAACTGTTACATTTTGTGATTGCTAGGGCCAAGTCCCCTGGGAAAAATAATCATATTAAGGCTATGTTTATCTTCATCTGTTTTCCACCAAATAAAATAAATAAAACTGAGTGGTATAAATCTTTTTGATAGGAATCTATTTGAAAATTCAGTAAATGCATGACAATTCTTGAAAAAAAATTCTAGATATTGTAAGAGAACCAAAGAGCATCAATTTTTGGTGAGATAAATATACAGTAATGATACTATAATTTCTCTCTTTCATAGATATAGTGCCTTCTCTTTGAAGGAATTTATACAGATTTGAAATAATCTCTAACAGTAAACAATAACAATAGAAAAGTTATGAGCTCTGACTTTGTGGCCAAAGTTATGTAACTCTATACCTGAGCAATAGTATAAAGGGAAGGGCACTTACTCTTCATGAGTCCTACCTGGGTTCAATCCTGGCATCCCAAATTATCCCCCAAGTAAGCCAGGAATGACCCTGAGTGTAGAGCTAGAAGTAAGGCTGGGGTACCACTGGTTGTGGCCCAAAAACAAAAGCAAAAACAAAATTATGTAATTTCTGCTAAACTAAAAAGAGATAAGAGTCTGACATAAGAATACAGTGTAAAAAGAATAGTGCTAATTATTAAAACAGAAGCATTGGACAAGTAGACATGTTACCACAAAAAAGAGTGAGTCAACTTTAGGAATCAATATACCCGTGGCCAAGATAAGATAAAGAATATTGTTGCTCAACTACTTCTTACCAAATTAACTATTACTTCTGGATTCATCAGTGTACCACCATTTTAGAGAATACTCATAGACAGGAGTGAAAAAAGTCAGTTATAAGTAGCCACTTTAAACAAGAAGAAAAATCTATTCAAATTGGGATTTTTAAATTTAAATCAAGTCGTCTATCCTTTATATGTTACAAAACCTGATATGACTGTTTAGTTTTGTTCTTCTTTGTTTCACTTTGAACAACATACCAAATACCAAACATATGTATATAATATATAATATTTAAAATTTATGGATTGTACAAAATGAAGGATTATAAGGTATTGCAATTACTTCCATAGGAATAATGATAATAATTGTTGTTGCATTTTCTAATCCTGATTATCTGCCTTCATACCTTCTAAGGCAGATTCCATCTGATAAGTATGATGATGACAATTCAGATGGATAATCACAATCACTAGAAATTAGTGCTTTTGTGTTTTTATTTTTAATAGATAGTGTTCTAATTTTTTGCACATATGATTTTAACTCCATATTAGTAATAATAAAATATGTTCCTTACCAAATTTATCCCTAGAGAAACTGAAATCAGATAGTTTAAATGACTTCCCCTAAAATTAATTAGTGTTAAATAGTCTAGTTAGAGATCAACTCTAGATGGTTCTAGTAACAGCTCAAGTTATTGACCACTGACTTAAAAATATTCCCCATTTTTCCTTTTTCTTTAGGCACTATAATTTATAAAAATATAACAATAGATTATTAATATAGTTTCATGCATTCCACATTTCAACCTCTTCACCAATGGCCCTTAGCAAAATCAGTTTTCAAAATTGAATTATTATAGTTTGGTTTGCATGCTTACAATAGTGTTGACTTGAATGGTTTTGATACTTTTTCACTTATCTAACTTTGACAATACCAAAGCTTTCATGACCCTCGACCAATAATTTTATGTCACATGTAGGATGCCTCATTGCTGCTCCCTCCCCCATTTTGTTCTCATTGTCTTTGCTAATTAATCAAGGAGCAGAACTCCTAATATTCCACTATACGGTTCTGTTAGAATGTTTATATGGAGTGATAAAGTCCTTCTATAGTTTTGCCTACCCCCTCTCTTTACTTGCCCTTTGTATTCTGCGGGGGTGGGTGCAGAAGTTATCAGCGGTACAGGGCTATGAAAACAGACAGCTTTCATGAAGTTAGAGAATTTAACTTTCTATTTTCTCTGATTCAAACTTTGAATACTCTTTCCTACATGGACAGAAATGTATAAAAGTTAAAGGAAAATTTCAAACTCAATACAAAGAAAAAAGCCAACTAGTTGATCTAAATAGAAAAAATTAGAGAGCAATTGAGGGAAGGAATTAATAAAAAAAAATTCATTTTCCTGCTAACCTTCCTTGAATGAAGCCTTGGATGGATTATAAGTACCTGAGTATTGCCAGGAAGGGGAGGTGAATATTTAGAAATTCTGGTGTGTGCTAGAATATGTAGGCTTGGAATTAGGAGATATGATCCAGGAAACTGACTGCTTACATTGACTTTCTGCTCTTACCATCTCAAAAGAGGACAGAACCATTCCAGGAGAATATGGAAAGAGCTAAACAGAAACTATTTTTTATTATTTTTGTTTCTACTGTGCAAGTATTCATATTCTTTTATAAGAAAGGGTAAATACAGAAAGGAATAGAAACAAAATCTTTTAAACTATGTACATATTACTTGGATTTTGATAATACTTCTACTATGCTATATTCATTTGCAACAATTTTATATGTATATTTAATACAATAACATGTCTCATAGATTGCCTATATATGGCATGTTTAATGCTATAAATGTACCTACTTTTTACAAAGATATAGATATCATTTACATTTCTAGTGATTCTTTTGCCTGCTCAAGATAATATGAATTTGCTACTAACATTTTTATAATTATTTTATTAAAAATTATAGCTATCTTTTTCTAATTTAAGTAATATAATGAAATCCATGGTGTTTGTTAGTTTGTTAAAACTCTGGTTAAGAGAGTACGTCATCTTTTGATACATACTGCCTTCTTAAAATGTTCTAGCTTACTCCCACAAGCAATATATGGAGATGTCCATTTTCCAACATCCCCGCCTACACTAGGCCTAGTTAATGGCATATTTGAAAACTATTTTATGGCATGAGACTGATGTGTAGGAAGGAAAGTTTTGTGCTAAGTGCTAATATTGAGATAATTCTCTGTTTGAGGGAAATAATATGGCAAATTTTCCCTTGTTTAACAAATGATAGAATTGCTAAGACATATTAACAATGAATAATGTATATATGGGAGAACTATTAACAATTATAGTAGCTTACCATAAATGTTTGCTCTCTCAAATATTCTCACAATACATTTTCCAAGAGCACCAGAAACTTCAGTTTTAATGACTTGAATGTATTTATTAACTTTCCTATTATTAGTGCAAAATAAACCAGCATCGCTTTATAGCCAAAAAAAATAATTAATTTGTACCACAGTTCCTCTTTTGTGAGTCATCAAATGCCACCTACCTGTGACAAGTTTCTTGAGCTGTTAGAGGGGATTTTCCATCCTCTGCAATAGCTTGCCAGAAAAAAATTGAGAATTGTAAACTGTACAAATAAGTTTTACTTTCACAGACAAGAGATTACATTTATTTTAAGGATAGCTTATATTTGAAGAGTTGAACTGACCAGAGAGATAGTAGACCAGGTAGGGCACATGCCTGGCCTGCAACTGATGTGAGCTCTATCCCTGGGTACAAGCCCAGGAGTAAACTCTGAGGACCACCACGCATGCCCCCGCCTCAAATAAGAGAGGTCATAAAATATATAGAACTTTTTCTCCCCCATCATATATTTTTGCTTCTTCTTCATATAATCCTATCTTCACGTTTGAAAAGCAAGGTCCTGGCAGTGGTCTCCTGAGCATTGACAGGAGTGAATCCTGAACAACAAGCCATGAGTAGCTCCTGAGCATTGCCAGGTATGGAGCCCAGAAAGAAACAAACAAAACAATTGAAAAATCGAAACAATATATAAAATGCCCTTCCCCTACAAAAAGATAGTTGTGTAATTAAGAGTTTTTCAGCCATTGGGCCAGAAAGATAGTACAGTTGTTAGACCACTTGCTTTGCTGGTGTCTAACACAGGTTGATTCCCTGCATTCCATATGGTCTCCCAAGCCCCACAAGGATTGATCCCTAAGTGCAGAATCAGGAGGAAGCCCTGATATTGTCAAGTGTCCCCCAAATCAATATCAAAAAAAACCCCAAGAGTTTACCAGTTGCTGAAGGGGAGGGGGGAAAGGAAAAATAATTCTGCACATCAGAAAAAAGAAAAGTACCGTCTTATCTCAGTTTCACATATGTATTTATGAGTGATGTATAGTAATCTGCTTCAGATTCACACAAAAAAGAAGCACCAATGTGCCTTTTGCCTAAGTTGGCTTTGAGTCACTGCCATCAGATTATCAACACTTTAGTAATAAATTATTCTATTTTAGAATTCTGAATTGAACTTTATTTTGCTTAAGATTCCAGTTTTAGAATTAGTTCAACACTTTTGCTTCAGCTGTTAAATTAAGAAAAGTTAAAGTGCTCAAAGAATACAATGCCAAGAAAAAGAATTAAATGTACAAAGCTAAATATGGGTTTCACTCACATCCCAGAACAGTGTCGCTCAAGAGACTGCTCATACCAATCCTGATTGGGATCCCACAAGATTGGCAGAGTATGGAAAAGTGAGTGATATGCTTTATTTTGGTATGGCATCTCTGAAAATTTCTTTCTCTCTGCTTAATTTAGCTTTCACTTTTAAACAAATAGCAGGAATTTAACACTGCAGGATTTTTTTCTAGATTAAAGAAGCAATATTTCTAAACATGCAATTTCATGAGATCTAGCTAGTTCCCACTCCTGTGCAAATACAACTTTGAGCTAGAATCGTAGCTGAAATCTATATTCCAGAAAGAGGCCTAATAGGAAAATTCAAATATAAATAATTGTTACCCTATTTCCTTCCTAAAATGGGCTAAGTGTAAATGCCTTCAATTCCATTCATAAGATCAAAGACTTGTGAAAATGTATGGGGAACTGTACCTTTGTGCATTGTTAGTATTAACTCTCTGTATAGTTGGCTAACTAAGTGAATTTACTCAGCAAGCATAATTATGGGAACAAAGATAATTCCAAGAAGCTCACAGAATAGAAAGACTTAAAGGTACAAAACTTTGGTTCCAGTCTTGAAACGTACTATTTATACTATCATTAAACGCACCTGAGAGTGAGTATTATACTTAGCACTTGATAGCATGAATTAAACTAGATAGTATAGTACCTAAGCCAGAGCAGTGAGTGAGGCTTTTGTTAGATAATTAGTGATCAATCCCCCAGGAGTATAAGACTTGACAAAACTTCATTTTGTTCTATTGAAAATAAACTTATCAAAGGACTAAGCAAATATTTTCTTCTTTTCCTCTCCTAGTAAAGAAATTTGATGTTTACTGAATGATTCTGAAAACTGATGCCTTGAATTATTTTTTCTAATATCTCACCCACGTCACACTATTGAAAAAGAATAGTAACAAAAATATTTGCTTTTATTACTATTATATAAGCCCAGTCCTTCTCTTTCTACTTAATAATTAGCTGAGTAGTGGATTTTTATTTATCTTTCTTTCTGAAGATTCATCATAGTTTTAAGAATAGTCAATATAACTTTACCATCCCTACACATAAAACAATAAGAAAGTTTTTAAGAACAGGTGACTTGTCTTAAATTAGAGAAAATTAGTGGTGGTAAAACCTTTTTTCTTAGACATCATGACACAATATTTTTCTTCTTTTTTTTGTAGCATCTTCCCCAAACTGGCAGTCATATTCTTCAGGTGACTTACTAATCATATAGACTGTCTTATTTGAGCCCCCTTCCCCCTGCATCCCCATATTGTCATTCTAGGCTTCCTCAAACCTAAAGTTAACACAGTTATAGTCAATAGGACATAGCCTGAGATTTCTGGGCAGACATTTCTTTGCCGTTGTCATTATTTGAACTAAATCTTTAGAAAAGGTATAGACAAATTTGTAATCAAAAGGACTAAAAGAAGAAAAAAAGCACATATTTAGAACTACAGAAGTTGAGTTAGTCTGATGTTAACTGGATGTTAACTGAACATTCTCTGTTTTGGGGAGTTTGGGGATATTTTTTGTTTGTTTCTTTTTTTGATTTTGGGATCATGCCCACAGATACTCAGGGACTTCTCCTGGCTCGCACTCATGAGTCACTCCTCGACACGCTCAGGCACCATACATGATGCACAAGATAAGTCCAGTTTGGTCACATCCAGCTGCCGTAATATCAATCCAGTCCTGACATTCTCTTTTTCTTTCTAACTTCTGTTTAGATTAGTACAATCGTACATATTATTGTTAGTTTATACTTGAAGTACTGCTAAATTATGCCCACCACCAGAGTACCAGGGTAACCTACCCTTGTGTATGTTTCATTTTGTTTACAATACTGTTAACAATCATCAATGTACCCGAGAATCTCTTCAGTATCTTTATGTTACTTCTGATCCACTTCATCATCCCCCTGCTCACTCACTGATTTACTGTAATTCAGAGGCAAGGGTTCGTTAACATTTGATATTCTCCATTCCCTTGTTTTGCTTATATGCTACAAATTTCTCTATATGTCATACATTCTGAGTTGTTCTTATCCCTCTAAACTATTTTGCTGAAAATGATACCCTCTACTTCTAGCCAACCTGCAATGAATTACATAATTTCTGTTTTTATAACTTCATAGTATTCTATTGTCTCTGTACACCACAGATTCTTTATTGATTGTCATTAAAAATTTAAGTTGTTTACATATCCTGGCTATGCTACTAAGTGCTGCAATGTACATAGGTGTGTATATATTTTCATGAATTTAATTTTTTTTGCCTTGGAGGCAGATTCAAAAAACTGGAATTGCTGTGTCATATAGATCCTACATTCTGATTTTCCTGAGAAATGTTCATACTTTTAAAAACAGAGTATGAACCATACAATATCTCCATCCACAGTAAATAAGTGTTCCCTTTCTACCACATTCCCAACACTGGTTATTTCCAGTCTTTGTTATAATGTCAATTTTTTACTGGCATGAGATCTCATAGCCATTTTAAGCTTCAATTTCCTTATTAATAAGAGGCAATGAACACTTGGCCATGTAAGAACTGGGCATCCACATATCTCCTTTGTGGAAATGTTTGCTCATTTCATCTCCCCATTTTTTAAATGGGATTGTTATTTTTTTTAATTGCAGATTTTTGTGCTTTATATACATAAGATATAGGATATTAGGCCTACATTTTATATACCGTGTCCAAGCATTTCCTCCATTCAGTAGATTGTCTTTTTTATTTTATCCTCTTTTTTTTGCCATAGAAAGGGCCTTTTCATTAAAAAAAAAACTATTTGAGTCTCTGTAACTTACATACTGTAAGTGATAAAATTTCACACATACGAACTTCCAACAGCATACTCTGCACCAGGTGTTCTAGATCCTTCCATCATTATCTCAGCATCCTCTTCCACCTCATCCCCTTGCTATGGTAAGCTCAGCTCCATAGAACAGAGAGAGTCTTAGTTTTTTAGTAGTTTTATTTTTCTGATTAACATAATGGTCTAACTCGTAGAACACACACACACACAAAGAAAATCTGCATTTTTTTTTATGTAATTGCATCATAGTATAAAAATCATACTATAAATTCTGACTTGAAATTCTCACTTTGATATGATTTCTTTTAATGTTCTAAGTCAGATAGAGTCTTTTCAACATTATTATACCCACATAAGTTTGTACCTGGAGTTCTTCAACAGCAAAAAAGTTTTCATTAAAGGACAAATTTAAAAGAGTTCAAATAGCTTGAATGATTATTACAAAGTTAACCTGCAACCACATCAAAAATGAAAACATTTACATAATAGCTGGGAGATAACTCAAAGGATTAGAGTACATGCTTTGTATTCAGGAGCCCAAATTTTATCCCAGACTTCACATGATCCCCTGAACCACTTAGCTGATTGTAGCCCCTGACTCCAGATGTAACACATAAATTATTTTAACAATAATAGAAAAATGAATGGATTCACTTATACCTAGAGTGCTCCTGTTTATGTCCACTCTGAATCATCATCTTCAGTTTTTCCTCCAATGTAACCAGTAAATTAACTTTATTCTATAATTTAACTACAGATTTACCTTTTCTGTTTTTCAATTTATTCAAATATTATGCACATAGTATGTATTATTTTGCTGATAATATCCTTGGAGAAATCTTATATTTATTAGTCATTCAGTTTGTTTTATATGGTTATTAATTTTTCTTATTGTTAAATATTCCATTGTATAAACACACTCCAATTTATTTATCTAGTCTAATGTCAATGGAGAATAGACTGTTTCCAGACCTTGGAAATTAAGAATAGTACTTATATAAACACTTTTGTGCACGGATTTTGCTATACATATATATGTAGGCTTCTCTTAAGTATATACCTATGAGACAAATTATTACATTAAACCATATGGATATGTCAACTGCAAAAATGAATAAATACTTTTTTAACATGCTTTTACAAATCAGGCAATGGTGTGTGAGAATTCTAACAGCTTCACATATGTACCAATATTTTGTATTTCAGTCCATTTTATTACAATGTTTCATGTGGGCCAGGAATAAAATTTCTTAGTGATTTATACTTTGCATTCTATGATTATAAACGTATTCTGATTCTTTGGATTTTCTTATGTGAAGTCTCTATTTAAGTCTTTAGCTATTTAAAGAATATTACAATTGAACTGTCTTTCTTTTGTTGTTGGTTTGGAGAATACAGGACTTCTAAGAACAGGAAGACATAAAATACAAAAGGAAATTTTCTTGACAGACTAAATAATAGCTAAAGCAGAGGTTCTCAAAATACAGTCCACAACCACAAACATTAGCATAACATGGGGACTTGTTTTTAAAACAATGCCATTTATAAAGTCTTCCACAAACACACTGAAAGAGAAATTCTCTGAGATGATGCTCCACAACCTGTAAGTATAGTCTAAGCTTTACAATGAAATAATATTGGCACTTAACACTGAGCCCTATATCTAATCAAAGAGGCTTGACTGGCTATAGACCAAATAAAGAGGCTACATGTTAAAGTCATTAATTCTGAGATATTACTCTATCAAAAAATTCTAGAATGTGTATAAAATCCAGATATGTTTTAATATAGGACTTTATTCCACAATATGCTATACTTTATATCTCCTAAAATTATAATTCCTTTCAGAAAGACAACTTACCTAAACTTAGCTTCTACCATAGCTTAGGCTCTCTACATTCTAGGATCACTAAACTTCTTCCCTTTATCTGAGTTAAGATATGGAGGAGATGATTCACCCAGATGAAACAGTCTCAAATGCGACTATCAAGGAGAGAGTTAGTTTTTTAATCTAATTCTTGATGGATTTAAATCTACGTCCTTTCATTGTCAGATTTTGCCTTCAAGATAAAACATTTGAAATCTGTACTTCATATATTCAACAAAATGCAATTGAGAAAGTGACAAAATGACTTGAATTCATGTTATAACATTGTCAGAGGTGTCAGTGGTAAATTCCAGATAGCTTTCAGAAATTAAAATACCCATGAACGAACATGATGATACATTTAATGGAGAGCTAAGTAAAATACTGAGCTACTAGAAAAATATGACATTATTAAAATAATTATATTCTTATAGGAGAACATTTAGGTCACTCCATAGTTTTATACTGGTTCTGCAGCGCTCTACAGAAACATTTACAATGCACAAAAGATATAAAAGAAAGTTTTAAACACTTTGATAAAAAAAATATAAATTTTAGCACTTAAAAAGCATATTTTACTAGTGTGAAGTATTCATACTTTGCTTAACTTACCTCCCATGTAACTGTTTAAGAATAATTTAGGACTTTAATTATGAAATGATTTTTAATCATAGGAAATTACATGCAGAGATGAATGCAATGGTCGGAAATGTTTCTTTGAGACGTATGTCATGGGCAAGGGAGAGAAACAGATTAAGGCACTATAGACTTTTGTTACTTGAATAACATCAGGGATTGAAAACACATAGCGGTAAAATTTTAAAGCTGTGTGTGGGAGGCACTTGCAAAAAATATTTTGTCAACAGGATTTCTGTGTATACCTCTCACACACTGCTTAGGAAATTTACCCCAGAATAGAGATTCTAGACTTTTTCTTTCCCTTGTAAGCTGTCTAGCCTATGTAATTAAAGTCCACCAGCAAAGTAGTAGTCAGGTGCTGACAAGATTGATACGTTTCAGCCTTTGCCAAAGAAGGACAAAGCTAGGCATTTTCATTTCACTCAACTGCAGTTGTGAGAAATAATCCATCTCATCTCATCTGCCTCCTAGAACAATCTCCACTGCTGGTTTCCTACAGAGTTTCTCTGCTGGGTCCTGATGACATTCCCCCTCTATTTTGTGATTAGATGTTCACTCTCTCCAAACACATTTATTAATATTTGATCAAATGCAGGATTACATCTTGAATATTTATTCATAGTATTAATAAAATATCATGATGCATTCTTCTTTATAAAGGAAACTAGTGAAGCAAATTCTATTGAGATATTTATAATCATTGACTTTCCCTTTCATATTTACAAATATGAAAACTGAACATTCCAAGCATTTGTGCAATATAAGCAGCAGCAGAACATGAGAAAATTCAAACCCAAACTTGCAATTAAATTAAACTTGAATATGATTATGTGGGGCTGGAACGATAGCACAGCGGTTGGGCATTCGCCTTTCACGCGGCCGACCCAAGTTTGATTTTTCTGCCCCTCTCGGAGAGCCCGGCAAGCTACTGAGAGTGTCGAGCCCATGCGGCAGAGCCTGGCAAGCTACCCGTGCATATTGGATATGCCAAAAACAGTAACAATAAGTCTCTCAATGAGAGACGTTACTGGTGCCAGTTTGAACAAATTGATGAGCAACGGGGTGACAGTGATAATTATATGAGCATCAATGCATTTTCTGAGCCATACACACCACATCCTCCCTGAAGTCACATTATCAGTTACATTAGCTACATGTAGAGAGTGTCTTACCTGTTCTCTAAAAACAATTTACCCATCATACCACCCATTGGAGTGATACCTGTATCAGATGTTCATATGCAAGACATTTGGGACATAGGTTATCAGAGCCTGAATAAGAGATTGGCTACATCTGTGCTAAAGAAATTTATATTCACGGGAGAGTTTATTCCTAAGATGATGGTTTAGAGTTAGTTTTAGAACTAACATTTCAAAACAGGAAAAAGAAATTAAAAATTTTAACAGACTGTTCTGATAGGAAGTGAAAAGCACCACTTATGACAGTTGTTGATTTTGTTTGATGATCACATCATCAGTCCCATGGAGTTCACACCTGAGTTCTGTGACATCACTAGTTATCCCATTTTGGTTTTGTGTTGGGGACACACCCAGCAGTGGTCAGGGCTGACTTGTTCTGTGCTCAGGGATCACTTCTGGCAGGCATGGGGGACCAGTAATGGTGTTGGGGATTGAATCCTGGTCGGCCTCATGCAAGGCAAGTGCCGTATCTATTGTACAATCACCCTGACCCCAGTTATTTCATTTAGCAAACAAGAAAATGAAAGGTCAGCGGGACTTAGTAAGACACACAAGTTTAAACTGCCATTTGAGAAAAAGAGAAACACTCAGACTTAGAAGCTGTGTACCTGATTTTCCCCCCACCCAAAGTTTTAAACATTTTGCAAAAAAAAAGTAACAATAATGGTCTCATTCCCCTGACCCTGAAAGAACCTTCAATGTGGCACCTTTGGGAAGGATGAGTAAAGAGAGGCTGCTAAAATCTCAGGGCTAGGACGAATGGAGACATTACTGGTGCCCACTTGAGCAAATCGATGAACAACAGGATGACAGTGATACAGTCAATATGTTAAGTTGTTTTTTTTGTTGTTGGTTGGTTTTGGTATTTCAACCACTTTGACTATAATTATGACTTATTCCTGGATATCTGCTCAGGGATCACTCCTGACATGCTCCAGGGATCATATACAATGTAACAGATTGAACCAGGGTTGGCTGCATGCAAGGCAATCACTTCAACCACCACTCTATTTTTGATCCCCCACATGCAGACTTCTGTTTTTAGTTAAAGAGAAATTGTTAGCTGAGACCATTAGCATAAACCCAAATTGACCCAGGCAGACCATGATGATCCATTCCTTTGGATCACCTACAAAATAATCATACTCTGATACTAATAAAATCACTCTTTAGGTAATGTGACTTATTGTCTACATAAAATGATATAAGGTCTTGAGTTAGAAGATAAAGAAATAATCAGGATATAGCTCTTATAGTGATAGAACATATAAGAAAAGTTTGCAGAATATTAGAAATCAATGAAAGTAAGAACAATAAATGTTTATTACAATAACACCCTAGCACTGTTGTTCCATTGTTCATCAATTTGCTCAAACAGGCATCAGTAACATCTTCATTGTGAGACCTGTTACTGTTTTTGGCATATTGAATACACCATGAATAACTTGCCAGGCTCTGCCATGCCTGTGGGATACTCTCGGTAGTTTTCCAGGCTCTCTGAGAGGGACAAAGGAATCGAACCTGGGTCAGCTGTGTGCAAGGCAAACACTCTACCCGCTGTGCTATCGCTCCAGTCAAATGTTTATTATAAATTGATTCAATCATAATGAAAGCTTATACTTAACAGGCATATGGGAACATAACTAGAGAAATTTAACTTGCTGACTAATAAGTTTTACTGTATGAATCTGTGTGTGTTTGTGTTTGTGCAAGTGGTTATGTGTAGGTTTTGAGGTAGGGTTATACATAACTGATGCCAAAACAATTAAAATGAACAATGGTAAGGAAATAAAACACAGTAAGTAGAAATACAATGATCTAAAGTAAAGTTTTCAGAAGAAAAATTAGAAATTCATAAAATATGGACTTGCTCAGACAACTAGATATGTTTAAGTTGTTTAGCACTTAAACATATCTAAATTAGTTATTATTATTATTGCTTATCTTCAATTGATAATAGAAAAAGCAGATTCTGAGGTCTTCCACTTTGGGTCACAGTCTGTCAATATAAATTTTAAATAAATCTGTTATAGATTAGATTACATACACCTAATTTTCAAAAATTAGCTTACATCTAATTTCCATGATAAACAGTAGGTTTGTATCCACTTTAAAGGTTACTTTAACATTAATTTTATTATCTACTTTTTGCACACAAACCCAGACTTTGAACCAAACACTCATAAAATGAACAAAGCAAAACAATCCCAAGCACCTTGCAAAAGAGAAACCAATTACTAAAACCAGTCTGATAAGTATCCCAGATATTAACATTATTAGACAGAAACGTTTAATATCTCTGATAAATTATAGCAAAAGGCTTGCTTAAAATTTATGAACACCTTAGCTTGATCTTAGTAAGGAAATGATAAGAAAAATTAACAAAAATGCTACAAATAAGATTCAGGGTGATAAAGAGATGGATATGAGGCCCTGAGTCTGATTTTTGGTGCTGCTACAAAATCTGAAAACTGCTAGGTTTAAACTCGGAGATCCCTAAACACATCAATGATGACTCTTGTAATCACCAATCCAGCTGAGCCAGAAAGAAAACCTCCAAAAGATGGAGCAGAAGTGATATTAGAGCAGGCTGGGCAATAGCTCTGCATACGGCTGACCCAGGTTCAGTCTCCAGACTCCATTTAATCCACTGAGCACAACGAGGAGTGATCTCTGAACACAGAGACAGGTATAAATCCTGAGTATAGCCAGATAGGGCCTCAAAACAAAACCAAACAAACCAAAAAAGAGATTTAGGCTAGCACTCTGGGCTAAGTATTTCTTGGAGTGCCTAAGAGCACCACTAGGGAGATCCTCCAAATGATATACAGAATAAATATATCAGGATTGAAGATTTAGTTGATAGTTTCATAATTAGACTAATAGAAGAGAGGGAAAAACAATGGATATAAAGTTAGCTGAACATAATTTACTCAAGTGGAAAATACAGAAAAGAACAGTAAAAAACTGAAATGTATCTCATAAAAGATGTATTGCATTATATTTAATCAAAGAGAAATGTGATATACCACATACAAATATACATTGAAGAGTCAATGTGGAATTTTCCATCAAAATAAATAATTAGAAACTATGATTTATAGAAACACAAAATGAAGGAAAGAAAAAAATTCATAGTTCTAGTCAAATTTATAAAGACAAAAATATCCCCAAGGCAAATATAAGGAGAACGTTATGAATAAATAAGGATAGAGATACTGAAGTCTTTGGTCTGAAATGTTGCAAACAAAGGAAATCAAATATTGTATCTTAACATATAAAAAAGAACATACCAATCCATATTTATATACCTAGCAATTAATTTTTTTCAAAATGAAGGCAAAACATTACTAGAAACCAAAGCTGAAAGAAAGCATTTACAGCAGAATATACTACAGGGGTTTTAAAGGAAGTCTTTAGCAGAAGATAGAAACTCAATATAAACAAAGGAATAAGAAATAATAAATAAAATAAGTCAAGGTTCAAGGACAATTTTTATCACTACTTCTGTTTAGCTATTAAGGCTCTCTGTAGTTTATCTAAAAGTATAATGTATGGGAATTATTCTAAAATGTATGAATAGGTGTAAATATAGTATTATAAGTTTATAAATGATAAGTAAAGAAGTATGATAGTTAAACATAGAATATCTAAAGTTAGAAATTTAGTTGGATCCAGAGAAATTGTCATAGGTTAAGGCACTTGCATTTCATATGTCCCATTGACTTCTACCGATGGCACTGCAAGTGATCCCTTAAATACCATCAGGAGTGATTCCTGACCACATTGCCAGAAATAAGCCCTGAGTATTGCTAGATATGATCCAAACCACACCCCAAAGAAATTTAGTCAATGATGTATACGGTGAATTTTATTTTTATTTTTTTCATCTGTAAACAGTAATTTATTCAGTAACTAAGAAAATTAAGAACAAATCAGATGCACATTTTTTTTTCCGCGCCAAAAGTTCATACATTCTCAAAGGACCCACAAAATGTCGGACACCACGCCTTCTCCCAGAGGGGAGAGAGACCAAGAAGGAAGGTGCCCATGCCTCTGCACAGCTGGTGGATGTGGAACGAGAGGGAACCAGAGACAGCTTTAGGATTTGGGGTTCCAGCAAGTGCTTGCAACTATGTATGGAGACTGTGAACTAACTTTGGCTACATGCTGTTCCAGGAACGGAAATGATTCATTTTCCAACTTAAATCTTCGCGGACTTAATTACTATAATACAGAAATTGTAAACCGCGCGGCCGCTACCGCGGCTGCGCGATATTTTATCGCTTCATTCTCATCAGTGGAAAACTTATTACCAAATATTTCCTTGTTAATAGAGCTGTATTCTTGGGGGATAAATTCCAACAAAAATAGTGAGTCTGTTTTGAAACTCTAACAACAATAGTGAGTTGTGTGTTGAAATCTGGAATGTAATCAAGGTAAAGAGAAAAGGAAGTGAAATTATCACTCAAGCACGGGGGGGGGGGGGTTGGGGGTGAGGGGTGGGATGTATACTGTTTTTTTTTGTTTTTGCTTTTGTTTCTGTTTTGTTTTTGTTTTTATTGGTGGTGGAATAGGGGCACTGGTGAAGAGATGGGTGTTTGATCATTGCATAACTGAGATATAAGCCTGAGAACTTTGTAACTTTCCACTTGGTGATTCAATAAAATAAATTTAAAAAGAAAAAAGAACAAATCAGACGTGAGGCATAGAAAAGCGAGGGGAACAAAAACACCCACTATACAATATTATTTGGAATAACTAAAGGACATTTAGAAAACTACTCTCAATACCCGCTTAGCCTCTTTAAGCCTTATTTACAAGTCAAAGTTTACATTTGCACAAGATACTTATTGGCAAGTTTCAAATAGGACAATTGTGTGAATCATATTCTTTGAGTAAATGCTATGGCTTATCAAGATAATGAGATTTTTTTTGGCCAATAACTTTTTTTTAAGTTTTTATTTTATTGAATCACCGTGAAAAAAATTACAAAGCTTTCAGGTTTAAGTCACAGTCATATACTGATTAAACCCCCATCCCTTCACCAGTGCACATGTTCCACCACCAAGAACCCCAATACACCCCCTCCCACCCCACCCTCCACCTAAGTAGCTAATGATCTTCCCTCTATTCTCTCTATACTTTGAGTACATTCCATATTTCAATACAGAACTCACTATTATTCTTTGGAAATTTTCCCCAACAATCAGGCTTGCTGAAAAGGCATCATTTAATAATTTCTCTTCATTGCTGAGAGTGAAGACTCTTGAGTTTGAGTGGCTGCGAGAGCGGCTGCGCGGTTTTGGGTTTCTAATATTTTAGCTCAGTTCACAGTCAAAATGCATAGCTGCAAGAAGCCGCTCTGGGTGCCAAAGTGGGTTAGGAGACCTCAGGATCAAAGTCTTTAGGAGCAGAGGGTCTGTTTCTCGCGCCGCAGCTCGGGATCATATCTGGGCAGAAGGCGTACCGGTAATGCACCCCCTCCCAGGACCAACTACAGGCTACGTCACTAAAGAAAGTCCTACCTCTATACGGTGAATTTTAAAACAACTAAAACATTTATAAATATTAATAGTGAATATTAAACTTTGTAAATAAAATTATGGAACCATAACAGGAAAGAAAATAGATAAAAATATAAGAAAAATAGAAATCAGCACTTGAGAATAGCAAATAAGCCAACCATACCAATGACTAGATATATTGATGGGAAAAACATAACGATATTAATTATATCAAGGATAATTTAAGATTAATCCAAATATATACTGAAATGTGTCTGCTTCTATAAAAAATACATTTAACATGACATAGGTTAAAAGGAAAATGACTGGAAAGGATTGACATGTGGTTGGTAATTTTTTAAAGAGAAAAAGTATGTTAATAACTCAGGAGACTTCAAAACAGGAAATATAGCCAGGTATTCAAAAGCATATTACACAATGGTAAAGAAATTGATTTATTAAAAACAGTGATAAAAATGCTAAATCATAATGTTCTAAACTAAAAACAAAGCTTCAAATTACTTAAAGCAAAAACCATAAAACTGACAAGAGAAATAGACAAAGCCAAAATTATAGCTGGAAATTTCAAAACTCATTTTTCAGTAATTAAGAGAACAAGTAGACAGAAAATCAATTATGACGCAGAGAAATTGACCAATATCATCAACCTCCCTCACTGAGTTGACAGTAATAGAAAACTGTACCCAAAAACAGCATATAAGAAACTATTTTTAGGCACACTAGGAATAGTAGACTTTTACTGGGTAATAAATCAAACACCAACACATGTAAAAGATATCAAACTGGACTTAACCTGGAAACCACAGAAGATAAACTTGCACCACAAAATAACAAATCAGCATAATTTGAGAGGGATATTAAAAATATTTTTTGTAAAGTCACATCATACCAAACTTTGGAGAATACAGCTAAAGTAGAAAAAATATATAGTATCACATTATTTATTTGAAAGCAAGAATAGTATAGAAACAATAATACAAATGTCAATCTTTAAAAACAAAAGAAAAGGAAGAGAGCTAAGCCCAAAGTAACAGAAGATAAGCAAATTTTCCAGCTGAAAACGTGTACCATCCAAATTTGAAAAGAAAAACAGCTAAAAAAAATTAGTAACTTTATACATTAAAGATCAATGAAAGCTTGCAGCCATGCATTTTGACTGTGAACTGAACTACAACCTCGTGCAGCCCGGGGAGGGATTTTTTTCCCTCTCCACCCCATTTTTCTGAGCGAAAATGGCGGCAGCGGCAGCAGCCACGCGGTGAGAGCCACCCTCTAAGACCCCTCCACCAGGAGGTAGGACTTTCTTTAGTGACGTAGCCTGTAGGTGATCCTGGGAGGGGAGGTGTTCCCGGCGCGCCTTCCGCCCAGAGATGAACCAAGAGCCGCGGCACGAGAAGCAGAGCCTCCCGCCTACTGACTGTGATCCTGAGGTCTCCTAACCCATTTTGGCACCAGAGCAGATTCTTGCAGCCATGCATTTTGACTGTGAACTGAGCTAAAATATTAGAAACCCAAAACCGCGCGGCCGCGAAAGCAGCCGCTCGGACTCAAAGTCTTCACTTTTACCAAGGAAGAGAAATTATTAGATGATGCTTATTCAGCAGGCCTGATTGTTGGGGAAAATTTCCAATCAACAATAGTGAGTTCTGTATGGAAATATGAAATGTACTCAATATATAGAGAGAATAATGGGAATATCATCAGCTACTTAGATGGGGGGTGGGGTGGGAGGGGGGTGTATTGGGGTTCTTGGTGGTGGATCGGGTGCACTGGTGAAGGGATGGTGGTTTAATCAGTATTTGACTGTGACTTAAACCTGAAAGCTTTGTATTTTTTTTCTTGTTTTCACGGTGGTTCAATAAAATATTTCTTAAAAAAAAATAAAAAAAAATAAAGATCAATGAAAATTTTTGTCTAGACTTACTGAGACAAAGTAATACACAGATTACCAATTTTAGATATAAAATAAATACACCATCATAGGTCCTAAGGATAATAAAATGCTTTAGGGAGATGGTGAATAGAGTTATATAAATAAAAATTTTATAGTTAAAAGAGCTGAGTAGAACCTTAGTATAGGATAATATTGGTTTGTCCTTTCTGCCTTGCCGCAGAGAGTTTAGTTATATTGGGTTGCTCTCATCACACCATCACAGTGCCCCATTCCTCTGTGTTTATTTGTAACTTCTTTCTTTGTGATCTTTTAACTTGTAAATATTGTTTTCCTCTTCTCCTTAAGTCCTTTGCATAGTTAAATCAGAGCAATGTCCTTTTTGTGTGGACACAGGAAGACAGTTAATGCTATGCTTTTGTAACTTGGGAGTTAATGGGGTCTCAATGATATTTACCTCCTGGGCATCTGTTCTCTCAGCTGCCCTAACTTCCTAGTACCCCCCAAAGCAGGGTCACAATGAGAGACTGGGTAGATCCAGAGCAAGCTGTCAGCTATGTGCTACCCTGGAATTGAAATGTGCCTGGCCAAAGTGCCATAACGCTTAACTATAAGTTAAGAGCATAGTCATGGACAAATTCTGTCATGATCCAAAAAGTAATAACTAGATTCAAACCCTGCTAGGGTTAGGAATGATTAATCTGGCCTGAGCACTGTAGTCTGAATCTGTGGCTAGATGTTCTCAGGAGAGCTGTCCTACAAGCCTCAATCTATCTTCTACTATGCCCTGAATTAACTATGCAAAGAACTTAAGGAGAAGAGAAAAACAATATTTACAAGTCAAAAGAGCAAAAAGAAAGAAGTTACAAACAAACACAGAGGAATGGGAGCACTGTGATGGGAGTAACCGAATAAACCTAAGCCTCTCTGGCAAGGCAGAAAGGACAAACCCATGTTATCCTACACCTTAGTACTTTAGAGAACTCAAACTACTGATCTTACTAATGAGGAAATATGTATAAATATTTATTTTTATTGAAGTAATTTAAAAATTTCCCAAATTAGTAAACCTTAGGTACATATTGATTTAATGGTCAAATCTACACAACATTGTGAAAACCATGCATTTTACATACAATATTTCAGAAAATCAAAACGAAGAGACATTTCCTAATTTTTTTTAGATGGCAACATATTCTAACAATAAAATTACAACAAAAGATACTATAAACCAATACCCTCATTAACATAAATGCATAACTTTAGAAATTCGATAAACTAAACCCAACAATAGAGACAAATATGGGGTTGGAGCACAGCAGGGAGGGCGTTTGCCTCACATGTGGCTGACCTGGCTTCAATTCTCAGCATCCCATATGGTCCCGCAAGAACCGCCTGGAGTAAATCCTGAGTGCATGAGCCAGGAGTAACCCCTGTGCATTGCTGGGTGTGACCCAAAAAGAAAGAAAAAAAGAGACTAATATTAATAGTAGGAGAAATCACAAGACACCTCAGAAATACAAAAGAGAATAAGTTATCATGAACAATTGTATGCCAAAAAACTGGGGAACCTGGATGAAATGACTGAATTGTTAGAAAAATATAACCTCCAAAGTCTGAAGCAGAAGGCCTGAAAGTCAGGCTCCCCTCATTGTGGTAGCAATCAAAGAGAGAGAGGGGACAGGGCTTCTTCTCTCTCTTGAAGATGCAGTTGGTTCATCTACAATTTCATAGTAATCTGCTCCCACCCCAGGATTTCACCTGGGAATTAGCCCACCACTGCCGCAGAGGAATTTTTTAACTTTCAATTTTTTATGAAAAGTAAAATCTACTTTATTGTGATATATTTCTAGTGGGATTGCAAAAAGATATGGATGGCCACATTGAGAGAGGTTCTTAAAAGTTAGAAGCACTGGGCCAGAGTGTTTGGGAAGGTGTTTGCCTTGCATGCAGCTGATACAGATTTTTTTTATTTTGTTCTTTAATTAGTGAATTATCATGATGGTACAGATATAGATTCACACATTTTCGAGCTTGTTTTTCCCTCATACAATGTTCGAAAACACATCCCTCCACCAGTGCCCATTCTCCACCACCAATAAACCCAGTATCCCTCCCACACCCCAATCCCATTGCCCTCCGACCCCACCCTGCCTCTGTGGCAGGGTATTCCCTTTTGTTCTCTCTCTCCAATTGGGTGTTGTGGTTTGCCACTGTGTTCAGTCTCTACTCTACTTTCAGCACGAATCTCCCATCCCAGGTGGGATCTCCAACCACATTTTACTTGGTGTTCCCTTCGCTATCTGAGCTGCCTTTTACCCCAGCATATGAGACCAGCTTCCAAGCCATGTAGCCAACCTACTGGTACTTATTTCTACTATTCTTGGAGAATAGTCTTCTACCTTGTTATTTTATATTCCACAGACGAGTGCAATCTTTCTATGTCTGTCTCTGACTTATTTCACTTAGCATAATACTTTCTATGTTGATCCACTTATATGCAAAGTTCATAACTTCATTTTTTCTAAAACCTGCATAGTATTCTATTATATAGATGTACCAGAGTTTCTTTAACCAGTCATCTGTTCTTGGGAACTCGGGTTTTTTCCAGGTTCTGGCTATTGTAAACAGTGCCGCAATGAACATATAAGTGCAGATGTCATTTCAACTATACATTTTTTGCTTCTTCGGGGTATATTCCCAGTAGTGGTATTGCTGGATCAAACGGGAGCTCAGTTTCTAATTTTTTGAGAAGCGTCCATATTGTTTTCCAGAAGGGATGAACCAGTCAGCATTCCCACCAGCGGTGTAGAAGGGTCCCTTTCTCCCCACATCCTCTCCAACAGCGGTTGCTCGTTTGTTCTTTTGGATGTGTGCCAGTCTCCGTGGTGTGAGGTGGTATCTCATGGTTGTTCTGATCTGCATCTTCCTGATGATTAGTGATGTAGAGCACTTTTTCATGTGCTTTTTGGCCATTTGTATCTCTTCCTTGGGAAAGTTTCTGTTCATTTCTTCGCCCCATTTTCTGATGGGGTTGATGTTTTCTTGTAGAGTTCAACCAGTGCCTTATATACCCTTGATATCAACCCCTTATCGAACGGGTATTGGGTGAATATCCGTTCCTATTCTGTAGACTGTCTTTGTATTCTGGTCACTGTATCTTTTGCGGTGCAGAAGCTTCTTGGTTTATTGTAGTCCCATTTGTTTATCTGTTTCCTCTTGGTTAGTCAGTTGCATGTCATCTTTGAAGAAACTGTTAGCTTCAATATAGTGGAGGGTTTTGCCGACCTTGTCTTCAATGTACCTTATGGATTCTGGTCTGATGTTGAGGTCTTTAATCCATTTTGATCTGACTTTTGTGCATGGTGTCAGGTCAAAGTCTAAGCTCATTCTTTTGCATGTGGTTGTCCAGTTGTGCCAGCACCATTTCTTAAAGAGGCTTTCCTTCCTCCACTTCACATTTCTTGCTCCCTTATTAAAGATTAAATGGTCATACACTTGTGGTTGTGTGTAGGGATATTTCACCCTGTTCCATTGGTCTGAGGCTCTGCCTTTTTTTCCAGTACCATGCTGTTTTGAAGCCTAAATCCTCTACTAAGAAACTCTTAGAAACAATAGACTTGTACAGTAAAGTTGCAGGCTATAAAATCAATACCAAAAATCCATGACCTTTTTATATGCAAACAATGAGTCAGAGGAAAGGGACATGAAAAAAGCAATCCCATTCACAATTGTGCCCCAGAAAATCAAGTACCTTGGAATCAGCTTAACCAAGGAAGTAAGGGACCTCTACAAAGAAAACTATAAAATGCTACTCCATGGGATAAAAGAGGACATGAGGAAATGGAAACATATCCCCTGCTCATGGTTAGGGAGAATCAACATTGTCAAAATGGCAATACTCCCAAAAGCATTATACAAATTCAATGCGATCCCTATAAGGATACCCATGACATTCATCAAAGAAATGGATCAAGCAATCCTGAAATTCATATGGAACAACAAACTCCACGGATAGCTAAAACAATTCTTGGGAAAAAGATGATGGGAGGCATCACCCTCCTCAACATCAAACTTTACTACAAAGCAGTAATAATCAAAACAGCATGGTACTGATACAGATTTGATCTTCAGTATCCAAAATGGTCTCTTAAGTGCTGACAAGAGTAAGTCCTGAGTGCAGTCAAGAGTAAGCTGTGAGCATCATAAGGTGTGACCCAAAAGCAAAAAATCAAAAAAAAAAAGAATAAAAGGGAAAGAGTGGAGGAGGACAAGGAGGAGGAGGAGGAGGAAGAAGAGGAGGAAGAGTAAATCATCACTTTAGAGCCACTACTCTCCTGTTTGGCTCCCTGAAATCTTAGTGGTCTTGGGAGACAAGAATTATGAGAAAATACCAGTGCCATTGATCTTCCAGGTCCTAGGTATATTATCTATTTTCACATAAAATAATTTTAGAAGAAAACAAGGAAACGATGTTTTGAAGTAATGAATATGAGCAGCTTTTTGTAGGCATTATTCTGCAGCAGAACTTTTTTTTCAACTTCACATAATTTACAAAACTTAGAATGCTACATCATGACATTTATTGGTTAAATCTGTTGACTCATCAATCAGCAAAGAAGCTGCTGTTTTTCAGTGTATTGCAAAAAACATTTTTTCAGTATTATGTGACACCTCAACAATTTGAAGCAGGCAGAATGGTGGTGGTAGCAAGTAGGGGGATGTGGATGCAGTGACAGTGCCTTGCCAGCCATACAATAAGTGAGCTGAAAAAAGTTTGGGAACCCCAGCCCCCACCTCTGCTCTGATAACCAGCTGGAACCCTAAGGCCAAGAAACATCAAAACCCATCATAAGGCTATTCAGTAAGAACAAAGATCCTAATAAGACTAGTTCTTCTTTAACCAATATTTACAGAGCACTCAGACCTCAGACATCCCCAAGCCTAAGGAAAGCCTGAAAAAAAAAAAGCCTATAAAACTAGCTTTACAAAAGTAACATTTACATACTTTATTTATTTATTTATTTATCTATTTGTGAATCACCATGAGGATACAGTAACAGATTTACACATCTTCATACTTGTGTTTCTCTCATTCAATGTACGAGCACACCTCCCTCTACCAATGTCCATTCTCTACCACCAGTGAACCCAGTATCCCTCCCACCTACCAATCCCATCCCCCCTCCCTGCCTTTGTGGGAGGAAATTCCCTTTTGCCATCTCTCTCTCCTTTTGGGTGTTGTGGTCTGCAATAGGGGTATTGAGTGGTCATCGTGTTCAATCTATAGTCTACTTTCAGCACGCATCTCCCCTCCCGAGTGGATCCTCCAACCAGAGCTTACTTGCTGTTCCCTTCTCTATCTTAACTGTCTTTTCCCCCAGCATGTGAAGCCAGCTTCCAAGGCATGGAGTCAACCTCCTGGTAATTATTTCTACTATTTTTGGGTGTTAGTCTCCTACTCTTTTGTTTTATATTCCACAGATGAGCGCAATCTTTCTATGTCTGTCTCTATTTCTGGCTCATTACACTTAGCATGATACTTTCCATGTTGATCCACTTATATGCAAAATTCATTAATTCATCTTTCCTAACAGCTGCATGGTATTCCATTGTGTAGATGTACCAAAGCTTCTTTAACCAGTCATCTGTTCTCAGACACTTGGGTTTTTTTCCAGGTTCTGGCTATTGTAAATAGTGCTGCTATGAACATACAAGTGCACATGTCATTTCGACTATACTTTTTTGTTTCTTTGGGGTATATTCCCAGTAGTGGTATTGCTGGGTCGATTGGGAGCTCAATTTCTAATTTTTTGAGAAGCATCCATATTGTTTTCCAAAAGGGCTGAACAAGTCGGCATTCCCACCAGCAGTGTAGAAGGGTCCCTTTCTCCCCACATCCTCTCCAACAGCTGTTGCTTTTGTTCTTTTGGATGTGTGCCATTCTCTGTGGTGTGAGGTGGTATCTCATGGTTGTTTTGATCTGCATCTTCCTGATGATTAGTGATGCAGAGCATTTTTTCATGTGCCTTTTGGCCATTAGTATTTCTTCTTTGTAAAAGTATCTGTTCATTTCTTCACCCCATTTTAGGGAGGGGTTGGATGTTTTCTTCTTGTAGAGTTCAACCAGTGCTTTATATACCCTTGATATCAACCCCTTATTGGATGGGTATTGGTTGAATATCCTTTGCCATTCTGTATTCTGGTCACTGTATCTTTTGAAGTGCAGAAGCTTCTTAGTTTAATGTAGTCCCATTTGTTTATCTGTTTCCATTTGGTTGATCAGTTGAGTGTTATCTTTGAAGAAATCATTAGCTTCAATATCGTGGAGGGTTTTTGCTGACTTTGTCTTCAATGTACCTTATGGATTGTGGTCTGATGTTGAGGTCTTTAATCCATTTTGATCTGACTTTTCTGCATGATGTCAGGTCGAGGTCTAAGCCCATTATTTTGCGTGTGGTTGTCCAGTTGTGCCAGCACCGTTTGTTAAAGAGTCTTTCTTGCTCCACTTCACATTTCTTGCTCCCTCATCAAAGATTAGATAATAATACATTTGTGGTTGTGTGTAGGGATATTCCATCCTGTTCCATTAGTCTGCAGCTCTGCCTTTATTCCAGTACCTTGCTGTTTTAATTGTTACTGCTTTGTAGTAAAGTTTAAGGTTGGGGAGGGTTATGCCTCCCATCATCTTTTTCCCAAGAATTGTTTTAGCTATCCGTGGGAGTTTGTTGTTCCATATGAATTTCAGGATTTCTTGATCCATTTTTTTGAAGAATGTCATGGGTATCCTTATAGGGATCGCGTTGAATTTGTATAATGCTTTTGGGAGTATTGCCATTTTGACAATGTTGATTCTCCCTAACCATGAGCAGGGAATATGTTTCCATTTCCTCATGTCCTCTTTTATCCCATGGAGTAGCATTTTATAGTTTTCTTTGTAGAGGTCCCTTACTTCCTTGGTTAAGCTGATTCCAAGGTACTTGATTTTCTGGGGCACAATTGTGAATGGGATTGCTTTTTTCATGTCCCTTTCCTCTGACTCATTGTTTGCATAGGAAAGCCATGGATTTTGGGGTACTGATTTTATAGCCTGCGACTTTACTGTATAAGTCTATTGTTTCTAAGAGTTTCTTAGTTGAGGTTTTAGGCTCATCTAGATATATTATCATATTGTCTATGGATAGTGAGAGTTTGATTTCTTCCTTTCCTATCTGGATGCCCTTAATCTCTTTTTCTTGCCTAACAGCTAGTGCAGGTACTTCCAGTACTATGTTGAATAGAAGTGGTGAGAGTGGGCATCCTTGTCTTGTCCCTGATCTTAGAGAAAAGGCCCTTACTTTTTCCCCGTTGAGAATAATGTTTGCCATGGGTTTGTGGTAAATGACTTTGACTATCTTGGGGAAAGTTCCTCCAAAACCCATTTTGGTGAGAGTTTCCATCATGAACGGATTTTGGATCTTGTCAAATGCTTTCTCTGCATCTATTGATATGATCATATGGTTTTTATCTTTATTTTTGTTGATATGATGGATTATGTTGATTGATTTCCGAATGTTAAACCATCCTTGCATCCCTGGGATGAATCCCACTTGATCATGGTGTATTATCCTTTTTATGAGTTGTTGGATTCTATTAGCTAATATTTTGTTGAGGATATTCGCATCGGTGTTCATCAGGGATATTGGTCTGTAATTTTCTTTGTTAGTGGTGTCTTTATTTGCTTTTGGTGTTAGGGACATATTTGCCTCATACAAACTGTTTGGGAGAGTTCCTGCTTATTCAATTTCCTGGAAAAATCTTGAGGAGAACTGGCAGAAGGTCCTCTTTAAATGTTTGGAAGAATTCACCAGTGAATACATCTGGACCTGGACTTTTGTTTTTGGTGAGACTTTTGATTACAGTTTCAATTTCCTTGATATCAATGGGTCTATACAAGTATTCCATGTCTTCTTGGTTCAGTCTTGCGAGGTTGTAGGAATCAAGGAATTCATCCATTTCTTTTAGGTTATCTTGTTTTGTGGCATACAGACCTTCAAAGTAGTCTCTGTTGATCTTTTGAATCTCATTGGTTTCTGTTGTGATGTCCCCCTTTTCATTTCTGATTCGGTTTGGTTTATTAGGTTTCTTTCTCTCTCTTTCTTTGTGAGTCTTGCTAGCAGTTTATCAATCTTGTTTATTTTCTCAAAGAACCAGCTCTTGGTTTCATTGACCTTTCAGATTGTTTTCTGAATTTCTATGTCATTAATTTCTGCTCTAATTTTTATTATTTCTTTCCTTCAGTCTGGTTTGAGTTCCTTTTTCTGGTCCTTATCTAAGGTCTTTAGCTGTGAAGTCAAGCTATCTATGTCGGCCCTTTCTTCCTTCCTGGCGAATGCTTGCAGAGCTACTAATTTTCCCCTTAACCCGGCCATAGCTGAGTCCCATATGTTTTGGTAGCTTGTGTCTTCATTGTCATTTGTTTCTAGGTATCTTTTGATTTATCCTTGATTTCCTTCCTGACCCACTTATTGTTCAACATTGAGTTGTTTAATTTCAAGGTGTTTGATTTGGTTCTCTGTGTCTGTGTGTGGTTAGTTTCTGTCTTCAGCGCCTCATGGTCTGAAAAGATGGTTGATACAATTTCTATTTTTCCGATTCTATTGAGGTATGTTTTGGGGCCCAGTACATGGTCTATTTTGGAAAATGTTCCATATGCACTGGAAAAGAATGTGTATTCTTTCTTTTTGGAGTGTAAAGCTCTGTATTGGTCTATTAGGCCTCTCTCTTCAATTTCTTCTTTCAGAGTCAGTGTTTCCTTGCTGAGTTTTGTTCTTATTGATCTATGCAGAAGTGATAAGGCAGTATTGAAGTCTCCAACTACCATTGTGCTGTTAGTGATGTCCTCTTTAAAGCCTGTTAGGAGTTGTTTTAAGTATTTAGTCAGTCGTTTATTTGGTGTGTATATGTTTAAGAATGTGATTTCCTTCTGTAGTACATATCCCTTGATAAATAGAAAATGACCTTCACTGTCCCTTCTAATCTTTTTCAACCTGAAATCTATGTTGTCAGATACTAGTATGGCCACTCCAGCTTTTTTAAGGGAGTTGTTTGCCTGCGGATTGTTTTCCATCCTTTGACTTTGAGTCTGTTTGTTCTGACTGTTCAGGTGTGTTTCTTGCAGGCAGCAGAACGTTGGGTTTAATTTCCAAATCCATTTTGCCACTCTGTATCTCTTGATAGGTGCATTTAGGCCATTGACATGAGAGAGATTATTGTCATGGGGTTTTGTGTCATCTTTTTTTTTTTGTTTGTTTGTTTTTTTTGCTTTTTGGGTCACACCCAGCGATGCTCAGGGGTTACTCCTGGCTCTGCACTCAGGAATTGCTCCTGGCAGTGCTTGGGAGACTATATGGGATGCCGGGGATCGAACTCGGGTCGGCCGCGTGCAAGGCAAACGCCCTACCCGCTGTGCTATCGCTCCGGCCCCTTTGTGTCATCTTTTTGTGGGGTTTGGTGTTCTTTTGGGGTTACTCCTTGTCTTATAATAGCCCCTTTAGACCTTCTTTTAAGTTTGGTTTTAAGTCTATGTAGTTCCTGAGTTATTGTTTATCCGAGAAATAGTGTATGGTTCCTTCGAGTTTGAGTGAGAGTTTAGCCAGAAAAAGTATTCTTGGTGAGGCATTCATTTTGTTGAGTTCTTTACTATGTCCCACCATTGTCTTTAGGCTCAGAGGGTTTCCTCTGACAGGTTGCTGTAAATCTGAGGGGTGCTCCTTTGTATGTGATTTCCTTCTTTGACCTTGCTGCTTGCAGAATTATGTCTCTATCCACAGCATCCGTCATTCTGACTATGATATGCCTTGGAGTCTTTTTATTCAGGTCTCTTTTTTTGGTACTCTTCTGACTCCTTGGATCTGGATGCCTACCTTTCCAGCTATGGGAATTTCTTAGCAATGATGTGTTTAACTGTGTTTTTCATTGGGGTTACTTCCCTGTGCTTCTGGTACTCCAATGATTCTTTTGTTGTTCCTCTTGAAGTCATCCCCAAGGACTCTGATTCTCTCTATAGCCATTTTGAGGTCTTTCGCCATTATTTGTTGTTGTCTGTAAGCTTTCTGCAGCTCATCTTCAAGCTTGCTGATTCTGTCTTCGGCTGTGGTCATTCTACTGTTGAGGGCATCTACTGAGATTTTTAATTCATCTACTGATTCCTTTATTTGTGTGACTTCTGTTCATAGCTTTGAAATTTCTGCTCTCATTTCTTCCTGCATTTTTTTGGTAGACGGTTCCAATGCTTCATTCATATCCTGCCTTAATTAATTGGATGTCTGTTCCATGGTTGCTTGGAGTATGTCGATTTTCTTGAAGATTTCCTCTCTGAATTCTTTATCTGAGAAATAGTAGATGTGAGTAGCCCCTGTTGAGGTTCCTGGAATCTTTTCTTCTCCCTCTCTTCGTGGAGGGGATTTTCGTTGTTTCTTCATATTGTTATGGAAGCATAGAGTTGGAACCTTGTAGTTGTCTCTTCCTATTCCCTCTTGCCTTGGGGGACGGGGGGGCTCTGGTTGTGCTATTGCTGATGGCACCCTTGTTCCTATTCTAGAGTTCTTCCTTACATTCAGGCTCTCTTCCTGATTGATGTGGGGCCCTAATGAAGGCTTAAGGCTCTGTTCTCTTTATGAAGGTTCTCCAAGCTTCTATTATTCACTGATATTCTATTATTGTAACTTTGTAAATTTAGACTAAGCTAACGGGCTATTTTGCATACAGTGATTGAGATGGCTAGGGTGATTTTCAAAGAAACAGACTATACCTATTACTCTGAAGCAAAAAATAAAAAGAGCGGCCGCTCTGGCAGGAGGCCACGCCCCTTTTGAGAATACACCCCTGAGATACAGGCCACGCCCCCAGTATCTTCTGGGGATTACCTGGAGACAGGTCTATTATTAGGGAGCCAGGCGGGGAGGTGGGGTCACCGGAGGCAGGGCTGGGCAGCTGTGGGAACTGGCGGGGACCCAGAAGGCATGGTCGGGGAGTCTACATACTTCATTTTGCATATCCCAATCATATCCCAATTTAAGGGCACTATTCCTTTCTTGAAGTCCATTATGCATTGCTTGCACATCTCACTGAAGATGTAGAATTTCTTTCCCTTTCCACCTCTCCTCTCTCTGGGGAAGCCTGTATTATTTTCTGAACACATTTCTTTTTTCCTCTGTTCTCTCCCAACATTCCTTAATAAAACCATCCTTGCGCTGATTTCTCCTGAAATTCCTTTGTGAGTAGACAATATACCTAGGACCTGTATGATCTTTGGGGCCGTTATTTCCTCTTAATCCCAGCCTCCCTAACTACCTAGCTCCCAAGTTTTTAGTGAGCCACATGGGAAGGCAATGGCTCTAAGGCTGCTCCTTCTCCACTGTGACTCCCTCTCATGCCTAACTGTATGATCTGAGTCTAGAGTTTTCATTTTCTCATACCATATTCTGCCTTTATTTTTACATGCTGACATTATAGGTTTCTCACCCACTGTATCACTTTTCCTTTTGGACAGTAATTTCTGCTACTATAAATTTGATCGCTGCGGATTTTGACTGAAGGCAATCTTTTAAAAATAAAATGTCACTCTGCTGTGAGTATATAAGAGCTATTCAAAATATCCACAAGTTTTATTTCCCAAATGAATGTGAGATGTGAGCTATTTATTTAATTTTGTTTGTGTGGGGGGATGGGCACAAAGAGTAGGGCTCAGGGTTTGCTCCTGGAGCTGCACTCAGGGATCACTCCTGACAGTGCTGTGGGAGCCACACGAGGTGCTGGGGGGGTAAAACCTGGGTCAGATGCATGCAAGAAAAGCCACCCACCCTCTGTTTACTATCACTTGGACCTCAAGCAGGTGAGTTATTTAGATTTTACTTTTAAAATACTCTTGGCATCTTTGCTACAGATATAATTTGTGGTTCTCATTCATCACATCAGAATTGCCTTTAGTCCAGGACCCACTCGCCTTTGTATTCTCTTATTTAAACATCACTATGTCAGATAGCCAAAAGCAGTTGCTGTTTGCTATGCCAGGGATTAAACTCATGGCTTCATTTACTGAAGACATGTACTGTATCACTTAAAACATCAAAATACAGGATGGAAGCTAAGTTTTGCTAAATAAAAGTTTTCTTTTCATCTTTTTTTAAAAAAAATATTATATAATAACTGTGGTGTACAGTTACAAACTTATGAACTTTTGTGTTTGCATTTCACTCATACAGTGATTGTTTAACTATCCCTCCACCAGTGCCCATTCTCCTTCACCATGATCCCAGTATCCCTCTCACCACCCGCACCCCAGCACCCACCACCCCACCCTGCCTCTGCAGCAGGGCATTCCCTTTTGTTCTCTCTCCTTTTGGGTGTTATAGCCTGCAATGGAGGTAATGAGTAGCCTTCCAACCCAAATGGGTCCACCCAACATCCTCTACTTAGTGTTCCCTTCTGTATCTGAGCTGCCTTTTCCCCCAGCATGTGAGGCCAGTTTCCAAGCTGTGGGGCAGACCTCCTGATCCTTATCTCTACTACTCTTGGGTGTTAGTCTCCCACTCTGTTATTTCATATTTCACAGATGACTGCAATCTTTCTATGTCTGTCTCTCACTTTCTGACTCATTTCACTTAACATGATACTTTCCATGTTGATCCACTTATATGCAAATTTCATGACTTCATCTTTACTAACAGCTGCATAGTATTCCATTGTGTAGATGTACCAAAGTTTCTTTAACTTCTGTACTGTTTTTGGGCACTCCAGCTTTTCCAGATTTTGACTATTGTAAACACTGCTTCAATGAACATACAAATGCAGATGTCATTTGGAACAGGGTTGAATATCCTGACACACATCCTCAAATATATGATCATCTAATTTTTGATAATGGAGCAAGAAATATGAATTTGAGAAGGGAAAGCCTCTTCAACAAATGATGCTGGCAAAACTGGACAGCTACATGCGAAAAAATGGACTCAGATCTCTACCTAACACCATGTACAAAAGTGAAGTCAAAGTGGATTAATGATCTCAACATCAGACCAGAATCCATAAGACACATGGAAGACAAGGTTGGCAAAACCCTTCACAATATTGAAGCTAAAGGTATTTTCAAAGATGACACGCCAGTAGCTAAGCAAGTGAAAACAGAGATAAAGAAATGGGACTATCTTAAACTAAGAAGCTTCTGCACCTCAAAAGAAACAGTGACCAAAATACAAAGACAGTCTACAGAATGGGAAAGGAAATTCTCCCAATACCCATCTGATAAGGGGTTGATATCAAGGATATACAAGGCACTGGTTGAACTCTACAAGAAGAAAACATCCAACCCCATCAAAAAATGGGGGATGAAAATGAACAGAAATTTTCTCAAGGAAGAAATCTGAATGGTTAAAAGACACATGAGAAAATGCTCTATATCACTAATCATCAGAGAGATGCAGATTAAAACAATAATGAGATATTGTTTCACACCACAGAGACTGGTCCACATCCAAAAGAACAAAAGCAACTGGTGTTGACACAGATGTGGGGAGACAAGGACTCTCCTTCATTGCTGGTGAGAATGTTGACTGGTTCAGCCCTTTTGGAAAACAATATGGAAGATTCTCAAAAAATTAGAAATTGAGTTCCCATTTGAACCATCAATACCACTTCTGGGAATATATCCTGGAGAGGAAGAAAGGTTAGTAGAAATGACACCTGCATTTGTATGTTTGTTGCAGCACTGTTTACAATACCCTTTTCATCTTGAAAATAATCACTGAAATTTTCTGTTACACTAGCAGAGTCATTATATTAGAGTTGTCAGGGAACAGCACACAAACAAAAGGTGGGGAAGCAGGTAGGAGGGAGAAGACAATACTGACTTCATAGTATCTTAGCTTTGATACAGTGATCAATGATCTATGGTCCCCTAATCTCATGTCAGAAACTGGTAATAGATCCAATCAAATTAAAAGGCCTTTACTCCACTTAGTACAATACAATCCTAATGGAGTAATAATAAAAATTCTAATGGTATGGCTGAATACTCACTAATGATAGAGTAAGCATTGCAAAGCATACAGATATTAGATAATAATCATTCCACTACAAACAATCTCTTAGCAACATTTTGCAAAGACTCAAATGAGAAAATCCAAATAGATCATTGTAATAAGTAATATAAAATAGTCAAATTGATATAACATTATTTTACCTAAATACACAGAATTTTTTTGCATAAACTGTGGACTCAGAATTACAGGCTGATACTAATTTGATGTTAATATGAGATAAATATAAAACATAGTTCAGTTTTAAAATGTATTTTAAAAAGTATTTTAATAAATATTTCCAGAAAACTAGCTAACAATTTGAAATGAAAAGACCCTACTATACTGAATAAAATTATACAATAAATGTATGTAGATTGAATGGTTAACAACAACAAAAAAACTCAAATATTTTAATACTCTTCTATCTAAGAATGGGGGTATTCTCCCAATGAAAACTTAGATGTATAAAATTTAAGAAAGTAAGCAATGAAAACTTTTGTATATAAAGGGAATCATTAAAATGCTAAAAGAAAGTAATTGTTCTAAAGATATAATATGGATCATGGGTTAATTTGTATAAAATACAATAGTCTCTATTAGTTAAAAGAATAGAACAACTTAATAGAAAAATGTCATTATAACAGATAATTCACAGTGGAGTAAAGCTAAATGAACAGTACACACACAAAAATACACTATTAGTAAAATTTTGTAAGTGATAATGATTTGTTATATAAATTCTAATGTCTACAGTCTAGATAGAGCTCTTTCTAATGGCAAATTAAGTCAAGTATTACTAATGGAAATATGAAGTGCTCCAGTTCTTTTGGAGGATAATTTACTATAATAATCTAAAAATAATGCTTACAGTAATCCAACCCATTGAAAGAAAAATAACAACCTCTAAGTACAATAAAGACATAGGATATGGATGTTTGCTACCCTCAATCACAATGAACATGAAATAGAGACAAAGAGATTGTCCATCAACAGAGGAATCCTAAGAGTAATTGCTGTATTTCACATTATGCAATACTATACAACTATTAAAAAGAAATGAATTGAAACTGTAAAAGATAATGAGAGATTTCTAAAACACGTTGATAGCATGAAATAAATTTTGAAAAGTCATTTTATTTTTACAAGTATATACCATCTTAATAATCATTTAATATTAATTGAAACTAAAAATGTACAGGAATATTAAGAATACACAAAATTATGGTACAGTTTTTAACATAATCAAAAACAATAAGTCTCAAAACGGATGCATTACTGGTGCCCACTCGAGCAAATCGATGAACAATGGGATAACAGTGCTACAATGCTACACAAAAATTATATAATAATAAAGAAATTCTGTTACTAGAATACTTATCTTGAGATGAGGAAATATGATGATAGTGTGGACACATATTTGGTTAGAATATGGAAAAAAAGACTCAATATGTTATTTTTGGTAAAACAATAATCTATAGTACATTTTTCCTTATCTACAATAGTTTGAACAATTATTTCTAGAAATGTTTTATGTAAATTTACTTCTTTTGTACAAGTCTCACAATGGAGATGTTACTGATACCCACTCGAGCAAATCGATGAACAACGGGGATGACAGTGCTACAGTGCTACAGTGCTACTTCTTTTGCAATGAGTGCATAGAAATGCATTTATTCTATCATGGAAAGGATACAAAAAAGTTTGAGAACAATATCTGTCAACAGGCTATCAGTTATGTAAATTTTAGCATTCATATACAATTAAATACAGTGAAGTTGTTAAAAACATAATTGATATATAGACTTATACAAATGACCTAAACTCCATCATATAATATTGATAAATATGCCCATGTATCTATATGGACATATCTATTTATGGAACATCTTTAAGTGAATGCTTTAGATAGAACAGATATATACTGGGAAACACTGCTTGATTCCAGGTCAAGGAACTGGATATTGATTAAAAATGGTAGAAAGAGAATTTTTCTATGACAAGATGTTTAAATTTTAAAGAAAATGTAAACAGCAACATTTCAAATATAACATTTTTTTTCCTTTTTGGGTTAAACCAGGCTGTGCTCAGGGATACTCAGAGATCTGCACTCAGGATTTACCCCTGGTAGTGCTCGGGGGACCATATGGGATGCCAAGGATAAAACTCATCTCTACCGTGTGCAAGGCAAATGCTCTACCCACCACATTATTGCTCCTGCCCTAAATGTAACATTTTTATTGAGGTAACGTGAAATACTTCTTAACTATAGAAAAACATGAAATTTCACCTTACTTAGCACAATAAGGGTAGAACTGGTGGAGAGGAGGCATGCAAAGTGAAATAAGAGAAAAGGTATAAGACATACTGATGACCTCACTTATATATGTTATATAAAGAATAAAAACAAGAGAAGAGATAAAACCAAGTGAAAAACATATTTTAAATAAAGACATTAATACTAATTTTAAAAACATGTATTTGACTCCATTTTTTTTTTGAATAAGGAGATAATTTTTACACTCTCTAAAAAATTTGGAGGGGGAAATGACATCCAACTGTGCTGAAGGCTTACTCCTGGTTCTGTGCTCACTGATCATCCCTGAGTTAGAACGAGGGGACCATATGCAGTATGTGGGATTGAACCTAGATGCAGAGCAAGTGCCTTATGTGCTGTACTATCTCTACATCCTAAATATTATTTTAAAAACAAGTTTATGCTTATAAATTCAACTACCTTGCTACCATAGGTATGTATCTGAAATATGCTGAAAGGAAATGTGTGTTTTGGGATGCTTTTTCTGATCTTTCATAAAAAGCATCCTTACAGTTATCATACCCAGGAGAAAAATAGGCCAAATTTAGAAGGTAATGTGAAAAATTCCTCTCAATACCCTTACTCATTGTTAATAGGCCTGATACTATTCAAGCAGATTTCAAAATCTGACAAGCATTAGTCTAGCTTTACTATTTATAACAGGTAACACCGGGCACATTAGGTGTCTTCTGTTGCTTCTTGTTAAGATTAGTAAGCAAATAGAAAATGTTTAAAGTACCCTGTGGCTTGCAAATTCTATAAAAGTACTTTTTTTGTCATTCTCGGTACTGATATCTATTATTATTGCTGTGACCAATTGACAGATGTTGAGCTAAAACTCAGCCTTTAAAGCACAATTCTAAAGTTTGCTGTCATTCTACCACAATTTTACTGACACAATATGTGAGGACACTATTAAGTAAAAATTATTTCTTGTCCAGAAGCTCTATTGGAAGTTGGAGGAAAACAGACTGCAAATTACTTGAGGCATAGGAAAGAAGTAATCTAATCACAAATAACAGGTCAGTTTCTTATCTCTGTGTGATTTTCTAATCAAAACTGAAAATTCACCTGTCAGTAGTTCTATGAGGACATTCAGGTTTGGGGGAACTGATGATTAACAGTGTTTCACATCATTCTGTGATATTACATATTGTGAAAAAAATCACTGTTTTTGCCAAATTGTCTATCTAAACAAATGGATGGATTAGGAAATTAAACCACAGGAGTGTTTCTCCATTTTTGTGGAGTGGGTACCAATCAATAACAGAAGTGGATTCCCTATGTGGAATTCAGCCATGATGTCACCAAGTATCATTCAGTTACTCTAAGTTTCTGCCTTTAAATTGTAGTCAAATTAAAATATACTAGCATATAATAAAGTAAAATATATACTGGAGTGCAGATTAATATTGTATCCTATTATTTTTTATTTTTTAATTTTGGGGATTCCATAGTACAACGTACTATGCCAAACATTTGCACAAAAAAATCTGATTTTTTTTGGCATTTCTCAGAACTTACACCAAAAAAAAAATTGCGGCATAACTGGAGAGGAAATTGAAATCATAATCACAAAACATGTAAAGCAGGAAGAACTTTTGGAGATACTACTTCTAGTTTGATTCAGGAAAAATAAAAGTTTCTTTATCTCGCTGTTTTGTGTTTTACAAAAAAAATTCATGATGTAGTTTTCAGATATGAATTATAGCATTCATGTTTGAATGATTTATTATTTTATTATTTTATTTTTAATTATATTATTATTTACTACTTGTGTCTTTCACCAAGTTCTAAAATGTAAGAAAGGTAGGGCACTTCAGAACAGATTAAAGTAACTATTATAGTATCCCCAGTGTTTGACAGAATTTTGTAAATAGATCAATACATAAGCTAAATAAATCAATAGAAATAGGAGTGGTTTTATTATATTCAAAAATGTGAAGATCATATGAACTAAACGTATATTCAGAATTCCCTGACCAAGACTAAAGACTCAAGGTCTGCTGTCACTATCCAGGTGTGCTCTCTGACAGACTATGGAGTATAGACTGAGGAATATATATAATTTGTCCTCATTAGCTCCTGCCTTTTCCAATTCTTTTCACTGATCCCATTGAAAATGTAATCCATGTGAGAAGATGCTTTTGAGACTTCAAACCTTCAGGATTCTCCAATTGTCCTGTAGATACTCTTTATAGTCTTTGTAACTTTTGCATTTGGTGTCTGTGCCTCAAAGTAGACCACCATTGCTGTCCAGGCCTTTCTTTCAGGCTCATACATTGAAATCCTTTGACTCACTTGAATCTTACTTTAAAAGCTGAGTGATCTTTACTGAGAACTTTCTCTGATCCTTTTTTCTGACATTTTAAATATACTGCATACTAATAACCTACTTCTATCAATCTACACGCACAGAATTGAACACACTTGTTAAATTAAAAAATCAAAATGAGAAAACTATTAGAGGACTTAAAAGTGATCAAATTTAAGTCTTATTGTTAAAAATTAGAGAAATCCAAAGCACAGAATAAGTTTACTTCAGAGTTTGTCAAAATGTCAAATTTCTAATATCCAAGGAAGAAGCATATCCATCTCCATGATTTGCTTCTTATTCTTACAAGTTATAATGATAAATCATCTTTAAATTTTGTAAAACAAGAATTACATTACTTTAAGTAAATATAAAACTTTCCAGAACTGTAACCGGAAGTGAACAAAGACTAGAAAATTCAGAACTGAGAGCCAGCGGATTGGGGGAGATTACACATTTTAGTTGCTTAATAGCCAAACTCTTGACTGAGTTCCAAAGTAAATAACCTTCTGGAACTATTTTCATTTTCAAAATTATATAGATTTCTGTTCATTACAGTTATTTTATTTGGTTTCTTATCACTTTCACATTTGAAACAAACAAAAATATGAAATGCCCCAATGTGTTCGAGGGAAACTGATCATCTCAAAAGGAAGGTTGAAATGCATAGAGCATCCTACCTGAACTTAATTAACAAATACTTCCTATCTAAATGCATACCTTTGTCAACAGGTCACATTAGAAGGATTGACAGATGGTACTGGAGGAAGATATTGTTTCACTGATTAAATGCCTGTTCTTGCAAAGCCCATCTCCTTTCTTTAATCTGGGATTATCCATAGAGTAACTATCACTTTATAAACTTCAATCAATAGTATATTTGAAGTTCAAATGACTTACCACTTTTGAAATGATTTATCGTGAAATTGGGAGAAATTAATATAATAGTGCATTCACATCATGCAAAAGTGTTCATAAAAATATAATTACAAAGTAATCATAAGAATGAAGGTAGGGGCTCGAGTGATAGCACAGAGGGTAGGGCATTTGCCTTGCAAGAGGTCAACCTGGGTTCAATTCCCAGCATCCCGTATGGTCCCCAGAGCACCTCCAGGAGTAATTCCTGAATGCATGAGCCCGGAGTAACCCCTGTTCAACACTGTGTGTGACACAAAAAGCAAAAAAAAAAAAATGAAGGTAGCAAGCAGAGAAGACTTTGCTACATTTGATAGATAAATAAATATACTTAGATTTGAATGATAATCAAAACAACCCAACCTTATGATGTCATTATATTCTCTCTCTCTGTCTCTCATACATACACACAAACACAAAATGCTATAAAGTAGTTTTAATGTTGACAATACTTATTTGGGGGACAACTAACATTTTGTGGCTCAATATTATTTTCTAATTTTTTTGCAATACAATTATTCTTAAATAATTGTATTTAACTTAGCTAAAATGATTGTTGTTTTAAAAATGACATATGTTAAATAGCATATGTTAATGTCCACAAAAATTTTAGTGTTGTGACAGATGTCCATAGTAAGTAGGGTTATACTACTGAGATAACCATTTTTTACATGGTTTCATATTTCACAGTATAATAATATTTACATCAATATTTGACCTACTAACTACATACACAAACAAATATATTTAAAGAACATCAAGAATACCCTCTTGAACTTACTTCACACCTAAAACTAGATTCCTTTATCTCTATGGAAATGCCTAAATATTCCATCATTATTCATAATTAGTTCTTTGGAAATGCCCTAGAGAATAAAATTATTCTCTTCCTGAGAAGCAAGCACATTCCAAGAAGTTTGCGTAATGAGTCTCAACTAGGGCAATTTCTTCCCATGAGATTTTTAATGTCTGGAGTTGTCAGTGATCATGGAAGAGTAGATACCCTGAGTACAGCATCTAGTAGACAGAGGTGTGCTGAACAACCTACACTACACAACACATCCTCCCCCAAACATTAACTAATGTGCATGAGCATGTGAACACATACATACTATTAAAAATGCAGAGAGTAAGAGACCATGAGTTAGTTTGGCTTAGAGATTTGAGAAATATGCCTCCCTGGAACATGCAATAGAGTTCTAGATTAAGACTTGTGAAAATACTAAAATGCTGAGAAGAAAAGAAGATTCAGACATTTAAATTTTGGTGGGGAAGAAAGGGCAGAATTTCTCTTCCCAAACAGGAACTGTAGTTGCATGGTTTATTGGTATCTCATTTTAACATCAGTTAGGAGTGAACAGTAAAAATAAATTTGCTAGTAATGATGCTTTTGAAAAAAGTAAAGTTCTGTAAATATTCTGTCAACTATATTTACAACTACGATTATCATGACCATGATGTTAGTAATGAAGAAAAAAGTTGTGCTAGTAATGTCACTGTTGGTATCAGGGCATTAATCACCATTAATTTTGATGGATTTCAATCTCCGGCATCACATATGGTCCCCCAAGCATTGCCAGGAGTAATTCCTGAGTGCAGAGCCAGGAGTAACCCCTGAGCATTGCTCAGTGATACCCAAAATGCAAAAACAAACAAACAAAGAAAAAAACAACCAGTTCTGCCTTCCCAAATCATTGCTATAGAGTTCAATTACATACTTCAACAAATATATGGCTCTGCTTATACTATAATGGAATGTAGTATAAAAAAAATTACCCATTGATCTTTCTGGAACAAATTTCCTGATCTACTCGTAGCACTGTAGCACTGTCATCCCATTGTTCATCAATTTGTTTGAGCGAGCTGTTTTTGGCATATCAAATATGACACCGGTAGCTTGCCAGGCACTGCTGTGAGGATGGGATACTCTCGGTAGCTTGCCGGGCTCTCCGAGAGGCACAAAGTAATCAACCTAGGTTGGCCACATGCAAGGCAAATGCCTTACTCACGGTGCTATCGTTCCAGTCCACAATTCATTTCATATGCTATTATGAAAGGTTCACTGTGTAGAACATCAAAAATATGGGGAAACCTGAATATGTAGCAGAAATTATGGTGAGATATAGAGGCAAAATGTATGCTGGATATTAAAAACAGGAAAAATTTTAGGTCAATAAAAAGTATAATACAAGTAGATTAAAGTATAATAGATCGAAGTATAATATTTGTACTATATTTTTTCATTGACCTAAAATTTCTCTAGTTTTTAATATCCAGTATACATTTTGCCTCTATAACTCACCATAATTTCTGCTATATATTCAAGTTTTCCCGTATTTTTTATGGTCTACACAGTGAACCTTTCATAAAGGCATATCGGGTCTGTAGTATTTGTCGTGAAAAAAGTCTCTTACATCATAACTGTCAGTTAAAATTCCATTTTTGGGTTTTTGAGAGCATTTATTATATGTATATAATAGGAAAAATACTCAAACTTTTTCTCATCATGATTTTTCTATCCATAAAATAATTATTCATAGCATCTGTCTCTTAGTGTATAAAGCATTTTTAAAAATCTGACAATAAGTGTTCAATTGTCAGCTATCATCAAGTAAGTTTACTATTTCACTGAGTTTTTTTAATTTATTTTATTCTTTTATTAATGAATCACCATGTGGGTACAGATACAGATTCACACATGTTGGAACTTGTTTTTCCCTCATACAATGTTCACAAACACATCCCTCCACAGTGCCCGTTCTCCATCACCAATAAACCCAGTATCCTTCCCCCCCCATCACATCTCCCCCCCACACACACCCTGCCTCTGTGTCAGGGCACTCCCTTTTGATCTCTCTCTCTCCAATTGGGTGCTGTGGTTTGCAATAGGGGTATTGAGTGGCCATTGTGTTCAGTCTCTAGTCTACTTTCAGCAAACATCTCCCTTCCCGGGCAGGATCTCCAACCACATTCTACTTGGTGTTCCCTTGTCTATCTGAGGTCCTTTTTCCCCAGTATGTGAGACCAGCTTCCAAGCCATGGAGCCAACCTACTGGTACTTATTTCTACTATTCTTGGATATTAGTCTCCTATTCTGTTATTTTATATTCCACAGATGGGTGCAATCTTTCTATGTCTGTCTCTCTCTGACTCATTTCACTTAGCATGATACTTTTCATGTTGATCCACTTATATGCAAGGTTCATGACTTCATTTTTTCTAACAGCTACATAGTATTCCATCGTATAGATGTACCAGAGTTTCTTTAACTAGTCATCTGTTCTCGGGCACTCAGGTTTTTTCCAGATTCTGGCTATTGTAAACAGTGCTGCGATGGACATATAAGTGCAGATGTCATTTTGACTATACTTTTTTGCTTCTCCGGGGTATATTCCCAGTAGTGGTATTGCTGGATCAAATGAGAGCTCAGTTTCCAATTTTCTGAGAAGCATCCATATTGTTTTCCAGAAGGGCTGAACCAATCGACATTCCCACCAGCAGTGTAGAAGGGTCCCTTTCTCCCCACATCCTCTCCAACAGCGGTTGCTTTTGTTCTTTTGGATGTGTGCCAGTCTCTGTGGTGTGAGGTGGTATCTCATGGTTGTTTTGATCTGCATCTCCCTGATGATTAGTGATGTGGAGCACTTTTTCATGTGCTTTTTGGCCATTTGTATCTCTTCCTTGGGAAAGTTTCTGTTCATTTCTTCGCCCCATTTTCTGATGGGGTTGATGTTTTCTTGTAGAGTTCAACCAGTGCCTTATATACCCTTGATATTTCACTGAGTTTTCTTCTGTTTATTGCTTTGGCTGTATTATAACCACAGCAGCTCCCCACCACCTCCTCCCCTCACCCCCACTTCCTTCAATTCTTGTCACTTCAAGGTTGTTGACAGGATGAAAGAAATCAACAATTGTGCATAAAATAATTACCATATGCAGAGATTCCCTAGGTTTGTTATGCTTATCACTCCCTTTTCAGAAAATGAAAATGACTCAGTGACCCCTGAGGAACTGTTTTCTCCCACTTTGAGATACACTGAACTCTAGAAAAGTATGAGTTCAGCAAGTTGACTTAACAAAACTTTTAGACTACTGCTTTTTTATGGTATATGCTTATGTGTGAATACTATCATTATACTCTTAATTATTACATTCATACTATAGAAGAAAGATCATTTTTTTCTCACTGTGCAGAGAAGGAAATAGACTCATAAATAAGTAGGATTTAAGAACACAAATACAACACAGCTAAGTGTTGAGTATACCAATGTTGAGATTCAAAGATCTATTCTCTTAATTCGTCTACAATATCCACCTTCCCTTCTCTTCATATTTCCACATTAAGTTCATTAAGTGAACTACATATGTTTGTTTATGATTATTATGTAGATATTTACTGGCTACCTTATACATGGAATGTTTTCAAAACAAAAATTCCTGGACAATACTTATGGATCAAAATCATTCATTTGAAGTGAATATCTGTACAAACCTTAGTCTTACTGGAACAAGCTTTTTGGAAAAACTTGTTGTATCAAGGACCATATGGAAGGTGATAAAAACAATGGTTGCTTGTTTAATGGAGCAGGTTGAAAGTACTCAATGTTACTCTCAATAGTAGTCAGTAAAACAGTTTCCAGTAAAGCTTAAGTGAGGAAATTAATCCCATAATAACAGCATGCATGCAGGTTCAGCTCAAGCAATAGCAATGTGATATCATGGAGGAAAAAAAGACTCTAATTTGTGCTTTAGATGTACTGGATGGGTAAATTGAACATACATTGAAAGGGAATTACTTCTTAGTTTAATTAGGTGGTGAATATTTGAAAAGACTATGTAAAATATAAAATATATTTTTTCAGTAAGAAACCATTCAACATTTATTAGGCATATATATGTATATAGAAACATATGTATATAAAAAAATTTCCAGCTAATTCACAATTAAACTTTGAAGATATCAAAATATAAAGCAAGCCCTCATATTCAAAGTACTCACAGAACAGTGGGTAGATGAGCAAATAAATCATATTTTAATTATAATATAATATACTTATGTGACATAGATGTCTGTGTGCTCATAAAAGTCCATTTAATTTTCCATTTGGGAATTCCCAGAGCTAATGTGGCCCTAATATTTGAAATAGAAAGTTGAAAGAAATAAGGTTTGACACATCAAAGTCAATTCATAGAATCTAACAAGAGGTGATATCTTCTCTAATTTTCACACTTGTTAATAAACAGAAAGAATTCTGAGAATTGTAATGATATCTGATCCACAAGATGGAATAAGAACTGCTGAACCACAAGACAGAAGAAACATATACCTCAGATATCCAATTTACAAATTATCTCCTAAAAATCCACATTAGATGCTTTTCCAAGAACAAAAAAATGTATAGCCAAGTCATTTATAGTGGGGGTTTTATTATAGCAACTATTGCATTCTGATTAATGCATAACCTTTAAAGGAAACATTGAGACATGTCAAAATTATCTCCAAGGGACAGGACATACTTCTGTCTGAGCTATTATCTACAGACACTATAACTTACATCTGTTAGTGGGGATATCGTGCGTAAAGATCTCTCATCCACTACTGGTGGGTATCTTGTCTGGTCCAAAGCTCAGAGCTCACATATTACCCAGCAAGTCCACTTTAGGGTATCTATCCCCAGGACATCTATTTAAATCCCAAGGACAAATGTGTGCACATTCCTCATTGTAGCACTCAGTACAATAGCTAAGATTTAGAATCAACCTAGATGACTAATGATAGGTGGATCATGAAAATGTGATCTTGTAGCCCACAAGATACTGCCCTTCACCTTTGAGCATAGAAATGCTCAAAGTAGGACAAGGAAGTAGGACAAGGAAGAAAAGGACAAGGAAGAAAAGAAACAGAAGAGGAAGCAATAAGAATAGAGGGCAAGGCTTACTGATCTTGAGCATATCAGTAGTGTAGAGATGAGGAATATATACATATCTAAACTACAGAGCCAACAATACTGCAAGTGCAAAATCCAAACTACAACAGACCAAGTAAAAATGTGCCTGTCGGGCTGGTGTGATAGCACAGCTGGTAGGGCGTCTGCCTTGCTAGTGGCCGACCTGGGTTTGAGTCCCAGCATCTCATATGGTTCCCCAAGCACCACCAGGAGTAATTCCTGAGTGTAGAACCAGGAGTAACCCCTAAGCATTGCCAGGTGTGACCCAAAAATAAATAAAGGAATGAATAAATAAATAAATAAATAAATAAACAATAAATAAATAAATTAGTGTGCCTGTCAAAGAGTCAGATTGCAGGTTTGGATGGAACCTGAGGATAGTGGTGGAAAAAAAGTTGACGCTTGCGCTGGGGTTGGTATTGGAACATTACACACCTGAAACTCAGCTAAGAACAATTATGTAAATTGTGATGCCTAAGTAATATCCAAGAAAATGTTTGTATTAAGTTGGAAATTATTGAAATTATGATCTCTTCAGGATCGAATTTCTACAGAAGATAGTACAGGTAATACCAGAATGAACCACAAAAGATACTATCGCTGACCCATGACAACCCCAATTGACAAAATGCCTTAAAATATGACTCAAAATATTAATTGCAGAACTAGACTTTAATCTTATGTGGTCTACATTGATAACCCATTGGTCTTTCAAGGGCTAGGAGATAGTATAGTGATTATGGCAAGTACCTCATATACACCTGACCAGGTTTGATCCTCAATACCACATGGTCTTTTAAGAATTGCTGGAAATAGGTCTGACAGTCCCTGAACTTCTCGAGGTGTAGCCCTGGAGGTTCCTTATGTAGCAGGATACAAGCAGTACCACATCCTTCTTCATTAGTTTCCAACCTCTAGCTTTGCTGACAGATGAGGGAGAGGCACTCGCATGACCCACGGGGGAGGCCCACCCAAAGACTGGTCTTGAAGACAAAAGCAATATGTCCTTTGGAAGTCCAGGCCTTATATGTATATAGTTTGAAGAGAGACCTTATGCTAAGACATGACACAACAGTGATATTTAAGTTGGATTCTTTAATAGGTATGGTCATAAGAGCATACTAATACTATGGAACTATTACAATTTTTTAGCCCATGGGGATTAAAAAACTAGGAGAGAAATTCCCTGATCATTGAGAAAAATAATAATTTAAAAACAATTGTTGTAGGTATTTGGAATGCAATATTTCACTATTTTCTGAAATTTGCCATAAGGAGCACTGCCCATTGAACTGAAAAATGCTATGATATATGTGTATAACAGATTCACCTGAAGGGTCAGCTAAATTAAATCATAATGAGTTCTGTCAAATTGTCACTGAAAATGGAGGAAATTGAAACCTCATTAGTTATTTGATTAACACATGCTTTCATTCCACAACACATTTCTGCTTAAAAATCTGAAGCAGAGCTGGAGAGATACTAGAAGTTAAGATTCTTGCTTGCATGTAGCCAATAGCCTCTAGGAATTTCCCCAGGGCCAGGAGTAGCCTCTGAGTACCAACACATGTACTCCAAAGTTATATCCCCCAACATGAAGCAAATTTTACTAATGAATAGTCAGAAGCTTTCCTACTGATATTTCTGGTTTGTCTGAAAATTGTCATTTAATTTAAAAACTTTAAATACATACTTCCTCTGGATTTTGAAATGCTTACTGATAACACAAGCTATCCAAGTTAAATGAACTTAGAGAAATAAAAAATACACATGCATTTTAAATTATTTCAGTACTGCTTATTTTTGTGGATGTGTCTTTGCATCGTATACTCAGTATATTGGGAATCAGATTTAAAACCACTCACAAGACTAAAAATATCCCTATAAATAATTTTAATAATGTCTTGTATACTTATGTAATCTAAATTAAAATGTTTTTCCTATATGCTTTTGAAGTTGATATATAAAGGCATATGTATTTTTTCATGTAATTTAAGTAAAAAATATGGGTAAGTGTATGTGTGTATTTGAACAATTTATAATTCCTAGAAAGATGAAGACCATCTATTTTAACTAACAAATTTATAGATAAATTTATGTCTTTTCCACCCATGATGCTTACATTCTTAGCAAAAAACTACCTGCTTTATTTGGGTAAAATACTTAGCTTTTGTGTATATTAGATTAGTGAGGATATGTTGAGCCAATCTGTACAATAAACTTCAATTTGTGCAATAAGCTAATTCAGGCATAGTACAAGCCTCTAAAGACCAATAATATTTTTATTATTCTATGAAGCAACAATAAGAACAAAGTGATAACACCCTGAGGTTGAAGCCTGATGAGCAAAAGCAAAGCTAAAAGGTTGCTAAATAGCAATATAATATCTATATGCTTTTATGTGTCAAAGCAGATTTAAAAAAAAAACTAATGTGATCAAGAATATATTTCAAATTTTTTGCCTTAATCAAGGACTTAAAAATTTTAGTTACTATATAGCTTAGTGATTAAGGATGATGAAGAGCACTGAGGCTGGTGATGTAGCTCAATGAACTGAGTACATGGTTTGCATGAGGGAAAACATTTTATCCCTAGTATCACATAGTCTTCTGTGCACCTCTAAAAAGTGTATCTGAGCACAAAACTTGGAAGTACATTAAGTACTTCTAGTTATGATTCAAACACATCCCACAAAAAAAATTGAGGGAAAGAACATGGGCGAAAGGTAGCCAAGAGGCACAAATAATCTATAAGTTCATTTAAAGAAGAAGCATTTCCTGCAAAAATCATCTTTCTCATTGAAGAGACTCAGGGTCAAAGATACATTTGAGAAAATGGATACTCCTGAGAGACAGTTTACACTCATGAAAGAGGTATGCAACAATATTAGGACTAAAATTGAGTCAAAGCTACTAATTGCAAGTTAATTTCTATGTAAACTAAACTTCAATCAAGTATTAATGTTTTTATATTATATATGTATATATTTTTCATATCATGAATTACATTAATTTGGAGTTTGTTCTAGCCACATGTTTATATGATTCATTCTGTATTGTTAATTATTTATGTTTTCTTTCATTCGTTCGTTTATTCTCTTTGTTCAACTGCACTTAAATTCTAGAAGATGTATCATTGACAATATTGTATCTGTATTTGAGAGAATAATAATTAAACCTGGAGTCTTTTCTCAAGGAATCAAAAATACAGTGCAAGTGACTAAACAGGCTTTTATTAGTACTATAGAGAGACAATGAATAGCAACACAGAAAAATAGTACATTTAATTCAATAAGCTTTAGAAGTGGGAGAGAAGATGGCTACTTAGGAAGATTGGGGAAATGGATCGATAACCTACTCTTCATTTCAAAAGATATTTGAAAGTGATGGATGAAGAATCCCAGAAAAAGAGACTATAGATAGATAAAGGAAATTGCTGGGCAATAGTATAGTTTGTTTAGCAAGACTTTCCAGATCATATTTTATGGGATGTGACAATTTTTGTTGGAAATAAATATGTGAACAAGAAAGGGAACCTATGATCAGGTAAATCTGGAAAAGTATGAGTTAAATAAAATGGAAACCATTTCTTTATTAACATAATTCTCAGATATTTTAGTCTATTCATTTAAGATGATAAAGTAGTAAGAAGCCACTAATTTAATTTGTTTTACTATAAAATTAACTTCCTTCCCAAAATATTTAAAACTACATATATTTGGTCTATATTCATTGTAAAATGCCTGGCTGGAGTAAAAATGTAGAGAAAGCTTAGGAATCTGATGGCAGAGGACTTAGAGACTTATGGTGATGAAACTCATCCTTTATTTGGTAGTTTTCAGAAAATCAAATCCGCAAGTCAAGCCAATGTTTTCCTGTGTAAATTGATTCATTATAGTGTGTATTCAAAACATAACATTGGTCAATTGGGAGTCGTTCTTATTTTGTAGTTTGCTAGCCAAAGGAAAATTGAGAAGAATCTGCCCAGTATACCCACTGTGATACTCAAATGATCAAGAGCCAACATTTTCAGTGTGGGTGGAAACACAACATACTTTGGAGATTATATGCAGGAAGATAAACTTGGAGACCTGACTAAATAAAATTTATTTTCATTTTATGCCCCGGTGTACTCAGTCATTTTATTTCTCAATATATGTCATGTTGACAAGAATAAATAAATCTTAGACTAGATTATATGAAAAAAGAATTTTTGTCCTCATAGTAAAATTATACTCTTTAGTAATTATTATTACTGGTATTAATTTGATTTTATTAATATTTTCTGAATTAGCACGAATCTATCTAGAAAATAAACAATGAGAATCTGGTCTTTGATCTACCTATTGAACTATGGGAAATTATGAAATTTGACAGATGATGCCAAATGAATGCTGTAAGAATTAGAAACCAAATATCCACAAAGTGGTCTGAGCTCCATAAAAGAAAGATGCAACACGCTTAGCTCAATTTCAAAAAACCTGGGAAATTAAAGTGATTTAAAGAGGAATTTTCTCCCCAGGAGAATCTATTTACGCAGCATCTACTTTCATTGCTCTTACACTCTGTGAGTCATCAGGAAGTAACACAAAGTCACACAAGAACACAGAGTTCTCCTGGGATTTCTAAACAAATGGGTTTGAAACTGCTCAGTTGATCCTACCCAGAGGATGATATATACAGGAATTCAGCATAAGGAGAGTTTGATCAGTGCAATTAAATGTAAGCGTTGCACCTGTGGAATCTGGAACACAATGCTGCAATGTGATTTATGAGGCCAAAGTGGGTGGATTTCATTAATTCAAAGCCTGCTGCTTTGCATTTTTGCCATGTGACTGATATTACTACCATTTAAAAATTTTCAAGTAATTTGCAAAAAGAAAACCACTTAAGTTTGAACTGCCTACAAAGTTATTGAGTGACTACTATGTGTCAATAACAGTGTGAATGGCTAGAAATTCGAATGTGAGTGAAAAACTCAAAAAAGCTTGTTTAAAAGAAAAATAAAATTCAATATTTTATATTTTATACTATAATCAAATATATGGACTTCTAAGAATTCATCGGGGAAACATTATAGCATTTTAGCCTTGGGAAAAGATGAATTGTCTGAATGACTGGATAGAATTCCCTAGGCATATCTTGAGATAGACTCAGAAAGTAGTAGGGGCCAAGGTCCCTGCACTCGGTGAGAATACAACTTGTCAGAGAAAGTATAAGTAGACTGAGTGTTATGATGATTTTGGTAATCTAGAGTTCTGAGAGGTTGAGGATATAAGAGAGCAGAAGAAACTTCATATGCAATGGTTGAGACTGTGGAGGTTTTTCTAAGACGCATGGAAAGGCAGTAAATTATTTATAATCTCATCTATTTTCTAAAGAGATGTAAGACATTCTTACAGTTTACTTATATCAATCATAAGTAAGTAAAATGAAAGAAGATATGTATTCAATATTTTACCCATGTATATAAAAATCATTAAGAACATTTTCCCTCCATAAAGATACAAAGAAATAGTCAAACAAATATCAAAAACCCCTAGACCATAAAATACGAAGCTCAGATTACCAAGCAGTGTGTGTGTGTTTCTGTGTGTGTGTGTGTGTGTGTGTGTGTGTGTGTGGTGGGGCAGAGTATGTTGGGAGGGGGAGATATAGGAGATAGTGACGTACAGGAACTTTTTACATCAATACCATAAACTAACACTATGTAATCGCTTTGTCTACATTATATAAATAAAAGAATATTCTCTCACTTCCCCATTTGTTATGGCAAATTTACTGATTTCATTACTAAATAGCATGGGTTTTCATTTTTTAGCTTCCTTTAACTGTTTTATTACATAACTTACTGATTCCTAACTTATATCATGAATTTTAAGTACTCAGTCACACTGTTCATTTATAGCACTGTAGCTCTGTCGTCCCATTATTCATCAATTTTGCTCGAGTGGGCACCAGTAACGTCTCCATTGTGAGACTTGCTGTTACTGCTTTTGGCATATTGAATACACCACGGGTAGCTTGCCAGGCTCTGCTGTGCGGGCGGGATACTCTCGGTAGATTGCCAGGCTCTCCAAGAGAGACAGAGGAATCGAACCTGGGCCGGCTGCATGCAAGGCAAAAGCCCTATTCGCTGTGCTGTTGTGCCAGTCCTGAGTTCAGTTATAACATTTGCTAATCCTTATATCCATTTCCTAACACATAAAACTGAACAATTGCATAATGAACCATTCCAAAAATTTGAAGCCTAACCCATAATTTAATTTCAGGAAATGAAGCTTTGTGGGTCAGCTAATATAGACTGGCCTCAGTTAGGAGAATTTAGACTTCATTTTTCTCTTGGGACGATTGGCTAACACAGACAGAGAAATACCACAAACATAAGAGAACAAGCTCAATCACCAAAAAAAAAAGTGTTTTGTTCAGTTGGTATATTATAACTCCTTATATCTTCTAAAATTATCTAAAGCAAACCTCCTCCATCAAACTTAAAATCAAAGAGAAATATATTCTTCCTAATAATAGCACTGTAGCACTGTCGTCCCTTTGTTCACTAATTTGCTCAAGCGGGCACCAGTAACATGTCTATTGTGAGATTTGTTGTTACTGTTTTTGGCATAGCGAATATGCCACGGGTAGCTTATCATGCTCTGCTGTGTGGACTGGATACTCTCAGTAGCTTGCCGGGCTCTCCGAGAGGGACAGAGCGATCGAATCCGGGGTTGGCCAAGTGCAAGGCAAACACCCTACCCACTGTGCTACCACTCCAGTCCTAATAATAAAAACTACAAACTCAGAGGACAAATGATAAGGATGCCTCACGGACAGAGAATCAGAGACCTGTATAAAATTTACTAATAACTTTAGGGAGGAAAATATGTTGAGTAACTGTAAGTACAGTCAAATTGCAAGAGTAAATGGGATGAATTAAGATAAAGATTGCACATGGGTTTGGAGTTGTATTGCTGAATGTCCAAAGTGTTATTTTAGAGCCTTCTAAATCATGCTGCCTAAATAAAACAAATAAATAAATGCTGTGGATTAAATACCTCATAGAACTATGCATTACAGCAGGTTAAGAGGAAACATGGGGACTATTTTGCAAAACCTCCATAATGAACCTTAATTTCTTTCTATAAGAGCCTTAAAAGTAATCTTTATTCCACCTCATGAATGCCTGGATTGCAAGAAATTCACTGCTATCTATCTAATGGATTTTTAAAAATGAAACAGTTTAGATATAATAAGATTATGCTATTGACATATATTTATCCTTTTTGGTGTATATTATGCTTTGAAGGCAAACTAATATATCTAGTTCTAGTTCTCTTAAATTTTTTATACAACTTAATAGAGAGTACACTTGTCTGATTTTTGCATAAAATATTGCATAACTAATGGCAGATTTTGTTATCCAGTTTTATTTTCAAAGAAAGTTTTTCAACAAAGAACATGTCACTACTTTAATAGCTCTCCAATTAGCAAGATAGTAAATTCATAGGAAATTTGAAGGATGATTAAACTGGTAGTTATGGTAAACTATAAGTGCTACATAAATTAATAATTATATATAAAGGATTATTCCTCAATCATCTTTGAAGGATATGCTTCTAGGACATAGATAATTATTTTATTATTACCAGTGATGTTAGTAAAATCATAAAGATATTTATACAATATGTATATAACTTGAGCTCTGTATAATAGAAAGATAATATAAATTAACATTTAAATGATTAGAGAAATAGCTAGCAAAAATGGCTAGAAATCAATAGAAATAATTTTTAGCATTGGTGAAGAATAGCTCGAAGACATCAAAGTAACAAAAGTCAGAAAATCTAGTTAGGCAAAAATATAGCCCAAAAGATGGTGATTTCAAGGCAGATTACTAATTAGGAGAACAAGTGCTTATGACTGTCTTGTATTATTGTTAATTAGTAATTGATTACAATTAATAAGTAATGACAATGAGTAGTAATATTGATGAAATTAATACAAGAGCAGCTTCACATAATAAAGTTAATTTATAGATTTGCAGCAATTAGACATGAAATTTCAAGTAAGATCATTACATTGTGTTCATATTTGATGTTGTTTCTTGCTTATCTGCATTTATGGGTATTCAGACAGCTAGACAGTAAGACTTTTAGAAACTATGGGCTGCATTATCAATTTTATGACATTTTATAAATTATATAAATTGCATTATATAAATTATAATTTATATAAATATGACAATTTATATTCAAAGGATACAGGATGGGTTCACTGGGCAGAAAGATATGAGAACCAGGCACATATTATTTGATATTCAGAAAGAAAAGTCATTCAGGACTGCTACCAAAGTCAAGTCTTCAGATTCCCATTAGTGTCTGCATGGGATTCAGCCAATGGAATACTTAATATTAATTTTATTTCTTAAGAGGTCTATAGATTTTTTTCATAAGGAAATAGTACAAGTGTGAATGTGCTGGCTGCATTCAATACTTTATTTTTTTCTGCAAGAAGGTATCTAGTGCCAGTAAATGACTTACATGAGCTGTCTTCATTTCTGAGAAACAAAAGATATGCCCTTGTCCACTGCCTTTACATTTTTGTGTTGATTCATCTAATATTAAATCCACTGAGACCTTATTATTAATAGTCATCACACTTGGACTTCATTTATTTATGCTAATTTATTTCATGGTCTGTTGTTGGCATCTTTTCAAAGCACATTATTTCTAGCAGGCTGATATGGGTGGGTGAGCCAAGGGATAAAGAAATCAGCTATCACATATATCTCTGCTCATACAGAAAATTGGTGAGGTATGATTGTCTAGAAGTATGATATAGTAAATGAATGAGCACATTTAACCCCCCATGAGTTTATTATTCTTAAGCAGTCTCAGAAAGCCCTGAGACTTATAAATTAAATTAAATTTAAATAATTAATATTAAATTAATTGATAATTATGAATTAGTAATTAAATTTAATTATGTAAATTTAAAATTTAATTGTAGTTTCTATAAAATTAGTAGAGAATAAAAACAACAAAGTAATAAACATAATCTTTCCCAGAGAATCAATAGGTACATATTATTCTTCACATCATATCTTTGTGTGTAGTTATTATTATTATTACTACTGTTTCTTAAATTTCATCTATTATATTCTCTATGATTTCAAGCCCACTATCAGTCCCATCCATTCTAGAAGTTTCTCTCTGATGTAGTATAATTGTTATGGAATTAAAAGGTGAATAGAACCTTTTAGAAATCATTATACCCTCATTAGCTCAGTGAGTTCAGATAAATCATTAAACATTTTAAAATAAATTTTCTTTATTTCTAAAATTAATTCAGCACTGTTTACTTCCAATTTTATTGGAAAAAGTAATGCAGATATTTGTGATGTTCTTAACACACTGGTTGGCTGATTAACAATATCTTTGATGATTAATATTATCATCTCCCCAAGAATCCCTCTATTCTGATGACAACTACCTTATGTGTATCATTATTATTTCTGTTTAAAAGCAAAATAAAACAAAGCCCAGTCAATACAGGACAGAATTTAAGCATCTACAGAAGTCATATCAGTCTGTAGGAGGAGAAGATCAAGGACATAGGATGAATAGTACTAAAAGAGAATCTTAGTATGATAATATGTTTTGCAGAATCACCATCTGTATTAGAATTCTGGCTTTAAACACAACCATTTGTGTGACCATAGCCAAGCTATCTAACCCTTCTCTCTATGTTGATGATCCTAATCTTCAGTGTATGGGTGAAAATAATGTAATATAGTCTACTGAAAATAAAATTAAATCCCATATTGAAATAGATAGTATATTGTCTGCTGTTGGCTATTAGCCCTAAGTATTTTAGGCTTCATCAGTGAATTGCCCCTTTTCCTCCTTCCAGATAAGCTTACCGTGCTCTTGCTAGCATCCCTAATTTAGTTAAAGTTTATCTTTAACCTTTCCTTTCTGTTTTACCTTTAATTGTCTGAGTTCCCCAAGTCAGTCTTGATTACTTATATGTCAAAACTTTCTGGTAATTCTGGACTTTGTATTTGTAGTGCTTTGCATTTGAAGTGCTGTACTTGTACCTGCTTTTCTATGCTTCTAATGCTATGCTTCTAATATTTGGGAATTGATTAACTCTGAAATATATCTACTCCTGGGAATTGTTTATGATTACTTGACTCAGGCTTCAGTTGCAGTAGTTTCTAACACCCCAAAAAAGGAGGTCTTGCCGTAGGACTGTGATGGACCCAGGGTGAGGGGCAAAGCTATCCTGGCATCAAAATGGGACAGTCTAGAAAGCATAAATGTATGGTCATGATGAAAGCTGTTATGACTTAAGACACAGGACCCCCATGGCGAAGGACAAGCTGAATTGACCTCAGGACTTAGTCTGGGATTTATGGTAAAAGCTTTGATTGCTCTCAGAACACAGAGAGCTAAATGTTGGGTCTTTTTTTCTTACTATGTTTATGCAAACAACTGCAAGTATTGATAACATAAGAAACTAGAGGGAAAGATAAAAAGCAAAGTAGGTGTCCCTAGGAGGCTGAGTGTCTCCTTGCTTTAATCTCCCCAAGAGAATTTTCTATGCTCTATCTATGTAAATGATCTATGTAAATTTCCACATGTAAATGATTACTCACACCTATGTCCTTACCTCAACCCCCCTCATATGTTCTATAAGCTGCTCTTCATTGAATGGGCCATTTTCCATTATATACACAATGGAATACTATGCAGCTGTTAGGAAAGGTGAAACCTTGAAATTTGCATATAAGTGGATCAACATAGAAAGTATCATGCTAAGTGAAATGAGTCAGAAAGAGAGGGACAGACATAGAATGACTGCAACCATTTTTGGAATATAAAGTAACATAATAGGAGAATAACACCTCAGGATAGTAGAAATAAAGGCCAGGACAGTGGCCCCATGGCTTGAAAGTTAATCTCATGTGCTACAGGAAAAGGCAGGTGGGATGGAGAAGAGAACATTAGGCAAATGGTGGTTGGACGGATCACTCGAGACGGTAGATGCGTGCTGAAAGTAGGCTATAGACCAAACATGATGGCTGCTTAGTGCCTATGTTGCAAACCCAAAAGGAGAGAGAAAGAGGGAATATGTCTGCCACAGAGGTAGGAGGTGGGAAAGGATGGGGGTGGCAGGAGGGACACTGGGAACATTGGTGGTAAAGATTTGGCACTGGTAGAAAGATGGGTACTAGAACATTGTTTGATTAAAATATAATCACAAAAATTCGTAAGTCTGTAACTATATCTCATGAAGATTCATTAAAATGATTTTTTTAAATGAGCCATTTTCACCATCAGGCTGTGGTCCCCTGTTTCCTGTCTCTCTCCACTGAGGAGCCCTGGGGAGGATGGAAGGCAGCTCTGGGCGACCAAACACATGCATCCTCACAGCACCCATAATTTACTTTGTGAACTCACAGTCTAGCATACTGAAAATTAGAAACAGTTGATTTTATTTTTTATAATAATAACAATGATCATTTTTGGTACAATTTGGTTTATGAGTGAGGGTCTGCTTAAACCAACTGTTAAAATGATCATTGGAAAAGCATAAGCTTTGGATTTCCCTGGAGGACTTGCTTTCATGTTTCTTCCCCAGGAGCTAGTCTTTTCTGCCACAAATACACAGGATAAATGAATTACATATCCCATTAACAGGGAAAAGATTGTTTTCCACGGGGAGATAGCTTTGAAAACCACAGAGACTAGACAGTCCTATAGTCAAAGAAGAAAACTATAGTGTGCTACAGAGGCATTAAAGGTGAAAAAACAGAGTCCTACTGTGACGAGGCACTGAGTAAACACAGAGGAGGTCTAAGAGTGTACACAATTAGCAAGAATTTCCAAGGTAGTCACAAAAGGGGTTATGAGCAATAGAAACAGGAACCATGGAATAAAGGAAGACTGCTAGGGAAGATTTTTGAATCACCAAAGATCAAAGTTGAATCATTGACCCTGAAGTCTTAAGTATATAGGCTTGACTCCAATTGACATGTAAAACTTGAAACAGTAGGAAATTTTTTTAAAAAGACAATAGATTAGAAAATAAAATTATCTTAAATGAAATCCAACATTAGAAGTAAATAAAAAAGATTTAAGCGATTCATATTAATAATGGACATGGGACTATCAGAATAGATGGTCAGGGAAAGCCTCATTAAAGATGTGATATCCAAAGTGAGAATAAAATGATAATAATAGTCAGCTAAGTGAATATTTAAAGAGTGGGTATTTCTGGCATAAGAAAAGAGGATGAGGTCGATAAGTAAAACAGTGAAAAAAGTGGTACATTTTTCCAAAAGTAGACTATAGGGAGGAAGTATTAAAAGCAAAAGGAGTTTAAATTTTATCTTAGGGAGCTGGAAAATCATGGGAATCTTTTAAGAATGGAAATAATGGGCTAAAGAGAGTGCAGCACTAGGGCACTTGATGTGGCCAATCTGGGTTGTATCCCCAGCACTCTATTTGGGCCGTTGGGACCCCCAGGAATGAGTCATGAGTGCAGTATCAGGAGTAAGCCCTTTGCACCAGTAGTTGTGGCCCAAGAACCAAATATTAAAAACAATGGAAGTGATTTCATTGGCATAAAGAGCTTGAACAATAAGTGTCACAATGGATTTTAATGAAACAAGTGGAAACAGAAAGATCAATTGGGTTCAATCTCTGGCATCCTATATCCAAGCACTACCGGTAGTAATTCCTGATTACAGAGCCAGGAGTAACCCATAAGCATTGCTAGCTACGTCCAAAATAAAGAAATAACTTAAAATTGTCATCCTCTGCAAGGTACCTGGTCTTAATGTATACCATTTTATTTTTTTTTCTTTTCTTTTCACTTTATTTATTTGTTTGTTTTCTCATAATTTTTGCAGGGTGTGTTTTAGTGTTCAGGGTTTCCTCCTATCTCTATGACCAGGGATCACTCCTAGTGGGGTTCAGGGGGTCATATTGGTGCTAGGAATCAAACATCGGTTGGCTATGTGCAAGACAAGCATCTCACCTGCAGTACTATCACTCCTACCATATGCTACACCTTTTCTAATGCATATAGTGACTCCCTGCCTGCCTGCCAGGCACAACATAAGAATGCCACTCGTCAACTACCTCAAGCTCCAATGAGTACAGTTACCATTGAAATTTGTGATACAGGAACAGCCAAACCTACATCTACTCCCTAATTTGACTCCAAACCTTCAAAGTCTAACACATAAATGTAGCACAGGTATGGAACTGGTAGAAGTAAACAAGTGATGATTCTGTGGGAAAACACATACATACACATACCTCCAAAACTGACCTCAAAGACTTAGTAAGGTTTTGCTTGCCTACCATAATAATGGAAAACTTCTCTTTGAAGACAGCTAGAAACAGTGTATCACAAAATACCAGTCTACCCACATTAGAGTTATCAGACTTCTAGGAAGTCACTAGATGCAAGCAATCAACTTCCATATCTATCTACCAAAGATTTGTCTGATCTTCAAGGGGAATGCTATTTCAAATTTTACTGAGGTCAGAGATAACCATCATTAAGAGAACAATGAGACATATGGAAAAGTGTGGTCCGTGAGATATCCTGAGCAGATTGTGACTGCAAATCCCTTCTTCAGTTGAGCAAGTACATTACCCAGGCAGGCTTGTGCCAATTACGTACCTGAGAAGCAATGTTTGCACTTATCTCTCCTGTAGATAAGTTTATTGGGCTTTCATTATGTCTTGTTTTGTGTAGTAGTGAGAATTCAGCTCATACAATAATAAAAAATCCAGTGCCGATGGCATATACCCTCAGTTTACGTCCTGTAAACCTCCAATTACAATAACTATTCACCAGGAGTGGGTGGGAAGATTTTTTTCTTAATCAGTAGAACTAAACATAGAAAGTCAGCTATAAAAATATGGGGGAACTCATCTTGACCAATTTATCCAGAAAAAAAAGAAGAAGAAAACCCTGGAAAAAATCTCCATTGAAATGTGATTAAGTAATTACTTTATGAAGACTTCAAAGTAATAGTAATGTTGATGCTCAGTATTAAATTCAGTTTTCCGAACTTAAAAAATAGAATTTAATGGAAGAACTAATCAACAATGACTTATATAATATGAGAAAAATCTAAACAGAAATTATAGAACTGTGCATCTGAATTTTAAAAATACAATAGAACTGTACATCAAGCAGAATGGAAGAAGCCCAGAATTCAATAAGAAATCTGGAAATTAGGGTAGTAGAAATTATTACAAAAGAAAAAAATTCAAATTAAATATGTAATATTATAATATAATTGTGCATGGTTATGGAATAAACAGCAGTTAATTTATAAGGGTTCCAGAAAAAGAAAAGAGAAAGAGCCATAAATCTTACTTAAATGTATAATAGCTGGAAACTACCCTAAACTCATAAGAAAACAGACATCCATATCCATGAAGCTGAAAAATTATAAACAAAACAAATTACACACACAAAAAGGCATTATAATTAAAACAGGAAATATCAATGGTAAATGGTAAGGAAAATCCTTTAAAAAACAGCAAAAGTAAAAGAGTTACCTATAAGAGATTTTTTATAAAATTATAGCAGTGTATAGCACTGTCATCCTGTTGTTCATCGATTTGCTTGAGCGGGCACCAGTAACATCTTCTTTGTGAGACTTGTTACTGCTTTCGGCATATCAAATACAACATAGATAGCTTGCCAGGCTCTGCTGTTCGGGTGGGATAGACTCGGTAGTATGCCAGGCTCTCCAAGAGGGACAGAGGAATCGAACCCAGGTCGGCCGCATGCAAGTCAAATACCTTAACCGCTGTGCTATCACTCCAGCCATCTATAAAATTGCTAGTGAATTTTTCAGTAATATTCTATTGATTAGAGGGATTTACATGATATAGACAAGGTGTTAAATGGAAAATAAACATACATTCCACCAAGAATACTCTATCCAATTATGTTGTCATTCAGATCTGGTTGACAAGCTTTTCAGGCAAACAACGGAAATAAACTAGACTTTAACCATATTGATAATATAATGAGTAGTATATTTCTCTTGTATGCAGCAAGAGAAATATACTACTCATTATATTATCAATATGGTTTGATCCCTGGCACCAAATATGGTTCCCCAAGCCCAACCAAAAGTGATTCTTGAGTGCAGAGCCAGGGGTAATTCCTGAGCCCTGCTCAGTATGGTCCCCAAAAGAAACAAAACAAGATTGACATTGCAATAAATAATAAATACTAAGGAAATTTCTATAAAATGCAAAGAAACTCAACTTTGAAACTTAGAAAACCTAACAGAACAAAAACATAGTGGAGAAGGAAAGTAATTATGATGATGACTGAATAATTCCCAGACCCACTTGTTTTCAATTTATAAAAGTATTTAAAACTGTAAACTAGATGTAATCTCATAGTAACTTCAAAACAAAAATGATTAGAAGAAACAAACCAGATGAGGTTAATGGGAGTCAAATATGCAAGAAAGTAAGATATAAAAATACAGAAAATGATAAATGAAAAACAGGTGGAGTTTATTAACACCCAAAATGTATGCCACAAGAAAAAGTAATGCAGTAAGAAACTTTATATCAATAATATTCCTAACTGCTAATGGTTGCAAACTCATCAGTCAAAGGACATATAGTGGTGGAATGAATCAAAAAACAAGTCTATCTTTATGCTTTTGCAAGAGTACCATTTGAGTTTTAAATCTAATTAAAGTAAAAGATAGCAATTCTAGAAGCAAAGAGTAATTTGAGAAAGTTAGAGATGAATATCACTTGTATCACTTGTATCACTTGTCATCCCGTTGATCTTCGATTTGCTCGAGTGGGTGCCAGTAACGTCTCCATTTGTCCCTGTCGCGAGCTAGTGCAGCCCAATGATACCTGCTCACTCAAGGAACAGGAAGAGCCTCAAATCGTTCATTCAGAGATTTGACGAAGAAATCTGACCATCTAGTTGGTTGGCGCCCCGAGGTCTTCTGACATTACAGATGGAATCCAGTCTGTAACAGCTCTACTCCAGCGGTCATCTCTGAATCACATTACATGAACGGCCCATCTGATTTTTGATGCCTTGGCAAATGAGACATCGTCTCTAATTCTTGACCGTTGACGGAGGTCAGAATTCTGGATTCCTTCTCTCACTTGAGTGAGACATGATACTCCTAGCATAGCTCTTTTGATTCCTCTTTGGGATACCCTAACAGCGTTCTCATCCTTTTTACATAGGGCCCAGATCTTGGAGGCATATGTTAGTACAGGAAGAACGGTGGAATCGAAAAGATTTGCCCGGAGTCAGAGGTTCTTCGTTCTCTTAACCACTTCTACGACACTCTTTTTTTTTTTTTCATTTATTTATTTATTTATTTATTTTTTAAAATTTATTTATTTTTAATTAGTGAACCACCGTGAGGGTACAGTTACATATTTATACACTTTTGTGCTTATGCTTCCCTCATACAAAGTTCGGTAACCCATCCCTTCACCAGTGCCCATTCTCCACCACCAGTAAACCCAGCATCCCTCCCACCCTCCCCAATCCCATCTCCCCCCACCCCACCCTGCCACTGTGGCATGGCATTCCCTTCTGTTCTCTCTCTCTAATTAGCTGTTGAGGTTTGCCATAAAGGTGTTGAGTGGACACTGTGCTCAGTCTCTAGCCCTCATTCAGCCCACAACTCCCTTCCCCCGCATGGCCTTCGATTACATTATAGTTGGTGATCCCTTCTCTGAGTTGCCCTTTCCCCAGAATGTGAGGTCAGCCTCCAAGCCATGGAGTCAACCTCCTGGTACTTATTTCTAAAATTCTTGGGTGTTAGTCTCCCACTCTGTTATTCTATATGCCATAGAAGAGTGCAATCTTTCTATGTCTGTCTCTCTCTTTCTGACTCATTTCACTTAGCATGAAACTTTTCATGCCGATCCACTTAAGTACAAAATTCATAACCTCCTTTTTTCAAACAGCTGCATAGTATTCCATTGTATAGATGTACCAAGTTTCCTCAACCAGTCATCCGTTCTAGGGCATTCAGATTTTTTCCAGATTCTGGCTATTGTAAACAGTGCTGCAATGAACATACATGTGCAGAAGGTCTACGACACTCTTGAAGGCATTCCATGCTGCTCTCTTCCTCCTGCGCATTTCTGGCACCAAGTCATTCCTCACATTGATTTCTTGACCCAGGTCGAGCGACATAGCTGCTGCATTCAGAGATGTTCATTCTATTGAGAGCAAATGGAGCTTCAGGGACCAGTTCATTTTTCATGAACATGATCTTGTTGAGATTCAGCTGCAATCCGACCTTTCCACACTTATGGTCGAAGTCGGCCAGCATTTGTGCCGCTTGGCTAATGTTTGGTGTTATGAGAACAATGTCATCAGTGAAGCGGAGGTGGTGCAATTGCTGACCATCTATCTTCACTCCCATTCCTTCCCATTCCAGTCATTGCATGATGTTCTAGAGGGTGGTTCTGAAGAATTTCAGTGAAATGGTATCACCCTACAGAACCCCTATCTTTACATCAATGATCACTTCCTTGTAGCACGGTGAGATCCTGGTGGTGAATCCACAATACAGCTCGCAGAGGATTTTGATATACTGAGTTTGAACGCCCTGTTTGGCCAGGGCTTTGATGACCACCTCAGTCTCAACATAATCTAAGGCCTTCTTTAAGTCGATGAACGTTAGACAGAGCGACATCTTGAAGTCTCATGAAACTTCAATGAGCTTGGTCACTGTGTGGATATGGTCTATCGTGCTGAATCCCCTTCGGAACCCGGCTTGCTCGCATGGTTTTCCTTTGTCTAGTGTTCTGCCTATTCTATTCAGGATGACACAAGTGAACAACTTGTAGACGACAGACAGCAGGCAGATTGGGTGATAGTTGCTGATGCCGTGGATGTCTCCCTTCTTGTACAACAGAATGATCCTACTGGTTTTCCACTGAGATGGAAACTTGCATTCAGACAGGTAGCATGTGAAGAGTCGAGTCAGTTTATTGATGAGTACTGGCAGCAGATTCTTCAGGTGTTTGGGTCTGACCTTGTCCAGACCAGGTGCTGTACACTCCTTTACCAAGGAAATGGCATGTTGGATTTCAGAAAGGAGAACATTGGGAACAACATATTCATTCTGCGGAATTTGGTAAGTGGGCAGGTGGACATGGCTGTCAAAGAGATCTGAGTAGAAGTCATGAATAATCCTCTCCATTGCCTTTCTGGAAGATGTGATAGATCCATCAGGACATTGGAGGGCAGTCATCTTGGTCTTGTAGTTGGCAAAGGACAGGCGAGCATTGCGAATACTTCTCCCAGCTTCTGCTGCACTGGCCAACACTGCTGCTCTTCTCTCTTTGAGGTCTTCCTTTATCACATCTTTGCACAGCTTTGTGAGCTCAGACGTTAGATTGTGGTTGCCTAAGGCTTGCGCCAATGAGCTCGAGAGTTTCCAAAGACAGGCATCTGTTTGTGCCTTTCGCACTCTCGGCATTCTTTGCACAGTCATGGAGGTGCTGAACCAGTTGATCATATTCCTCATTGATGTTGTCAAAGACGGCATCTTCCCATGTTGCTGCAATAGTGCCAAAGAGCTCCCAGTTGGTGGTCATTCTGGGAGTTGCATTCTTAGACTTAAATTTTGCAGACTTCTCTCCCCACTCTGTGAAGCAGAATTTTGCATGAAGGAGATGGTGGTCCGATCCCATTTGGAATTTTGGGACAACAGCGACATTGGTCAGGCAAAACCTTCGATTGAATATGACGTGGTCAATTTTATTGTGGAACTGTCCACCAGGAGACTCCCATGTCCAGCGTTTAGATTCAACCTTTTGGAACTGTGAGATACCATGGATGGTCTTGGTCGACATGATGAATTCAGTCTCTCACCCTGATCGTTCCATTCTAGGCCATGTGTCCCAATGTAGGGTTCTTTGGGTGACCTTCTCAAACCTATATTGGCATTAAAATCACCAACAATGATCTTGTAGAAGGTGTGGTCTTCTTTATAGAATGTCTCCAGTTGCATGTAGAACCTCTCAATTTCTTCTTCATCATAGTTGGAAGTTGGCACGTAGACGACGAAGATAGAAACTGCTGGCAGTGAGCCACATCTATTCAAGCATAATCATCCAATTCGGGTTGTTAGGCATTCGAATGAATCGATGCTCATAGCCAAGTTTGTGTTGACAAGAACACCAATGCCACCAACACCTCTGTTGTCATATGTTCCGAGGAACAATTCTTCTCCAGTGTCAAAAATGGCGTGATGTGATTGATGTCTCCTCATTTCGGTCAGACCAGTGATGTCGTACTTGATCTTCTGAGCTTGCACCATCAGGTCCTCGATGGATGCCTCTGATGTCTGCATATGTGCGTTGAAATTACAGACAATCATTTCAGTCTTTCTTCGTTTTGGCAGTCTAGTTTGTCCCCGAGATTTTTTCAGCCTCTCCTTGCTCATCTTTCTTAATGCTGCCGTATTGGGGGCTCTTTCGATGACAGGTGAATGAGGCCAATTGTTGTTACTATTGTTGGCATATCGAATACACCACGAGTAGCTTGCTAGGCTCTGCTATTTGGGCGGGATACCCTCGGTAGCTTTTCAGGCTCTCTGAGAGGGACGAAGGCTTTTAGGGCAGCCTCCAATCTCCCTTAGAGTTGTTACCATGGTTCACACCAAATTTAAACCTATCAAATATGGTGTGGGAATAATGCGTATTAAGTGTCTTATGGTGTGTTGTGTGGCTGCTTCGCGGTCTGGAGAGTGGCCTGGAGCGTGGCGGTGGCTGGGTAGTGGATGTAGTGGGAGATGAATATATTCATGTCACATAAAAGAGATTTCAAACTAGAGAAAGATTAAAAAAACAGACAGGAACAACTGTTATATAATAAGTAAGGGATCAATCCATCTGAGTTCTTTTTTTTTTTTTTTTTTTTTTTGCTTTTTGGGTCACACCCAGCGATGCTCAGAGGTTACTCCTGGCGGTGCTTGGGGGACCATATCGGATGCCGGGGATCGAACCCGGGTCGGCCTCGTGCAAGGCAAATGCCCTACCTGCTGTACTATCGCTCCGGCCCCCATCTGAGTTCTTAATACTCATTAATCTACATGCAGAAACAGAGCATCAAAATACATGAGATAATTGTTAATAAAGTTAAAGAGAGATATAAATACAAAACTGTAAAAAGAAGGAAATTCAACACCCCAATCTCATCAATACACATACCAACCAAACAGAAAGTCAGCAAGGAAAATAGAGTTTTAATTAGAAATTAGACCAAATGGTTTTAATAGATATTTACAGGGATATCCACTCAAAAAAAAAAAGGCAGAAGAAGCAATAATCTCAAGTAAGCATGAAACACTTTTGACTTTATATCATATCTTAGAACATAAAATACGTACATAAAGGTTGAAATTAAATCATTTTCATGAAAATGTAATAAAAAGCTAAAATATTACATATGTAGACATTAACTATCGGGCCAATATATTAGGATCTTAATATTAAGGTGAAGAAAATTATTTTTATAGACAAAAATGTAGTTTAATTATCAGAACATGTGACATACAGTGAAATCAGTGTGAAGAAGAAAGTTCATAATAATACAGATATGTACCAGTAAACTGGAAAGATATTGAATAAATAATCTAAGCTTGGACCAGAAGGCAATTGAATATGCCAGAGCACATCTTTGAATGCTGGAGGCCCAGGTTCATTCCTAATGACACATAATTCCCTGAGTCTCCCCCAAATAATGCACCAGAAAACAATGCTAAACACTGCCAAATGTGACTAAACAAAGCAATCAGATATTTCATGTAAGGAACTAAAAAAATGAACACATTTGGATCCAGATATGGCTCATTGGAGTGTAGGCATTGCATACAGCAGCCCCCCTTTTGATCCCTGTACTCCAAAGTCCTCCAATTACTTCCAGAACGGCCTCCAAGCACTGTAAGGTATACTCCTTTGAAAAATAACAGAAAATAAAACTAAACTCAGTAAGAGGAAGAAAACAATAAAAATTACAGTGGAAATAAGATATAAATTTTAAAAGATAATACAAAAGAGGGGCTGGAGCGATAGCACAGCGGGTAGGGCGTTTGCCTTGCACGTGGCCGATCCGAGTTCGAATCCCAGCATCCCATACAGTCCCCTGAGCACCACCAGGGGTAATTCCTGAGTGCAGAGCCAGGAGTAACCCCTGTGCATCGACACGTGTGACCCAAGAAGCAAAAAAAAAAAAAAAGATAATACAAAAGAGCAATGAAATCAAGACCCTATGCTTCTAAATATTTCTTAACTCCTTAGCTAGACTAAAAAATAATATAAAACTCCTATCAATAGGATTATATGAAAAGGGAGCATTTATAAAACATAACACAAAAATACAAAAGATGTGATAAAATTATTATGAACAGCTTTATGCCATTAGATTAGAAAACAGAATAAATAGAAAATTCTTAGAATCATAAAACTTCCCAAGATTATATCAGTGAAAATAGAAAACCTAAAAAGAACAATTTCAAGTCAGGAAAATAAAATGGGAACCAAAAGTCTCCCTCAAATGAAAATTCCTTGTAGGACCAGAAGCAGCCAGTTTCACTTGTAAATTCCACCAGACATTCAAAAATGATCTATTACCTTTCCTTCTCAGATACTCCCAAATTGAAGAGGGAATTCATCCAAATATTTTTATGAGAAAATCTTTGTTATTACCTTGAAAACAAAACACTCTGCCCTCATCTCAAAACCAAACCAAAGCAACTATAGACTAATACTCCTGAAGAATACAAAAGTAAAGAAGCACAAAATTCTTAATGAATCAAATTCAACGATAGTTTGAAAAAGTCATACATCATAATAAAGAGAAATTCCAGTGATACAAGTTTCTTTTACCATATGCAAGTGAATGAACATAAGAAATACCACCAATAAAAGAAAGATTATAAAATAATGTAACTGTCTCAATAGGCTTAGTTTAAGCACTTAACAAGATTTAGCATTCATTTATAATTAAAGAGAAAAGTTCAAACAGAATGGCATAGTAGGATTATTTTTCAATACAGTAAAGGGCAGATTAAAAAACCCACAACTAACAACACATATAATAAAAAATAAAGGTTTACCCTTAAAATCAGGTTTAAGATAACAATATCAATCTCACCAGTATTATTCAACACAACAAGATAGTATTAAAAGTTATAGTCAAGAAATTAGGCAAATGAATAAATAATTACAAAGTGGGGAGAAAATAAATCTAATACTTTTGCCAGTAACCTGGTATTATATGAAGAAAACTAAAATATTCACTACAAATGAAAGAAATACTAACTTACTACATCAAAGTTGTAGGGGAAAATCAATGTATAGAGTGTATATGCATGCTAATACTATATGTATATAAAAATACTTTCAGCTACTCAACTTTTGGAAAAAGTAAAATATTTCATTTTGGGACATAGTGAATTAAACTAGAGAATATTTAGTTTCTATTTATACCTGATTGCATCAAATAGAACGGGTTTGTATCTTGGAAACTCCTACTCAGACAATAAATACAGAAAGCCCTGGGTAAAGTGAAACTTTAGATGAGACAATCCTGCACTTGATACAACTCTGCAGGAACTAGCTGGAGACTTCCTGTTAACAACACACCTTCCACTGGCAAGCAACCGAATCCTTCCTAGAAGCAGGATCTGAACAATCATGCTTACAATGATTGACTGAGGATGATAAGAAAGGAAGGATGTTTGTGAGAAAATGAATCCGCCTTAATATTATATGGAGTTTGAAATATAAGGGGCAGGTAGACATACTATAAAGAGCTGAGAAACTAAAAGAGATTATGCCCAGCAACTAAAATAGATTATACCCATCTGTAACAGTAGTTGGGCTAGAGCAATAGCACAGCAGTAGGGCATTTATTTGCCTTGCACTCGGCCAACCTGGGTTTGATTCCTCCACCCCTCTTGGAGAGCCCGGCAAGCTACTGAGAGTTATCTCGCCCACAGGGCAGAGCTTGACAAGCTACCCATGGGGTATTTGATATGCCAAAAACAGTAACAACAAGTCTCACAATGGAGACATTATTGGTGCCCGATCGAGCAAATCGATGAGCAACGGGATAACAGTGACAGTAACAGTAGTTTGGAAATCATTTCAATAACTTTAAGATCCAGGAACAGTCTTAGTCCTCAGACTTATCTTCATATATTGTAGCCTTTATTTATAACATTACTTGGTAGTTAACTGAACTTTAAGACATTCTGACCATTAGAATATATGCCAAGAGAAATTATAGACTCCTTTACAACTTGAACAAGAAGTATAAGATATTCAAATTTAAGAAACATGCCATGAATTCAACCTTTAAATACATTAATTGCTACTTAATGTATTTAAATTAAGTACATACTTATGTCCTGCTGCTTTTCCATTGGGACGGAACTGTGCATTCAGACAGGGAGCATGTGAAGAGCCGAGCATGTGTATTGACAAATACTGGGGACAGATTCTTCAGGTGTTCAGGCCTGAGTTTGTTGGGACCAGGTGCTGTACACATCTCTATGAACGAAATGGCATGTCGGATTTCGGAAAGGAGAATGCTGAGAATGACATATCCATCCTGCGTAATTTAGTATGTTGGCAGTCGACATGGCTATCAAAGAGATCTGAGTAGAAGTCATGGATAACCTTTTTCATTGGTCTTCTGGAAGATGTAATAGATCCATCAGGATGTCGGAGGGCAGTAATCTTGGTCGTATAGTTGGTGAAGGACAGGCAGGCATTGTGAATACTTTTCCCAGCTTCTGCCACTTCAGCCAACACTGCTGCTCTTCTCTCTTTGAGGTCTTCCTTTATCACTTCTCTGCACAGCTTTGCAAGCTCAGACATTAGCTTGTGATTGTCTGAGGCTCGCGCCAAACCATGTTGGCAAATGAGCTCGAAAGTTTCCGAATACAGGAGTCTTTTTTGTGGCATTTTCACTCTCAGCATTCCTTGCAAAGTCATGGAGGTACTGAGCCAGTTAATCGTATTCCTCATTGATGTTATTGCCACAATACTGCAAAAGAGGACAGGCAATAGTGCCATCAGGACCATTCTGGTGTACAAGAAGGGAGGCATCCACAACATTGGCATCTATTGCCTGATCTGTCCGTTGTCTGTCATCCACAAGTTGTTCATTAGAGTCATCCTGGAAAGTATTGGCAGAACTCTAGATAAAGGACAACCATGTGAGCAAGCCAGGTTCTGAAAAGGATTCAGCATGATCGACCACATCCACACAGTGACCAAGCTTATTAAGGTTTTGTGAGAGTTCAAGATGCCACTCTGTCTAGTGTTCATTGATTTAAAGAAGACCTTTGATTCTGTTGAGACTAAAGTGGTCATCAAAGCCCTAGCCAAACAGGGCATTCAAACTCAGTACATCAGGATCCTCTGTGAGCTGTATTACAGATTCACCTCTAGGATCTCACCATTCTAGAAGGAAGTGATCATCAACGGAAAGAGAGGGGTTCGGCAGGGTGATACCATTTCACCAAAACTCTTCAGTGCCACCCTCGAGAATGTCATTCCCATGGGATGGGAAAGAATGGGAGTAAAGATAGGCAGTCGACAACTACACCACCTCCACTTCACTGATGACATTGTTCTAATAACACCAAATATTAGCCAAGTGTCATGAATGCTGGTTGACTTTGACTGTGAGTATGAAAAGGCCAGACTGCAGCTGAATATCATAAAGACAATGTTCATGAGAAACAAACTAGTTCCTGACATTCCATTTGCTCCCAATAGAACAAACATCTCTAAATGCAGCAGTTATGTGTACCTGGGTCGAGAACTCAACATGAGGAATGATTTGGAACCAGAACTGCGCAGGAAAAAGAGAGCAGCGTGGAATGCCTTCAAGAGCATCGAAGAAGTGGTCAAGAGGATGAAGAAACTCCCATTCTGGGCACATGTTTTTGACTCCACTGTTTTTCCTGCAATAACATACGCCTCAGAGAACTGGGCCCTATGAAAACAGGATGAGAACGCTATTCCGGTCTCTCAAAGAGGAATCAAAAGACCTATGCTTTGAGTATCAAGTTTTACTGAAGTGAGAGAAGGAATCCAGAGTCCTGACCTCCCTCGACAATCTAGGATCAGTGACATTGCCTCATTTGCCAAGGCATCGAAAATTAGATAGGCCAAACACATAATGCAATTTGAGACGACGACTGGACCAGAGCCATTACCGACTGGATTCCATGTGATGTCAAAAGAACGCCTGGCCGCTCACCTATGAGAAGGTCAGACTTCTTTGTCAAGACCTTGAACCAATGGTTTGAGGCTCTTCATGTTCCTGGAGCAAGCAGATACCATTGGGCTACTCTAGCACGAGAGAGGGATGAATGGAGATGTTACTGGCAGCCACTCGATGAAATTGAAGATCAATGGGATGACAAGTGACAAGTGATGGAAGTTTAGAGAAATAGGATAAAGAGTTATGTTTTAGGGTGGTTAATTGTGATTTGAATTCATAATCAGAGGGTAGAGAGGGTTTGAAAATAATATGAAGAAAATTTCTTAAATTCTAACATAATGAAGTAATTGTTTCCCTCACAAAGATCCCAGTCCCCAGTTTCCTTGGAAATCCATGCAGATGTCTTTGATTATATGACCTAGCACCTAATTTTATTTCTGCCAGCTCTACCTTTTGATTTGTATCCCTTTACACAGAAAAATCCATATAACATATTTTGACTGTGCCATCTTTTAATATAAGGTAAAATATCCTACACTTTCTTCTTATTTTTCTGGAAATTACATGTCTAACAGCAATAGATTTGGTTTCTAACAGAAGTCAGCTTCATCTTGCTCTGCAATAGTTTTGCACTCAGGGGTGAAAAAAAAAGGAATTATTGCAATGACAAATTCAACAGCACAGACTATTAGCAGCTAAGTTTAGACTAAGTCTTTACCCTAGTTACTATGTTTAGACTTTAGAATGAAAATATTATTTCAAGATGGGAGAGAAATGCTCACCATGCTTCTCACATGGGAAAGAAACAGTTGCTAAAAGAATTTGAATTTTTGGTTATGAATACAATGCAATTATTCTAGTGAAAACATCAGCTGGAGTGTAGTACTTTTCTAAATATAGGAGCCATTTAGGCAGTTAGGCTGAAAACTACTTCAGTGCGATTTTTCCTCCCCAAGACAGATTCCAACTGCCCTTAACAGAGTCAACCAAATGGAAGAAATTCAATACTCTTTATCAATCACTGAACAAATATTTATCGTTCAGATACCGCTCATTGCCTGTTCCTGCTATTGACATCTTAGTGATCTTCAAGAAGATATTTCTTCCTCTTTGATAACACTCATTTCCTAAAACAAAGGTGTCTGTCTAGGAAAACAGGAGTCCATTTCAGATAGCAAATTTTAGTGCTTGGAATAATAGTACAGTGGATATTGCGGCAAGTTGCCGACCTGGGTTCAATTCCTGGCATCCCATATGGTCCCCTAAGCACCACCAGGAGTGATTCCTGAGTATAGAGCCAAGAGTAACTCCTGAGCATTGCCAGGTGTGCCCCAAAATAAGAAACAACAACAACAAAACATATTAAATTCTATGGGCTAGAGTGATGGTACACAGATTAAGGCACTTGCATTGCATTGCTGACCCTCCTTTGATTCCTAGTATAGCAGATGGCCTGTCAAGAACTTCCTGGAATGATCCCTGATAACATACCCAAGAGTAGTGCCTGAACTTTGCTGGATTTAGCCCAAATAAGTCATATAAACTTTAAAAGTCAAGTTCACTTTGTAGAATAAGCAGAGACTACTTAGCCAAGAGGGCTGAAGTCAAGCAGATACAGATTTAACTATTTGGCATATTTCCTTTGCACCAGGTATGAACCAAGGTACTTTAAAATTTTTGTGTTTTTCTCTTTAATATACAAAATCCTATGAGATTGGATTTGCAATCAGATTAACTGAAAGGTCAGATGTCAAAAACATGTAATCTGCAAAGCTCTTTAGCCCTGGGTAGGGTTACATTAATTCTGTATCTAAAAACTTTCTTAAACATTTTTTGTGATATACCACAAACTTTTCTCTACTTATAGAGTAAATTAAGCCATGAGAACTTCTCATGAGAAATTCATTCCTTTCTGTTTTAGTCTTTCTATTTAGTCTTTTTGAAATAAAACATTTCAAAATTTTAAATGTAGAATATACTTAAGAGTCAGCCTGAGTTGGAATTCCAACTTTGTGATAATTCATTTAAATTGTCTGAGCTATAGTGTCCCATCTATAAAATGAAGAGAGCAGTGCCGCCTACATCTGTAAGAATTTAATGAGTTCATGTGTTTAAATTGTTTCCTTCATTTCTTTACATTCATTTTGAGTTCACATATTAATTTTAACAAAAACTCACTGATAGTTCAAAATATTAGAACATAGTGCCAAGATAAATATCTAGTCTTTGAGGTGGTAAAATATAATCTAAAGAAAGCAATCTCCTAAACAAGAGCATTAATATGTTATGGGTTATGTGTGAAAACTTTTTGTTCACAAATCAATCTATAGGCACTCATGTAACTTCCAGGTTCCTTTTAGTTTGTATCTTGCTTAATTTCTCTTAAGTATAAACCCTTAATGTTAGTCTAAAGAGAATCAGAGCAATAGTACAGCAGGTAGCGTGTTTGCCTTGCATACAGCTGACCTGGGTTCAATCCTTGGCATCCGACATGATCCCACAAGCACTGCCAGGAGTAATTCCTGAGTGCTGAGCCAGAAGTAACCCCTGAGCATCGCTGGGTGTGATCCAAAACATTAGTCTAAGGAAATATTCAGAAGTGACTGTCACTTTTAAGACATTTAGAAGTGAATATATTTTTCACAGTTTCTCTTTTCCTATCAAGGCAACCCAGAAAGCCAGTTGGAAAAGTGGTATCTTCCTAGAATTATACAGCTTCTTTCAGTCTGGGTCCCTGCGTGACTTTTTTTGGTGGAGAAATGTCTCCCACTCACTGTTCCAGTGATATGAGTGTTAGAAATAGGACCTACGCAATAGTACAGTGAGTTGAGCACTTGCCTTGCTCAGACAGCCAACCCAGCTTTAATCCCGGCACTACGTGTAGTACCCCAGGCCTGCCAGGAGTGATTGCTGAGTGCCAACCCAGGAGTAAGACCTGATCACTGCTGAGTGTGGCCCCAAATAAAATAAGGGGAAGAGAGAAAAAGAGAGAGAGAAGGAGAGAGAGAGAGAGAGAGAGAGAGAGAGAGAGAAAGAGAAAGAGAGAAAGTCTAGTTATATGAAATCACTGAAACTTAGGATCCATGTAAACAACATATAGACTCTTCTACTTTCTTTATGCCCAATGGAAGTCTGTGGAGAATACTGAAGGGACAGAAATGAAGGCATTCTGCCTACAAAGTCTAGTTTCTTCTGTAGTATACACCTATGTACTACCGGGATCCCTGGAATATTTGGGGACTAGCAACTATCATCTAAGCAGAAATAATAACAGAAGGGAAATTTTTAAACATGTAAATTTGCATAAAATAGAATTCAAGGAGTTATAACTGGAAGAGAGTTAAATCTGCATACTATAGTAGGGGAGCCTCAGCGAAAAATGACATTTCAGTGTCATTTTTGATTCTCCTGGGAACAGAGAGAATAAGAAGGATACAGACAGAATTCCAATGAAGACATTCTTACCTAACCGGCTAATTTTATCTGTTTGTCTCCAAGTATGAATAAGAAGAGAAAGTTCATTTTCATATCAGGTATTTGTGTTTGCTGTTATACAAACACAAATTGTAAACTTGCAGTATCCATTCATTCTGACTTCCAGTAGCATTTCAAAGATGAAGTTGCTAATTATCCAAAATGGCTTCCTATATGCAATGTCCATATTCCACTTGCGTCTCCCTTATCCCATAAACTCATTTAATGTATGAGTTTAATTACATGGAGCTAGATCCAGGGTCTCAGAGGTGAAAGGCTAACCAGAACATTAAATTCCGAACCACTTAACAGCTTCCATCACTTGGCAGAACTGTATTTTAAAATAGTGTTTGAAATATATTTAAACTGAAATAAATAAAACATATTTTCCTGTAAATGATGCCAAGTCTTGCCAATTAAACTCAGATCTATTTAGAAAAAAATCTTTAGCTCTCAACAAATGCTGGCTGCTTTTTCCCACTAAAAGCAATTCTGAGCATTCATGCTCGCACTTTTTCCCTCTATCATTATGCCGTGTTCTTCTTGTTAATATTTAAAGCTTCTGAAACTGTTTTTCCCATATGCTTTTGAACTAGAATTCAAAACTTCAGTTTTTCATTTTTATGAAGTTTTGTAAAAGATAATCTGATTAACACATAATACTACTAATATTTACAGACTTCAAGTCTTCACTAAAGAACAAAAAAGATAGTCAGAATCTTCATCATACTATTCACCGTAAAACATGATTAGCAATAACCATAGTTTTAATGTGATATGTTAGGTGCTTTTCTTTGTATTTTACATATACCATTTTTTTACACAGAGAACTACATTATGATTATGTTTACATGAGGATATTGAGTATCAGTGGTTAAAGAAACTTGCTCTAGATTTCAGAGATTTAAATATCTAAGCTACAATCTGTATCTATATCTATTTAGCATTAACCAAAATCACTAATCTGATATGCTTCTAAATTTTAAAATGAATTTAGTTGATCATATATTTAAAACCTCAAAACATATATATTAGTCTTTTACAGTTTCTATAGACAGCTTAAGACTAATATTTATAATACTTAAAACCTCAAAACACATATATTAGCAGTAATAGATTGAATAAAAAAGATGACTATAATCCTTGAGTTGTGAATCATGCTTTATGGAATGAAATTATATAGTAATAAAATCAGACCTCTTTTCTCTGACTAGAGAGCCAGATAAATATAGGATATCTCAATAACTGAACACAGAGCAGTAAAGAAGAAACATCTTCTCTATCTTGATACCACAGGATAAACCTGGCTAGAATTTAGTTTGCTAGGTCTTAGAAATGGCTGGGCATCTTTAACAAATTATTGGAATACTTCTGGTCAAAGTTAAGTTTCATGAGGTCTTTCCTTTAATTAAAGGCACAAAAAAGATGAACCCAAAATAATTTCAAAGTTACCAGAGAGAGAATGAAGTTAGACTAGAACACAGATTTTTTTTACAATTTTCTTAAATTTATTACCAGGCAATAAAATTAGGACATTTTGTTTTCTTAACGTTTATAATATTTCACTCATGGAAGAAAAATTATAAGCTTATACTATGCCTTGTTCTAGTTCCTACAGAAAGTTTACACATCAGGTTGGACCATCCTTTCATTAACTTGCTTCATTTTAGCCACATTGGACTTCATTTATTTTTTAATAAAATTCTTTGTGCCTCAATGACTTCAAACAGTCCCTTTTATTTAAATAATCTACTCTTTACTCCCCACTCTATACTTTCCAATTTATTTAATTTTTCATTAATTTTTCTAATCTTTTAGTAGTGGCATCTTTTCCTTTAGAATCTTTCCCGCGATTGTAGCTTTATACCTGTGTGTGTTTTGTTACTGGAGAATAGTTAAATAAGGCCTGACTCCTCTACTAAAGTGGTATTTTGCTGCCTATTTAATATATAATACTAAACATCTTGCTTGAAATGAGTAAATTAACATTCCAGATAGATCTTGGGATCCAAGGACTTCATGTTCTAACAGTGTATAACAGACTGAGAAACATTCCTCCCTCTCTCACATTAGAAAATCATGCGGACCAGTGACCATTTGCCACATATCGGAGCAGGAGACTGACCAGAATTGGCAATGCTGTGAAGCTTCAGACTGCAGGACTCTGCAGAATAGATTCCTTCAGAGTCTCAGCTATGTAGGCACTTTGTGAGAGTGGTCTCAGAAGCAGAATGTCAATAGTACCACAAGCGATGAATGAATTATTTTCCTGAATGTATCTGAAACACCTCCCTTGAACTCCCCAAACACAACTCTCTTAGATCGTGAATAATCTACATTTTCTGTGTGGCAGATTGAGGTTCATTCATTTAACATTTCAAGAGGAGGAACATGTCAGTTTCTCCAGTAGCCCAAGTCAAGGAAGTGGACCTTTAAAGGAAAAAACTCAGTCATTGATGACTCATGGCCAGAAATTAAAGTGTAAATGTTGACTCTTTGCTCATAAATCACATTCTTCTGTGAAAATAAATGATAAATATTGCTTTGGGATTTCAACACTTAACATTTGTTCCAAGTTCTTGTTTCACTGTATCTTATTATGTTATGCATAATAATTTATTATTCACAATAAGATATGAGTGAATAACAATTTATTATTCACAGTAAGACATTCTATAGCACTGTAGCATTGTCACCCCGTTGTTCAATAATTTTGCTCAAGCGGGCACCAATAACATCTCCGTTGTGGGACTTGTTGTTACTGTTTTTGGAATATCAAATATACCACGGGTAGCTTGCCAGGCTTTGCCGTGTGGGCAGAATACTCTTGGTAGCTTGCTGTGCTCTCGAAAGGGATGGAGGAATTGAACTCGTGCAAGGCAAATGCCCTACCTGCTGTGCTATAATGATAGCACAGAGATAGAAGACATTCTATACTGTTCTATGTTTCTAGAAGTGTTTCATAATTTACTGAACCTCAATATTAAAATAATGTATTACTGCTTATCGCATGTATAGTCATAGTTCTAAACCTTCCCATCTATTCCTTGGGAATCATAACAATGAAACCATTTTGCAATGTTTGGATATTATATACATTGAACAGTACACCCTACTTTGCTTCCTAGAGTAATATGTAAAATTTCCCTGCTTTTAAAAAAATAGCTTTAAAAATTGGATTTGTGACTATATCCAGCTGTTTAAGGCTTACTACTGGCTGTGTACTCATGGAGCACTCCTGGCAGTGCTTAGAAGACATACATGGTGCTGGGGATGTATATAATCCTGGTCTGCCACATATAGGGAAATTGCCTATCCATTATACTGTACTTTTCCACCAAAATTTCAAAAATATTTGGCTATAGTTGCTAGCAAAGGGGCAAAACAAGGTTCTCAGTCACCAGATTCTCTTCACTAAGCTAATGCAAGAAAAATCTAATATCTTCATTGCTTTTTAAGTTCCAAGCCTTTCATTTCATTTTCTTGTCCCTTAAATTATTACCAATTCATTTTGTTCATTTTCAAAAATGCTTTTATAGGTCCGTTACCTTGTACTTAAGTTCTCCCCCAAGTCCTTAATGCCAACAACATCTGTCAGTCCTGAAAGTCTTGCTGGCTAATCTACCCAGAATGCTAATGTAGTTCTGTCAGATATTTGGTGACTCATGACCAGATCTTGTTCCTTTAGCTCAAAACTGACAAATTAAAAAAAGGACTAAATGAGAATTCTAGAAACAGGGACAGCCTTATGTTAGGTATAATCATATTTCTGTAGAGTCTTATTTTTAGTGATGCTCCTAACTCTTTCTTCTTCCAGCCCACTCCCTTTATCCCTTAAGTCTTACCAAGGACCTTTGAATGAAGTTTTTCCTCATTCTTCTGAGTTATCTAACTCATACCCATGAAGCATTTCTGAAATCTATATTTTTGGTGTAGTTCTCACTTATGAATGCCATATCTGTAGGATCCATACTGGGCATCCCCATCTGGATGCACTACCGCCATTGGCAATTAAACTTTAAAAGTTGAATTTGTCATTCTCCTACAACAAACTCCCTTCCCACATTAATTATTTCAGGGATACCACCGTTGTCTGCCCAGATCTACTTTCTTACATATCTTTAATATTGAATTAGTTGACTATATCTTGATATTTTTATATTTTCTATCCATCTATTCTATATTTACATTTATCTTCTGCTGTTTTTATATTAAGGGATCACGGATCACCACATCCAGTAATGTTGAGAGGCTATTCCTAGCTTTCTGCTCAAGAGAGACCCCTGGATGTGCTCTAGATCTATATGTGATGCTTGTGATCAAACTAGGTTAAGTCTCATGCATGGCAAGTGCCTACCCTCTCCCAACTGTTATCTCTCCACAGGCCCCTCCTGCTACTTCTTATTTTCAGTCATTAAAAATCTCACTTTGAATTTTTATGAAGTGCTCAAAAGTTTTCTCGCTATATCTGAATACATATTCTTCAACTGATTCTTCTCAATCTTCTGTAAAATATTTTCTTAAAAGAAAATAATTATCCCTCTGTTTAAAATGCTTTATAGTCTTATAATTATAACATGAAGATGTATTATTTTCTGTTTATTTCTATTTATGTTTATTTCTATTTTATTTTCATCAGTGCCTTTCCAAATTTTACCCAACTCTTCTTTCCAGACTTTGTTTTCCCACTACTCTTCATGTATGAAAGAATGCTACCACTATGAACAACTTCCATCTTTCTTTCTTTTTTCTGAATGCATTATGCTTTTTTTTGCACATGAAATTCCCATTTTCTGTAAAAAAATTCATGGTTTTATATAAAACTGTTATTAACAAACCTCAATATCTATCTTAGGTATTTCTTCTTCCAGAAATACGCCTTTATTAGCCCATTTTTCTTTCAGAGTATTTTATATCTATTTTTCTTTCTTCCAGTGTAGCTTCTAACATATGTTTCATATTTTGTCATATTCATTTTAATCAATATTCTATATGTTTGGATTTAAATTGGAGAACTTTCTCAATCAGTGTAAGTGCTGTGATTTAAATTGCCCATTAGTAGAATTTTTGCCAATAATATTGATAGAATGTGTTAGTTCCTTCATAGATTATCTGCTGTCAGTTTCAAATTAATCAGAAATAGCTTCTTTCGTGTAGCAGTCCAGCTACTTGTGGGCCTTTCTCTGCCTTTTTTTCCCTATCCATTGTGTGATGCCAAGTTGGATTATGGAGAGTGAGATGCCTCCCTACTATAGATATGTAAGTATTCCCCTAGAGAAAAATTTGAGTTCTAGATCTTTTATGGCAACATTAAGTATCTTTCATGGCTTCTTTATTTAGACTACCTCCTCACATTTTTCAAAGATCTTATCATTGGCACATGTAACTTCCCTTGAGAAGATGTTACCATTAACACATATTACTTCCCTTGAGAAGAATGCTCTACCTGTACATATTTTACTATGAGCTAACTCAATTTATCCAAAAGTATCATTGAGTCATTAAGAATAATTGGAGGGGGCACACTGAGCAGTGTTCGTGGGCTTGGTCCTGGTGGGGCTCAAAGAACATATGTGGTGCCAGTAACTAAACCTGGGCCAGTTGTATGGAAACCAAACACTTTACCTGCTGTTCTATTGCTTTGACTCAAAAAGCACTATTGAATTATTAAAAACTGAAAGAAATTGCAATATAGGCATTTAATAAATGTTAAGAATATTTCTCTAATTTAAACATATTTTTTATGCAATCTGAAGAGAAACCAGAGTACATACTCCTTTAGCTATACTTACTTCTTAGTGAAATTTATATGTTCATCTATAGTTATTCCCTCCCCCCATACTTTATTTTTAATAAGGATTTTTAAACAGATGTTTAAACCACTATACCATGGCATATATATTCAGGCCTATTCATGTATAGTACTCTTAGTTCTTGATAGGGTAGGGTCATTTTACATTATCTTTTACTGGCCCTCTGATACACTGAGTTAAAAACCACCTGTAACAGGGGCCAGAGATGTGACTCAGCGGCAGAGTGTGTACTTGCATATATAATGCCTCAGGCTCAGCTCCCAGTACTGCTGCCCACTCCAATATATATATATGAATATATATATATATATATATATTTAGGGGGCTGGAGCAATAGCACAGCAGGTATGGCGTTTGCCTTGCACACGGACGACCTGGGTTCAATTCACAGCATCCCATATGGTCCCACTGAGAACCGCCAGAGGTGATTCCTGAGTGCAGAGCCAGGAGTAATCTCTGTGCATTGCCGGGTGTGACCCAAAAAGCAAATATATATGTATGTATGTATATATATACATATATATATATACTTATATATTTGGGTTGGAGTTTCTGAAAGCTGAGTCTCTTTCCTGTGGAGTTTCTAATTTCTTTGTAAATTAATCTAGTGTCCAATGGGATGGGCAATCTGAGAACCTTCCACTCAGTATTGAATGTAATTAAGTATGGTAAATTCAGGTTTCACCTGAAAGGGGTGGATGAGAGCCCTCCCCAACCCAAGGGACCCAGCCCTGGCAGTTGACCTCCACTACCCAACTGCCACCAAGCTCCAGGCTGCTTTCCACACGCATGGGCAGAACCTCACATATGAATGAGCATATTCCTGGACTATGGGGCTGCGAAGTGGCCACGCAACACATCATCATAGAGGGAAATAAATATATATGCCTCTCAGAGAGCCTGGAGAGCTACTGACATTGTCCTGATCACACAACAGAGCTTGGCAAGCTCCCTGTGGTGTATTAGATATGCCAAACACAGTAACAATAACAGGTCTCATTCCCCTAACCCTGAAAGAAACCTCCAATCATTGGGAATGACGAGTAAGAAGAGGCTGCTAAAATATCAGGGCTGGGACAAAGGACGAATGGAGACATTAATTACTGGCACTTGCTCAAGTAAATCGATGAACAACAGGATGACAGTGATACAATGAAGCATATTTTAAATATTTTTTCTTAGTATACCAACACAAATTAGAAGTGCAACAGAGTAATTTTAGCATTTTAAGAGGTATAGAAAAATATGAGATTTTTAGACACCTTTCAAATGATGCTACCTGGGTACATAATTTGCTACATAATAAGATTTAATCTATTTAAAAATCAATTCAGTTCAGATCAATTTCTATAGGCAATAAAATTTATTTTTCATTGTAATTTTGGAATATATTTATTAGCACGGCAGCACTGTAGCACTGTCATCCTATTGTTTATCGATTTGCTCAGGGGGCACCAGTAACATCTCCATTGTGCTGACCTGGGTTCAATTCCCCCGTCCCTCTCAGAGAGCCTGGCATGCTACACAGAGTATTTGCCCGCAGGGTAGAGCCTGGCCAGTTACCTGTGGCATATTCAATATCCTAAAAACAGTAACAAGTCTCACAATACTTATTAAAAAATAAAAATATTAGATTTGGCAGCAGAGAGACAATACAGTGGGTAGGGTGTTTGCCTTGCATGCAGTTAACCCTGGTTTTATCCGCAAGCCCACCAGGAGTGATTCCTGAGTGCAGAGCTGAGAGTCACTGGCTCTGCACTAATTTTTCTCAGCAGCAACAACAAATCGGATTCAAGATATAGTTTATCTAACATTTTGGCTTAAAGGAAAAAAAATTCTTCTTTATTGAGTGTGAAAAATAAATGCCACAGTCATGCAGGGCTGTGAAATTCCCCACCGTGGACTGTGTAAGCCCCTCATGAGAGCGGGGATGACATGTGAAAGGTGTTCGCCAGCTCTCTGGTTGGCTCTCTCGCTGCCCATGTTCAAGCCGCTTCTGCACCTGGGAAGGCTGTTGCCTTGGATGGATGAAGGAAGAATGAGTGCCAAGCTGGTTGCTGATTAGGTGGCATTTATTCAATCTCTCATCTCCCCCAGCTCTCTCTCTCTCCTCTCTCCTCTCTCTCTCTCTCTCTCTCTCTCTCTCTCTCTCTCTCTCTCTCTCTCTCTCTCTCTCTCTCTCTCTCTCTCTCTCTCTCTCTCTCTCTCTCGTTTTTCCAGACTTCTCGGCCATCTGCAGCCCATGAGCCTTTAGGTGTGTTTCTCCTCTCCTTAAACCTGCAACTTAATTAGCATCTTTAATTCTCCTTTAATTCTCCTTCCTAATATTTACCATTCTGTATGGACACAGTAATGGACACTTTTGGACTTGTAATGTGACTCTCCTGGGGACATCTTACCACAGACTCAGAGTACAGTTCTCAGGACAGATCAATCATTCCTAACCCCAGAAGCATTCCAAATCTGGTTAGTACTTTTCATTCATGATAGAATTTGTTCATGACCAAGCTCTTAACTTTTAGTTAAGCATTAGGGCAATTTGGCCAGGCCCATTTCCATGCCAGCGTAGCTCATAGCTCACTTCTTGCCCTGGGTCCATCCAGTCCCTTGTCTGGACCCTGCTTTGGGGGATCTAGGAAGTAAGGGCAATTGAGGCTTAAGTTGAGAGAGCAGATGTCCAGGAGGTATATTATCTGGAGTCAATCAAGTCCCAACCCACAGGCTTATCTTGTTTGTTTGTTTGTTTGTTTGTTTGTTTGTTTGTTTGGGACACACCTGGCAGTGTACAGGGGTTACTCCTGGCTCATGCACTCAGGAATTACTTCTGGCTGTGCCCAGGGGACCATATGGGATGCTGGGAATCGAACCTGGGTTGGCCATGTGCAAGGCAAACGCCCTACCCGCTATTCTTTCACTCCAGCCCCAGGCTTATCTTTTTAACTGTCTTCCTGTATCCATAAAAAAAAGCAACTACTCTGAAATAATAACCATGCAAAGAGCATTAAGGAAAAGAGAAAGATAATATTTACAAGTCAGAGTCTGATTAGGAGACAAAGGTAATTGACAGATTGGGGGCCAATCAACAAACACAAGCTTCCAGCCTCCAAAAACCAGGGAGGAAGGGCAAAACCAACCATTATCCTACAATTGGGGGGTAAGGGGCATTGGAGCAGGTTTGGGCCACATTTGATAGTACTCAGGGGTTACTCTTGGCACTGCACTCAGAAATCACTCTACGTGGTTTGAGGACCAATAGGGATTCCCAGGATCAAACCCCGGTAGGCAGCGCGGAAGGCAAGTGCCCTAATCCCCTGCTGCTGTCCTATCACTCCAGCCCCTAAAGAAAATTTTTCCCTAAGTATAATTATGATCCAGTGTGATCTTATGATAAATATTTAAAGTTGTAAGGACTTTTACTTGGGCTTGATAACAACAGATTTTCAAATGTCATTCATGTTCATTTCCTGTGATCTTAAGAATATTTCTCATATTGAGTGGGAATCTAAAAATATAATTCATCATTCAGAATATTTTACCACAAAAAATATTGAGCAAACCCAAAACCAAAAAAATGTAATTTAAGAAATGGTATTTCAATAATTTCTCTTTCAAAGCAATTTTGACTATCTAATCTGTGAGAAAATTAATCTTCCTTAGGACACTGATAAAATTAATAAACTAATAAATTTATAAGCCAATTTTTTAACATTTTAGAAGCAGTAAAGGGACACATTATCTTCCAAAGTGTACATGACAATTCTGTATAAAAGGGATAATAAATCTCTTTTATACCCATAAAGCAGATAGTTATGTAATCGTTTTCAATACAGTAAAAGTGAATAGAAATAAAAGAATGTGACACACTATAGTACTAAGCATGTAAGTTTTGGCTCATTCTCCATCCTGGATATTGGCTAGCATTTCAATCTGAAATATTTAAATGTACCTTTGGCTTTCTTCCTTACGGAGGAACCTATGTTTTCCTTGTCTCTCTCTCTCTATGTCTCTCAGTCTCTGTCTCTGTCTCTCTTTCTGTCTCTCTCCCCCAATACACACACACATACACACAACCCTCCTCTTCATATTCATCTGAATAAAACTATTTTACTGCATAAAATATGTGTACATTGAAATGAGTTTTTAGTTTGAATCTTTTATTTTAAAACTGTTAATAGATTAATGAACTTGTCTCATTTTAATCTATAAAATTTTAAAAATAGACCATATACAATCCTTAAAATAGTTTAGCATAGAACAGTGTTTGGAATATGCCAAATATGTATTTACTTATTGACTGATGAATGAGTGGTAATATTCAAGAAGAGAATTCTCTCAGATGTCAGCTGTGTTGAAATGTTATTGTTATATTTTCTACTACTGTAAAACTCTTATAAATTAAAAGAACTCTGAAATGCTTAAAAATATAAAAATGTTTAATTCTAAATTCATTCTTTAGAGGAATCTAGGCTAAGGAAAGATATTAATACTTATATATCTGTAGTAGGGTTCCTCAAATATTCATATTCTCTTATCTCAATTTTATGTCATATTGAGGCGATTATGCCATGTAAATGTGGATTAAAACAAAGTTTTAAAGCCTCTGGAGATTTTTCTTGAAAACTAGACAGTATAACTTTATTATAGATGGAAATGAAGCTCCTTAATTCTGACACATAAGAATTTTTTTTTTAGAGTGCATGAAAGGAAAGCAAGAGAAAACAAAACGTTTATATAAGAAAAAAATAGGAGGAGAAAGAGGGAAGAAAAGGAAGCACAAAGGAAGCAGTGAGAAATAAGATCTGATAACCTCAAAAGTTGCTTTTATTCTATGGCCAGATTTCCATTACTTCTAAAAATGATCAAAGAAACTTAGAGTTATCATACATAGAAAAATAGCTAAGTTTGGAATATTCCTCCACTTTCAGCTTTACCATACTTCACAGATAGATGATGCTTCTAACAGAAATGCATTTTATAGACACATTAAATTTTACTATAAGTAATATAGCAGGGTTTCAATTCCAGATTCACTTATACTGTGCTTTTTAGGGGAGAGGAATCTGCCTCAGACTTATAAACTCAAGTGTCCTAGCTAAAAAGCAAACTTTAGTTTGTAAATATCTTAACTAGTCCATTTGCAGTCCATGGTAACTTGATATTTAGGCATGCCCCTACATTTAGCTAAAGCTTCTTCACCGCAAAAAGACACAGTGACCAAAATACAAAGACAATCTACAGAATGGGAAAAAATATTCACCCAATACCCATCTGATAAGGGGTTGATATCAAGGATATACAAGGCACTGGTTGGAATCTGCAAGAAGAAAATATCCAACCCCATCAAAAAATGGGGTGATGAAATGAACAGAAACTTTCTCAAAGAAGAAATACGAATGGCAAAAGGCACATGAAAAAAATGCTCTTCTTCACAATTCATCAGGGAGATACAGATCAAAACAACTATGAGATACCACCTCACACCACAGAGACTGGCACACATCCAGAAGAACAAAAGCAACCGCTGTTGACGTGTATGTGGGGAGAGAGGGACTCTCCTTCACTGCTGGTGGGAATGCTGACTGATTCAGCCCTTTTGGAAAATAGTATGGACACTTCTCAATGAGCCCCCATTTGACCCAGCAATACCACTGAGAATGAGAATATATCCCTAAGAGGCAAAAAAGTATAGTTGAAATGACATATGCACTTGTATATTCATTGCAGCACTATTTACAATAGCCAGAATCTGAAAAAGCCCAAGTGCCCGAGAACAGATAACTGGTTAAAGAAACTTTGGTACATCTACACAGTGGAATACTATGCAGCTGTTAGAAAAGATGAAGTCATAGCCTTTGCATATGAGTGGATCAACATGGAATGTATCATGCTAAGTGAAATGAGTCAAAAAGAGAGAGAAAGACATAGAAAGAATGCACTCATCTGTGGAATATAAAGTAACAAAATGGGAGATTAGCATCCAAGAATAATAGAGATAAGTACCAGGAGTTTGGCTCCACGGCTTGGAAACTGGCCTCACATGGTGGAAGAAAAGGCAGCTCAAATAGAGAAGGAACACGAGGTAAAGTGTGGTTCGAGGACCTGCTTTGGGTGGGAGATACTCACTGAAAGTAGACTATAGATCAAACATAATGGCTACTCAATACCTCTGTTGCAAACCATAACACCCAAAAGGAGAGAGAGAACAAAAGGGAATGCCCTGCCACAGAGGTGGGGTGGGATGGGTGGGATGGGGTGGGGAGGTGGGAGGGATACTGGGATCATTAGTGTTAGAGAACAGGCACTGATGGAGGGATGGGTAATCGAGCATTGTATGACTGAAACACAAGCACAAAAAGTTGTAGCCTATAACTGTACCTCAAGGTGATTCACTCTTAAAAAAACACTAATCAGGTAAGTGAATGAATTTGACAAACAACCTAATTGTGTGATATGTAATCAATTAAAAACTTACTTAATCCCATAAATCCTGTTAAATTCCTTGTTACACTGTCTTAAATTCCACTTGGAAAATTTTTATTTTCATCATAAAATGATATGTACTTAAATAGTTTAAATAATCATGATCAGATATTATGGGCAGCTAAGCTGAATATAGATAATTAGGGAACATATTTATATCATATATGTGAAGTGTATAGAACTCTATCACTGTATCAAAGTCATCCCATTGTTCATTGATTTACTCAAGCAGGTGCCAGTAATGTCTCCATTCGTCCCAGCCCTAAGATTTTAGCAGCCTCTCCTTACTCATCTTTCCCAACGATTGGAGGTTCTTTTCAGGGTCAGGGGAATGAGACTGTTATTGTTACTGTATTTGGCATATTAAATACACCACGGAGAACTTTGCAGGCTCTTCTGTGCAGGCGGGATACTCTCAGTCAGCTGTCGGAGCTGAGTCCCTTGGGTCAGGAAGGGCTCTCAGCTGGTCCCCTTGAGGCACCCCTGGTGCGGAGTCCAGTGGCATGGTTATGGGGGCTTCATTTTATGCTCCCTTCTGGGAGAAGCAGCTGTGAGTTCTGGAGGGTGACCAAGTAGAACTCTATGAGCCCAAAAGTAGAGAGAGAGTATGGGGAATACTGTCTGCCATAGAAGCAGGGGGAGGGTGGGAAAGGGGCGGGTATACCCAGGATATTGGTGGTGGGGAATGTGCACTGGTGGAGTGATGGGTGTTGGATCATTATGAGATTGTAAGCCAAACATGAGAGCTTGTAACTATCTCATGATGATTCAATAAAATTTTTTTAAAAATAAAAAATGAAATAAAATAATTTAAAATATAATTCAACAATTGTAGAACTGTATATTATTTTTTTCTTGTAATAATTTTGGAGGGTGAAAGGGCAGATAAGATGAGGTTCAAAGAACTAAGAAACAAGCAAGCAGAAACCCACGGATACCTAAACAAAATCAAAAACTACAATAAAATTTAAAACATATGGGGGAATGATAGAATAAAAATTGCCTATGAGTAAGAGATATTTCAATTTTTTAATTTTTGCTTTCTACTTTTTTCTATCCAAAGCATAGCCTTGTAATTATAAGGAATAAAATAATAAGGTGAAAGTTCATGCTTGGGCCAGAGAGACAGTCGGAAAGTTGGAAAGTTGGAAAGTTCTTGCCTTTCATTCACTGATTCCAGTTGGTATCCCTGGTACTATTTTTGGTTCCCGAGCACCACTATTGGCCACTCCTGAGCATAGATATTAAGTCCCTGAAGATCACTGGTTGTGGCCCCAAATTTAAAAATGAATAAATGTAAAGTTTATTATCACCCAAAATAAGTAGGATTTTTTTAAAAAAATGAGTCTGAATGTTCTGTTTGCAATAAATTGTTCCCAAAGTAGTCAATGTAGAAATGAATCATAATGTGATGCTGAGTCACATTTGAAATACGAACCTTGCTTAGAATGTATCAAGTTTGCAACTAAATTGAAATTTTAGTTGCAAAAGTTGGATTTCACCTTTCAAAAAATTTATATTCGTCTTATTTTTGTCTGACACATAATAATAATGTGATTAATAACTCTGATTTGTCTTTAACATATCTTAATCTTATAGTTTCAAATGTATGGTTATTTTTCCAATAGATATGCATCAGTTGAATAAATACATTGACATACTGTATATACCACTTTGCCTATACTCATCCAGGCAATAAAATTAGAGTTTAGCAAAACTAAAGCTAAAGATCAACTGATAGTAGGAAAGACTGAAAATGGTCCTTCCCTTTTAGGATTCTTTGAACTGCTGCAGCACTCAAATTTAAATAAATTTAAATGATAACATTTGACTATCACATTTACATATTTTCATGCCTCTTTTATATTTCATTTGAAGATGTTATCCTCTATTTTTAAAGACTCACGGAATCAGGGTAAATGCTAACTCTTAATGACACTGTTAGAACTAATATTTTCTTCTTTGATCTCTAGTGAACAGCATTTGACAATCTCACTGATTTTGAGATACAGCATTCTAAAGTTTAACAACTGGCATTCAGGGCACTTATGCTTTATTTTCTCTATTATTTTAAATTCTAAAATATTAAACTCTTAGATTTATTAAAGCATTTTCCATTTTTTATGTTCATGAAGCATAAAGAGAGGCTTTTTGATGAAGAGGGACTTGCAAGGTGTCAGTGTTGAGATTACAGAGTTATTTTTATGTTCATTATTTTTCTATAAGTTATAAGAATGTAATATTTTACTGAAACGATCACTCAGTACTACACTAATACTACAAAAAATTGGATAAGAATTTCCTGTTTTCAACTCTACCTCTAGTGGTTCAAACACAAGTTTTGAAAATCAAGAGTTGCAAGATACCATCTACTTTATTTTCTACATTCAGATTGAAATTTCAATCCCAAGAAAGTTATTAAAAATTGATTTTTTAAACATGACATCAGAGAAGACATAAAACTATAACTCAAGGACTCTATCATGAAAATATAGAAAGGAAAGTCCAAGGAAGTATTATAGACTTGGGTTTCAATTCAATCTTGCACATGTACTATCACTATCATTAGAAAATCAATCTGTGAAACAGGAAAAAATAAGTGAACAGTTTCTACAAAGGAACTTCGATTCAACTCTGACTGTTGGGAACATACTCACCCATCAAATTGATGGAAAATATGGAAATATGGTCTTATACATGGGTACTTGTTTAAATTTATTCTAGACAACCCACCAATGTGGTACAAGAACACATGTTCCCTTGTCTCAGAAGGTCATAAAATTAATTTTAATTAATTTTAAAATTAATTAATTTTAAATTAATTGCAGTCAGTTAGAAGGAAAAGGGTCCATGGCAGTGGAATTCCGAAAAAGTAATAAACCCAGTAGCCCCAAATTACAAAGAGCCTACCTGGTGAGCTCAGAGGCCTGATAAGACTTCACCTGGCACCAACAGACTCAGAGAATGCTACATCTCTCTTAGAGAAGCTCCAGCAGGAACAAAGGCCAGGAAAGGAATTTCCAGAAGACCATCAACTATTCCCAACTCTATCCCATTGGCAACCACCCTAGCAACAAAATCTTACCTAGCAAGCAGCTAGGGAGAAGTTCTATAGAAGCCACCTTGAACAATGGAAGGGCACATATATGCTTCCTTAGTCCATGTGTTATTTGAGCCCACATGGCTGAACACATGTGGCCAAGTGCATGTGTTGCCCAAGCGCATGTGTTGCCTGCATCTCCCCTCTTGTGATGTATATACTTTTATACTTTCATAAATACCACTAGCATGTGTGTAGGGCCTCACTGTCCTGTCCTTAGAGAAACCCATATTCTCTCTTGAACCTCTCTCCCTCCCTTCTCCCCTCCCCTCCCCTCCCCTCCTCTCCCCTCCCCTCTCCTCTCCTCTTCTCTCCTTTCCTCTCCCCTCCTCTCCTCTCCTCTCCTCTCCCCTCCCCTCCCCTCCCCTCCCCTCTCCTCTCCTCTCCTCTCCTCCCTTCCCCTTCCTTACCTCCCCCCGTTTCCTTTTCTCTCTCTCTCTCTCTCTCTCTCTCTCTCTCTCTCTCTCGCTCTCTCTCGCTCTCTCTTTCCTTCCTTAAAAACCTCCAAGCAAAATCTGCTTTTACTTCACTGCTTCTCTACTTTTGAAATTCTTTTCTGTGAGATAAGACAAAGAACTGTAAGGGCTGGATAAGGCCTAGGACTGATGTTCTTTTCCTGCTAAGAGCTTTCCCCTGTGCCAGCGTGGCAGAGGTGGATTAGGAGAAAGTGAAATAACCAGTTTTCTCCTCTCTGCCCCACATAAGGCACCCATGGGGCCCACCAACTTCAGATTAATACTGCAAATAAAATGTAATAGTATGAGAAGAAAAGAGCACTGGAATGAAAGATAATTATAGGTAAATTAAAAATTGTATTAAAATACTGTCACTGTCATCCCATTGCTCATCAATTTGCTCAAGCAGACACCAGTACATCTCCATTGTGAGACTTGTTGTTACTGCTTTTGGCATATCAAATATGCCATGAGTAGCTTGCCAGGCTCTGCCATGTGGGCAAAATACTGTCAGTAGCTTGTCGGGTTCTGCAAGAGGGGCAGAGGAATCAAACTTGGGTCAGCCGCATGCAAGGCAAACACCCTACCTGCTGTACTATACACCAAATTAATAAACATCAAATTAATATTAGGCAGTATACTAAAAAATAAAGTTGAGCAATAGTCAAACTCCAAAAAAATGATTACTGAATGAGAAACTGGGTATAAAACTCAAAGGTGTGTTGTTCTATTACATAATTTATATTCCAGGTTTGATACTGGTCCATATGACACCCAAGCACAGATAAGCCCTGGTGGACCCCAACACACAAAATCCGAGTACTGAAGTATCAGGCCTGGTCTGCCAGGAGTGACCCTGGGCCTCCAAGTACCACTGGGGAGACCCCTACATAAAAATGAATTAATTAAATGCACAGCAGGTAGGGTGTTTGCCTTACACGCAGCTGACCCAGGTTCGATTCCTCCGTCCCTCTTGGAGAGCCCGGCAAGCTACCGAGAATATCTCACCCACACAGCAGATCCTGACAAGCTACCCATGGCGTATTAATATGCCAAAAATAGTGACAAGTCTCACAATGGAGATGTTAATGGTGCCCGCTCAAGCAAATTGATGAGCAACAGTTATACAGTGGTGAAGATAAGATTTAAAACAAAAACGTCTGACTAGCATAAGCTCAATTATCTTTCTTGAAAAATAATTGAAAATATGAATAGAGAGATAATACAGGTGATAAGATGTTTGCATTCCACACCATTAACCACTTGTGGCCCTCTGCCCCTCTCCACCACAAGTACTGCCAGGTGTGATCCTTGAGTGCAGAGCCAGAAGTACTGAGTGCTGCCAGGTGTAGCTCAAATCCTATATCCCAAATTAAGCATTAAAAAAAATTTGAATTCAAGGAAACAGAAATGATCAATAAATTAGTTAAATATAGAATTGATATTAAGTGATTTTTTTAAATCTAAACAAAATAAAACTCAAATGTGTCAAATTAAGACTAGTAGGGACTTTGCATCATTTAAAAAAATAATAATATAAACATAAAATTTCATGTGATATTTATAAAGATAATATGTGAACAAATTTCTATTAAACTTCTTGCTTTCTATAGAGAATAGCAGTATAAAACATTAAGCTTGTAATTTTAATAATTAGAAAATGTTTTGAAAGTTAAGAAACCAACTATATAATTATACCCATAAAATATACTTCTCAATTCACTGGGTTGTTTAAAAAATACCCAATTATTATATACAGAGATTTTATATCCCACTATTAAAGACAAAACAACTTACTTAGGCTAATAATATAACTCTTAAGAAGCAAATCTAATGATATCATGTGGAAATCCTTAAATGATGATGAGGCAGGAAGATAGATAGGAGAGGGCTCATGGCAATGGAATTTCTGAGAAGTAATAAATCCAATAACACTGAAGCAAGAATTAAGACCGGGGCCTGATAAAATCTTCCTGGCACTAGTGACAGACCTTGTGGAGCTGGACCTCACAGACACAAACTTTAGCAAAGACAGAGACTGCAATTAAGAAACTGAAGATTTATGACACTTGAAAGACCCCCAACTCTGCCAGAGAAACTCCAGAGTAAGGCAAACCCCCGTAGAAACCACCCTGGAATTAAATCCTTACCTAGTGAAATCTCCATGAGGTTGGGGGATGGGGGCTGAAGGTGCGCAGGTTGGAGAAACCCTATAAAAGCCACCTTGACAATGGAATATTATGCAGCTGTTAGAAAAGACGAAGTTATGAAATTTGCATATATGTGGATCAACATGGAAAGTATCATGTTGAGTGAAGTGAGTCAGAAAGAAAGAGACAGACATAGAAAGATTGCACTCATATGTGGAATATAAAGTAGCAGAATGAGACACTAACACCCAGGAGTAGTAGACATAAGGACCGGGAGGTCTGCCCCACAGCTTGGAAACTGGCCTCACATGCTGGGGGAAGAGGCAGCAGAGATAGAGAAGGGAACACCAAGTAGAGAATTTTGGGAGGACCCACTCAGGTTGAAAGCTGCGTACCAAAAGCAGACTATAGACCAAACATGATGGCCACTCAATACCTCTGTTGCAAACTACAACACCCAACAAGAGAGAGAACAAAAGGGAATGCCCTGCCTCAGAGGCAGGGTGGGGTGGTGGGGGTTGGGGTGGAGATGGTGGGAGGGAAACTGGGAACATTGGTGGGGGAGAATGGGCACTGGTTGAGGGATGTAAAAGCCATCTTGAGGGGCTGGAGTGATAGCACAGCAGGTAGGGCATTTGCCTTGCACGCAGCCGACCAGGGTTCAATTCCCAGCATCCCATATGGTCCCCTGAGCACTGCCAGGAGTAATTCCTGAGTGCAGAGCCAGGAGTGACCTGTGCATCTCCGGGTGTGATCCAAAAAGAAAATTTATAAAAAGCCACCTTGAACGAAGGAAAGACACACATATGCTGCCTGAGCCCATATGCTGTCATGCCCACACATGTGGTGCCTGAGCATATGTGTCACCCACATCTCCCCTCTTAAGATGGGTACTGAGGATGTCTCCACCTCTGGAGAAGTCAGCATTACTCTCTCTCTCTCTCTCTCTCTCTCTCTCTCTCTCTCTCTCTCTCTCTCTCTCTCTCTCTCTCACTGTATCTTCCTTCTTCCCCTTTCTAAAAATCTCCAAATAAAATCTGTTTTTACCCCACTGCCTGTCTACTCCTGCAATTCCTTTCTGTGAGAACAAGAGCCTATAAGTCCTGGTTAAGGACTGGGACTGACTCTCCTTTCCTGCAAGAGCAAATTCTCGCTCTATCCTGAGTCCTACTCTTCCCTGCCAGGTCCTCGGGGGGCAGAGACAGACTGGGAGAAAGTGACTGTCTCTCTCTCCTCTCCGCCTCACATAAGCCAGCCATGGGGGCCCACCAACTTCAATGATATTATATCATACAGAAAGTTAGAAAGGTTAAGATTAAAAATAAGTCAATTGAAATATTTATATTATGTAAATATACTTATAATAAAAAGAACTCAGACTTTAAAATAAAAAGCAAAACTAATTTTTTACATAGAATCCAATTATATTCTTTATAATCTACCTGAGGTACATAGAAAGTAAGATAAAGGGTCCCTGACAATGAGTTTGGAAGGTAATAAAACCAAAGTATATTCTATAGAAAAGATCTACTTGGTCCCAGCACTTTTTCTAACCCAAATGGTGAAAGCTAGACCATCTCAGAGAGCTGCCTCAGAAGTGGGTAAGACCCCTGTATCATTGCTGTGTAGTGTTCTCACAGACTTAACATGCCTATTCTGCTCCCAGACCCTAAATATCTTCCTTCTGAGGTTGAGGTAGGCCAAAGCAGGACCATGGATATCACCTTCCCATTTCATACACTTTCCACTGGCAGCAAACTTTTTGAAATTAAAATAAAAATCCTAAACATTAAAATATTTGATTTTTAGTAAAATCACTGTCACTGTCACTGCCATCGTGTTGCTCATTAATTTGCTTAAGCGGGCGCTAGTAACGTCTCTCATTGTGAGATTTATTGTTACTGTTTTGGCATATCGATTACACCACAGGTAGCTTTGCAGACTCTGCCATGCAGGCATGATACTCTCAGTAGCTTGCGGGGCTCTCCGAGAGGACAGAGGAATCGAACAAGGGTTGGCCGCATGCAAGGCGAATGCCCTACCACTGTGCTAATGCTCCAGCCCTTTAAGTAAAATATAAAAAGTAATTGTACTTTTAAATTGCAGGGGGAAATAAAAATACCCTCAACCTCTGAGAGAAAATTTAGTTTTCTCGTCTACCAGAGAAACTATTTTTGAAGGAAAGCACAGAGAATTTTAAAAGATTAGTTAATGTTATCTGTCAATCAAAGCATACACAATACATCTTTTGCCTACAACAAAGATATAGGGCCTGGTTCTGGTTGAAAGAAAAAGTCTCAGTTTCCCTGTGACTGATGCTGTGGGAAGCTCAATTTTAGCTCTCTCCATTCTAAAGGTTAAACAATCCTGCAAATTCCTTGAGTCTTTTAGACAATGGGAAGTTTAAAGTTTCCCCAAGCCTATAAATTCTGCCCCAGGCCCTGGGCTCAGAGAAGACTGAGAGATAGTGCTCAATAGCTAGGCAATAGTCAAATAGTTAACCGTAAAAGCTCTAAACACCTCTGCCACTCTGGCAGTGGACAGAAAGGCTAGGATCAATAAAGTCATAAAGTCTGCCATGATCTACTGCAGAGCACTAATCTCGAGTCCCACCAGCTCCTCAGGTGACTATCAAGCCACACCTGACATCCACTTGTTCTGCTCAGCACGGGAATTGATCCTCACCCACCCAATTTCTTGGGGAACCATGGACTCCAGCTGGAGCGAGGATTTGCTATTTGCAGGAAAGGAAAGTCAGACCTCAGTCTTACCCAGGGTTTCCAGGTACTCTGTCCTGTTTCACAGAAAAGAATTTCAGGAGTAGGCAATCAAAGAAGTAAAAACAGATTTTTTTAATATATATTTTTTATTTGTACATGAATCAACGTAAGGTACAGTTACAGACTTCTAAACTTTTGTGCTTACGTTTCAGTCATACAATGATCGAGTACTCATCCCTCCACCAGTGCCCATTCTCCACCACCAATGATCCCAGTATCCCTCCCGGACACCCCACCCCGCCTCTGTGGCAGGGCATTCCCTTTTGTTCTCTCTCTCCTTTTGGGTATTGTGGTTTGCAGTAGAGGTATTGAGTGGCCATTATGTTCGGTCTATAGTCTACTTTCAGCTCGAATCTCCCATCCTGCTTGGAGCAGGCCCTCCAAGCACCCTTTACTTGGTGGTCCTTTCTCTACCTGAGCTTACCCTTTCCCCCAGCATAAGAGGCTGCTTCCTGAGTGCCCAAGAACAGATGACTGGTTAAAGATACTTTGGTACATCTACACAATGGAATACTATGCAGCTGTTAGAAAGGATGAAGTCAATAAATGTACATATAAGTAGATCAACATGGAGAGTATTATGCTAAGTGAGATGAGTTAGAAAGAGAAGAGACAGACATAAAAAGACTGCACTAATTTGTGGAATATAAAGTAACAGAATGCAAGACTTACACCCAAGAATAGCCAGAACAGATTTTATTTGTAGGGTTTAGGAAGGAAAAGGAGGGAGAGCAGGGGAAGAGAGAGTAATGCACTTAGAGAGAATGAGGACTTCTCCAAAGATGGAGAGAGCCTGAGCACACATCTCAAGAGGGGAGATTCAAGCGACACATGTCTTTGGGTGTGTCATGTACTTGGCAACGTGGGTACAAGGAGCACATGTCACAGGCAGCATGCATGCACCTTCCTTTGTTCAAGATTGGCTTTTCTCCAACCTGCCCCCACATGGGGATTTCTAACTAGGTGAGAGTTTGTTGCTGGGGTGGTTACCAAGGCGGTTGAGTTGCAGTGGTCCATGGCCTTTTTTGAAATTCTTTTCCTGGCCTTTTGTTCCTGCTGAAGCTTGTCTTGGAAGAAGCTTTCTCTGGGTCTTTTCTGGTACCATGAACGTATTGTCAGGCCTGAGCTCACAAAATGGGCTATTTGCTGCCTTGGGCTATTGGTTTTATTATCACTGAATCACTATCATCCCATTGCTTATCGATTTTCTCTAGTGGGCACCATAATGTCTCCATTGTGAGACTTGTTACTGTTTTTGGTATATTGAATACACCACAGGTAGCTTGCCAGGCTCTGCTGTATGGGCGGGATACTTTCGATAGCTTTCCGGCCTCTCTGATAGGAACCTAGGAATCGATCCCAGGTCAGCTGCATGCAAGGCAAACGCCCTACCTACTGAGCTCCAGCCCTGGTTTTATTACATCCTAAGAAATCTATTGCCATGGAGGCCCGTCCCTGTCTAACTGCCTACATCACTACTAAACATAACTTCAGATATTCAAGAATTAAAGAAAAATAAGTAAAATTATAAAACCTTAAATGGACTGGGTGGAGAGAGTAGGGAAAAGCAGATTGTTTATAAAAGTCCAAAAGTAAACTGAATGCTAGAAGATAATGGAGCAGTAGCCTCAAGGATTAAGAAAACTATATTTAAATTCAGAATTTCATGCAGATTTTAATGATCATTAAAAAAAATCAAGACTAATATCTGTAGATGAGAAGAATAAAATCTAAGAATTTGTAGGTTAGAAAGAATTGGGGGTTTAAAGACCCTAAGAAGAGACACACAGTAGAAAATAGAGATGAAGTCATGAAATTTGCTTATAAATGGATAGACATGGAGAGTATCATGCTAAGTGAAATGAGTCAGAAAGAGAGGGACAGACATAGAGGGACTGCACTCATTTGTGGAGTATACAATAACATCACATGAGGCTGACACCCAAGGACAGTAGATACAGGGGCTAGGAGGATTGCCCCATAGCTGGAAGACTGCTTCATGAGCAGAGGGAAGAAAGCAAATGGAACAGAGAAGGGGTCGCTAAGAAAATGATGGCTGGAGGAATCAGTGGGAATGGGAGATGTTTGCTGAAAGTAGATAATGGACCAAACATGATGTCCTCTCAGTGTCTGTGTTGCAAGCCATAATGCCTAAAAGGAGAGAAAGAGTATGGGGAATATTGTTGCCATGGAGGCTGGGGGAAGGTAGGAAAAGGGGGTATATTGGAGATATTCATGATGGGGAATGTGCACTGGTGGAGGGATGGGTGTTTGATCATTGTGTGATTGTAACCCAAACATGACAGTTTGTAACTATCTCATGGTGATTCAATGAAATTAAAAAAAATTTTAAATATTAACTACTAAATCAATATTACTACCATTTGGCAATTATTAGCATTATTATGATTTACCTAGCTAAGTCTGAGCTAGCTTAATTTCACTAAAACTTTTCAAACCACATATCCTATCTTCCAGATATCTCTTTGATTTAATATGGCAACATGATAGTTTAGGATACAAGGAGTTTCACTGTAACATTCCAGTGATGTAATTAGGAAGGATCCCTATTGTTATATGAACTCATTAGTTCAGAAAAGATTGAAAAAATAAACTACTGGGTATCCAAGAGTTTTGGTTTGTAGAAACATGTAGTATGAATCATTTTAAAAGAAAGCCTCTTTATCTGAAGGGTATCAATGTTGCAAAGAAGCATACATCTTGGGAAGATGGTTGCCACACACCTTTCTCAAGAGGTATTAACTTCAATAAGGAGATAAGAGTAAAAGTCTAGCTAAAAAATATTACGTAGCTTTTAGTGATAAACAAACACAAAATAAATCACTAAGATTTGAGATGCAGTAGTATAGGTCTTGAACTATACTACTGGAGAAGGAATCCCAAGCAATCAATATCAACTTTTAGAGATATCATTACCAATGTATCTTCAACAATATCCACCAGGTACTGGGAATGAGAAACATTTATTGTACCTTAAGAAAAATTAAATTTTATATTTCACAAGCAATTAAGTGATAAAAAACCTAGTTTTTTCCTCTATTGATGGCAAAATGACATTTGAAATTAATGTCACCTGGTCCTGGCTAAAATTATTGCAACATATATCATAAAATAGTGCCCTTACCCCCCCAAAAAAACAGTACCCAATAGGATATTTAATGATACACTATAATGATTGCCACAGACATCTAGTGCCAGAAAATAATGTGTACTATTTTTTATTATTATTTATAATCATCCTGAAAGTTCTATGCAAATCTTATAAAATTTCAAAATGAAAGAAAAAATTGAAGAATCTAAAATTATGTGCATAAGCATGGCCCCTGTGCAAGGATGACACGCAAATTCGTGAAGCGTTCCATATTTTTAAGAAAAAAAAAGAAAAAAAAAGAAAAAGAAAATTATGTGCATAGATATCCAATAAAATAAAAATTTTTAGAATCAGTGAGAAACTATGAAATGTCCCAGATATAAGGATGGACCTAGTGTACAGCAGGTAAGACTTTTGCTTTGCATGTGGTCAGCCTGGGTTTGATCTCTGGAATCATATATGGTGTCCCTGCCAGAAGTGATCCCTGAGGTGACAGCCAGGAGTAAGCCTTAAACACCATTGGGTGTAATGTAACACAGAAATTGAGATTTAGTAAATCTAATGCAAATTTGTAATCTACCCTCCCCCCAAAAAACAAACTTTTAAGATATACGAAATTTTCAAATATAAGTGTACTATATAGTTATTCAATAGTTTTAACAGGAAATCAAATAGTGAAAAAGTTAAAATCAATTTTTATCAACTATCATCAGCACTGCACTGTAGCACTGTTGTCCCGTTGCTCATGAATTTGCTCGAGCAGGTACCAGTAATATCTCCATTGTGAGACTTGTTGTTACTGTTTTTTCTGGCATATTAAATATGCCACAGGTAGCTTGCCAAGCTCTGTCCTGTAGGCGAGATAGTCTCGGTAGCTTGCTGGGCTCTCCAAGAGGGACAGAGGAATTGAACCTGGGTTGGCAAAGTGCAAGACAAAGGCCCTACCTGCTGTGCTATGGCTCCTGTAGAACTATCATCAGCATTTTATAATTATTGTACGACTAAGCAAAATATATTAAAATTAATTCATATAATACATATGCTGAAGTACAAAGTTTGAATAAGATTTAGTGTGATTTATATTCTGGTTTACCAAAAAAGAAGGATGAACCAAAACAGTTGCATACAAAAATCTCAGGGTGTATGTGGGGTGGAAGTAAATAGAATAGGAAATATCACCAAATATATGATGCTGTGCTAAGAAAGAGAGCTAGAACAGAAACAAAAATCAGAATGATTTTTGAGAAGGAATTAATAAGATTTTATGTTAACAGAATAAAAAACTGAAAAAGTGAAGACTCTAAGATAATGATAAGTATTTAATTATGAGGAATTGGAATATGTAGTGCCATAAAATTAATGCACATAAAAGAGAAGAAAGCAGATAATTATTTTCAGTTCTAATATAGTGTGCTTCAGAAATAGACTTCTCAATATTTTAAGGTATATGCCGTTTGTGAAGACGTGTAAGTTCTCTGGCATCAGGAGTTGAAATAAAAATGTTATGTAACATGTGAATCTTAAGAAAGAGAGCAGTAAATCACATGATGGTGGGTAATAATGATGATGGAAGGTTGTATAGGGAAATATAAGTCTCAAGGAGAAAGTTAGAGATAAAGTGGGTTTTTCTATAAGACAAATAAGTTATTGCCTAGCTTAACAAAAATGATTGTGTTATTTCAAACAGTATGAAAGTATTTTGCTATAAAATTAACTTAAATAAAATATATTTTTATTCTGCTCAAAATTTGTAGTCATCATGTGACCCTGGGCAATTGTAGATCAAAATCCAGTATATTTCATAATTTTGTAAGATTGGAAGTTCTTTGGGGGAGAAACATAATTATATGTGAACTCCTTAAATACCATATTCTAGAGTGCAGTGGTAGATTTCTCTATGCAGAATGAAGAATCTGTCAATTTAAAGTTCCACATAGTTATAAAATCTTTGAGTCATCACAAAAGAAATATACAAAGTTATTTGGCACAGGTGTTTTAAAGTTGAGACACATTTAGGGAGTTCAAAATACTTATGGTTCTCACACTCTTACTTTTCCTGGTGTTATTCTGTGCTAATGTTAGTACACAGAGATTAACATTTGATGTGCCATATTTGGGGGTGACTCACTAGCAGCTGGGAATTTATTATAGGGGAGTCAAAGCTTACCAATTTGTGTATCTTCATCTTTATTTATACAGGGAGGTCTTTAACCTTCCTGTATAAATCTATCTTCATGATAAAAAAGATTTTCTTATACCCACATACAATGCAATCTGTATCCTAAAATCTTTTTATGTAAATCATGTTTTATTTATTTCTATATTGTTATTTACTAAAACAGTGCATTTCACCAAATGTTTAAGTGGATGTATGAATCAAGTAGACAATTTTATAGCTGCATTTTATGAAACAACTATAAACAATTAAGTATAAATCTTCTAGATAAACTATATTTACTATTCAATTTACTGAGCTATGTAAGCTTGATTGCTGGGTGATATCTGGGACCAGAGAGATAGTACACTGAGTAAGACTCTTAAATTGTTTAAAATTGACACAGTTTGGATCCCTGGTCGACCAATTTTTCCTAAAGCATTGCCAGGGGTGCTCCCTGAACACAGAGTCAAGAGTAAGCCCTGGGCACATCTGAGTGTGACCCAAAAGCAAGTAAGCAAACAAAAATAAAGTACTTTCTAGTTACTACTTCATTATTAAATTTCCAAATATTATTTGACTTTAATACAATTTAAACATTATTATTTTATCCTTATTTGTTAGAAATTAAATATTCTGTAACTACAAATTTCATAGATTCTCATATAGTGCTACACATTTGAGTTATCTCCTGCCATGAGGCTCGATGGTGCTAGATGATTAAATAAGTTCAAAGTTTTGTAACGCTGAAGTTTTTCCTAAAACAATGAAATTCTCACCTTCAATACAATGACAAAATAACAGAAAGATATATATGTAAAATACATAATAATTTTCTTAATATTTACATGACTAGGTTTGCCCATATGAACCACGTGAAGAATTCGAATTTAGAATTCAGTTTTGCTAAATAAAAATTTCTTTCAGTACCCAAACTGGACTGGAGCTATAGCACAGCGGGTAGGGCATTTGCGTCACATGTGGCTGACCTGGGATCAATTCCTCCATCCCTTTCAGAGAGCCCGGCAAGCTACCAAGAGTATCCCGCCCACACAGCAGAACCTGGCAAGCTACCCATGGCATATTTGATATGCCAAAATCAGGAACAACGGGTCTCATAATGGAGCCAAATCGATGAGCAGTGGGACGACAGTGCTTCAATGCTACAGTGCTACCCAAACTGGAAGATCGTGTGCTGTATACCTTTGTCTACAAAGATGCAAGTCGTCTTGAAGCTAAAATACATTAGAGAAATAAGATACATAAATAGATGTAATAAAAGTTGATGCTATAACAGAAAAAAAATATTCTATCTTTGAAACTAAAAATGACTTCTCAAGATTTCTATTTTCAAAGCAAGGTGCATAGTTTCAAATTATTGCGAATATAAAATAAGATAATGCATATAAAATTGTTCACAGAGTACCTGGTGTATCAAATTTATATTAGATAAATATTAAACTTATTATATACTTCCTAGGGAAGTGATTAGAAAGTGAAGAAATTTCCTGGAACAAAGCAAGTACTCACAAACAAAATAATGCATGAAGGAGGAAAAGAAGACATGGAGGCAGAGAAGAAGAAAAGATGGAGGGAAAGGGGGAACCTTTTAAGCAATAAGACTGTTAAAGCGTTGTTTCAGAAAATTTTTTCTGATTTTCTATAACAAACCAGTTCCAAAACTGGTAGAAAGGATCCATTATTTTTCAGGTGTTTCTGTTTGTTTGTCTTTTGAGGTATGATCAGGAGGTGGGTGTGGAGGAGAGGGGGAGGGGGTCCTCTTCATTCACTCACAAGGCTACAATTAAAATGTCTGACTTTGCATTCTTTATTTATCTCAAATGAGGAAGGATCCACCACCAAGCTCGCTCTCATGGGTAGTGAAGAAATTCAGTGAATAAACCACTCTTGATTTCTTGCCACGTGAGCTTCTCTAGAGGAAAACTCGTAACAAGACAACTTGTTTCAACAGAAAGAAGAGTCAGAAACTGAGCCAGGAGAGAGGAGAGGACACAATGGAAGTCACAGATTTTTTTTTTTAATAATTTATTTATTTTTAATTAGAGAATCACCGTGAGGGTACAGTTACAGATTTATACACTTTTGTGCTTATACTTCCCTCATACAAAGTTCGGAAACCCATTCCTTCACCAGTGCCCATTCTCCACCACCCGTAAACCCAGTGTCCCTCCCACCCTCCCCAATCCCATCTCCCCCCCAACCCACCCTGCCACTGTGGCAGGGCATTCCCTTCTGTTCTCTCTCTCTAATTAGCTGTTGTGGTTTGCAATAAAGGTGTTGAGTGGCCGCTGTGCTCAGTCTCTAGCCCTCATTCAGCCCGCAACTCCCTTCCCCCACATGGCCTTCGACTACAATGTAGTTGGTGATCGCTTCTCTGAGTTGACCTTTCCCCGGAACGTGAGGCCAGCCTCGAAGCCATGGGGTCAACCTCCTGGTACTTATTTCTACAGTTCTTGGGTATTAGTCTCCCACTCTGTTATTCTATATACCATAGATGAGTGCAGTCTTTCTATGTCTGTCTCTCTCTTTCTGACTCATTTCACTCAGCATGAAACTTTTCATGCCCATCCACTTAACTACAAAATTCTTGACAGGAAGTCACAGATTTTTATATCTGAGAAGTTACATCTCACCATTATGGCTGTATCAATTACACTTAAAGTAAATGATCATATCCAGCTTTCACATAAAAGAAAGAAAGACTGAAAGGAAGAAAATATAAAAGTTGAATATGGGGAGTCAAGGATTTTTAGAGGCATTTTAGAAGTTACTTAGTATGTATGTCCAATTGATGGCTGACCTTGTTAGAAATGAAGTTTTTAGCCATGGTCTACATGGAAATATTAGTCCTGTTACATATAAAGTTTTCATTTTGTAGATCATCATCATCATCATCATCATCATCATCATCATCATCATCATCATCATCATCATCATCCCATTGATTGTCGAATTTCTTGAGTGGCCTCAGTAAAGTCTCCATTTGTCCTAGCCCTGATATTTTAGAAGCCTCTATATACTCATCTTTCCCGATGATGCCACATTGGAGGCTCTTTTAGGGTCAGGGGAATGAGACCCATCATTGTTACTGGTTTTGGCATATGAATACATCATGGGAGCTTGCGAGGCTCTCCCATGTGGGCATGAAACTCTCAGTAGCTTGCCAGTTTCTCCCAGAGGGAGAACTAGGCTATAAGATGTCACTTCCAGGAGCTGGGTTTTAAGTCTCTGGATGTTGGCCGTTGGTGGGATTACACAGTACCGGGAGCAGTCCTTGGGTATGATCGCCTAGCTACTGGAAAATGGGAAATCTGGGCGGAAAAGATCCAGTCCCAATCCGAGCAGGCTTGGAAGTCTCAGCCCCAGGTCCCACACACCTGGGTTCCTTTGCCAGTACATGCTTATTAAACTTTGTTCCTCTGTAAAGGGTAGAGGGAAAGTACTCATATAACACTAGGAGTAAATAAGTTATATACAGATAATTCAAGTTGAGCTTCGAACTAAACTATTTGGTTGTCATCATCATAATCATCATTTTTATTAGAACTTTAGAACAAAATAAAAACAAAATTTATTAATTTATGGAATGGTGAAAAATAATTTCTAATGACTCATGACTTAGGTGTGTCTGTCCTTGAAACCCAAATTTCCAAGACATCTTGGGAATACATGCTATATCAAATTGAAAAAAACTCCAAACATTTAGAAGTGCATTTACATAGGTTGCAAAAGAATGTCACATGGGAGAAAGGATGCAAAACACCCCACTCTTTACTAATGGTATAAACTATGTCACATTTTTCAGTGCCACAATTTAAATTGAATATATAAAATAAGAATATTACATCCTCCCTGTATCCTCCCTCAGATGAGAAAATATAGAAAATGAAAGAAGCCATAGCACTTTTTATGATAAAAACTCTTAATTTTGCAGTGAATTTTATACATGCTTATCACGGCAGATAAATGATATTATTTCAGCTCCTCTTTTTTATTACTAGTAAGCTTAACTCTCACTGTCATCCCATTGTTCATCGATTTGCTTGAGCAGGCACCAGTAACGTCTCCATTGTGAGACTTGATGTTAACTGTTTTTGGCATATCTAAAATGCCATGGGTAGCATGCCAGGCTCTGCCCTGAGGGCAGGATATTCTCAGGAGATTGCTGGGCTCTCTGAGAGGGACAAAGGAATCGAACCCGGATTGGGCACATGCAAGGCACACGCCCTACCTGCTGTGCTACTGATCCAGTCAAAAAATAAAGTTAAAGTATCCCCCTTTTCTTTTGGGTGGCAGTGAATTTTCCAGTAGAAATGGAACTGTTTCACCATCTTGGAATATAATAACTTTTTTATTAAAAATATAAATATAATAAGAATTTTTTAGATATACTATAGCATAACATTTTAAATTGTCAAATTAAGATAGTGTTATATGCTTAAACATTTAGATAATTCTTTCTATGCTAACAGGAATTATAGAGGTAAAGAAGATTATTCAAATTAAATATCTCAATGCTCTCATTTTATTTTATTTTTTTTTATTTTCAACATAGCTTTTTTATTTTATTTTTTTTTAAATTTATTTATTTTTAATTAGAGAATCACCGTGAGGGTACAGTTACAGATTTATACACTTTTGTGCTTATACTTCCCTCATACAAAGTTTGGAACCCATCCCTTCACCAGTGCCCATTCTCCACCACCTGTAAACCCAGTGTCCCTCCCACCCTCCCCAATCCCATCTCCCCCCCACCCCACCCTGCCACTGTGGCAAGGCATTCCCTTCTGTTTTCTCTCTCTAATTAGCTGTTGTGGTTTGCAATAAAGGTGTTGAGTGGCCACTGTGCTCAGTCTCTAGCCCTCATTCAGCCTGCAACTCCCTTCCCCCACATGGCCTTCGACTACAATGTAGTTGGTGATCGCTTCTCTGAGTTGACCTTTCCCCGGAACGTGAGGCCAGCCTCGAAGCCATGGAGTCAACCTCCTGGTACTTATTTCTACAGTTCTTGGGTGTTAGTCTCCCACTCTGTTATTCTATATACCATAGATGAGTGCAATCTTTCTATGTCTGTCTCTCTCTTTCTGACTCATTTCACTCAGCATGAAACTTTTCATGCCCATCCACTTGACTACAAAATTCTTGACCTCCTTTTTTCTAACAGCTGCATAGTATTCCATTGTATAGATGTACCAAAGTTTCCTCAACCAGTCATCCGTTCTGGGGCATTCGGGTTTTTTCCAGATTCTGGCTATTGTAAACAGTGCTGCGATGAACATACATGTGCAGATGTTGTTTCGATTGTACTTTTTTGCCTCTCTGGGATATATTCCCAGCAGTGGTATTGCTGGGTCAAATGGGAATTCAATATCTAATTTTTTGAGAGTCGTCCATATTGTTTTCCAGAAGGGCTGAACCAGTCAGCATTCCCACCAGCAGTGAAGAAGGGTCCCTTTCTCCCCACATCCTCTCCAACAGCGGTTGCTTTTGTTCTTTTGGATGTGTGCTAGTCTCTGTGGTGTGAGGTGGTATCTCAAAGTTGTTTTGATCTGCATCTCTCTGATGATTAGTGATGCAGAGCACTTTTTCATGTGCCTTTTGGCCATTCGTATTTCTTCCTTGGTAAAGTTTCTGTTCATTTCTTCGCCCCATTTTTTGACGGGGTTGGATGTTTTCTTCTTGTAGAGTTCAACCAGTGCTTTATATACCATTGATATCAACCCCTTATCTGATGGGTATTGTGTAAATATCCTTTCCCATTCTGTGGATAGTCTTTGAATTCTGGTCACTGTATCTCTTGCGGTGCAGAAGCTTTTTAGTTTAATGTAGTCCCATTTGTTGATCTCTGTTTTTACTAGATTGCTTAGTTCCGTGTCACGTTTGAAGATACCTTTATCTTCAATATCGTGGAGGGTTTCGCCGACCTTGTCTTCAATGTACCTTATGGTTTGTGGTCTAATGTTGAGGTCTTTAATCCATTTTGATCTGACTTTTGTGCATGGTGTCAGGTCAAGGTCTAAACCCATTTTTTTGCATGTGGTTGTCCAGTTGTGCCAGCACCATTTGTTAAAGAGGCTTTCCTTGCTCCACTTCACATCTCTTGCTCCCTTATCAAAGATTAGATGGTCGTACATTTGGGGTTGTGTGTAGGGATATTCCACCCTGTTCCATTGGTCTACGGCTCTGCCTTTGTTCCAGTACCATGCTGTTTTAATTGTTACTGCTTTGTAGTAAAGTTTGAGGTTGGGGATGGTGATGCCTCCCATCATCTTTTTCCCAAGAATTGTTTTAGCTATCCTTGGACGTTTGTTATTCCATATGAATTTTAAGATTGCTTGATCCATTTCTTTGAAGAATGTCATGGGTATACTTATAGGGATCGCATTGAATCTGTATAATGCTTTAGGGAGTATTGCCATTTTGACAACATTGATTCTCCCTATCCACGAGCAGGGTATATGTTTCCATTTCCTCATGTCCTCTTTGATTTCATGGAGTAGCGTTATGTAGTTTTCTTTGTAAAGGTCTTTTACTTCCTTGGTTAAGCTGATTCCGAGGTACCTGATTTTCTGGGGCACGATTGTGAATGGGTTTGCTTTTTTCATGTCCCTTTCCTCTGCCTCATTGTTTGCATATATGAAGGCCATGGATTTTTGGGTATTGATTTTGTAGCCTGCAACTTTACTGTATAAGTCTATTGTTTCTAAGAGTTTCTTAGTAGAGGTTTTAGGCTTCTCTAGATATAGTATCATGTCGTCTGCAAATAGTGAGAGTTTGATTTCTTCCCTTCCTATCTGGATGCCCTTAATCTCTTTTTCTTGTCTAATAGCTATCGCAAGTACTTCCAGTACTATATTGAAGAGGAGTGGTGAGAGTGGGCATCCTTGTCTTGTGCCTGATCTCAGAGGAAAGGCCCTTAGTTTTTCCCCGTTGAGGATAATGCTTGCCGTAGGCTTGTGATAGATGGCTTCGACTATCTTGAGGAAAGTTCCTCCAAACCCCATTTTGGCGAGGGTTTTCATCATGAAAGGATGATGGATCTTGTCAAATGCTTTCTCTGCATCTATTGATATGATCATATGGTTTTTATCTTTACTTTTGTTGATATGCTGGATTATGTTGTCAATGCTCTCATTTTAAAGATGAGACCATTATTACCAGAGAGGTAGTACAGAGGTTAAAGAATTTGCATTGAATGTGGCTGTTGCTGTAACAATAGTTAAAATCTCATACATTCCCCCGAGAACCACCAGATGTGGCCTCTGTACACAAAACCATGTGTGGTTCTTGGGCACTAGTGGATGTGCACCGCCACCACAGCCTTAAATAAACGAAATTAAAGAAGAGGAAATTGGAAGCCAGAGGTATATGAAATTTGCCCAATGTACATTAGTCAGTAGTCTACAGGAAATATTGTATATTTGAAAATCTAATATCAAATATGTTCATTCAAATGTAGTAATTAGAGAAACAGGTACCGGTGATTGAGATGAAAGAAGGGAAGGGGGGAGGGCATGTGTCTCAGAAACAGTAACGTGAAAACTGAACTGAAAAGGATGTGATGTTTTCAGGATAGGGAAAAAGGAAAGAGTACTTCTAGAATGGGAAAGAAGGGACAAAGAACTCAGGCAGGAAAGAGTTTTGCCATTAAAGGAAAGGGAGGGCTGTCCCTGGGTCACCGCCCACCCAGCAGACACACCCACAATTTGCCTCCGGACACCATCTTAGCACAACAACAGCCCTTGCCCTGCAAATCCCTAACGACACCACTGTGCCTGAGATTTTTCCGGGCCCCTTATGGGCCACTTTCACCGGGGCACCCAAGATGGAGCAGGTCCACTCTCCCCACCTACTCCAGATGGAATCCTGGCAATCAATAGCTTCCATAAGCAAGCTCTCCCTACCCCGTGTGCAGTTTCCAGGACTAAATCTCCAGGCATCATGGTGGCAGAAGACCTGGGTTGGCCCTCCCTGGGTCCATGCCCACCCAGTATACTGGCTGTCACACCCACAATCTGCCTGCAGGTACCATTTTAGCACACCAACAGCCCTATGCCAGAGACTCCCAATTTTCTGCCCTAGAGGAAGGGTAAGGACTGGGATATGGGTGGTGGAAAATGTCCACTAGTGGAGGGATGGGTGTTCCATCATTGTACGGCTGAATCTTAAACATGAAGGCTTTGTAACTCTACCTCACGGTGATACAATTAAAAAAAAAAGTGATGTGAAGTTCATGCCCAATTCAACCATCTTAATCAATGGCTGAAGAAAGAGCAATATTCCTACATTATTAAATAAATAAATAAATACATAAATAAATAAATAAATAAATAAAAGGGAGGGTTCAACTGTGCTGAGTACTATGCCCAAAACATCTGAAATGAGACCCCAGGGTGGACAGCTCATTATCTCTGGTTCTCCTAGCCCTTTTCTTCACTTCAATCTTCTCCCCAGGAAGATCACCATGAGTGATTGATCTATGAGCACAAAAGCAGGGGAAAGCCCTGGACAATACCAGCATAACACACGCAAAAAAGTACAAAATAAACAATACGTAAAAAAATTCCCCCCGAAAGTCATGTTTTTACTCTAACTCACAAGAATTAGAACTCAAACGTGTGCCAAATTTGCTATGCATTATAGTGCGTATATTTTTCATTTTCTGAAAACTGCATTTTTCTGCAGTAAAATATCCAGGTACTTTACAGAGTTCATACTATGAATGAAGAAGGTTTTCGTGTCATTTTACAATATACAAATAAATATCCATGGCTTCATTCCATAGCTGATTGCAGGTTAATGACTTGTCATACTAAATTTAATTGGTCAGCACCTGGATACATTTTAAGATATAATCACGGGTAGGTTATTATTTCTGGGCAGTCACAAGGAAAATAAAGAGAAGCTCCTGGAACTTAGCATTTAAATAAAGGTTCCTGAAATTCCATACCACAAGGAAAGACAGATACAACAAATCTCCTTGGGCAGCCTCTGGTGTAGGCAAACAATCTGGCACCAAATGCAAACACCCCCATACATCCCACATTCGTGTGCTGAGTCAAAATGCTATAGGAATATAAATCCCTGCCCAGCAGACTCTGGGGCTCCACACTTGCTTTCAGAGATCATTTTGTGCGGTGCAGCCCCACCTGTCCTTTTCTTCACTAATGGGCAGATTGCCTTACAAGTACAAATCATTATCAGAGTAGACCAGGGATTTGATAGTCCCTTTCATCAGCAATTTCAAATGCACTAGCTGGATGTGAAAGTAAAATGAATCAACCTATTCCTAAAAGCAGGTGAGCTGAGTGATAAGTTAGCTTTTGGAAAAGCAAGTGTAAATGAGGCCACTGGTCTCTGATCTGAAGTGGGGGGAAATGTTATTTCACTGAAGAATGTTATTTTGCTCCATTCCCCTCACACAGAGTAGTTCTTAATATTTAAATTAATTGTTCCCTTCCTTCAGTGTTCTTGTTTATTTCTTACGAAGGTTGTACAATCTCTTAAAAGAACTATATAGACAGCTAATTACAAGAAAGCCCAATTGAGTCTTTGTGAAATAAACCAACTAAACATTTCTGAGCCTCATAATGTGCCAGGCACTGTGCTATGAAATGCACATATGAGCCTTCTTGTAAATGAAATGTTTATGTTTTTATGAACACTTTGGCTAAAATATATATTTGGATGTTGGAAGACAAAAGCCCTTTGCATTATGAAGGCATTTCTACAGCAGTTCTCTTAGGCAGTCATCTTCGATGAAGTAGAAGCTACCAGACGAACACTTCAGGCTTCATTGTATTGCACCGCCTAATTCACAAAAGGTCAAATGGAGGAGAGTTGCTAATCACATGAAAAACATGCCAGCTTCTTTTTCCTATGAGAGAAAGGAAATAGGATTCTCTAATACCAACAAAGAGTAGGAGAGTGCGCGCGCGCACACACACACCCACGCACACACGAATGCACAAGGAAATCTAGAATGAAAAAATAGAAGTATATCTACTTCTAGGCTATATACTTGATGACCTAGAAAAACCAATAGGCATCATTTGGGAGTATCATGAACGTACAGTACAGGGAAAATTTATTTTAGAATCTTGACACATATCCTTTTGAGTTTTGTTCTATGTCAAGATTAATGTTGACTTTCCATCTAAAATTTCTGGAGGTAGGATAATGACTGCAGATAACTTGGAGTGGAAAACAAGAGCAAATAGAAGTAAGGTGCTCATGTTTGTATACCTCTGTTATGAAAAAGTTGAGAGAGTCTCTTTAGGTCAGGAGTATTCAACAGAAGAGAGCCAGGTTTAGTTTAACTATATTCTTCAGACTATTCAAGGCAATGGGATACCATAAGTCTCTCAGGGTAAATTCCTGAGATAAGAGACAAGCTCACTAGTTGATTTGGAAAACTAGGTGTAGAACTGAATCATTTATATAGTAACTTCCTGGGATGGAAATTCTTTGTAGGCATGCAATAAATGCAAATATCTGTGTCTTGCAAAAAAAAATCATACTAGGATATCAAAACAGAGATTATTCTAGATAGAATAAGTTAAGGTAGGATATCACACAGCTCAAGATGAGCAAAAGGAATAAATAAACAAAAATAAAAGCCTTGATATATTTCCCTAAGTCCAAAGAAGTTAAAAGATAAAAAGGGAAAATACAGAAGAAAAGAAATTTTGAGGTATAAGAAATGGAGAAATCAAGCTATCTTCTTAGTATAGGTTGAAAAAAATGAGTCTGAAGTCTAGAAGTTACATTTAACTCTAAATAAAACTATTGAAATATCTGAAAACACTTTTATTAAAACCATATAAAGTTGTTCTTGATTCAACAGCATATTTACTGAAATTATGTATAGCTATAAAATCTTCCCTCCATATTACTGGAGTAGGGCAATTGAAATGGCACCTGTTTGAAGGTTGTCAATAAAATAAAATAAACTACTCAAAACTTAGTAATAACATCTTAGGTTAAGTTTAAAATATCCTCGCTGAATAAAGTTAAAACTAATCAAGCAATCTGTTAAAGGTAACTTATTTTGTCATTCATTGTTCTGAAATTTACACAGAGATCCATTTAATTCCCAAATCTCCTCTATTTCCATTAAACAATGGAATCCATAAAAAGAGGTATAAGACAAATACTGGAATATTTATAATTTGGTTTATCTGGGCAAGGGGTTAAAAGATTTTTGGGGAAAGGAAGAAAAATCATAAGGATTTACATCACATTAACATATTGAAATCTGATCTTACTCTTCAATAAAACAAAAAGGAAGATTTGACCAGATGTGACTTGGGAATGGGTACAGCAACAGAGAAGGATCTGATGAGGCCAAAAACTGGAGAACATTGAAGAACGAGGAGCACTACAGTGAAAGTGACAGCTGTCTTTCTTTTTAGTTGACTCCCATCTAACTAAAAGTCCTTCTTGACCTGACCCATTTCAGTCATGCTAGAGAAAAGATTTCCAGACCTTCCGAAAAACACACTTGTCTGATTCAACCTTTCATAATCACATTGTTTATCAAAAAATTATGTTCTTTTTCTATACTTGATATTAAATTTAAGCAACATATGTTCTATTCATCTTTAACCTGTGTCTAGCAGAGTATCTGACACATAATGGATGTGTTAAATATGAGAATGAATGGGCAGAGGTTAGGCGCATGCTCAAATTTCTTGCCTTAAAACATGTTTTACCTTTTGAGATTGACTGTGTATGCGGAGACATGAATTTTCTTCACTCCTGCCTCTTCATAACACCCCCGTCTCCTTAGTTATAGAACTGAATATGGACTTGAGAATTTGGATATGATGATTCCAGATTAAATTATCATTTTCATTGATGTATTTTTAGTTACTCACTCATTTGCTATTTTTTGGATGTTTTCTTTATCGCCCAATAAAAATTCATATTTTGACTAAATATCAAAGCTGTTTTCCAGCTGCTTGATCCTTTTTTTCCTATTTTATCTTAGCAAATAATTCCTGGAAAAGCTAAAATCTATTGTGTACATAAAATAATGTCAAGAAGTGTTCCTAAATTGGGTCAAGCTTTATAACCACATCTAGAAAGCAAACTTTATTGACATATGCTCACCTTCCATCCTAAGAACAAATGTCCAAATAACTTTGAAGAAAAACATCAAAATAAAAAACATCTAGGTAAAGTTCACAACTAATATATGCTTGCTATATTGCATGAGAAGATAATTCTAGGACAGTTAAAGTGCCTCCTTCATTTTTTCTGCAACAATATAAAGGTACCCAATAAATGTTTCTATTCATTCTTATTACTTGAGACCCAATCTATACCAGAATACAGTGGTGATTATCCTAACAAAATTGTGACTTTTTTGTTATTTATAATCCCACTGATATCATTTTAAGTCCTCTGATATATATTTTGTTGTCATTATAGCTCTCTGAGGATGTATGCACTTACTCTAGACAATAATCTGTAATAGTTTGTCATGGTTCAGGTTGGTTTGTGGTCCTGTTGGGAAGTCTTATTAGTCATTAAGGTACCACACAGTACCATCTCCTGAGTTAGGTTGAATCAAAAGGTTGACAGGAAATGACCTAAACCGAAACATTTTGTACCATTCCTTTCTCTCACTTTCTAAACATACCTACTTTCCCTCTCCACCCCTCATAAACATCGAGAATGTTCAATTTCTTTCTATGAATAGAACAAAAAGGATCACATTTAAGTGCTTAGAATCTTCTATAAGCAAAGCCCCACTGTCACTTTATGTGCAATAAATAATAAACCCTCTGAGAATGTCTGTTCTAGAGTTTGTGGGAAGAGAACAATTTTGTGACAGTAGAGTATATGAGAATGTTCTCCTACATGCCTCTGACCTTTCCTGCGAGACAGGCATTTTTGGTGGTAATGAAATCCTTAGTCTCCATTGACAGGAAGAGCATCTGCAAATGACAGTTTTTATTGCAAAATAAATTGTCCCCAGTGCAGCTAGGCAAATCCTAGTTTTGACAAGAAGAAGTGACCAAATTGAGCTTAAGCTGCCGATAATATCTTTTCAAATAAAACAATAAAGTAAAAGCAGCAAAGCCATTCCTGATGCCTATTTAGCTTTATACCATCTCCTCTTAGGTTCAAGTTCTGAAAGATGTGTTATTCAACATATATACATACATACACACATATGTATATATTACTCCCTTGCTACATATGGAAGTTCAGTGTTGTAAATTCCATTTCCTTCATGAAGGCCGCTATGATTTTTCATTGAAAAGGATATGTTTTACTTAAAAAGGATTTAGTAGTATATGTTTTTCTATCCTCTACACAGCACTTGATTCTCTGGTTATTTATAGGTATGTCTTATAGATATGTCTTATTACTGTATTAAATTTCAGCTTTCTAATGAAAATGGGACCTAGATTAATGAGTGTATTTTTTCTTTTTTAAAAAAATAGTTTGTTTTGTCTGTATGCTTGAAGAGATGGACTTTCAAGTCTATGCTAAGTCAGCTAAATAACTAACCTTTGGAAAATCATTGTGCCTTGAGCATTGTCTTATCCTATTTCTGTTATAGGACATGTTAGGATTAGGGGAGATTCTCTAGTGTCCTTTATCATTTAATACTGACTTGAATTTTCTATTTATTGGAATATCTTGCTTTACCATTTTTTCTGGGTGGCATTCGATGAGTTTAGTTTTTACTAATCTGCCAGTAATATATACTAAACATGAAAGCAGACACAATGTACACAAAAATATCATATACATGGTGCACTGAAATGCCAATTTAAATTTGTGTTCTTTAGTAGTCTAGGGTATAATCTATTGGTAACAAGATTCCATATTGCTCTGAATAGAGTATCACATGAGAGTTATGAGAACAAGTGTCCCTGAATTAGCAACCAAGCAGCCAAGTGACAGAACTTTTGCCTTATTTCTTCTGATCATAATAGTAATTGCACAAAATTAAGCTTAAACAATATCTTCTTCTCAAAGATTACCAAAAATTGCTGTAATAAGAAATGTTGAATAAGTTTTAATGATATATTATTTCTTCAAAATTAAGTGTTTTCAGTCGAGTAAGAGGAATCCTTACCTTAGCTCTTAGAGGTCAGTTGACTACTAAGAAAGAGATTCCAGAATTCATTATTCTAGGGATGTGTCTATTTTCTGTTCATTCGTTCCCCAAAGACCATGGTTTCACAAAAGATGATTCTGGGTTAATCATTCTTGCAAAATATTTAAAGAGGTCTATGTTCAGAGGATTATTTTCTGGGGTATATGATTATTTTCTGGGGTATATTGTTTTTTGTGTTGTTATATGATTAAGCAAATTATTAATAAACCACTCAAGGTACAATATACCAAAATAAACATGATAATATTATTTGTTCTTGTTTCTCTCCTTAAAATGCTCTGTCCTAGCAGTTTCAATATATATTGGATAAATAAATGAGCAAATATAAGTGCTATTTTCCCTATATTTATAAAACAGTCATTTTCATACTTTACAAAGTATTCATTACTTGACCTAATCCCTAAATTGTCACTTTTCTGACCTTCCCCAGCTACCTTTCCACATTTTAATGTTGTCACAGTGACCTAAACCTTTTTTTCTAGCACTTTACACAAATATTACTAATTACTTTGTTGGATATTAGTTTCATAATTATTATTGTTATTAGACTGTTAGCACCCTAAGTGGAATAATGATGCTTATCTGGTGACTAATAATCTTCTGATATATTGTTAAATATTTATTGAATGAATAAATACATCTATAATTGGTTCTTGTAAAACACTGACAAAATATGTGATGCGTTATATATTATTTGGTAGGGAATTCTATTAGTATTTTTTAAATATAATGAATACATTTGAACTTAGTTACATTATATATTTTTTTCTTTCTCTTTCCTTTTTTTCAGGGGGTGGTGCACATGACTGTGGGCAGGGCTTACTACTCCTGGCTCTATGCTCAGGGATTACTTCTTGGGGGATCATATACAAAGATAGAAATCTAAAGCAGGAGAGTGATGTGCAGAAGAAACGCCTTGCCCATTATTTCTTTCATCTCACACTAGACAATTTCTTATATTGAAGTATTTCTCATTCGTTGTGGAATGAGATATTTAACTAAATACATAAGATCAATCTTTTTATTGCCCTTTTTAGATCATTTCTTCTGTTTTCCTTCCCTCCCTCTTTACTAAATTCTAATGTCTCACTTGAATACTATTTCCTCTGTGAAGCCTATTGCATGGCACAAGTCTTCTGTTTTGTCACATCATGTTATTCTTCTCTCTCTCTCTTTCTGTGTGTGTGTTTATGTGTGTGTCTCTATGATGAATCAGAAACATTATATCCACCACAGAGTACTTAGGACCATGATCAGCATATAAAGGATATTCAATATTCCTATGCCCATCCTCTTGGGCAAGCTCACCATTATTCCTCCATAATGAACTTCAGTCTATGTACCACTCTATTCTTCTGGGTTCTGGTCCTTTCTGTCTTTTTCAGGAAACTGTGATTGCCTTAGAGTTCTCTGCATGCACCCTCCCATTCTTCCTCCATCATTCTCTGACCTGTAATTAATTTTCTTTCTTCATGTAAAACATAGCTCTGTTTCACTCATTATATGCTCCATACATAGGACAGAGATCACCATGTGACCTTTCTGCTCCCAAATCACCAAGGTTCACTACAGCGCCATGGCATTTGCCTTCTCTTGGTTCTAAGAATATGTCAGTCCTATTTGCCCCACTTTTTGTTAGCTAGAGCTCTTCTGCTGACTATTTCCATATCTGGATTCTTTTTTATCTTATACAAAATAATTAAAGGTTGCCTCAGAAAGCCATCCCATTTAAAATAGGTCCTCTAATGAGGACCATGAATTCTGGAGGCAGACAAAGTTTGCCTAAGTCCTAGGTCTTTTACTGAGACACTTGAAAATATTTGACAAGTTATGATATCTATGAGTCCCTAGTTTCCCTTCCTATAAAATAGATGTGTTATTAGGAAGATTGCAATAGAAATATACTAATTTTCTTTAAATGCCTAAAATTTACTTATATTGTGACAAATAAGTATACCACAAAAAAACACTGAAATAAAGCACTTGACATATTATTGCTGCTCGTTATTACTAACTCTCATTATCTATCATTATACATCATTATATTCTATTTATGTGCTTTATATTGATCACAGCCTATAGTTCTAGCTGTGATTATTATTAGAATTTATCCACCCTATATTTACTATTCTTTCTTACTGAATTAGTTAACACTAACCAATAATTTCCTTCTTATGATTCTACCAGATATACAGATACTCCATTCATGGTACACATATGGTATAATCTGTTTACTCTTATCCTTTACACCAGGAAAACATATAAACCCTCAGGCACCCCAGGGAGTTATTAGCATTTTTGGAATAAATCACTGAATAAATTAATACTGACTAAAAAAAATCCTAACATGCAACTGTTTGAATCCATTGCTGATTAGCCATGCTTCCGCAAGCTTAATGGTAAAAAAAATAAGTATTTTTCATGTAACCATTTCTGTATTAGGAGCACAGGCAATTTATCTGAGTTTACTGATCCATAGTTTTTAAAAGATGAGCTGTATTCTCATCTGAAACTCAAATTTAAATGGTTTCATTTTTTTCAAGGTTTATTTAATAGTTATATAGACATCTTCAAGGTTTTGGTGCTGTCAACTAATGGCCGACCTCAGATGCTTTCCACATAACCCTTTCCATTTAACAGCTCAGAGCATAGCATTTTGCTTCTCCAGAACCAATATGGGTCCACAAACTGTAACTACAAGATGGGTGTTCTAATCCATGCAATATAATTGTGTCACAACATCAAGTACATCCCTTGGACCTTAGCTATTGTCTAGAGGCAGGTTATACCTTGCATACACTCTAGAATAAAAGATTGTACAAAAAGTTTGAATACCAGAAGGCTGAAATCACAGAATCACTCTGGAAACTATTACCTGGGAAACAGCCTCCCTGGGCAAAAACAGCAGGAGAGAGGAAGCACTGGGGGTCAGCATAACCCAGTATCCTGAATCTGAACCATGCCAAAAGAGAGATATTCAAAATCAAATAAGACCAGAACTTTCCAAGTTCATTATTTAGTTGCCACATTTGTGCAGATAATCAAGCTTACTTTTTTGATATAACATTTATTGAATATACTTCTACTTGTAATGGGGAAAATAATCATTATATAATTACTTTATTCATAAAGTGATGAATTTACTTATAGCTATAATGATATTCAATTTTATGTGTTTATATCAAAATATAAATTAAAAGTTTTTTATACAGCTGAATAATAGTTTTTATTTTAGGAATTAAACATATGCAGGTACTTTTCCTCTTAAGTAGAACAATTTTTATGGTTGATACAAAATTCATATCCCAAATAAATCATTATTTCACTCCTGTATGAGGAACCCAGCTTCTTTACAGGTCTGTCTCTTTTTCTTACTGAAAAGAATATCAGAAAGAAACTACTAAAGCAGTAATTAGTTTTATTTAAAGGTTATAAGGAAGGAAAGAAAGAGAGAGTAGCACATTCAACAGAGTGTGTGGGCTTTCCAGCAAGGAAGAGAGTCAAGGGTAGCCAGTAAAGTACAAAAGAAACCCCATAAATCCCAAGTTGAGATGTGAGTAGCCCCCAGAATATATAAGTGCCCCACTTGACTTTACAAAGGTGGTTTTGTAGGGTTTTTTTTTTCTGTAGGGGGATTTGTTTTGTTTTGTTCTGTTTTAGAGACACACCATCTGTGCTCAGGGTTTACCTCTACCGCTACACTATCCTCTCCAGCTCCTCCCACAAGGAGCTTTTACTGTAGATAAGAATCTGTTGCTGATGTTGTAAAGGGGAAGATTTTTTTAACTTTTGGTATTTCTTCCTCATGTTCTTTCACAAAACCTTTTGCTCCTTAGGAGTCTCTTCTCTAGAGGGTTCCAGGCCTCTCTGGACTGATGCTAACAGCGATTCGAGTCATAAGCTTTAGTTTCTGTGTCCACAAAGTGAATCCAACATTCACGATTCTTTGGCTGCTTTAGGTCTAGCCACAATAACTTCTTTGAATCAGGCCTTGGTTTTATTACTTCCTGAGAACTCAGCCTCCACAATATCTGACTACTACTATCATTCCCATGGATCCCTGACAACGATAACAATATTCATATTATAAAGAATGACTGAAACATAAAAATCTTAATAAGTATCCCTGGATTCTGATGTAATCAAATGAATCCTCTGAGAAAGAGAGAGAGGAAGGATGAAAAATCTCAAAGGCCATTTTCTGGTTTAAGATGCTATTGAAATATTTGATACCAAACATTATCAACATCATCTTTTGATATAAGTGAATATTCATAAAACCTTTAAAGTAATGCCATGAAAAGAATTTTAATACTTCTTTATTTGATGAATTACAAGACTCACATTTGTAGTAACCATATGAAAGTAATAAATCTTTTTTATTCATCTATCACTTTAACTCCTTTTTAAGTAATTTTTTTCTTACTGCTGATAACCTTTTAAAATAAAATATCCTAAATTTAGTTTTTCTTATAAACAGTTCAAAAATAATTTGGGCACTAATTTTCTTGGAGCATATATGTTATGGGATTATTGTATGAGTTTTACTTCTCCCAAAGTCATTTTTTATAGACTTCAGTAGAGACTACCACCAATGTTTTGGCATCTTCATATGGGATAGAAAAATTGTGTATCCAGAATTGCTGTCTTAATAATAAACGTGCACACAGGCTTTTCATGAATGTATTGAAACCATTCTGTTTTATTCAATAAAAGAGATAGCAGACTAAAATCTAGTTGTCATCTACTTGAGAATTAGAAACCAAATAGCACAACTTGACATAAAGCCAGAGAAAATTAGTCTTACTAAATGAATGCCTTTTGACATGTGGAAGGAAAACAATGCTTGATGTTCAATTTATCAATTATATAATTTTGTTACCTGTAAAGAGATACAACACATTTTTTATAATCAAGGTTTTTGATTGTGTATTCCTGAACAAAAATCTATTCATCAATACAGAGTAAATTGTTCTTGCTCCAAATAATCTATATAAACTAGTGAGACTTAAAAATACTAAACTGTTCATGGCTTACTGTCAAGATAAGAACTGAAGATTGATGTTAGGAACGCCAGTTCTATTTGCCTTAAGAAAAGTAAACTCATGGAGTCTTTATAACATGCCTTTTTCATTAGGGTGTTCAAACACCTTACTGCATCCATCCTGCTGAAAGAGTCCCTTTTCACCCTAAGTGTGTCTATGGACGAGTGTAAAAGCAAATCAGCAGCCCATTAATAGTTGTAAAGGTCTTATGTAATAGTAGGTAACAAAAGTTACAAAATTGAAAACAAGGTTAGTTATTAGAATATTTAATCACTAGAGTATTTCTGTTTCCACAAGCTATGTATTAAGTTTTCCAGTTGCAACCTTTAAAAAGAATAGCAAAAAAAGAGAAAGAATTTGAATTTACATGAAATTTATGTTGCTGTGATCAACCTCATGAAAGTATCCAAAATTATCCAACTTCTTAGAGAACAAAAAAAGAATAGCATATATTTCTAAATTATTCAATGGGTATCCATGTGAAAAAATTGTAGTCAATAGTATAGATAAGTGACAGGGAAAATAACACAAAGGGTTGAATAGATGCTTTACATGTAGAAAGCCCAGGTATGATCCCCAGCAAAACGTGTCCCCCAAACACTACCTGAAGGAAACTTCAAGCACCAAGTGGTGGGTAGACTCTGGGTAACACTAGATGTAACTCAAACACAAGAAAACAAAAAGAATATAAATCTAGTTGATTATTATAGTGGGTCCAGTTTGCAAATTTTCTAGTCCAAAAATTAGATGCAAATGGCAATCTGGGAATTAAAAAAATCCCCATAGGCATCATCTTTGGAGGAAATGAATATTTGAAAATGAAGGGATAACATATAAAATATAAACAATCAGTTTTTATTCAAAATCCCAAATATCTAGCATTGAATCAAATTTCCACAAGGAAGAGGTAGAACCTATTTATGGGAAAGATCCCAAGCTGATCTGGGAGTAGCTTTGGTGTGGTATAACACAAAATGAATAAATAAATAAATAAAATCAATAAATAAAGGCTTTTAAAGGCAAGAAAGATATCCTATTGTTTGAATTGAAAACATTTGATGGGTACTTTGGAATTTGGTATCCAGAGTATTACCCAAATTTTCTCTCTGCCCTTTAAAGATAGACTGTAGAAAATTATTGACAGGCAAATATTTTTAATTATTTATCATTAGGTCCTTCAGTATGAAATATATTGAAAGTCTTTTGGAAACTGATAAATTTGCTAAAGCTTATATTACATTTAAATTAGTCTACAATTCAATTCTCTGAATATGCTAGTTTTATTGAAAAATGTAGTAATTTCCCTTTTGAAAAAAATTTATTTCCTAAAATTATTTCCTTTAAATTTGGGGCTAAGAGTAGTTTCTTTACTCGTGCAAATAAGAAAACATAATTTTATTGTTTTAACTGCCCCTTTATAGATGCCAAAAGTGACTGAATACCAATAAATCATATTTTTATCAGTTCCACTCTCTTTACAGACTAAATAGTGGTAACTCGTTTATTGTCACTTGTCCAAGTTGGTATCAATATGGTTATCTAAGTTTCTTATAAAACCTGTAATTTTAGATTATAAACTATAAAACTATGAAAAATTATGAAACCTGTAATTTTAGATTATAAATCCAATTTGATATACCTTTATTCTTTATTCAAAATATACCATTATGTAAAACTTACTTAATCTACATAAAAATTGTACTCTTCTCATAGTTTTGAAAAATACATTCCTAAAATATGGACTGGTAAATAAGTGATCATCTGACACATTTTTCAGGAAAAAAAAAACTGAAAATCGTGGTTCAATGAACAGAAATGAAGTCATACAGATGACCAATAAGAATATAAAATATTCATATTACTTATTATCAGATAAATTCAAATAAAAGTAACAGAAAAAAAACCATCACACAAATGAAAAAGGCCTGTATCAAAGAGGTCAGGACAACCACTTGTTGGTGGGGATGAAATGAAAAAGGAATCCTATTTTATTGTTGATGAGAATATCATTTGATTTAGCCTCTCTGGAAAACAGTATTGTGACTTCTTTAGAGTGAGAACATCCATATGACTTAGAGATTCCATCTCTTAGCCTTTATCCCCAGAACACCAAAATATTGATTCAAAAAACTATTAACACATCTGTGTTTGTTGTTGCAGCACTTCACAAGAGTCAAGATCTAATGTCCAATAGATGCTTGAATATAAAAGTTATGGTATATTCTATTATTTAACAATGGAATAATTATTAAATAACAAGCCCAATATTTCCATGTTTCAGTGGGAAGGGATGATGAGGAAAGGAAGAGATGAGTTAGATCTAAATGATATAAGAACAGTGGTGGTAGCCATGCTCTTCAATCCTGGGTTCTTCTCCCTTTATTGAATACCTTGTTTGTTTGTCTGTTTCTTTGCCTACCTCTTTTTACTCTGAAGAAACCTGTACTCTCTCTTGAACATATGCTTCTCCCTTTCTCTCCCCTTACATCCTCACATCTTCCTAAATAAGTTTCACACACACAAAAAGACAGTGGTGTCTTTTGACATTCTGGTGGTGGTGGATATGCACTAACATGCTACATTATTAGTATAAACATTAACACCATTGTTATCATATGATCTCAATAATAATAAAATATTTTTCAAATCTCAAAAATTTTTTACTCAAATATGATCCAGCTAAAAACTAATAATATGCAGTATTTTCTTTAAATTAAAGTTACTATTGCTTTTTTTATCTCTGTAATAAAGTCAAACATTTGTTATCCTGAATGCCTAGTTATATTTAGATTAGTGCTATATCCTAAGCAGTCATCTTTCTGCTAACAAAATTAATAATTAACAAACATCGGAATTTACAGTATGAGCAAGTATGTGGGTGGAGAGAATGAAAGATGAAAAGGGATCAAGACTGTTATTCAAATTTTCTTTCTGTCCCTTAATATATTCTGCTTAAAGACTTCAAAATACCACAAAATAAGTATCTATTAATTCAAGTCTTATATTTTAGGCTTAATAATTCCCTATTCTGATTAGGAAACTATGAATATATTATCTTCTATGGCAAAAGGAGCTTTGCAGATACGATTAAGGATATCCTTCTATATCCTTCTTGATATACAAGGATACCACGGATCAACCAGATGGGACAGGTTTATAGCAAGAAGTCAGGAAAATTGAAGACCATTTTACAATGAAAGCAAAAGAATGTTCTCTGAAGATGAAGGAATGGTCAGTAAACTAAGGAATGTAGATGACTTCTGGAAAGTAGAATATCTGAGGAAACAGATACTCTCTCCAAATCTTCAGAAATATCCGGGCTCCAAATAGCTTGTGTTTATTCAAGTAAAACTGATGTTAGACCCCTCAACTCAGAACTATAAAAATAAAATTTGTCTCTATGCATTATTGAATTTTTGATAACACCAATAAATTAATACATATGTGTTCCCTTAAAATTTTGTGAAATTAAAATTTTCTAGTTTAAAGTATAGTCTAAAGCCAAAAGAGACAATGTATACAAATGACATTAACTATTTTAAGTTTAATACTAATATTAACTAACATGGTAATGAATTAATGAAGGCAGCTGGAATAGAGAAGGAATCACTAAGTCAATGATAATTGGAGGGATGGCTTCTGATGGGAGATGTGTGCTGAAAGTAGATAAGGACCAAGCATGATGGCCTCTCGGTATCGGTATTACAAAGCATAATGCCCAAAAGTCACTGTCACTGTCACTGTCATCCTGTTGCTCACTGATTTGCTCGAATGGGCACCAGTAACATCTCCAGTGTAATACTTGTTGTTACTGTTTTTGGCATATCAAATATGCCACAGGTAGCTTGCCACGCTCTGTTGTGTGGGCAAGATACTCTAGGTAGCTTGCCGGGCTCTCCAAGAGGGGCGAGGATTCAAACCCGGGTCAGCCTCGTGCAAGGCAAACGCCCTACCTGCTGTGCTATCATTCCAGCCCAGTGAATTAACAATAAAAATATACATAGCACATTATAACATTAATTTGGTACATAGGGAAAACTGAAGGCAGTATTATACAACCTAGAGACTTTGAAATTAAAATCATTGTTCTCTTTTCTGGCTTTACCACTTATTATATGAATTAAATTGCACATTTTTGTCTTCTGTAAGCCACATTTCTTCTGAGAAAATTCATTAACTTTCTCATAGCAATATTGTGATAATAATGACAGGTTAAAGATACATAGTAATTTTTGTGTCACAGAGTATTCTAAGTATTTTCTGTCAGAGATCCTAATTAATATTCACAAAAATTCTATCAAATAGGAACTATTATTATTTCCATTTTGTAGAGGTGGAAACTAAGATTTCCACTTAGTAAGTTACTTAGTAAGTTACTAAGGAAATTGTCCAAAATCACTCAACTAGTAACAGAGGACAGAAGTTTCTGAATCAGGGTCTAGTGACGTATTCTACACTAGTAACTATTGCATTAAACAGGTTAGAGTACCTATAAAGAGTATAGCTAGGGGCTGGAGTGATAGTACAGTGGGTAGGGCGTTTGCCTTGCACGTGACTGACCCAGGTTCAATTCTCAGCATCCCGTATGGTCCCCTGAGCACCACCAGGGGTAATTCCTGAGTGCAGAGCCAGGAGTGACCCCTGTACATCGCTGGATGTGACCCAAAAAGAACTAAAAAGAGTATAGCTAGCTCCATCAATAATGCCTTTTGTGTTTAGACTTAAAAATTCTTAATTTTTTAATTCAATCTCTTTAGAAAGAAAATATTTCCAGAAATACAGATTTTATTTAAATAGCTAGGCTAAGTTCTAATATTGCAGGAGCTCAATGAATCTGATATGGTCAATGCTGGTCCCCATAGATACCAATTAATCAAAGTTCTTGTTTTAAGAAGATGAAATGAAAGTCCTTTGTGTACAGAGGCTTTGGTGAAAACACCACTTCTATACTCTTCTTGCCATTGAATCGATAATGAAACTACCCAAGAGAAACATCTAAAACCAGGATTTTGTTAAAAAAATCATTATTTAAAGAACAAAATGACTGTCATTGGAAAAATGCCTTGTCATAAATTAATTCTACCTTGCCCCTTTAGGAAATATGCTTGTTATAACACAAGTCAAGGCTTTTTCTTCAGTTCATAATGTAAAAGGAAAAATATGCTACCATTAAAAGGTTTCTATAAGACTTTTTAGCATTTTATTTTTATCTTCAAAGAACTTGGGAGAATATTTCTAAAGAAAGCCATAAAATGTCTTCCATTCTACCCAAAACATTTGCATTTTCAGAGTGGCACTTTATTTAGCCTACTGTGTTAGTATTAATTTTCAGTGCTGTGAGCAAGCAAGTCAGTGTATATTAACACCTGATCTATAAAGGGAACACTGAGGCCTTACTCAAAGTATTAGTCACCGCATCTTGGGAATGCTGTTGTATTTCTGCTGTTGGCTTCAATGCAGAAGGATGTACATGCTTTGATTTTTAATGAAATATGCCTAAGATCAAATTTGTCACCAAGAACACAGAGACTTCAACAATGTCTTCCAAGCTTAGAAGAATTTTCTATCTTACTCCAGGTTTTTAAACTGTCAATTGTCCATGACATATAAAACATAATTTTCCAAATAGAAGGATGAAAAGAGATTATAATGTGGAGGAAAGAGGTGTTTCTTAAGGGTGTTTGTGTGTCTCACACTTTAATCAAGATCTTTAAACCTATTATTCCCTAAGGTTTAGTTTCACAGACCAGGACTTAAAACCTCAGTTGAGCTCATTTGTCTCTCTCACCTTCTAAGTTGCAAAGTATTATGAATAATTACTGTACCGCATTTATATTTGAAGCACTAAAATTAGTATCACTGTAACTGACACATGCATAAAACCACAACATAATCGCTAGTTAATGCCAGAGATAAAAATTAACTCAAAATAAATCATAAACGTAAATATCAGATCCAAAAACATTCAATACAAGGATAAAACATAAGTAATAAATGTAGGACTCAACAACAAAATTGTATTTGGAGACTCAATTCCAAGGGAAAAGGAAATAGCAGCATGAATAAACCAATGGAACTATGTCCAATTTTAAAACCTTTACACAGAGAAAAATATATAATAACATGAAAATTAAAGACAACCATTTGCCTTTAATAGGAGGAAGATATTTTCACATCATACTTCTAATTTTGGGCTAATATCCAAAACATACAGAGAACTCACACAATTCCCCATCACAAAAGCAAAAACAAGCAGCCCAATTTAAAATAAAAATGGTCGAAAGATATGGACAGATAACCCTTTCCAGAAAACATATACAGTTTGGGGAAGTGGCTCAGAGGTTAAGCACATATGTTGCAAGTTTGAGACAAGTTCAATTCTAGAACTGCAATATATGAGCACAGGGAATAATGCTCTGGTCTTGCATGCAGTTTTCCTCGGTTCAATCCCCAACATTGCACATGTTTTTCCCAAAATCAACAGAAATGATCTCTGAGCACAGAGCTAGGAGTAAACCCAGAGAAGAGCTGGAAATTGCCCACCTCCCATCAATAAGAAATAATACATCTAGATCACAGACACATGTAAAAATGTTCAACATCATTACTCATAAGAAAAATGTAAATCAAACCTACCAAGAATTATCACTTCATGTGTGTGAGAATGGCCTATGTCAAAAAGATTATAAATAAGTTTTTACAGAGATATGGAGAAAAATAAACTTCAGTACCCTATTATTTTCTATGTAAATTGGGGCAGATTCTATAAAAAAAAAACAAAAGGTATGGAAATTTCTTTTTTAAAAAAAACCTTGTGACCAGGACTGGAGCAATAGTACAGTGGGAATGGCGTTTGCCTTGCACGCGGCCAACGTGGTTTCGATTCCCAGCATCCCATGTGGTCCCCTGAGCACCGCCAGGAGTAATTCCTGAGTGCAGAGCCAGGCATGACCCCTGTGCATTGCCAGGTGTGACCCAAACAAAGCAAAAATAAATAAGTAAGTAAATAAATAAATAAATAGTACTATAAAAAAGATATCTTGTGACCATGGGGACAAAGGTTTTATTTCAGGAATAGTAGAGTACAGAAACCATTTCTAGACCCTTTTCAGTGTCAAAAGTGGTAACGCAAATCTTAAGAGACATCTCAGGTTCTTGGGATAGAGTCTTGTGTTATTTTCTACCCATGCTAATTTAACCATCTACTAGAATGCTCATTGGTTTGCTTATACATGAGAGATATATTCCATAATGACAGTGAATAGAAATAGTAAGGAATTATCTCTAATGCCTAAGCAAACTTCCATTTTATATCTCTCTCTGGTCATGCTACAATTATTTTCATAGTCATTAAGCTTTATGTTCTAACCTTTTTTTACCCCTTATTATTGATTCCAAACCTTTGTGAATATTTTATATAAAGAACCCATATGGGAATGTAAATAAGTGCAACTATTTTGAAAAATGGTATGGATTAAGAAACTAAAGATAGAGCAATAGTATGATCTGGGAACCTCACTTTTGATTAGAATAGTATAAGAATAATAAGACAAAAAGTATATCTGTTTTAATGGTTGTTAAAGAACTATTCCAATAGCTAAAATACTGAAGCAGTTTATTTCAAAGTGTATGATTGAATATAGATGTGCTGCATTTATGCAACAGGATACTTTAATTATGTTTTGTTTTGCTTTTCAGCCAAATCTGGGAATACTCAGGGCTTACTCCAGGCTCTGCACTCAGGGATCACACCTGGCCATGCTGGGGGGACGATATGGGGTGCTGGGGATTGAACCAGGGTCAGCCGCATGAAATCCAAGTGACCCTGTGATCTGCTGTATTATTGCTTCAAACACAAAATGGAATACTTTTAACATATACTAAAATAGTACTAATAATATAACATAACATATAGTTATATTATATCACATTATATATTATACATACTATAATATATAATACTAAAAACAGCCCAACAACAACAAAAAACCTCATCATTTTTCCATTCACACCAAAATTGAAGATGCTCGAGGGAATTACTTCAAGCAAAATAACAAGAAAAGAGGCATAATCAAAATGGCAAACGAGTGAAATGAGAGAGTTCCCTGATCCCCCTGAGATATTGCCAATAGAACTAATGCAGTCAACAGGGGTGAGGGGTAAAAGGAAAACTAGGGACAGTGGTCAAGGGTGTTGGCATTCTGGTGGTGGTATGGTGCAGCTTTATTGTAAGCTTAAATTATTAAATACCATTGTAAAAAAGTTACTTCAATACTATTTTAGTAAATAAGAAGTGAAAAAGTTTTAGATAACTCCATATGTATGTGCAACATAAGGCTCTAAAATGAATGAATAAAAGAAAACAAGACTAGTAGACAATAATAGAAGTAAAATTGCCTGAGAAGAGGGTGAGAGAAGATATTTAAAAGGACAAAATTCTATGATTCTATTAGTGTTTTTTATTCTTTTACTGAAACAAAGTACCTCAATTGAATGAAACGTGCTTAGAAAGATATGAGAGAAAAGAATGAGGGGAAATACATGTGTAGGAGATAACATGAGCTTTCCAGAGAGGAAAAACAGAGACATAAGAGACTCAAGAAATGTTCAAGGGAGAACAGGGCCTTGAAGAGTAAGCCAGGATTCTCTGATTTTACAAAATATTTCACCAGATCTGAAGTGATGCAGGACTGTGTTGGAAGGGTGGCGGCACATTGGTACTGAAGATATATTGACTTTGTACACCAAAAACTTAAATGTTAACACAATTGTAACTATGCAAACTGAAGTACATTTTACTTTATTTATTTTGATTTGGGGAACACAGACAGCTATGCTCAGGGCTTACTGCTGGCTCTGTGCTTAGGTATGAGTCCTCCATTGCTCAGGGAACCCCTTGGGGTGCAGGAATCAAACCTGAGTGAGCTCTGTGCAGTCCAGTTCCCCGTATGCTGTTGTATCAGTCTAGTCCCATCAACTGCCTTTTAAAATAAGACACCCTCACAGAAATGTTCTTCGCTTACCTCACTACTCAGAATATTTTGAAAACCTTATAAAAAAAGATAATCTTATTGATTCTCACTATTCTCTTTACTTTTGTCAAATCCACATAGAAAACCCTGATTCTTTTTTTTTCTTTTATTACTCAGTTCTTAATATAGAGCAGCATACATCGAACTACCAATACACAAATTACAACTTGATAATTATAATGATAAACACGTACCAAGGCTCCCTTGAATCTTTGGAAGGCATTCTATTAAATTTTAATTTCCAGCAGTCCATGTAAAGAAAGCCTCTGTTTAACATTTTCTTTTTATTAACTTGGACACTATAGGCTTTGAGATCAACATTTCATAATGCTTAGCTATAGCTGACTTTTCAATACCTTCCAATTTCAAACTTCTGGTCTTTGGATCTTTAAATCAGACCTCTCTTCCTTAACTCAGAAGAATATCACATGCATATAGGATACATTTGAGTACATTTATAACTTCACATATGAATTATTTGTGATTTAAATCCTAAATCGATTCCTTTGATCTGCCTCAAGTTCATATCCCTGTTCAATTCTAAACCACTATAGATGCAAAACATCATGACCTGTTTACATAGAAATGTATTCCAATCCTCTGTAGCCTAATCATTTTTGAATAGCTTTGATCTCCTGCTGCCTGTATTTATCTATAACTAGGAATCTCTTTCAGTTATATATGCCCTTAAGTTAATAGTTTCCCTTTCCAGTAAATCATTTAGGATTTCAGTTGTCTCTAGATACATGAAAATATTTATGAACTCAAGAATATTAATCAAAATATCATATTTTCTAGCACCTTCATAGTATTTTCTAGTAAGCTTACCCAATTTATGTCAAGTAATAACAAAGATATGATATCTGTACATATATATTATATATAGAGAGAGAGTCAATGAACTGATTAGTGTTTTGAACAGCAAACTTGGATTAAAAGTGAGCCACTGACAGCAATTAATCTTTTTTTATCATGAAATACACAAACTTCAATGATCTTCTGTTGATTGAAAGCATAATTATTGCATATAAGACCTGTTTCATTTGTTAAATTACTATCTTGATAAGTAAATTTTTAAGTATGAAAAATTATATGACTATCAGGGCCTGGAGCAATAGCACAGTGGGGTAGGGCATTTGCCTTGCATGTTGCTGATCCAGGTTTGATTTCCAATATCCCATATATTCCCCCAAGCACCGCCAGGAGTAATTCCTGAGTACATGCACCAGGAATAATCCCTGTGCATCGCCGGGTGTGGCCCAAAAAGGAAAAAAAATAAAAAAATATGACTATCAAATATGGCCATATCCATATATTTCTTTTTGAATGATGATCAATAAGAATGAATGCTACAGATTATCTGTGAGTCTCTTCAGTGATACTTAATACATATATTTCTTCAACAAGTATTGAATATAAGCCATTTGTAAAGTACTATACAGTGTAAAGGATATAGTTACGAGTAGAGCATGAACTCCTCATAACATTTTGTCATACAAAATATCAGTAAAATAATTATTTCAGGATTTTGTCTAAATTCTGGGATTAGTGAATGAATATGCATAGCCCATACTGCTAAAGGACATTTATATTGCCTATATGGCACTGATCCTCATAAGTTAAAATTTATCATCTATGTATACTTATTTATATTATAAGACAACCAAGTTCACAACCAATAAAAATAAAGATGTAAGCTTAGAAAATATCTAGGTGGAAATACAAAAATTACTATGAAGATCAATTTAAGTTTTTAGGGGTAGTAGTTTTTCTTTAATCAGTTTTGAACACAAAGTATGACAAAACTTCCAAGTACTGTTCTTTTCTTAATTTCTGTATCAAACTGATTACTGTCTCCACTAGCTTATTAGACCCTATATACAAGTTCACTAAAAAATGTCTCAAGAGAGAACACTTTAAGTTTGCTATAACATTTAAATATATGTCCTCTACATAGGTAAAGGGCCATATAATAATTTTTTAAATGACCAGTTTAAAATATTACTGGCAAAAATGTGTGAATTTATTTATCTTCCCTTAATTATCATATCAAAACAACAATTAGAATCATGAAGTTATTGGCCTTTTGAAAATTAAATTTTATTTCTGATTATGCCAATGATAATGATACTTGGGTCTAAAACAAGTCCCTTAGCTTGTAATTATAAAACCATCCTACCTGTTTACATTTTTTAGTTTAAATGGCTATTTTTCTCCTTTACTGACTTCATAGCATAGAATATTTGTTATTCATCACTGCGAAACATAGATCCTAGCCTCTCTCTTCCTCTCTCTCTTGACTGCTCACAGTAAATTTTCAAGCACAAGAGCTTGCTAGGCATTGTGGCAAATACAAATTGGCTAAATACAATTAAAGAATAAAGTGTCATTCATTAAAAATTTACCTAAGATATACAACTCCTGTTGTGTATTTCACAGCCTATTTTGTAATATATTTTATGTAACTTTCTACATATGTATATCTTATGTATACACATAAATACATATACATATTTACCTGACTCTAGAGAAAGACAAAGCAGTTCAAATAGATGCTCTCAAAGCACATGCATTGGTTTTCCTTAGATAAAGGATTCCATTTATTGAGAGCTTACTTCAAGCTTACTTAGATTCACATAAAAATAGTCATATATAAAATATTTCTGTATAATTTGGGCCCAAATTCATAAAATCTATCGATACTAAATTATTGTCCATTTCCAAGGGACTCTATTTTTTTATTATTTTTTAAAATTTATTTATTTTTAATTAGTAAATCACCGTGAGGGTACAGTTACAGATTTATACACTTTTCTGCTTATGCTTCCATCATACAAAGTTCGGGAACCCATCCCTTCACCAGTGCCCATTCTCCACCACCAGTAAACCCAGCATCCCTCCCACCCTCCCCAATCCCATCTCCCCCCCACCCCACCCTGCCACTGTGGCAGGGCATTCCCTTCTGTTCTCTCTCTCTATTTAGCTGTTGAGGTTTACAATAAAGGTGTTGAGTGGTCACTGTGCTCAGTCTCTAGCCCTTATTCAGCCCACAACTTCCTTCCCCCGCATGGCCTTCGATTACATTATAGTTGGTAATCCCTTCTCTGAGTTGCCCTTTCCCCAGAATGTGAGGCCAGCCTCCAAGCCATGGAGTCAACCACCTGGTACTTATTTCTACAATTCTTGGGTGTTAGTCTCCCACTCTGTTATTCTATATACCATAGATGAGTGCAATCTTTCTATATCTGTCTCTCTCTTTCTGACTCATTTCACTCAGCATGAAACTTTTCATGCGGATCCACTTAAATACAAAATTCATGACCTCCTTTTTTCTAACAGCTGCATAGTATTCCATTGTATAGATGTACCAAAGTTTCCTCAACCAGTCATCCATTCTACGGCATTCGGGTTTTTTCCAGATTCTGGCTATTGCAAACAGTGCTGCAATGAACATACATGTGCATATGTTGTTTCTATTATACTTTTTTGCCTCTCTGGGCCAACGGGCTGTATTTTAATGAATAACCAAGATGGCACCAAATTTATCTGGCCTTAAAAGTTGAAAATATATAGTTTGGTCATAAATCTTTGAAAGGATTAGGTCTAAAAGTTCTATTTAAGTCTAGGAAAATAGTTAAATAATTTAACATTTTATGAGTTATTAATTGAAATACTACAAAAAATAAAAGAAATAGTAGGTTGGTCTTGACAGGATTCCTGTCGGTGAAGAATGAAGAGAGTTTTCATGAATGAAGCAATTAAATGAAATGAAATGCTGTGTATATTAAGTGGTTCTCAAATCTCCAGATCACTTGACTCTTTTATTATTCCATAATTGTTGTTATATTTCCTTAGGATTGACCTTCTTTCTGCCTTTGTTATTTCCACATGCATCACAAGGGAAATTCTTCTAGCATTTTAGATCCAGTATTTTAGGCATTTAATAGTTCCATTATCTATCGAAATGAAATACACATAAAACATATATACACACATATATAGTCACACAAAATATAAATACATACTGTGACATATATACATATTAATAGGTAACTGTTTCTACACTAAATTTACTTCTACTCTAAATAACAATTTGAAGTTCTCTGGTAGTACATCAGAAGATAGAAAAAACATTAAAAGCAGCCAGCCCATCCTCTACAAAATTGTGATTAAAAGTGAAAATATACCTCTAAGTGAATTTCTCATATAATAGTGGACAAAATCATAAATTTCAATTAGTAAGGAAATTAAACTTATTAAAAAGATTACAAAGCAAGAAAAGAATGTACATATAATATTTTGAACAGACTGTCATTAAACTATTGCATAAATAAGAGGACTTCGTTTCTTAAAATAATGAACGTAATTTAAAAATTTTTAGAACATTCTAAAAGAAAGAAATTACTATATCCCCTATGATCTAATGTTTATGTAACTTTGAATTTTTACTTAAATGCTGTATAGCATATAAAGTGAATCTTATTAATACTGCAACTCTATGAAACTTTGCTCTTTCTGGAATGCAATTAATATATATTTTCATCATTCTCCTGCACAAGAAAATGTAGAAATGTTTATCTTTAATATTTTCTTACATGGGCCTGAAAACATTAAATTCTTATTTGGTATTACTTTAAAATAACACACAGTTCTGAAATAAACCAAGTTCAAATGTTATAGGGAATATTTTTCAATCATTAGCTTAAGCCTTTCATTATCAGTGAAATGAAGATAAGATTGGGATATAGGATATAATTAAGTCAATGATTTATGTGAGAGATAATAATTTGCTTTTGTAGTGCAAAGCATATTTCATTCATGAAGAGGATGAGTAACTAGATTTGTTTTTCTTACCCATAAATTACTAAGATTCAAGTGGCATAGTAATTATGAGTGGACTGATTGTTTTCTATGTTTGAAGCCTTAGTTTTCAGAAGCACTCGCAATGTTTAATCTTGCACTTATGCAAGATCCCAAATTGGGGTCTCAATTATGTTTTTCAATGCTTTGAAATATTCAACTATAAGTCAGTTAGACAACAAACTACTTGATCCCAGGGAGCAATCTGATAGTTTCCTTATATGTAGTTTGGGGCAGGGTTTTTTTTTAAGCTTTGGGGTTTAAAAAAAATTATAATTTCTGAGACAGAGTACTTCTAGCTCATTGGCTCACTAGGATTGAGTAAAATTAGAATATCAGAAAGAAAAAATAACCTGATCATCTATGAATAGATAACCTATTATATAATTGCAAACAGAAACCAAAATATGTGTAAATTATGAATTGAAATTAAATGCCTTAATTTTTAAGCTGAGTTTGATACTTTACAAACATCTGTGAATCCACTACTTTAGGTATATTTTATCAAAATAGTTCTGTATATTTACCATCTGTGGTACCATCTCTGAATTTTACCGAAAATTCACCATGTACGTCAAAAATAACAATTTATAAAAATTTAATGATTTGGGTCTTGTCAGATGTCATTGTAAAATATCTGCAAAAGTGGCATAAGGTGAGATTCATCCACAAGAGGAGACCCTTTTGTTTCTTGACCCTTTTGTTTATGAACTTATTTCTTAATTTCTGAAAAATGAAGGTCAGTTTTATAAAAGTTTCATTTCTACATCAGTATTCAGTATACTTTTTCCATTCTTATATTTCTAAAACATATGGTATGTCATAAAACATTAGAAAAAAATATAATACAAAAGCTATTGCCTTACTAAAATAGTTTCATGACATAATCTTGTCAGTTTCTTGTTAGTTTCTTCCACACTTTTCAAATATGTTATACACAATTGATTCATTTTTCAGAACAGTTATTTTCCTCTTTGAAGTATTAGGTAGTAATTTTCAGATAGTTGGTATTAGCTAACTGCTGTTATTTGTGAGAATCATGCTTGGAATAAAACAAAATATGAAGACCTAAACTGGAATTAAAAAAATCATTACAAGAGAATCTATTATCTTAACTGAAATAAAAATGCAATGTTTTTATTTTCACATCCTTTAATGTTTAATGAGAGGAGAAAAACACATTAGTCTGTGAGGAAATACTTTTAGTTTTTAGATTCTTCTCAGCTTTACTGAGGTATAATTGACCAATAAAATTACAATAATTTAAAATTGTATAACAATGGATTTGTATCTCTGGACTTTAAGAGAATTCCCACCAATTTAATTTCCTAAACAAATAAATCCCATCATATAGTCATTGGTCTTAAAATAAGAATAATCAAGTTTCACCCTCTAATCAAATCCCAATTACACAATACTATATTATCAAACATAGTCTCCACATTATATATTGCTAGATATTCCTCCTTTACATCTAAAACTTTCTATATTTCTTCCAGCTTCTTCCTATTTTCCTAATTTCATCATTTCTCTATGTTTGATTTTTAAAAATATTCACATATGTGATACCATGCAATGTTTATTTTTTGTCTTATTTTACTTAACATAATGCCCAAATGATAAAATCTTTTGAAAATAAAATTTATGCTGAAAGACTAAAATTTGAATTAAGTAATATCAATGCTATCAGTTTTATACCCCTTTACTAGTTTGGAGGGGTTCTATATATTTACCTTAACATTTTGAAAATAATGACTTATTTAATTATTTAGATCTGGGGACACCAACCCCTCATAATGTACTCAGGGATTACTCCTGACTCTGCTCTCAGGGATAACTCCAGGCAGACTCAGGGAACAACATAGGGTGCCAGGGATTGAATCTGGGTCAGCTGTGTTCAAGGTAAGCATTTACCCTCTGTACTATCTCTTTATCTCCTCACCCAGATATTTTAGGTGGATTTTAGCCAATTGGGTTCTAAGAGAAATACATATTATCAAATAGTGGAGCTAAGATAATTAATTTGTATATGACCAGAATATGTTACCAATATGTTACCAATGTTAGATATCAGTTAAGGACTGACTGAATGAATGTCTAGAGCATTGATAAATGCACTTCACAGATCAAAGGGCTCTTGAGAGTCAAGAATCTGAATAAACTGTGCTACATCTTGCCATGCTTTAGAGCTCTAGGAAAAATAAAATTTCCAAACTGTTTAATGTTTATTGCTATGAGTATAAAATACAGATATTTCATTCAATGCATCTGTGATAAGACCAATTCTAGCTTCTGGTGTCTATTCATGATACTCTCCTTCCTCCACTATGCACTTTAGATGATTTGAGCTTTAACTTTCTGGAATGTAAGTCTCATATCTATTGCACAGATTCTAGAGAGACAGTTGTAGCCTAAAACCAAATTTGATTGCATACAGTTAGGAATGATTGCATACAGTAAGGACTGGAGTGCAGTGGGTAGGGCGTTTGCCTTGCATGCGGCCGACCCAGGTTCAATTCCTCTGTCCCTCTCCGAGAGTATCCTGCCCGCACGGCAGAGCCTGACAAGCTACCTGTGGTGTATTCGATATGCCAAAAACAATAACAACAAGTCTCACAATGGAGACGTTACTGGTGCCTACTTGAGCAATCGATGAACAACGGGGCACAATGCTACAGTGCTACAGTTAGGAATACCATAATAAAATCCCTACATTTTCTTATAAACCATATTTAAATCCAAGCACTTCCCATTGACAGGTGAAAGAAAAATTTAGGAAGGGAATTTTTTTGAACTATCACACGAACTATAAAGATTCTTATTTGATGCTTCAACCAATTTTTACTGGTTGTAATGTAAACAACACTCTAAGCTAGATTTGGCATGTAGCAGGAAAAAAGTTATTTTCTCACTATCGTATTCTCATTATAGTGAGTTGGAGTCTCTTTCCAAGGTCTCAGAAATCTTGTTACTTTTTGTTTGTTGTCCCTCTATGAAGCAGATGGGACTCTTAAGTTACTAATTATGGATCAAAATTTGGTTCATCCACTGTTAACTCACAATATCTTTCTTTTTATACATTCTCCTGTTGATATAAGCAGTTCCAACGCCTATAATAATTGCATATTATTTTAAGTAGCCACTTTCCCTGTTACCTCTATTTCAGATGCCAATAAATTTCACAAGCCTTTATCCGTAGTTAACAGCCAGCAAGTAGCATATTCAATATATTCTCAGTATACTTATTTTGGATGGAAAAACTTGGAGAGAATTTGGACTAAATTATTCACAGTAAAAGTACCCACAAAAATCTACTGACTTCCAAAGATAACTCTATATGTGTTATGTCACAATCAAGAGGTTTCAGATGAAAAGTGATAAGCTATTTTGCATGTCTTATTCTTAATTATTTCAATATTGCAATCCAAAGAGGATTTGTAGCAGTAATTATTCAAAACTAGCTACTATAGGAACAGCTGTAATCCTTTTCCTTCACTTGCTAGGGTTTTGTTGAATCTAGATCTTACTTCGAATTAGATTTCAAAGAATTTAACACTGTCTTTACTAAATGCTTGGTCACAAAACAAGTACTTTCTGTCAACTCCTCCACTGTTTCTAACATGCAACAACTAAAATTATTGACTTATAAAACCAGACCCCAAATCCCCAAAACTGAGCAAATAGCATATTTGTACTTCCCAAAGTACTATCATATTATTTAAATATGATACGAGAGCATTTTATAAGGGTATATATGGTATGCAATTTAGGCACAATATACCTAACCAAAGACTGCCAGCTATGCCATTCTATTCTTTCCAATTATCCAGACAATTTTTCACCAGAAAACAATTTCCAAGGTACACAGACAAACAACAGAGAAGTTTAATGTGTATGTCATGAATGTGCAAAAACTAACTTTGAAAGACCATTGAGTAACACAGCCCAAACAGTAGAAAATTCTAAGGTGATTTCTGTTGGTGAGGATAATAATTTCCAAAATACCTGATGCAGTTTTTGAGAAATACCTGATGGCGTTTTGTTAAAATTAAGAGAGGGGGAAAAAAACACATCCAAGCAACCCTTGTATACAAGATAATATACTGCTTGGAATCTGTGTAGAATAAAATGTCCCAAAGATATTTAGAAATTCTAAATGTTCATTGAACTCTAGCTCCCCAACAGGAATATATTGCATAGCTAAAATGTCATTTTTCTTTCCTTCTATTCAAGATAGTCCTGGTCTTTTGCTTTGTTAACTCTTCAATTTCACAGCAAATTCACATAGCAGATTATTCTTGAATTATCTCACATTAGAAAGTTCATGATAGGAGATTAGTATTTGACAGTTTTTATAATGCTGTATTTTTAAATAAATAATAATGTCTCTGTTTTTTAAAAATATAGTGACATGCCAAAATAACAGAAATCAAAATGTTTAAAGTTTTTTTTTTTTTTAATGATGACAAAGGCTTGAGGACTTTTTTTTCTCATGCATTAAAGGATACATTCTCTTCATTGACAGTCAGGAAACACAGTTAATGAGAGTCTAGAGATTCCCCCTATTCCTTCCCTGTGAAACTAGGCAGACAAATCCTGGGAAAATAATGAGGAAAGTAAAAGCAATTATTTTGCTACTTAAAATTTCACTTAATACTTTATGTACTAAACCCGAGAAAATTCATTATTACTCATGATTCTAAGTGGTAACTGTGCAGTTTGTAGTGTGTCAGCTCAGATGGGGTTGAATAATATTGGAGAAACTCAACAAGACTTATGATTTAATGATGTTCCAAATAATGAGGGAGATAAATTGGTCACATGTCTCATAAAATAGAAGCTCAGATGTCGAATTCTTGAAAAGAGTGTTTACAGACAAATTTGTATTCTATTAGTAACTTATCACAGGTACAAGATAAAAAGATTGATTTATGAAAAAAAAATGGTGTTTTAGGTATATTCTACAGAAAATTAACTTCCAGGAAGTATTTTAGAAAATTTATTCTGTATCTTGGACCCAAAATTTTTCTTGAATTAAAATGTGTTTTCCAGAATAATTCCAAGACATATTACAAGATATTGTCATACCAAATGGAAGCTTTAATGTCTAAATAAATACTCAAACAATCTAAAGTTACTTGGAAAATAATGAAAACCTATTGAATGGAGAAGGCTTGCTATTGGTCATTGAAAACTTGCAATTCTTGGGTACTACATTCATTTCACATGGTATCATTTGCTCTGATATCCAACTTTGTCTGGCTTGGCTAGTGGGTTGAAATATAACAAATTATCTAAATATAAAATAGTCACTATTATAGATAATTAAAAACAATGCCATAAATATTTATTTGATAACAACAGCTAAACTTTCTATTAGGGAAAAATAGTAATCTAGTGAATTCTGGTTTAATTTTTGACCCATTTCAGACCTCGCATCGATGAACTTTAACAGCCTGCTTAAATAGAAATATATTTTACCATAACAAAATGTCTCAATTTACCACAAATAATATAATCTATGATTAGATTCTAAACCTCACATTAATATTTAAGTTTTCTGTTATCCCAGCAATTGTCAGTGAACTCAGGACTTTCTTAGATTAATGGCAAATGAATAACATTTTCCATGATATAAAAAAGTGGTTCTTCGGGGCCGGAGCGATAGCACAGCGGGTAGAGAGTTTGCCTTGCACGCGGCCGACCTGGGTTCAATCTCCGGCATCCCATATGGTCCCCCAAGCACTGCCAGGAGTAATTCCTGAGTGCAAAGCCAGGAGTAACCCCTGAGCATCGCTGGGTGTGACCCAAAAAGAAAAAAAAAAGTGGTTCTTCAACCACTCAATATTTACAATGAATATAAACCAAGTTTAAAAATACTTTCACTTCAATGATACAATTCTGGATTAGGTACTTGATGAGTTTATCCCCCCACCTGGTCTTATGTCTTTTCTAATTTTCTAAAATAATTGAACTAACGCTATGTCTTAGTTTTGGAACTTCACAGACCATTAACATCTCACCATCATCATCATCATCATCCCGTTGATCATCGAATTTCTCGAGCAGTCTCAGTAACGTCTCCACTCGTCCTAGCCCTGAGATTTTAGAAGCCTCCCTTTAATCGTCCATCCCAATGATGCTGCATTGGAGGCTCTTTCAGGGTCAGGGGGATGAGACCCAACATTGTTACTGGTTTTGGTATATGAATACACCATGGGGAGTTTGTGAGGCTCTCCCATGTGGGCAGGAAACTCTTGGTAGCTAGCAAGGTTCTCCCAGAGGGAGAACTAGGCTATATGATGTCGCACAAGGCCATGTGTTTCCACGAGCTTGGTTTTAAGTCTTTGGGTGTGGGCCATTGGTGGGATTACACAGCCCCAGGGCAGTCCCTGGGTGTGACCTCTTAGCTACTGGAAAATGGGAAGTCTGGGTGGAAGAGGCCCAGTCTCGATCAGACCATTAACCTCTAAGGGTATAAAAATGTGATTGATTAAAATATTTTATATAATCTGAAAAAATGTAAAAGTTTTTGGGGGGGCACCATATTTATTGATTAATGTCTGCTATGGAAACCAGAGAAAGACAATCTAAGTTTAATACACTTCCTATTTCTGCTTTGAGTCAAATACATCATTTCAACTGCTGAGAAAATGAGAGCAAAGGGGACTTATTCAGGGTATCAGGTTGTTCAGTGATAAAGTATGGTTGTAGAAACCATCTGACTTTAAAATCAACACCTACTTGGAATATACATTGGTTACTTTTGATGGACCATAATCCTCTTCCCATTGTTTTCACTAGTTCCTCATTGAAGCAACATAGTTGGAAGACAATTTGCAGTATTCGCCTCTTATTGTTACTTCTTCCTCAAGCCACATAAACTAGGATCTTCCTCTACTGCTCGAGGCGAGATCAGAATAGAACTGTGGGAGCACCAAGCAAACCAATGAGCTTGGTTTCGTGGATAGGGAATTTGTTCTGGAACTCTGAAACTTGGAAAATTAATGTAAAGAATAAAATAGAGAGAGAGAGACAGTCAGATGCTCTCAATAATGTTGAAAGCTCATAAATTGAATTTCTGCAGTGGGACTTTGATAACACTTCCTCCAACCTGGTCTTCAACTCTACATTTTCTAAACCTTAGATTGCCATTCATAGCATTCATGGGCATTCCTGATTTATATGCACCTCATTATTATTAAATCAAGAGATTGTTTCCTTGTTCCAAATGGAACTCTTTTGGAGTTTTTTATTAAATATAAAATATAGTTTTATTTATATATTTATAGTTTTATTTTTTATTTATTTATAGTTTTTATTAAATATAAACATCAATCTCATTACTATTTCTAGATCTGTGCTTTAGGGTTTCTACCAGGAGAACTCAGGAAAATAAACAGTGCTGCGGATAGAGCTGGGATCATCAAAATCTAAGGCAAGTGCCTTAACACTTGTGCTATTTCTCCAATCCCTGACTGGTATTTCACTCAGCTCCTCACAATCATTAGCTATTACTTAATGAGACATTAGTCATAACTTTATATTTATGTTCCAAAACCTATTAAAACATGTTTAATAGAAAGGGGTGGGTTGTGTCTCCCTCCTCGCCCCAAGCAGAGGCCCGGCAGGTGAAGACCTCCGGAACCCAGTCACAGCCATGCTCAAGGCCACTCTCCACATGCTTGGACAAGCCTCACGCATGAAGGAAACAACAGAGGAACCCAGGTGTGCGGGACCCGGGGCTGAGATCTCCAAGCTTGTTCAGATCGGGACTGGGCCTCTTCCACCCAGACCTCCCATTTTCTAGCAGCTTGGCTGTCACACCCACAAACTGTCCACTGGTGCTGTGTAATCCCATCAACAGCCAAGATCTAGAGACTATAAAACCAAGCTCCAAATGACATCTTATAGCCTAGTTCTCCGCCTCAGAGAACCTGGCAAGCTACCGAGAATTTCCTGCCCGCACGAGAGAGCCTGGTAAGCTCCCAATGGCATAATAATATGCCAAATACAGTAACAATGATGGGTCTCATCTCCAGACTCTGAAAGAGCCTCTAATAAGGCACCATTGGGAAGGACGAGTAAAGAGAGGCTTCTAAAATCTCAGGGCTAGGATGAATGGAGATGTTACTGGGCCTGCTCGAGGAAATCGATGATCAATGGGATGATAGTGATAGTGATATCAAAAAGTATGAATATAGTCATTTGACAGTTAAAATATTTATAGCCATGTCATTTTAGATGCTACAGTCATTTATAAATTTGATCTTCAAATAGCATCAATATTCTTATTTCTTCATAATCATAAAAAAGAAAAGAAGTTGAAATCTAAGCAAAAACTTTATATTTATCACAGACCACCTAGGATAAAATGTGCTACCATTTCTCTATCAGTATATTTCCAGAATAAATCATATCTACTTACTATAGGCTTTACAGGACATGTATATTTAAGACTAGAAGTTGATTTGTGGGGGCCAGAATGATAGTAGAGCAGATAAGCCATTTGCTTTCTACACGATTAACCTGCGTTTAATCCTGGAATCCCATACAGTGCCCCAAGTATTGCCAGGGGTAATTCCTGAGCACAGAGCCAGGAGTAACCATGACCATCACTGGGTGTGACCCAAAAACAAAAAAAAAATAGGGGGTGGATTGGTTCATAGACCTTAGCTCATGTCCATATAAAAATAACTCATAAAAGTCTTGCTATATGCAAAATCTCCCGTAATGTATATTTGGCAATTATTCTATTCCAAAACCAGGATTCCTAATGTGCTTTTAGGAAGAAAAGGCAAACATGCCATTCCTGATTCCATAAAGTAGTTCCATCATATAGAGTATATATTACTCTTCTTGGCTATTTATATTAAACCTTCATTTAAAAGCTTTCCTTTAGTCTTTATGTCTTCACTAATGAAAAATGCTACATTAAATTTCTGCTTGCTTTTTTCCCCATTCCATATAGAGACTCACGTATACTCTGCAAAGCAGTCTGAAAGAATGGCACAAGCCGTCAAAATATTTACATATTTCTCTGTAAAATATTTCATAGAAAGATTTAACAGGCATAAGTGAGCTATGGTAAGCATGTTCACTTATCTGAAGAAAAATACTTCAAGATGATTTCTTGGCACTGAGAGGAAAGATGGTTAAGTGACATCTCCCTTTGTGGAATGCAGTGATTGAATCAGTGAGAGGTGTTTTCCCTTTTCCAGGAAGGTCAGTTGGACATGAAGGGGTATTCAATGGTACTCAATATGCTACAATTGAATTTACAGAATCTTAAAACTAATATCAGTAAGTGAACCAAGATTTAACTCTAAGGTTAAAACAAAAACAAAATATATTGAACAACAAAATGAAAACTGTATATGAATTTAATCATATATGATGAATTTTTTACTCAAATTTCTTGAAGAGTGTGTACTCAAATCTTAAAAAGTTCCTATGTTTGAAGATTTGAAATGGGTTATCTGAAGTTGAAATTCTATGAAGTGAATTATATAGAAGACAATGTAGCTTTTTTTAATCCTCCTGAATTATAACTTAAACACAACTGCAAAAGGTTTCCATTATTCCTTGAATGAATGATATTTCTGCAGAAAAGAGAAAACTGAACTAGGAAACGTGGTGTTTCTCAATTCCAAATAGTAAAATCCTAAATTCAGAAACCCAACTGCTTCCCAGAGAAGTACATTTCATTTCAAAAGTTATAGAGAACCCCCATATGTTCTGCTATATTGAAACCATCAATATTTCACAGAAGAATAGAGTACACTGAAAGGCATAAAACAATGAATACTGGTTCTCCAGATGAAAGATCACATTCCAGCCCTAATTCCTAACCGAGCATTACCATTTCAGGATGCCACTTGTCTTACAAGGAATATACTTTACACATGCCATCAATTTTTTGTTTGAATTCTGAAATCCTGTTCAGGAAAAGGACTTTTCTTCAGTTGCCTAACTTCACCTCAATTTCCTTCTCTTCTTTAAAAGGTAATGTTGGATCTACTTTTATTATGATGACCGATATAGGACATCACAATATATATCCTAAGGTTTTCATATTATTTATTGTTGAGGAGTCTTCTTGTTAGCAGTCTGATCACAGATATGTTACTCCAATATATCTTACATTGCTCTATTTGAAACGAATAGAAACTAATTCCTGTCAAACAAGATGTGAATAGTATCATACAATTTATCTTTGTAAACTATATAAATATTCATTTACTTTTTTGCTTTGTTTTTGTTTTGGAGTCATGTCCAGTGGTGCCCCCTCACACCGGAGACCATATGGTATGGCCAGAATCAAACATGAGTCATCACATGTAAAGCAAAAACCCTACCTATGTATTATCTCTCTGCCCCACCCTCATTCACATTCTTAATTATGCTGAATTCAACTCTACAGAATATGATGTCAATTTTAGTCTCACAGAAAATTCCTTGCTGGTTGATCAGCATCTATTATTTAATTTACTGTGAGAAAACAAAATGAGGAATATAAAGTAAAGCAAATCTTCCATCCTAATCTCCCTGTGTAGGATTTAATATTTGGTGGCAAGCCCTTTCCGAATATGATTCTGTAAAGAGTTTATCAGCTATAATTTTATTTTTTCTTTAATTGAATTTGTTTTCCAATGAACTTTAAACACAAAATGAATTTGGCATAATTATTTTGTTTTTAAATATGTTTTTGTTCTTGAATTTAGAGATGTCTGGCAAAATATTTCTTTTTTAACTGAAGAGAAGGATAAAATATATTATATGAATATTTAACTGTTCTCTGAGTTTTTAAACAATGGGGAGAAGGAACTCCCATGTTTTTGAACAGATCCTACTTACCTCCCTCTATTCCGTCCAGGATTAATAGAAAACATGCTGGACCAGAAAAGATATCTTATTGTTAGGAGACTTACCAGTTATTTATTTGAAGAGTATAACATATTTTTCATAAAAAAATATCAAGAACTGGGGCCAAAGATATAAATCAATATACTGAGAATATGTTTTGATACAGAAGACTCAGGGTACCTGATACCACGCTGTTTCTTGTGCACTGCAGGGAGTGAGCCCAAGCATTGAACCCAGAGTAGTTTACGGGCTCTATGATATTTCCTAATAAACTCGATAAATTTCAAATTCACTGTGTATATGTGACAAATTGAGAAAAAAAGCCTATTATCTTTGAAGTTAGAGATATTAGGGCTCTCATCCAACATTAGCAAGTCATGGTCGTGTTACTATCTAATACTATTCATTAAAAATTTTGAGTTGATAATATAACTTATTGCATGCATCTATTATAATACTCGGTAATATGTCAAATATAATCATCCAAAAATGCCTAATGGGAATCTGAAATATAGTTTTATCATATAGCAAGATTACAAATAACACAACAGTAACTTATGAGGTGTGATTATGACAACTTCCCTACCTTCCAAACTTATGCTCTAGGCAAGTCTCCATCTCTCCTGGATTTTTGTCCTCCAGACAGAAAAACTCATTTATTCTTTTCATATGTGTACTGTCAACTTTCTGTGTGCCCATAACTGTGATCAGTTATCAGAATAAAATGTGATTTCTAACTTACTTCTCAGCATAAAGAATAGCAATATACAAATTTCACTATCTTTTAGCAAGCAAAAGAAATTTGATGTGGTTAAAATTCAAGGATGATTCAGAAAAGTGATACTAAATTTTCAGATAGAAGAGTCATCTTTTAGAATTACTGATTTACAAAACTAGAATAAATTTGATGGGCAACAATAAATCAATAACATTATCAGCAAACATATGCAACTTATACCCAAACATATGTATATATTTACTTCTTGAATATGTAAAGAAGTATTCTATGATATAAATATTATTATTCTCATCTAAGAAAAAAATCCTGAGATACAAGATTAAGCTATTTATTCAAGAAATCTGAAAAGTAGCAGAATTTAGATTTAAATCCCATCTCTCTGGGTTGCCATGCAAGGTCTAAACCCACAATGGTATTCTGACTCTCAGTTTTTGTGCTTTTAGTTCAGAAAGCTTCTGTTTACCCAAATAAATAGTCTGAAACATTGATAAGTGATTCATCTCCTGCTACCTTGAGCTATCAGCAATGCCCTGACAGGCTTCCTGAGAAAATGTGGGGAAATAAAATTACCTAACTCACTATGCATTTATAATTAAATGTGTCAATAAATATTTGTGATTAAATTAGCTTAAAGTGTGCACGTACCATTGCATGAAAGTGGGGGAAAATCAGCTAAATATAGATACCGATGCAAAAGCAATATATAAAGATGATAGTTTCACACTCCATGTATGAAAAAACCCTGGAAACAATCCTTCCATAGGCACTATACAGATATTCATGTGCAAAATGACAAAATCCCAGATCAGACTGCTATGATAATACAAAGCCATGCATTAATTATTAGACTGAGACATAGTAAAGAATGTTGTTTAGCTTCCTTTTCTTGATTTGTTTTTTGTGATCTCTTTCTTTATTCTTCTTTCCTTGATTCCAACTTAAGTCATAATTTAGCTATTTTTAATACTCAATGCATAAGTTGTTTATCTCATGAATTAAAGTATAAAAAAGCAATACATTTGTGCACCATCTTCTTGGATGTGTAAGTTAAAGAAAAACGTATTAGAAACAAGTGACATCTATAAGCAAAGGAATAAGGTGGCCAACACCCCCCCAAGTTAATCAGCATATAAATTAATCTTGTATCCAAACAAAAGAGTAGAATGAGTATTTTCATCAATAATATAAAATGCCAAGACATACGTCAGGATGATTACTAATGAGTCTAAGCAAAATAGTAGCTGAATGAGTAATATAATTTTTTTTAAATTTAGAAGAAAAAATCCAAAACCATTTTCTACTATATACTTATGCATATTTTAAATGTCTTATTAGCATCTAAATTGGTATTATCATGGGTCACTGATTATCATTTACAAAGCACCTGCAGAGTGCCTAACTCTATGCATAGAACTTCCCATATGTTTTCTTTGGCTTTCACATTACTTTTGCAAGATATGTATGTTCTAATTGAAGTATAGGGAAAGTATTATCTCAATATTGAATTCAAGTCAACTCAGACTGAGTAAATTGAAGTGTGGTTGAACGATGTCAGAGGCCCTGGATCTCTCTGGTTTTAAAGAATAAACCCCTTTCACAACATGACCAAATACTGAAAATGTTTTTAATACCTTTGCATAAGCATATCTTCAAAGGGGCATTTTTTCAAATTTTACTGGCCATTCTTAGTACAAATCTGTTTTAAGAACAGAAAGTAATTAGTTTGACATGATGGAAAATATTTAACGTAGTAAAATCACTATATCACTGTCATCACTGTCATCCCATTGTTCATCGAGTTGCTGGTGTGGGAGCCAGTAATGTCTCCCGTCAACCCAGCCCTGAGATTTTAGCAACCTCTCCTAACTCGTCCATCTAAACGGTGCCATATTGGAGGCTCTTTCAGGCTTAGGGGAATGAGACCCGTTATTGTTACTGTATTTGGCATATCAAATATGCCATGGGGAGCTTGCCAGGTGAACAACGGTATGACAGTGCTACTGACAGTGATAGTGCTATCTGTCCCCTTCTGATAACTGGGCCAAGTATATGAATAACCTCTACACTAGTATATAAAACGTGTAAATTTAAAAACAATGTTCAAATCTATATAGCACTGTCGCACTGTCGTCCAGTTTTTCATCGATTTGCTCAAGCAGGCACTAGTAGCATATCCATTGTGAGACTGCCAAAAGTAATTTCTGAATGCAAAGCCAGGAATAACCCCTGAGCATTGCTAAGTGTTGTCCCGAAACAAAAATAAATAAGCAAAGAAATAATGCACAAATCCAATTATATGTGGAAAAATCATAGTTTAATCAATGGTTTAGCACAGGTACCTAACATATTAAAATTAAAAAAGTAAATCACAACCTTATGATAAAAACTTTTAACTTCAGAAGAATTAAGATGTAAATATGAAATGTGGATGGATGAACATTGCTGCATAAATTCACAATGGAATACAATTCAGCTACAAGAAAAGATGAAATAATGACCTTTATTATAACATGGAAGGAACTAGAGTGGTTCATGCTAATTAACGTGTGCAGAGAAAAAAAAAGCAAGATGATCTCATTTGATTTTCTATATCATTCATAAGTGAGTGAGCAACATCTAAAGAAACTGAGGTTATCAAAGTGGCTAACTAAGTGGCTAAAAAGTGTGAATGGGATCCAAGGTATTGTGATGGAAGTACTCTAATTATTCTGGTATTATACATTAACATCATACTCCTAGTGCTAATACAGATAAATATTTGCAAGGCAATATTAATAAATAATTATTTGATAAGTAATTATAAAATATTGTAAGCCAATATTATCCCAATGAAAATAATATTCATAAATATGTGTAAATATTAAGATTTAAATAAATTATAGAAAATTAAGAAAAAAAACTTTGTAACATAAATGGTAATATTTAAAATAAATTTAAAATAAAGCATAGGTGACCACATAAAAACTACGGTTTTAAGAGAAGAGCCATCACAGCAAAGTTAAAATGAAAATTATATATTATACTAATGAATCAAAACCTAAGACTCTGTTCACAAAATTTAGATTACTAAAGGTAGGAGGGTTGAGTGGGCTTAAAAAAAAGGGTCCAAGGGGCTGGAGCGATAATACAGCGAGTAGGGCATTTGCCTTGCACACAGCTGACCCGGGTTCGATTCCCAGCATCCCATATGGTCCCCTGGGCACCGCCAGGGGTAATTCCTGAGTGTAGAGCTAGGAGTGACCCCTGAGCATTGCCAGGTGTGACCCAAAAAGAAAAAAAAAAGGTCTAAGTCAAGAAAATATAATGTACTAAAGGAGGGATGCCTAGGACACAAGAGTATAGGAAAGTGGAATCCCCCAAAACACTCCAAAAGATCAACAAAACCAAGACCTGGTTCTTTGAGAAAATAAACGAGATCAAGAAACCACTAGCAAGACTCACAAAGAAATAGAGGAAGAGAAACCTAAATAAACCGAATCAGAAATATGAAAGTGGATATCACAACAGAAATTGCAGGAACCCATAGAATCATCAGAGACTGCTTTGTAAATCTTTATGGCACAAAACAAGAGAATCTTGAAGAAATGAATAAATTCCTGGAATCCTATAACCCCCCAAGGCTGACCCAAGAAGATCTGGAATACCTGAACAGATTGATAACCATCAAAGAAATTGAACGATAGTCAAAAGTCTCCCCCAGAACAAAAGCGCTGGCCCAGATGGATTCACTAGTGAATTCCTTCAAACCTTTAAAGAGGACCTACTGCCAATCCATTTCAATCTTTTCCAGGAAATTGAAGAACAGAAACAGTCCCAAACAGTTTTTATGAGGCAAATATCACCCTGACATCCAAAGCAAACAGAAACACTAAAAGCATATGAAGGAAAGGACAGAGAAGAAAAGAAATCAATGGAGGGGGAAAACAAGAAGACCAGAAAGGAAAACAATAGAGGGAACAGAGGTCAGAAGCCTCAGGTCTTCCCATGATGTTGGAGAGTATTATTGCTACATATCCAAAGCACAGACTCAGTGACATTGTAATCATAAAACCGAAACTATAACCAGGGAGCTTTGAAATGGCCTGTCAAGATGGGGTAGAGGGAGCTTGGGAACTCTGGTGGAGGAAAGTTGACAGCGGTGATAAGATTGGTGTTGGCTGGTGAAGGGATGGGTATTCGAGCATTGTATAACTGAGATTTAAACCTGAAAACTTTGTAACTTTCCACATGGAGACTCAATAAAAAATTTAAAAAAAAAAAGATTGGTGTTGGAATATTGTATTTATAAAACTCATCTATTAGGGACTGGGGTGATAGTACAGCGGGTAGGGAGTTTGCCTTGCACACAATTGACCTGGGTTCGATTCCCAGCATCCCGTATGATCCTCCGAGCACTGCCAGGAGTAATTTCTGAGTGCAGAGCCAGGAATATCCCCTGTGCATCGCTGGGTGTGATCCAAAAAGCAAAAACAAACAAACAAGAAAAAAAAAACTCATCTATCAATAGCTTTGTAAATCACTCTTTAGTTAATCTCTAAATAAATACTTTTAAAAAATAAGAGTGCAAGTAGCTGTGGTGGAGGGATGGAGGGATGCAGTACTGAAGTTGATGCAGTATTGCAACACTGTACCCCTAAAACAAAAAATTTACCAGAAGAGAAATCAAACTGTATAGAATTGTTTGAAAATGACAGCTTCGTCCAAAAAGAGCTCTTATAAATCAATAGTAGTAAGATAAAGATACTATTTTGTGTGAAAAGAATATAAACAAAAATTTAAACAGAGCAAGACTACAAATAGCCAATAAATTTTGTAAAGATATTCCACTAAAAAGTGTACTAAAAATATCATCAAATCAGCATCAAGATTCCATTACTAGCCTGCTTCAGACTACTGACTAGCAAGCAGTAATTATATATTGCATGTGGGAGAAAAAAAACAAAGCCTTTTGTAAAGCAGCATAGCAATAGCTAATATTTAAAATACAGAACTTGACTCAGAATTTTTACTTTTGCAAAGCTATACTACATATGGACCCCTGATCTCAGGAATTATCCCTGAATGCAGAAGTAGAAGTAAATCTTGAGTACAGCTGGGAGTGGCCAAACAAACAAAAACAAAAAAGAGACTTTAAGAATAACTATTAAGACCAGGATACTAGAGAGAGGGGGGAGGGAAGCTAAATTCAACCCTTGCCAAAAATGAGAGCAGATTTGAAAACATTTTAGGATTGCACAATTAAATACCTCAGAAGATAATCATCCTAGGATCATGTGACACTTAGGACATACTCTCAAAGTAAAAATGGTGTCCATATGTAGCACTGTAGCACTGACATCCCATTGTTCGTTGATTGGCTCGAGCAGGCACCAGTAACATATCCATTGTGAGACTTGTTGTTACTGTTTTTGGCATATTGAATATGCCATGGGTAGCTTTCCAGGCTCTGCCTTGCAAGTGGGATACTCTCAGTAACTTACCAGACTCTCCAAGAGGAATGGAGGAATCAAACCCAGTTCGGCCACATGCAAGGCCAACGCCCTACCCACTGCGGTATCATTCCAGTCCGGTGTCAACATGTAAGAATATTTAATAGACCATGCTACACACACACACACACACACACACACACACACACACACACACACACACACACCTCTAAAGCCTAAAGTCACAAAAGTACTATAGTATCCTGCCAGTATCAATGTACCTGATATAAGAAAATAACCTGCTTTAGAAAAATAACTGAATATTTTTAAACTGAAAAATAGAAAATAAAAGGTCATAATAAACACCAAAATTTACCAGATGATCTCGTGCCTCTATGCTATATAGAAATAAGACAGGGAATGGAAGATTTCAAATGGCCACACACCATTGTCCCTGGATTTCAAAACCGAAAAAAAAAAAAAAAGAAAGAAAAGCCAAAACCATCAAATAAGTAGGGGCATTTGTGGGTGGGGGGCCAGGAGACAGGTATGGAGGGCTGGAAATAACATAAAGCCACTGGTAGAAGATCTTGGTTGCTTTGCTATAGTTGAGGTGAGGTGATGTATCTTTGTACATCAAAATGTAATTGTTAAAACATATAGGCCAAACTACAATACAGTTTTTTTAATTTACAAAGAATGTGGTATGGAGATAGGAAGAGTTGTTGGTAGAGGAACAGACACTTGACACTGGTGATAGGTGTGGAGTTTAAACACTGATATCCTAATATTAAGAAAACTATAAATCACCAATATAGTAAATCTTTAAAAAAAATTAAGAATCACAAAATAACAATCCATTTTGCAAAACTACACATAATTATTGAGCATCTGCTGTAAGACTCTGTTCTAGGAGAAAGGGGGCCAAAGAGTGATCAAAATAAAATCTCCTCCCTGGTAGATCTTAAAAGACAAGTAGGGTAACAAAAGATAAACAATGCAGGTATATTAATCTTACACGTATTAGAAGGACGTTTCCTGAAGGCCACAGTAGAAGGGGAGACACTATACAGGCTTTGGTTGGATGCAAAAAGAGAAGAAAAACAAAATATGAAATCTGAAGGGGTAGGGAGATATTTCAAATGATACAGCACATGCTTGAGGCACTGATTTCAATTGCCACAACGTGAGAACCAACAGAAGCGGTTATCTCTGCGTTCCTCAGTTCTAGCCAAGTGCTGAACTGTGATGCCTACATCACTGAGGCAAGGATTTCCAGAAATAGTTGTGGGCATCCAAGGCAGGATTGGATTTGTCTCTATTAAAACATATTACATATTTACTTTAATATATATGTATACATATGTATTTTAATATGTATGTATATATGTATATGAAAGAGATCTTCCTGTCAAAGTAAATAATACATTTTAAGACCCAAAGTATTTAGGGTGGTGGTTAGTCTACTAAAGCAAATATAGAAGTTTAGTGTGGTTGTAAAAGTACATGACTCTGTAAGACTTCGGACTTTACACCAAGTGAATTCCGAGAGCAGTAGGTTTAAAATGAAAAAGCAACATGACTTAATGTTCATCTTAACACTTTTCATTTAAGATGAGACTGTGAGAACTAAGAGTAACACTAACTGAAATAGGTTCAAGTTTATTTTAACAATTTTAAACAAGAAATCATGATGACCAAGCCAAGATGACAGTAGTGCATAAAGTAAGAATTGCTTACGTTCTGATTTCAATTATAAACAAGGGCCAACAGTGGGTCCAAGAGAGAGAGAATTAACAGAAAAATCAAATTCCTCACCTGATCAAGTAAAAGGAAAACATTGGGATGAAATAAGATGTAGAAAGCTAAGTATAGCTTATTATGAATGAGGAGGAATTAGGAATTGAATTTTAGATAAGTTGACTAATAACTATTAGACATCTAAAGAACAACATCAAGGGCTAAGCAAATAGCTGAGTAAGTACATAAAATGAGAATTCAAAGAAAATATTCAGACAGGAGATACAAGTTTGGGAGTTATTGCCATATAAATTACCACTTAAAGTAATGAAACGATGCAATTTTCAAGGAGCAATAAACAGAGGCATGTAAAGCACTTAAAATTAATATTCACTGAAAAAGAAAAAGAAAACAAGGATAAAACATTTGTGGAAAATAAAGTGGTTTTTGTTAGGAGCCTTTTTAAGCTACAGATTGTAGTTTTGCTGATAACACCTAGAAATAATTTGAATACTGAATGATCTTTATAGGACTGTTAGTATAGCAACTTATTACTTGAGTCCAAGTAAGTAAAGAGAGTATCAAAAGTCAGGTATCTATCCTGACCTTCTATCAAACTTTACTACATAGTAAGCAAATGGTAACTCAGTGAAATGTTTCCCTTGTAGAAATTTTATAACTACAGAATATTAATACTTTAAATATATAATTAGGATAATAATATTTGATACTCAAAGTTTACTTTATGAGCTAGATATTGAGAATAAGTAGCTATTTAATTAATTTTAAATGCTTAAAGGGCGTGAGAGAATACAATGGGTAGGATACCTTGCAGGCAATTCAGGCAGGCTAAATCCCTGCCACTCCATATGGTCTCTTAGCCCCACTAGGAGAGAACCCTGAGTGCCACCAAGTTTGTTTCCGAGACCAATTAATTAATTAACTTAAAGTGCTTTAAATAAAATATGTACCATATTCATCGTATTAAAGTCTTGTCATAAAACAATCTTACCAAGCTACAAAATTTACCTACCAATTTGCAGAGAATTCAAAAGTAAGGAATGACTTAAACTGTTGATAGAAAGGAAGGAAGGAAGGAAGGAAGGAAGGAAGGAAGGAAGGAAGGAAGGAAGGAAGGAAGGAAGGAAGGAAGGAAGGAAGGAAGGAAGGAAGGAAGGAAGGAAGGAAGGGCTGGTAGAAGGATTAGGTTCATTCCAAATATCATAAACTATTTTAGTTAAGAAGGCAACATTTGAATTGGGTTCTGAAAGTAATTGCTATTTCAACAAGAAAAAGAATCATTTTTTTTTAATATTTGGTATAATCTGAGCAAAGACAGGTAAAACCTGATATATTTGAAAGATTATTGTAATTTCATGAGAAAGAAGACTCACAACATACTAAAATCTCAAGAGAAAGTAAAGTAGGGATTGTATGATTATTCATTCTCTGTACTTTTAAATTTTTCTACAACTGCTGCACTATTAAATAATAAATGTATTCATATAGTTATTAAGATACATGTCTTTAAGTGTAAATTAAAAAAATTCTGACCCAACCATTAGAATAATGTTTAAATGTCAAGTTGGGCTGCTTTACTTTTTTATATTTTTCACTTAGTTTTAGCTGTACAACAGAAACTCTCTAACTGTTACTTTGACCCACTAAATGTTTATGCTAAAGTTAGCACCAGTTTTAGAAAAAAATAGATAGTCTTTTTCGGAATCTGAAACCATTACCTTAATAATGCGTTAAATTTGAAGGGCAGTTAAACGAATACAAAATTTCTACCCTGTTTTTGAGGATCCAGGCAAACTCACTGTTTGTAATAAAATAAATAAAATTTAAAATACACTATGAATGTAAGGAGAGTCAATGTACTATGGTATAGGATTCAAGTATGACATATAATTAGAACTATTTCTTGATTTTAAAACTGCTTGTCAGGGGATGCAAATAAAAGCAATTAACTCAGAGGAAGATTTTAAAAGACTTGAAACCTGCGAGGACCAGAGATAAACACAGAACTTCAGTCTCTGGTTCCCAGGGGAAGGAGGCCAAGAGTGGACTCCAGAAATCTGCTTAGGTTTTTGCCCTAACTGGTAAAAGCATGCACCATTCAACAACAAGAAGCAACAACAAAAGAATCGGATCTATTCAGAGACATAATGCCAGACCCTTGAACAGCCCAGTTTAAGTCAAAAGATCTGGGCCCAAGATCTACATAAGAAAGGGAAGCAAAGTAAAAAGGTCAAATAAAGATGAAGAGATTGTCAGGGTTTAGCTGACACTTCATTCTTATTGGATTTTTGGTTTGTTTGTTTCTTGCCCACACCTGGTGGTGCTCAGGGATTCCTCCTGGCTCTGCACTCAGGAATCACTCCTAGCTTGGAGGACTGTATGGGATACCAGGGAATTAAACTCTGGCTGTTTCAAGGCAAGCCCCCTATCCGCAGTACTCTCTGGCCCCACTCAATACTGTGTTTTTCTATAAGAAAAGCAGTTTTGCTGACCTAAAGAAGCCATTATATATTGTGTGAATATGTTTCCTTTTAGGCAACTCCCCCACCCAACCCAATTCTGTGCTTTCTCAAACTACCTCGCCCTTATTAGTTAACATAAATTTGATGATAAATAGTTAATATGTTTCTCAATGCCAGTATTATTTGTATGACAAGACATTATTCATAGACATTTGCAGTGTATTTCCTGTTGAGGGCACCATACAGTCATTGATCCAACAAATATTAATTAGGTATATACTATTTAGAAAATTTGCTGTAACTACGGGGTGTATATAGGTGAACAAAACAGACTTCCTCTGATATCACAAAGCACTCCTCTGGAGAGATACAAATACTCAATAAGTGATACCACACTCTAGTGAAAGTTTTTGGCATAAAGGGTATAACTGCGTATCCACTTTAGACAGAAGCTGTCAAGAAAATTTCCCTAAGAGATAGTATTAAATCTGCATCCTGAATTACAAGAAACAGCCAGTGCCTAAGTGAAAGAAAAGAAATTAAGACAAAAATCGTAGTTTAGTGATCTGATAACTTGGGAAATGTTTAGAATAAGCATAGAAATAGAGTCTAATCCTTCTGTACTTTGAACTTCTCTTCCAGAAGTGTCTGAAAAAGTATGATCAGAGAGAGATGTCAAAGTTTGGAATTTATTCTAATAGAGAATCATCAAGAACTATCAGCTTAAAGAGAAAATTCAGATTTCTGCAGAGAAAAGGTATCAAGTCATCAATTTTTATTGAAAAAATTGAACTTCACAGGTGAATTTAATACTTGCTATGTCCCCTTTATGCTGAGTGAAATAAATGAAAAATGCAGGAGATGAAGGAACACATCCAATTTCCCTTTTGCAAGAAGACAGTAAGTCTTTCAGTTTTCTTCATTTAAAAATGCATCCTTGTTTTATAAACAATATTTAGATAAAACCTGCAGGGTTAAATGGAAATTTTAAAGGTCATCTTGCTTTAGGCAAGATTACATTCTTGCATGCCCACCCAAGAAGCAGTTTTTTCTGATGTTAGGTTTTATTTTGAATATTTTTTTGGAGGGGGCAGGGGTAGCACAGTAAGGGGAGCTGGAATTGGGAGGAAAATAATGAAGAGCATGTTTGTCTTATAAGCACAAGCAGTTGTTTTTAATGTAGGTGTCTTCCCCTCCCTGTAATGCCAGGGGCAGAGTATTCTCCAAACGCCTTCTACACTTTCAGCTCTAAATGTATTTGTGCAAATCTCATGAATCATCAAGGCTTTTGAAAATATTTATAGGGAGAGAAATTCTACCCTTTTCATTAGAGTGAGTAAAACTTACATTTGTATCTCCCTATTGTTTAAGGAGAACAATGGATGGGTGGATGAAAGGAATGTCAGCTGGGTCAACAAACAGCTGTTCCAACAGAAGTCCTGCTATCCTATACAATGGAGCAGTATTAATTGCTGCTTTACCCCTGCCTCTAAAGATGCTCAATCAGTACACAGTATACCGGTTAACTATAGTCAAAAGTTTGGGTTGAAATGAGATTTCCATCATGGTGACCATATTACCTCTAGTGAGATAGCAAGATTTGACTAATTCTGAAGGCCTCACCATGTTGCAAGATAACATTCTAATATATTTTTCAAATGACCTGATTGAAACTTCTGCTGTTTCAGTATAACCCTTATGTATAGGATTTGGGGAAATCCAGAACACTCATTTTGCAAGTGAACATATTTAATGCAATACTCGGTCTCTTGCAATATCATTTTCTCAAAGTCAAAGAAAGCAAATTTCTTCTTAAAGCAGAAAGGTAATCATTTAGAGTAATAGTCACTAGATTCATTTCTGTTTGAATATCTTGACACTACTATTGACAATTATGAAGGCAACCCATTTTTATTAATTGTGTGACCCGGGTCACTTAACTTTCTCAAAGGTTTTTGAATGTGAAAATCATAATAGTTCTTTAGAACATAACTAATGCAAATGAAGTGGCAATTTTTATCACCACCTACCAGGCTTTAAATTTTTAATGAATATTTTACAAGGTTTTATCTGTTGTTTAAATCGTGAGCAAAATTATCAGAACCATAAATTGGGTAAGCAGTAGAAAGATAATGTTATACTTCAAAGCCATTTCATAGAAACACTTTTTCAATAACAGAATTATTATGACTTTATATGTCACTTATTATCTAAAATGATTCAAATCCTTTTTTGAAATCTTAAAATCCATCCTATATAACATATATTCAGAAGATTATCTTCCTTGCCTTAAATAGTAAATATAAGAAGTATAAAATCACACTTTCATACTTCTCAAATATTCAGTACATTTAAAATATTTTTCTCTTAGAGTCAGGTAAAATAGTATCACCTACAATATATTATTGGCCACCATTCTGTAAGTAAATTACAAAAGAAAATAGTGAATAAAGAAAGTGTAAGTAACTTCTGTGTGTTGTGTGGGGGGATAGAATATGATATATTTTCTATATGTAATTTTTGAATGTATACTGTCAAGTCTGAGATGAACAACGGGACAATAGTGCTATAGTGCTACAAACTGTCAAGTCAACTTTGTACCTGCTTAAAAATATATTTGGTTTGACTATAAAAAAACTAGGAAGCATAGCAAGGCATATTAATGATATATCTCGTAAACTTCAAATTAAAGAGGGATAAAAACATATGTTATAACATATTAGCACTGCAGCACTGTCACTGTCCTCCCATTGTTCATCGATTTGCTTGAGCGGGCACCAGTAACATCTCCATTGCGGGACTTGTTATTACTGTTTTTGTCATATTGAATATGCCACGGGGAGCTTGCCAGGCTCTGCCATGTGGGTGGGATACTCTCGGTAACTTGCCGGGCTCTCCAAGAGGGACAGAGGAGTCGAACCCGGGTCAGCCGCATGCAAGGCAAACGCAATACCGGCTGTGCTAAAGTAGATATGAAGCAGAGTCAAAAAACAGGTAACAGGATTAAAGGGACTCTAGATACAGCATGATATAATGAATTTACTAGCCACAAGACACTATGCTACCAATTCATATATGTGTTGTTTTCAGTTTCCTTATTTGTACAATAGAGATATTTTAACAGACAAGTAATAGAATTGAAGATTCAGGGTGTTTTGTGGGACACTTTAATGTCTAGTGATTCCAGAGTTCTGATAATGTAAGGGAATCCCAGATACTTTAATTCCAAATTGCCCAAGATCATTTGCTTTTCCAGTTTCTTCTATAAGAATAAAAGATAAAGCTTGTAACATTATTCATTGTGCATGACCATGTGGCTCCCCACCCCATCAGGCACACCTTTTCCAGATAAAGAAAGAAGCAAATATGTCCTAATCAGAACAAACATACAAAAATAGTCTTAGATATAGGAAAAAACATGGTATATTAACAAATATTTGGAAGTTGTAAGTATCTGGAAAATATATGGAAACTATATAGGCCATATGAAGAGCATCAGGGGGGTGGGGGCATGCAGAAAGGCAGGCTGAAATATGACTGAGTATCACCACAAAAAAAGGTAACATAAATCTAATAGAGGAAGTTGTTTCCTCGATGTTTTGGCTTTGGACAGAATCAAGGTCTCAGATACATGTTTGGAAGACACTGGTTATGGTGAGCAAAGTGGACCGGGAGAGTTATGAGGAGAACACCAAGTTCGGTCAACCATGTGAGAGATCAGGTGAAACATGATAAAGACCTGACGAAAATCTAGGATAAGTTAGTTTTATCACAGGGTCAAATAATAAATTGTTTTGGCAATTATATGCAACCATCAAATAATCAACTCTAATCTGTCACAAAAGTATGTCTTAGAAACAGAGCTGAGATGAACCAAAAAAAAAATATGTTTCATCCAGTATTTCATTTCATATCTGAATCCTCTCTAGGATGTCATGTTTCAGAACTCAATTCTTGATGGCTGCCTCCATTTGTAATCCAACTTCTCAAAGATAATGCACAATCTGAATAAGTCATTTTTTAAAGGATTTTTAACTATTACACTAACTCAGAAAGTTCTAATTTTATCCAATTCTTGACAATGAGACTGAATCACATTACACTCAAACCCTCAACTCAATTTTAAACACCTTGTACTTTGCCAGCAAATTGTCTAGATGAAAACTCAGAAATGAATGCCAGGTTTGTTTGGTGTTTTTTTTTTTGGGGGGGGAGGGGGGAGTGTCACAGCCAACAATGCTCAGAGCTTACTCTTGGCTCTGCACTCAGGAATTACTCCTGGTGGTGCCCAAGAGACTAAAATAGATGCCAGGGATCTAACCTAGGTCAACTGTGAGCAAGGCAAGTGCCCTGTCTGCTGTACATTCCAGTCTCACAAATACCAGTTTTAACCCTATTAGGGTCTATTGTGAAAGTTCCTTATGTTCAGGTGGCTTAGGGTGAATAACTATTACATGCCATGGGACTCCAGTACCTGGGGAACTTCTCAGGAAAAGAAACAAAACCTAAAGCCTGCAACATGAAAGGCTCTGTTAGTTGCTGATAAAGCTAAGAGGATAGAAAGATCATCACACAGTCAAACATCACTTAACAATAGGCTACTAGGATTAGAAGGCAGATAGCAGCTGAAATGGTCTATCTTAGCTCTGGCCCAGTCGGTATCTCTGATGGCAGCTTAACTCCTGTGGTGTCAGAACATTCCATGAGTCTATTAAGATTTACCAAGATATTTACTCTTCCCTATCTATTAAAATAAAAGCCTTCTTCTTTAACCTTTCCCACTATTTACCTGACATTCTCTCCCAACAAAGCACCTACGCACTCCCCAGGAACAAATGTCGATTTAACATTTTCACTACTAACCTTTATGACAGCTCTAGATGTTTGACAGCATGTAACTTAAACATTTCAGCAGAGCCTAGCATATTTTCACTAAGAAACCACTGGTGGAAGTAGAAACATAAGTTTTCAGTGATCAATCTGCACTCAACTGCTTGTATCTCTCTATTATACTTCTCCTTTCTGTTTCTAGCAGGTGGCCATAAAGCAAACTCACATTTCCTGTAAGAGTTGCTGTTTGAACTCCTTAATGGCCATGATCCAGAGACACACAAAAGAATCTCTGAACCAAGCAGCTCACTGCAGAGATTTCTCCAGACCCTAATTATCTAAAATTTTAGAATTCCAGGAGCATGTGGCTGATCTTGCCACTATGCAACATCTTATGTTATTCATAACAAGTAAGACAAAAGACTATGGGGGAAATTGTCTGCCACAGAGGAAAGGGGAGGGGTGAGATGGGGGTGTATACTGGGGACTTGGTGGTGGAAGATGTACACTGGTGGAGGTTGGGTGATCAATCATTGTATGACTGAAACTCAAACAGAAAAGCTTTGTAACTGTATTCCACAGTGATTAAAATAATAATAATAATAAATAATTTAAAGAAGAGTTGCTGTTTGCAAATTATGAAATATATTATCTATAAATGAAAAATTATGTAAAGTAGAAAGAACACAAAAAATTCTGATAAACAAATAATCATTATTTTGCAACAATTTTACACAGCATATTTTTCCTGTGAGTAAAATTTTAGGATATTTTTGGACTTAGTATTTTGTTTCCAGAACTTTTACTTCAATAGGAGCCATAACAACTTCTTAGATGAGGAGGAATACTAAGCTAAAAGTGATAAAAATCTAAATCAAATTAGCTTAGGAAAACCATGTTTAAGTGAGAAAAAAGTTTACTCATGCATCGTAGAGCAGGAGGAATGGAGTCATAGTGATAGTACAGTGGGTAGAGGGTACTTGTCATGCATGCTGCTGACCAAGGTTGGATCCCCAGCATCCCTTGTAGTTAGCTCAACAGGAGTGATCCCTGAGCACAGATCCAGGAATAAGTATTGCCAGGGGAGGAGGAGGAGGAAGAAGAAGAGAAGGAGAAGGAGGCAAAGAAGACGAAGATGACACATAATAGAGCAAGCAAAGGGGAAGTGATATCTTCCACATTAGGACCCCAGAAAAAAAGGATTCTTGCCCCCTGGCTGAAACTATTGTTATATTGAGACAGGTCTCCCTCCTTACCAACACTCCCATAAACCAGCCCACCCCCAGAGAATTATAAATTGACAAAGTGCAATTTCTCAATAGAAGAGAAGTTTCTGTTTCTGATTATACAATTAGAAGAAATAATATAGACAAACCAAAATATGTGGAATTTCTAATGCCATGAGCCATAAATTTTCTAGAAAGATAGTATCTAATTATTCTAAGAAGAGGTAAAATCACAGAACTACATGAGGTATGTTTTAAAGTTTACTTTTGATACTCAATAAAGAGTATGGATCTCTTGCTACTTCAGGTATTGAACCCCTGCCCACAGGTAAACTAATACTATAAATAAATTACAAACATCAGAAGAGGGGTAGGAAAAAAAGATAAATTGTCCATTTAATTAATATGATAAGGCAAAATTATATACAACTAAGTTATTGCTAGAAATTAAGATTTAGGTTGTTTCCATTGTCTTAGCATTTTAAGTAATGCTAATGAGAACATGAAAATTTATCTTGATTTACAATTATATATAACCCATTTCTAAAAGTATAATTACCAGTTCATTTTAAGACCCTCAGCACAGACTTTGTGGTTTCACTGAAATAGTATTTCAATGTTTATAATTTTCTAATGTTATTTAGACCAGCTGGTTTACTTTGGTATTTATCGTCCAGTGGCTGGCTTGTATTAGCTCTTGTATTTAAAGTTATTAGCACTAAGTACAGTGCTTTGCATATGAAATGCATTCAACAAATGTGTCTCAATAATGAACAAAAAAGATGCTGATACTGAGAGTTCAGGGATTTTTCTAATTAATCTGTATTTGTAATGAAGGCACGAAGAGGAAACTCGTCTTATATACAAGAAAGACATAATAAACACATGATTGAGAGGAAAATTACTTTCCTTGTTCATTATAATGGAGAAATAAATTTTGCCTGTTTGATGCTACAGGAATTTAATCTATGTAATCCTACAGGAATTTAATCTAATGTGGCCAAGGAATATGCAAACCATTATTTATGCATATAAGTCATATAATATCTGTAATAAAAAGAAGTTTGGGGTTGTAAGAATTAAGCACTCATAGAGGCTTAGTTTCACCCAATAAGCGTTTTCTTTATTTAATCAATAGACATCAGAATGTGTCTGATAGTGGCTTCTCCATGAGAAATTTCTTGGGAAATTGCAAAATTCTGTGCAAATATGTTATTTTCGACTTTTCTATTACAAACCTTACAAGAGTTTTTCTTAAGTGATTTGAGGTTATAATTCTAAATGAAGATACATTTCATGAGGTTATAAGGTCTCTTTGAAAATGTAATTCCAGTTTTCAGTTTTCTTCCCAAATAAAAAGGGTGTATATTTGAACATTTACATAGAATTTCAGAAAGTTGATGATATTCCCAAGCCCCATAGTACATAGATCCTCAAGTTTGGAATTCTAAACCTAAAATACAATATTTTAAAAGCAACCTATTTCATATTACATAAAAGCCAAGAAAATTATATAATAAGCTTGTATGCCTGTTATTAATATATTAAAAAGTGTCAACATGATTATATTTTTGCTATAGATATTCTAATTTATAAACATATCACTGCAAAGAAGTAATATTTCTGGATGGCAGGGAAACTCTGTTTCTCAGTCTTTTTTAGAAGTATGGCTATTGTTTCCCAAACAGGTTGAATCAGTCAACATTCCTACAATAATGTACTCAAAAACACTATACCAAGAAGACAGTTTTTGCTAAGTTCATTGTAGCACTAATCACAATAGCCATGATCTGGAAATGACCTAGAGCAACCACCACCACCACACGCTCGCACACACACACACACACACACACACACACACACACACACACACACACAGAGGCACACACGGGAAAGGTACTTAGCTATAAGAAAAGATGAAATGATGCATCTGCCACTATGTGGATGAAACCTGAGAATGAAGTCAGTCAGTAGCTACATGAAAAATACCAAGTAATCTCTCTCATATGCAGGATATTAAAGAAACATAGTAAGGTTATTACAAATGGCTAAATATACCAAAATGGAGAACTGATCTATGGAAGTTATCTTACTTGGTGGCTGGAAGATGGGTATGAAGGTGGCATTGCAGAGGTGCTTATGACATTGGTGGAAGAAAACAGCAACTCTGGTGGCGGGTGGTGGTGTTGCAATGACATATGCATGAAACTATCATTAACAGAATTGTAAATCACAGACTTTTGATTAATAATGGGGGTGAGATATATCTCTTCAGACATGGTTGAATTTAAATGTAACATTTCATTCTAGCATATCCTTATGCAAATGCAAATCTAAAATATTTTCCTTCCTCACAAGCCTTTTGTACTCTATTCAGAAAAGCATATATAAGAAAAGAAAAGTGAAACACAAGCGTAGTGTTATAATTATGGAAGATTTTACGAGGGAGACTGCTAAGGAAACAAAATTAATCTTAAAAAAAATCACCATAAAGAAACCTCATCTGAGACTTTCTAAAGGGCATAAGATGTGGGTATGGGGCAAGTAACACACAATGGAAAAAGCATACATTCCTTATTATGTTCATATATTAGGATACACTAGGGTGGATTTATATATATACATATATATATTTATATATATATAAATGGGGCATGTCTATTGATCTCAAGAAGTTTCTGCTTAGAGGGAAAAGCATAAAGGACAAATAAAAAGAGTACAGTAAGTAAAGTCTAGCCATCTTTCTGTGAGGGTACAAAGAGGCTTACTAGAAGAAATGTCCCTTGAGATTGCATGGAAGTGTGAATAGGAATAAAATAGAGAAAATAGCATTTGATCAAACAGGTAGAGAGACACACACCTAGAAAGAGGTGGGGGGGAGGGGTGGAGAGAAGATAAATTTCAAACTCTGTATTACTATTTCTTAAACAAAATGAGGGTTGATTAAACAGCAAATGAGGCTGGAGCCAGAGTGGATTCAGTATGCTTTTTAAGAAAAAAGCATTTATCTTGAAAAGAAATGCACACTCTCTTGATAATAATAAACAAATGTTTTATTACAAACAAAAGATTTCAAGTCCCCATATTCCAATATTCTCATTTTAAAAATGGGCAGGAATTTCTCTTGTTTACCAGTGTCCTGGGGATCAATTATTCCTGCATGAGTTTAGAAAACAATGCAGAAAGTATCAAATATTCAGTGAGTACTTTGAACTATGAAAGGGTATCATCAGTCCTGGAATTTGGAACCATTCCTTTGATGACAGTGTGTATTCTTATTAGATAAAGTATGAAGAAGGGACACACAGATAACTTATTGTAAACCCACCACAAGATGTAATCACAAGATGCAATTTTTTTTCTATCTAGTTGCACCCTGTTTCATGCTTTGTTGTCTTATCCCAGTAGAGAAACCAATGGCTGGTCATGACCCTCCTAATTAAAGCTCATCAACCATCTTGAAGCTCCCTTTTTGTTTTCCTATTTTTTTTTAATGGACTCAGCCTGTTTTCTAAAGCCTAGATATGAATCACAACAGGCTTTGATTTAATCTTTGTTCTTTGTTTTTTTGTCACATTTTTACTTTGTCAAATTCTGAGCCTCCCCAAAAAAGACGCAACAGCATAGATACACAAAGCTAATTTCATCACAATATCTACTCTTTTTGTGACGAAATCATTTGCTTGCATTCATTTCTTATACCACTAGCAAAAATGATGACACATAGTTCAATAATTCTGTAATCTATTCATGCAACAAATATTTCTTAGCCATCCTACATGATGTACAAAAGTACTTGAAACAGAAATGAATAAAAAATAAGTGTTTAAGTGCTTTTTTCAGAGTTTAGAGTCTGGGTGTCAGGAAGAAGAGATAAACAAAATTGCAAAAAAAATTATCTGTTTTAAGAATAAATGAAAATAAAATATACTGTGGGGGCAAGGAGGACACTGTAACTTTAGTTGGTTTGTGAGGTAAAAGAAGTTTCACAGAGAAGATAAAACTTGAATAGAAGGAATAGCAACATTTCAGAGTATAAGGATGTGCTTCGAAGAGAGGAAGAATGCTGGTATTCTTGGTATTCTTCGGTATTCTTGGGTTTTTCCCATCTTCTCTCATTTTCATCTTTACCCCTGGTCCTTATTAAACTTTGCCCTAGACAGCTGCAATGAAATAGGCTTTTTGTTTCATAGTTTTAAGTGATAGCTAGAGAGCACTACACGCATTCCCCAGAGTGTAAACCCAGAGAATTATACAAATTCACCCAGGTTCACTTCAACAAGGTTCTGTAACTATTGTCTGAGTCTTGTTTTGGAAACCAAAACTGAAACCAGATTAATTTTCATGTGGTTTCAAATTTCACCATCAGGAATTCACATGATACCAGGCTCAATTCATGTATAATATAAGCAGGCATAAAATTTCAACCACAAAATCAGTATAGACATATGTTGGATGGGACCTAAACTTGGCTCAACCAAAATGCGTTGAACTCCTACAGAGAAAATATTTCTATTTGTCACCACTGCAAGCATCTTTTCCTCCAACATATATACCAATAAGCAATAGCCCTACTCTAATTGTGAAATTAACACCTGACCTGCCATATTCAGACAGATGCATGCATCATCTTTATACTAAAGGCCCAGTACATCGAGGCTGAACAATGTCTGGCCTCAAAGCTTAAGGCAAACTAACACAACATTAGAATAAGAAGAGATGATAAAATGGATCTGCAATAAAGATGTAATATGTGATTTTAAAAACCACTAACACATGAGGAAACTTTTCAAGTTACAACAGTGTCAAAAGTAATGCAATAATATTTTTGATTAGGAAGAACTTCAGGATGTATTAATGTAAGCACTTAGCGAGTCTCTCATATATACCATTCTGCAATGAGAATATAGATTTTTTCAACATATCCACTTGCACTAAGATTGTGCCTTCACTGATTGCTCTAAATGCAAGTTCTATAAGTGCTTTCATTTTGTGTACACTATTTTCAAATTCCTTGATTCCATTTTGTTTTTAGATCTCAAACATTTTTAAATAAAACAAAATTTAAAAATAAAAAGGAGAGCATAAATTTCTGCATTTCTTCATAAGCTATGCACAATTTTTTTTGGAATCCTTGTAAAAATTCTTTTACAAGAATTTTTTAGCACTATACTTTGTTCCTCCGATTCCCTTGGGATCCTGATGTGCTTTAAATACAAAAGGCCAAAAGATTCCATCTAATAATAAATCAATAGTTAACCTGGAAAGACTTATGTTTAACTAGTCTCCTTGGCAATGTTTGAGTTCAGCTGTTCTGACATAAGGAGAAATCTGGTAGAGAAAAAAAAAAAAGGCCATACAAAACTCAGGGGAGAAAAGAAAAAGGTTAATTTATTTAAATGAAAATTATAGGAAATGTGCCAAAATTTAGATGTTTTGCCTGTTATGAGTACATTGGGAATGCTTTGGAAAATTCAGAGCTAAGTAGGAAGAAATGGGAAAAGTGGCAACTATGAAAGTAAATATAAATTTGTCATTAGTGGAAAAATCGCTTCTAGCTCAGGAAGCTGAGTCAGAAGAGACACAGCAGAAAGGAGGTAGCACAGCCGCACAGGAGACCACCTGCCGCAGCACTAGGAAAAGACCTTCCTTCAGAGTTACTACTGGGACACACACCCGAATTCCTGCAGCAGCGTTTTGCGAAAGCACAATTCCTGTCTTTGCAATATGAGAATCTAATTCCTCGTTGGAAAGTGCAGATTTTGCCCCTTCCACAAGTATCTGCAACGTTTTCCTAACTCCTCCACACATTTTCTTCCTCGTCATGGTTCCAAACAATTCTTCACCTTCTGTCTTTGTGCAACGTCCATTATTCTCATGAAAGCCCCTGTCGTCCTCCTACAGATCCAAACCAAGTCCTGGCTGCTTTAAAGCGTCTGACTCTGCCCTTAAGTGAATTTAACTCAAGTAGCTGAAAACAATGGAAATGCGTCATCTACACATTTTGGGAAGACTGAGATCAAGGTGCTGGTAAAGGCCTGGTGGGGAGGGGGAAATCCGCAACGTGCCTCTCTCCTAGTCCCTGCTGGGTTTGCTGGTAAACTTTAGCAATCCTTGTTTTGGAGCAAAAGAACTCCAGTCTCCTCACGGAGTTCTTCTTATGTGTCTCTCTCTGTACCCAAATGTCTCCTTTTTAAAAAGACTAATGATAGTGGATTAGAGTTGAATCCCCAGAACCCCATAGGACCCCCTGAACTTCCTGCCAAGTATGATCCCTGAGCATCAAGCAAGGAGTGACCCTTGAAAAACATCAGTTATGGTCCAATCTCCCATCCCCAATTTGAACAGTAAATTAATAAGAGTGAGACTTCTAATCCTTTAGAGCATTATTTCTCAAATAGGAGCCTGATGGTCTCACTGGCTACCAGGAGATTCCAGGAGGGCATAGACAAAAAAAAAAAAAAAATCACATAAATAAGTGACCAAGTGACCATGCCTGACACTAAGGGCCAATCAGGAACACTGGAAAAGAACCAGGATTGGAAAAAAATTGAGGAACACTGCTAAGGTATAAACTTCACACAGGAGCAGGGACTTACAAATGGTGGAATAAAGTTAGAAGTAGAGGTGGGCCTTGAAAAAATTATAGCACAATTCTCCCTTTATATTTTTTTCCTAGCGTGTCATTCAAAGATCGTGTTTTCTGGCATGCCCACCTCCCCCATTACGCTTTGGTTAGGTTTTTAATGTGTTATGAGGTTATTAGTTAAAGAAACAACGTTCTCCCACTGCTGGAAGCACAATCTAACCTGCTTTCTTTAAACTTTGTTTCCAAAGGCATTACAGGAATCTGTGAATGAAATGAAAATGTTTTGAAATCCAAGTCTCTTTAATAGCCTAAGCAATCATCAGCAAATTGCAGACTTTACAGGTATAATTTTCAGTAAGGGTCAGGGAAATTCATTCATTACAATTACGGGAGATAAAAATTTAAACGTCTCTGTAATATTTATAGGAAAAGTGTCATCAGTATAAAGCGGCCTTAAATCACATTCATTCATTATTAAGCACTCCTCTACATTTCTGAGTGAAGTTTCTAATGGCATGAAATCTCCTCAGCTGCAATAACGTCATGACTGTCTATTTATAGTCAGGTTGTTTTTGGTTATAGAACTGCCTTTTCAGGTTGGATATCCAAACAGGTTTTTCCCTGTGATGGGAGATGTCTAACCTTAAGTAGCCCATTACTTAGTAAACAAGAGAGCTCCTGAAAACTGGAAATGCCTGTAAATTTTAATTATATAATATCTGGCACACAAGCACAGTACTACAGTTTCTCTGAAGTCCAATCTTTGAGTTTTACCTTCCTGCTTTCGAAGGCCAGGATGCCTCTTTCTCCATTAAAACGGGAGGTGTGTTGCAGCTTGGAGAGTCAGAGGCCAGAAATATCCCTGCTTGTATGAGAATATTAGGTTATACATGTTTTTCCTTTTCCATTAAGCACACTAGAGGTTAAGTAGACCATTCTTCCTTTTATCACTAAAGATCAATTATCGTCCTATTAATGTTAATTTCCTTCCCACACATGCCTGAGCATTTGACAATAATGGGCTTCCATAACTATCATCAATAAATTGAGAGAATGCTGTTTAAAAGCTGAGGACACATCGTATCTACTCATCCCTATTTATAAATGATATCACCTATGTAATTATTTGCTATTCAATTTACAAAACGTGTGTCTTTTGCTCAGAAAGCCTTAGGGTGCAACCAAATCATTAATTATGATATGTAAAATATTTAAAGATGGTGACAGCACTAGTGGAACATAAGGAGAACAACACAGCAGGAGCAGAGCTTAAAAATAGCAATAGGCAGCATTCTTTGCCCACATTTCCCTGTCCCAATTACACAGATAATTCAGGCATGAGCAAGGATAATTGAGTTGTTCCTCTACTTTGTTCTGAAGATGGTAGATCTGGCCACATCCCAGCATCCTTAAACACTGGTGGGGATCTTCTTTTAAATATGCTTGGAAGCCAACATACGACAAGTATAAAGATTAAGAAATTTAAGCTTCAACAGTTGATAAGAAACAGTTCAGTTCATTCTCTCTCTCTCTTTCTCTCTCTCTCTCTACCTATCTCTCTCTCCATATATATATGCATATATATATTCAACATAAAAAAATTTATTAGACAAATTTAGCAGAATCTACTAAGCTGTCATATAATGGAACAGTTTAAGAGCCAACAGTCCAACCAAATTCCTGAAATATAACTGCAATGGGAGAAAAAATCAGTTTGACAGGTTCATGATAGCAAAATAAGCAGTAACTTGAGGGTATAAACTATACACTCTTGGGAAAATGACAACAGATCAATAGAGGTTAGGTAAGACTCTAATTATGCTATTTGATACTCTTGGTTAATATGGATTCTAATGGTTCTAACCTAAATAATCTGATGATTTAAAACCAAAACACCAGAAATATCTAGCATGGGGCATTTATATAACATCTTGGTCAGGTTGTCAGAAATAGGTTCATAATGAGTAATTTTTTTTAGAAATAGGTTCAGATTGAGTAACCTATGGAACAAAGATTGGAAATCAAAATATTTGCAAAAAACTTATTTTACATGTATTTTTTTCTGAAAACAAAACCACATAACTTTTACAGTCACTCATGAGTGCTAGATTTTCCTCTTTTGTACTACAATAGTACTCAAAACTAAGATAGCAGCAGTTCTCAGAAACCATAAAAATGTTTAAAGTGAAATTTATAAAAGGATAACTGAAAGACTGAAGAGATAATAAACTGGGTAAGACTTTTCACATAGATGACTTGTGTTTTATCCCCAGCACCACATATGAAACCTTGAGCACACAGCAAGATATGGCTCCAAAATAAAATCAAGGAAAAAAAGGATAACTGTTTAGTATATCTTTGGCCCAAAGTGAGGCCTACCTACACATACAAAATCATATGTAATCATGTTTCAAACCCTGTGAGATATATTGTGTGATGCAAGAGGGTCTCGTAAGAACTTTCAAATAGTTATAAATCAAAATTTGATTATAGAATATTTTACACTTAAAAATTGCTTAAAGTAATTTATACTATAGCACTGTAGCCCTGTCAACCTGTTGTTCATCGATTTGCTCAAGTGGGCGCCAGTAACGTCTCCATTGTGAGACTTGTTGTTATTGATTTTGGCATATTGAATACGCCATGGGTAGCTTGCCACGCTCTGCCATATGGACGGGATACTCTCAGTGCCTTGTCAGGCTCTCTGAGAGGCATGGAGAAATCAAACCCAGGTCAAACACATGCAAGGCAAATGCCCTACCCCCTGTGTTATCGCTCCTGCCCAATTTATAATATATACTGTATATGTTATATATGTCATACATATTATATAGAGATGGCTTTACACTTGCATATATGAGTTCTCCTTTTCTAACTTCAGATTTTTGTTAGCATTTCTTCTCCTGTCAAGGGATCAATGTCAGTAATTAAAAATGAAAACTCAAAACCCAGCATGTTCATGTTCCTTGCCTTCATCATTGTTTTTCCAGAACAGTCCACCATTCCCTTTGCTAGTATAACCAGGCTTGTAGACTCTCCGGAGTCCACACACACCTTACCATTCCCTCTGTGCATGCAGCTGCCAGTATTCCTCACTCATCTCAATATTCTATTACATCTTCTTAATACAGCCATGTCTTATTCTTTGTTTTAAACACTCAATCTAGAATGAGGTTTCTGCTAATACCGCCTCCTACCCTACTACCTACTCTTTTAAGAAATCCTTTCTAGCTACTGTTCAAGGCGTACCTATTAATTTTACATGCCACTTTGCTTTTCACCTCATTCTGAAGCTAGTGGCTTTGTTGGAGCTCTAGGACATGAAAGAAGAGTTATCTGTAGGACAGGCCCTGAGATTCTACACTGCATAATGGAGAAACAAAAATCCAAGAAACCTGTAAACTATACCAGGACTTCTTAATTTTTTACCCACTCACAACACTTTCTCATCTGAAAAATGCTACAAGAATGAGCAGTACTTAGAAATACTTCAGATTCATTATGTGGTTGATTTTGAATGAAATTTGTCATCACTGAGTGTTCAGAAAATGTTTACTAATGCCAATTTTGAGGCAATACACAAGAAATTAGACTCTATAGCATTTGTCATGCTTTATTCAGAGGGACGTTTATTAAGCAAGTAAAATGCAAAGTTCCAGAATTAAGTATCTATACCAATGTGAAACAACAGACAAATACCACAGTCTTCCTCAAACTTCAATTTCTTTTTGGAATTTCAACTTCTCCTAAAAATTTGCCTTCCAAAAACTACTAAGTGCCTTTTGTGACTTTGGAGAGATAAAAAAATAAATCATGGCACATGGCTGAAGTCTGGAGTTCTGTGTGTTAGAAAACTTCAATTTTAGGGTATGTGTCACAGCTACAGCTAACCCATATACTTAATTACCACATGTGCACAATGAAACCATTTAGATCCTATAGATAATCTGAGCAACTAAATTTCCATTTAATTTTTATAAAGTTTAGATGGAAACTGAATATTTTCTAAAGTGAGATTTTGTACTTCAGTCAAGTATAATTGGCACTTTCATTCATTTCTAGAAATTATGCTATTGGCCAAGCTAATTCAGACTTGGTCATCAATCGGCAATCCAATCAGAAATTACGTTTTATTCTCAGGTAACTGAGAGTTTGACTTCAGCACCAGCAATAAAATAAAGGAACAGACGATAATCTTTGGAGACTTCATTGGGGTTGAAGTGTTTCTGCAAGGTGAAGGCATATTTATTCATGCTTTGAAGGTATGTTTAACATCTTTAAGTGAAAATCCCTGCAGGTTTCAATGGAAGTGTTTTCGTTTCCTAGATTTACAATCACTTCTTCCGATACAAATGCACTATGGGAAAACTGGGAGCAGCGCCTAACAAGAAACACAATAAGGAATTAGTGGCAACCTATGTCACCCACATGATAAGCAACCCAGAGAGAGAACTGAACCTGACACTCAGACTGCAAGTTAAAAGGCTCTAAATGAGCTTGGGGAGAGTGGAAGCAGGCTTTGTGGTAAACAGCACGGTAGTTGGAGATGAATAAGGCAAGTGGTTAGGGCACTCTGGGCAGCAAAAGACCCATGAGCTGGCATGAATAGAAAAGCTTCCAAAAGTATTTAGAAATGTCTATTTGGAAATAATGTTCAGAAACTTGTTTAATCTCCCATAAGAATGAGAAAATGTCTTAAAAGTTGACACTGATTGAAAACTTTTCAAAGAGCTTTGCCAGTTTGGCCAAAATCAATTCAAATAGACAATTTCTCCCAAGAAAAAAGCTAATTTGACAAGGGAAATGTAAGCTAATTCTAGGCAGAACAGGAATGAACCCTTAAAAAGGCTTTTCTCTGTACATGCACAAACATATATAAATACATGTGTAAATATTTATGAGATAGGAACTAGAAAGTTAATTGATATTTATGTTTTTATGAATATTTTAAGAGTCTGTATTTGGATTCACCTTTAACATCTTCTGAAAACTATTATATTTTTTCCCACATGCCAACATTTTTCACTAATTAACATTTGTTTGTGGATTTATTTTGTCCCCAGTTCATACAAACAGCTGGAGTTTTTGGCTTTTCATAGTTTTAGCCTCTGACCGAACTCATGCTTCCTTCTTCACTGCCTGCATCCCATGCGTTTTTCCACTCATTACATTACACAAACTCTTTTAAAGAGCCTGAGATTTATGGAATCATATAGTCCCCTGAGCATCACTGGTTGCAGCCTGAAAGGTGCCCAGTATCGCAAGGGTATCTTAAGTATACCCAGCACCTCACAACCTAAACAGCATCACATCCTTCAAACCTTACACTATTCTTTTAGCCAAAATGGAGGGTCCCAGGCTCCTGAGAACTTCTTAGGGTACAACACTGCTCCAAATCTCAAAAAGAAGTGAATGCCATTTTCTAATAGTGCTATTTTATATGACATATCTGGTGTTATTTCATCAATTTTTTGCTTTCTATCTTCACAAAGTAAAGAAATGCATTGTTATTAGAGAAAAAAGTGAATATAAAGGCTGAAGATAAATACCTAGGGTTAGGAAAAATAAATGGGAGGGTTAATACTGGAGACACCTTCTGGAATGCTGAGCATATTAAAGATAATGCAGTTTTTTCTTCCAATTATTTGCTTTGCACAGTACATTCCATATGTCTATGACCTAAGGCAGCATACTCCAGACTTTACCTTCTTAACCTATGAATCATGACTTCTTTATAAAGTCAAGTAACTGTATGTGGGGTTACAAAATACCTTTTAAAAGGTTGTTTTAACATTAATTTATGATCTATTGCCAGAAAATATTTTCTTTTCATGTTATATATACTAATGCACCAAGGTACATGTAAAAGTTTCACAGTAAAAGAAGTCTAAAATGAAAAAATAATGTTTTAGTAGTCCTAATCCAGAGTAGCAGCTATAATTATTTATTTTTGAACCAGAAAAACCTGTATTCAAACCTGGGTTCAGTCTAACGATCTTGGGCAAGCTCTTAATCTTTTTAAGATTAGCTTTATTTTCCCATTATACAAATGGGTTTGATTAATAATGCTCGCTGCCAAGAGTTTTAGGCACTACTGCATTAAATATCACATATAAAGTTTTCAACCTAGGCAATGGACCATGGTTTGGTCCCTAACACTGCACATAGTCCTGTGAGAACTGCCAGAAGTAACACCTGAGTACAGAGCCAGGGGAAAGCACTGAATGATTATGATCCCAAATCCAAGGCCAAGGAGATACACAAAGGACAGGAGCACAGAACCTACAGAGCACCAAACTCCCAGCCAAACACCGAGCCATCAATCCAGCTAAATATTATTGGGAGTGCCTCCATGGAGCTCCTTAAAGCACTAGTTGGTTGTATGCCCCCATAAAAGGGAAAACTGAAGGCAAAGAAGTTAAGGGACTTCCATATTGTTAAAAAGAGAAATGATGAGGAAGCGAAAAGTAAAATTTTCATCCCAGCTTTCCAGTAGAGAGAGGTATTCAAGGCACACTCAGGACATACATGCCATTTTGACTACCTTCTCCATTTATTGGTACAATAATGGTCTTCAGGATAGTAAAGACTCTGAAATATGCTCCTACATTAAGACACTCTATTTAGGGGCTAAAGCAATAGCACAGCAGGGAGGGCGTTTGCCTTGTATGCGGCCGACCCAGGTTTGATTCCCAGCATCCCATATGTTCCCCTGAGCACCGCCAGGTGTAATTCCTGAGTGCAGAGCCAGGAGTGATCCCTGAGCATTGCCAGGTGTGATCCAAAAAGCAAAAAAAAAAAAAAGTATAAGACACTCTATTTAATAATAGAGTAGGTGAATGTCAGCAAGATACACATTAAAAAAGTAAAATTTACAGTAATTTGTAGTCTTTTGTTTATATATAAGAAACAACAATATTTAAGTCTACTAGAAAAATGTTGTTAGCAGATGGGATGTCATCCTTGTTGTCATTCATGTTGATTATTTGATATCCTTATGATCCTGAATATAAATTTTCTATAAATTTTTCTATTGTGCTTTTTTCATATTTTTCTCTGGTTACTTCTCACTCCAATGAGAGTGAATGATAAAATCTGTATCTGAATTATTTTCAAAGTAGTCTTGTGAAGAAAATAAAATTTTAAATTTAGAATTTTTTATAATGAGAAAATGTTGAATTATAGCACTGTGCATGTTTTAGAAGGAGCAGGTTCATGCATATTAGAAGTTATCACAGCACACCCATCACCAGAAAATCATTAACCACTCACTATAGTCCCCAGGTACCTTTCTCTTGTGTTAAACCAACCTACACACATAGGGTAACTACTTTTTTTTGGTAAGTATGATTCTGCAGAGTCCAAGGTTTTGTTCAGCATGGTTCTGTCTGTTCCTTTGATAATTTTTTCTTTCTACTCCACTTATAAGTGAAACAATCCATTGCAAATTCTTTAAGAAGCTTCTATGAAGTGGCTGTCACTTTGGCTAAATAATAATCATATTAAGGTTAATCCCCTCAATGGTTCACTGCCTCCTCATGGTGAGGGGTGGCAACATTGCCAACCAGTGAAGAGAAAACCAACAGGTGCCGCCCAGAGATGCAGGCAGATGCAGGGCTGGACTCCTTGCATTGACTGTGTCAATCTGGCCAGTACTTTCTGTACGTGAGCAGTAAGTCCAAGCACAAGGTGTATGACGTGCTTGTCAGCATGCAGATTGTTACAACATGCCACCCGCATGGCAGAGCCTGGCAAGTTATCAATGGCTTATTCAATATGCCAAAATCAGTAACAAAAATTAGCCTCATTTCCCTGACCCTGGGAAAGCCTCCAACACGGTAGCGTTGAGAAGGATGAGCAAGGAGAGGCTGCTAAAATCTCAGGGTCGAACTAGACTGCCAAAACCAAGAAGGACTAAAATGACTGTCTGCACTTTTAACACACATATACTGGCATCAGAAGCATCCATCGAGGACCTGATGGTGCAAGTGCAGAAGAACAAGTACATCATTGGAATGACTGAGATGAGGAGCATTGATCACATCATGCTGTTTTTGACACCAGAGAACTGTTCCTCAGAACATGTGACAGTAGAGGCATTGGTGGTGTTGGTGTCCTCATCAACATGAACTTGGCCATGAGCATCTATTCATTCAAATGCCTAATAACTCGAATTGGACACTTACATTTGAATAGATGTGACTCATTGATGGTGGTTTCTATCTTCATTGTCTATGCACCAACATCCAAATATGACAAAGAAAAAATTGAGAAGTTCTACAGGGAGCTGGAGAAGTTCTATAAAAAAGACTACACCTTCTTCAAGATCATTGTCAGTGATTTTAATGCCAAGATAGGACTGAGAAGGTCACTTGAAGGACTCCACATTGGGACTCATGGCCTAGAATGGAACAAATAGGATGAAAGACTGTCTGAGTTCATCATGTTGACCTAAATCATCCATGGTAACTTGCAATTCCAGAAGACTGAATCTAAACATTGGACATTGGAATCTCTGGGTGACAGTTCCACAATGAAATTGACCACATCATATTCAATAGATGGTTTTGCCTGACTGATGTTGCTGTTGACCCAAAATTCCAAATGGGATCAGACTAAGTCTCTTTCGTGCAAAATTCTACTTCATGGAGCAGGAAAAAAAGGGCTGGAAAGCTTAAGAGAACTCTCAGAACAACCACCAACTGGGAGCCCTTTAGCACTGTTGCGGCAATATGGGAAGATGCTGTTGTTGACAACATTGACCATGGATGAGGAGTACAATCAACTGCTTCAGCACCTCCATGATTGTTTGAGGAATGCCGAAAAAGAGAAAACCAAAAAAAGACTCCTGTCTTTGGAAACTCTCGAGCTAATTCACCAACGGTTTTTGTGTGAGCCTCAGGCAATTACAAGCTAACATCCAAGCTGCCAAAGCTGTGCAGAGAAGTTATAAAGGAAGACCTCAAAGACAGAAGAGCAACAGTGTTGGCCAATGTGGCAGAAGCTGGGAAAAGTATACCCAACAACTGCCTGTCCTTTGCCAACTACAAGACTAAGATGTTTGCCCTATGATGTCTTGATGGGTCTATCACATATTCCAGAAGGGCAATGGAAAAAGGTTATCCACAACTTCCACTCAGATCTCTTCGACAGTGATGTCCACCTGCCCACATACCAAATTCTGCAGGATGCATATTTCATTCCCAGTGTTCTCCCTTCTGAAACCCAACATGCCATTTCATCAGTAAAGAAGTGCACAGCATATAGTAAAGAAGTGTACAGACAAGGTCAGACCCAAGTGCCTGAAGAATCTGCCCCAAGTACTAGTCAATACACTGGCTTGGCTCTTCACACACTACCTTTCTGAATGCAAGGTTCTGTCCCAATGAAAAACCAGCAGGACCTTTTTGTTGTACAAGAAGGAAGACATCCACAACATCAGCAACTATTGCCCAATCTGCCTGTTGTCTGTCATCTACAAGTTGTTCACTCGAGTCATCCTGAATAGAATAGGCAGAACAGTAGACAAAGAACAACCATGCAAGCAAGCCGGGTTCCAAAAAGAATTCAGCATGATTGACCAAATCCACACAGTGACCAAACTCATTGAAGTTTCTCGAGAGTTCAAGATGCCGCTCTGTCTAACGTTCATTGATTTAAAGAAGGTCTTTGATTCTGTTGAGACTGAAGCAGTCATCGAAGCCCTAGACAAACAGGGCATTCAAACTCAGTACATCAGGATCCTCCACGAACTGTATTATGGGATTCACTACCAGGATCTCACCATTCTACAGGGAAGTGATCACTGACATAAAGAGAGGGGGTTGGCAGGGTGATACAATTTCACCAAAACTCTTCAGTGCCACCCTTGAGAACATCATGCTTGCTGGGCTCTCTGAGAGGGATGGAGGAATGGAACCTGGGTCAGCCATGTGCAAGGCAAACACCCTGCCTGCTCTGCTATCACTCCTGTTCTCTAATAAATTATATAATAAAAATCTTTCCAAGGTTGTTTGGTAATTTTTAAACTTGCTAAATGTGTATTTTAAATACTATTCATAACATGCTATAGATTCTTCCTCTTTTTTCTCTAATTGCCACCAAGGCAATTAACAAACTAGCCTACCTCTGTTATTACAGAACTGAATAAAAGCAAAAAACTAACATTAGTTACATATCTTTTGTTTGGTTAGTTGTTTTTTTTTTTTGAATCACAGTGGCTCTATACTCAGGGAGCACTGCTGCTTGGCTCAGGGAACCAAATAGGGTGCTGGGGATGAACCCATGTTGTATGCATGCCAGAGAACAGCTGCTATGTCTTCCATCTCAATGTCTTCATCATAAGTTTTGTCATCTAAAATTATCACTGTATGGGACACTGGTGCAGTGTGGTGTCGGAATACTGTATGCATGAAACTCTACCACTGATAGTACGGTAAATCACAGTACCTAAAATTAAAAATTTGAAATAAAATAAAACAACTATATAATGAACTGGAGCAATAGCACAGTGAATAGGGCGTTTGCCTTGCAAACAACCAACCCAGTTTTGATTTCTCTGTCCCTCTCAGAGAGCACAACAAGCTACTGAGAGTACCATGCCTGCATGGCAGAGCCTGGCAAGCTACCTGTGGCATATTTAATATGCTAAAAACAGTAACAACATGTCTCACAATGGAGATGTTACTGGTGCCCGCTCGAGCAAATCGATGAACAATGGAAGGACAGTGCAGATTATTGAATAAAATGATTTTAAGTGATATTTCCCAACACTCCAACACTAGCACTCTTGAAAATTTTGCCACGATTTAGGAAGCAAAACATAAAATATGGAGATTACTAAACCTACTTTTCGTCTTTACAATTCCCTAGAGTCTAAATGTTTTGTTTCATCAAGGCATTTCAGATAGGTTTCATAATCTTGTTTAATCAACTAATTTATATATTATATGACACTGTCACTGTCACTGTCATCCCATTGCTCAGCAGTTTGTTCGAACGGGCACCAGTAACGTCTCTCATTGAGAAACTTATTGTTACTGTTTTTGGCATATCCAATACGCACAGGTAGCTTGCCAGGCTCGATACTCTCTCTCGGTAGCTTGCAGGGCTTTCTGAGAGGATCGGAGGAATTGAACTTGTGTCAGCCGTGTGAAAAGCGAACGCCCAACTGCTGTGACACAGAGCAGACAAATAAAGTAATATTTTAAGAAGCATTGATGAGAAAGATAGGTTTGGCATCACAAGAACCTAAATTATAGTCCAAGCTTAAATCATTCAGTTGACCTGTGATCAGAGAGAGTGTAATCTCTCTTTACATCAATCTCCTTCTTTTATGGATAAGGATATACTTTGGAGTTTGATACTTAAGTGAAAAAGCAAACATATATTTCTTAATACAGTGCTGGACCAAGGATTTCAAATTATTAATATGTTTATCTGCACTCTCTGTAGCACTGTTATCCCGTTGTTAATAGATTTTTTTCGAGTGGGCACCAGTAATGTCTCCATTGTGAGACTTGTTACTGTTTCTGGCATATCGAATACACCACGGGTAGCTTGCCAGTCTTTCCCATGTGGGCGGGATACCCTTGGCAGCTTGCCGGGCTCTCTAAGAGGGGCAGAGGAATCAAACCCGGGTTGGCCAAGTACAAGGCAAAGGCCCTACCCGATGTGCTATCGCTCTAGTCTGTACCACCCGGAACGCGTCCGATCTCATATGATCTTGGAATATTTTTATCTACAAAGGGAATATTTTTGTTTCAAGTCATTTTTACTTAAGCAAATCAATATTTATATTTCCTTTGGAAATCCATCCCCAAACTGATCCTAATAAAGTTATCTTCCTTTTGTAGTGTGATACTTTCTGATGAAACTTTATTATTAAATGTTGGGGAGAACTTGTCTTCTTAAATGGTTCAAAGGTGGCATAAAATCAGCCATAGAACTCTGTATACCTAGAAAAAGACATATGAGCTAATTATTGCATGGGAAGATCCTTTCCTTAATTCACAAATTTACAAAGATACAGTATTATCTGTAAATAGGGAATGAATTCCTCTCTCTACCAGCAATTCTTGTTCCTGGCCTCATAGAATGAAAAGTCTAGTAAGAAATCAAGAGAATTCATAGGTGTAAGATGTATACATCAGAATAAAGTTTATTTCAATAAGCAGGCACATAGAAAGAACACTTACTCTCTCAACTTCATTAATCAGTAAGTAACTTCCTGGATGTCTGAAGGATATATAGAAAAGCTCAAGAAATTAGAATAAAAGAATTCCTGGGAGGAAATCTATCTATTTCTTATTTTCACTATTCAGTATTTCGTTTTATACAATCACTAAATGCAAACAATTTCACTGGTTCATTTTAATCAAATGATTGTTTATTCATTATATACATATATTAAATGTGCCCTATATCCATACTCTGTACTCAGAACAAAACAGCAGTAGAGAAAAATATCAATATCCTTCTCTCTTTAAGCTGAATTCCTAAAACCGGATGTAGACAATTATGAAATAACTCACAGATACAATAGAGAGCTGGTTATGGTTATTAAAAACAGGTTTTTGTGGGAAAATACAGTAAGGAAGAAAATAAGACAATTTTTGATGGTACTGGAAGGAAAGGCCTCAGAGGAGACAACAGTGGAATTAAGATTTTTTCAGAAGTTTGTTGATGCTACAAATATCTAGAGCAAGAGTACTTTAAGCAAGATTTCAAATGTGAGGCGCTGAAGCAAGTATATGCTGGTGTTTAAGTAAGAAGGGCAAGTAACTGGATCACTTCTTGTGTGCACGGCAGTGAGCAACCAACTACACATCACAGAGACTAGGACATAGACTGGATAGCATAAAAGACAGAGAAAGATGCCAAATAAACAGTAACAACTACATAAATAAAATCACTATGTATCTGCACATGGTGGCTGGAAATGACAAAGTCTGAAGATTTACAACAAACTTCTTAAGTGAGGAGAAAAAAATCAACCTTTGCTTATTACTATACAATGTGTGTGTGTGTGTGTGTGTGTTACAAAAAGAACTGTGTCCCTTCAAAATCCATAAATTGAAGCCATACCAGCCTGGAGAGATAGCATAGTGGATAGGGCATTTTCCTTGCATGCAGCTACCCGGGTTTGATTCCCAGCATCCCATATGGTTGCCCAAGCACCACTAGGAGTAATTTCTGAGTGCATGAGTCAAGAGTAACCCCTGTGCATCACCGGGTATGAACCACAAAGAAAAAAAAAAAACAATTGAATCCATACCCTTGTCTGAGGTTTTAAATCTCTACTTAGAAATAGATATTTTAAGAAGATAATTAAGGTTAAATGGCCTTAAGAGTAGTGGGACCTTAATCCAATGAATTTGATATTCTTTTTTTTATGGAAGGTGGGTAGTGGAGGTTTTTTGGCCATACCCAGTAATGTTCAGGACTCATTCTTGGCTCTGTCACTCCTGCTAGCACTCAAGGGACAGTATGCAGTATCCATAATATAACTGGGATTGACCACATTGAAGATAAGTGCCTTAATCCCTATATTATCTGGCTCCAGCATTTGCTTCTTTATTAAAAAGGGTAAAGACACTATTGCTGTCTGCCATTTCCTCTCTTTCCCCATATCAGTCCTTCCTTCTCTTCCTACTTTATCCTTCCTTCTCCATCCCGCTCCCTCCATGGTAAGCACAGGGTCATATGAAGACGCAGTGAGAATAGCTATCTAGAAGAAAGAAAGGGAAGACCAAAAGTCAACATTGATGATACCTTGATCTTGGGCTTGGGGACTCCAAACTGTGAGACAGTGTGCTTGCATTGTTTAAGCTATTTAGTTTGTGGTATGTGTTATGCCAGGCTGAACTAAGACACTCTTCATATATCTTACTTCATATATAATGTCTCCTATTTCCCCATTGTTTGTTTTGCTTCTCCTATCAGTAACTTCAGTGAGCCGCTCTGTTGTTGGTAGATAGATGTATTCTCTGCTTTTGCATTCATGTGAGCAACAATCCCTTCACAGCCTGGACTGAATCTGATGCAGCTATGAACTGCTGTAAAAGGTTGTCTTCAAATTAGTCATCTAAGTCTTCTGTTTACTCAGTGCCTAAGGGTGCAGAAAAGGCTGAGGGGGAGAAAAACAGGAGAAAGAAAAATTCTGGGTCTGTTTTTAGCTCCGTTTATCTCCTGCATCTTTAGATAATTCCAAAGAAATGAGGTAAAATAATTTCCTTCCAACCAATACTACTCAAAGTCTTAAAAAAATAAAACTTTCCCTGTCTGCAGATGACATAATATAAAAGTGGTTCTTCTTGTTTATCAGATACTTCCTGTGTGCCAGGAATCTGCACATGTATTAGTTTATCAAAAAGAATCAACAAAGGTCTGGAGAGATAGCACAGAAGGTAAGATATTTGCCTTGTACACAGCTGACCTGGGTTCAAATCCTAACACCATAATAGTCCCCCAAGATTTGCAAGAAGTGATCCATGAGTTCAAAACCAGGAGTAAGTCCTGAACACAGTCAAGTATGACTGCACTCTCCAAACAAAATTAAAATGAAAGAACCAATAAGAACTAACCAACAACAACTAACATTAATCTACAATTCAATATTTTGGTAACTGCTCTCAGCACTTCTCACGTATCTCATTTCATCACATACCACTAACTCCTATGAGGTAGGAGGACCTCTCCATTTTCAAGAGAAGTGTAAATGTTTATAACACACCAACAATGCAAACAGCAATTCTGGCAGTCAGTCCCATGAAGCCTCTCTAATATTCAACCTCTAGAACTTCACGAGTGGGGAAAGGAGTCTGTCTGAAAATGTGGTCACAGTCCTCATTATTAGAGACCATATCCAGAAAGGACTACCAAGAACACTTTATCTGGTTGCCTCCATTTAAAAGAGGACAATTAAGTGTCAAAGTTATGGAAATAAAGAGACTTTCCCTTCCATGAACACAAAATGGCAAAGCTGGTTGCCATTTTCTCATGGATTTACATTTATGTGTGCAAGACAAAACCTCTGTGCAAGAAAGTCTGAGAATAAAGTCTCATTTGAGAGAAGAAAATGAGATACTACTGAATGAGATGTAGATCCCTTTAGAGGCATGAGGTCTCATGTCGGTCTCTTTCTATCCCAAATAAAGTAGCATTGCCGCGGCTTGGGGCTCGGCCTGAAGCCCCCACCCCGCCTGGCACCTCTGGGCTGCCGCCATAGGTTCCTGACCAATCCCCACTCTGCAGGTAAATAGGAAATCCCTTGGAGACCCTGCCCAGCGCCTTAGGGGGCGTGGCCTCAAAAGTGGGCGTGGCCTCTTTCCAGTTGTTTTTTTACCATTCCATGCATTATGCTTTGGCACAATTGATAGAACCCACTCCTCTGAAGAATTCCCTGGTCATCTTCGTCACTATATGTTAATAGTCAAGTAACTTAGCCTTTCCTAATTTCACAAAAACTGTCAGTGAACACATCAAGTTGCATTTAAAAGTCCTTTGTAAAAAGTGCATAGCCCCACATCTTCAATTGAGGCCCCTCCCAAGCTAAGGAGAGCACAGGATAGTAAAACCCATCACAACATGAAGAAACAGCGAAAATCCCCACCGCCAGGAGAGAGCCAAGAAAATATCTCACTAACCTCAGAAGCGACTTCCCAGAAATACAACCTCCTCTCGGATAAAGAATTCAGAGAGGAAATTGTGAGGATGGTTCACAAACTCAAAGCAACTATGGAACGAACTTCCAATAAATTAAGGGAGGATATGGATGCAGCATTGGAATGCTCCACCAAGATAATCCAAGAAGAAATGAGAGCAGAAATTTCAAAGCTACGAACAGAAGTCACACAACTAAAAGAATCAGTAGATGAAATAAAAAACTCCATAGGAGCCCTCAATAATAGAATGACTACAGCTGAAGACAGAATCAGTGAGCTTGAAGATGAGCTGCACAAAGCATATAGGGAACAACAAATAATGGCAAAAGACCTCAAAATGGCTCTAGAGCGAATTAGAGTCCTAGGGTATGACCTCAGGAGAAACAACATAAGAATCATGGGAGTGCCAGAACCACACGGAACCAATCCCAATGAAAAAAACACCATTAAAGACATCATTGCTAAAAAATTCCCAGAGCTAGAGAATGCGGATATCCAGATCCAAGGAGTCCGAAGGGTGCCAGCTAAAAGGGACCCAAATAGAAAATCCCCAAGGCATATCATAGTCAGAATGATGGATGCCACAGATAGCTACACAATACTGCAAGCAGCAAGATCAAAGAAGGAGATCATATACAAAGGAACACCCTTTAGATTCACAGCAGACCTATCAGAAGAAACTCTCCAAGCCCGAAGACAATGGTGGGATATAGTGAAAAAACTTAATGAAATTAATGCCTCACCAAGAATACTCTACCCGGCTAAACTCTCAGTCAAACTTGAAGGAACCATACACTATTTCACAGACAAGCAACAGCTCAGGAACTTCATAGACTCAAGACCAAATTTAAAAGAAGGACTCAAAGGGCTACTATAAGACAAGGAAAAGACCTACAAGAACAACAAACCCTACAGAAAAATGACACAAAATCCCATGATAATAATTTCTTTTAATGTTAATGGTCTAAATGCACCAATCAAGAGGCACAGAGTGGCAAAATGGATTCGGAAACTAAACCCAACCTTCTGCCGCCTACAAGAAACACAACTGAATAGTCAGAACAAACACAGACTCAAAATCAAAGGATGGAAAACAATCCTGCAAGCAAACAGCTCCCTCAAAAAAAAATCGGGGGTGGCCATACTCGTATCCAATAGCATAGATTTCAGGCTGAAAAAGATCAGAAGGGACAGCGAAGGTCATTTTCTATTCACCAAGGGATATGTACAACAGGAAGAAATCACACTCTTAAACGTATACGCACCTAATGAACGACCAGCTAAATACTTAAAAGAACTCCTAACAGAATTTAAGAGGACATAACTAGCACCACAATAGTAGTTGGAGACTTCAACACTGCCTTATCACCTCTGGATAGATCGACAAGAACAACACTCAGCAAGGAAACAATGGCTCTGAAGGAAGAAATCGAGGAGACAGGGCTAATAGACCTATACAGGGCTATACACCCCAAAAAGAAAGAATACACATTCTTTTCCAGCGCACATGGAACGTTTTCCAAAATAGACCATGTTCTGGGCCACAAATTATACCTTAATAGAATTGGGAAGATAGAAATTGTATCAACTATCTTTTCAGACCATGATGCACTGAAGATGGAAGTTAATCACGCACAGATTCAGAGAACCAAATCAAACACATGGAAATTAAACAACTCACTATTGAACAATGAGTGGCTCACGAAGGAAATTAAGGAAGAAATCAAGAGATACCTGGAAACAAATTAGAATGAAGACACAAGCTACCAGAACCTATGGGACGCAGCTAAAGCTGTGTTAAGGGGAAAATTTATAGCTCTGCAAGCCTTCCTCAGAAAGGAAGAAAGGGCCTATATTGATAGCTTGACTTCGCAGCTCAAGATCTTAGAAGAGGACCAGCAAAAGGAACCCAAACCAGATCGAAGGAAAGAAATAATAAAACTTAGAGTAGAAATTAACGATATGGAAACCCAAATAAAGTAGCATCTTCAACCGCATTACTCAGGGCCTAAATAACATCATGTGATCTCAATTTCTGAATTGTAGAGGTTTGTTACTTGAGGGAATCAACGTTTGCCTACAAATGTGAAAAGTCAGTTCACTACCCACACAGCCGCTTTGCTGCCACACACGACTGTGCTCCACCAAATCCCAACTAAATCTCCCAGGAGACGCACACCCAAGTAGCACTGTAGCACCGTTGTCCTGTTGTTCATCAATTTGCTCGAGCAGGCACCAGTAATGCTGTCTCCATTGTGAGACTTGTTGTTACTGTTTTAGGCATATAGAATATGCCACAGGTAGCTTGCCAGGTTCTGCCATGCGGGCAAGATGCTCTCGGTCGCTTGCTGGTCTCTCCAAGAGGGACAGAGGAATAGAACCCGGGTCTGCAGTGTGCAAGGCAAATGCCCTACCCACTGTGCTATTGCTCCAGCCCACACACCCAATAGCTAAAACTTTTTGGAATCACCAGTCTTCGCAGAGTTCCCTCCGAGCACAAGCTCAGCAGCAGTACCCTCACCCCCTTAACCCCACCGTTACAGTCACATCAAGAGCCCAACTGTACCACTTCATAACTATTCTCTGCAGAGACACCACTCTTCGAATAATTCCAGTCTGTGAATAACTTTCGGCCCAAACCACAGGTCCTGAAGACTCTAAACTGCATGACTGCATATATGGCTGCGAGACACCTCCTAAAGCAAGAGCTTAGTAAATTCTTAGACAAGGACTTAATAACCCTGAAATCAAATATAACAATGTTCACAAAAAGTTATTTTCTAGATCTGTTGATTTTAGTACTGCAACTTTTATCTAATCAATTTTAATTCTAGAATTGTATGAACATTTGTGGCTTTTTAAAAATAAATTTTAGGGGAAGGAAAGAAGAAAATAAAATAATTTTTAGTGTGTTTTTAAGAAATTAAAATAAACATCAAGTCATTATACTTTAAGTTTCTGGTGATATTTGCTGTCTTTTTTTATTACCTGGAAGCAAATGTTCTGGAGGAATTAAGCATGCAGCCCCCAGCCTTTTAACTTTCTGAATCCCTTAGGTACACATCTCAAAGTTTTGTTATTTTGATGTTGAGGGGCCCTGAATGAGTATGGTGTAATGAACCTTATGGGGGATATTATCCAGCTAGGAGAATATACCTCATTGGGTTACTGTTGTAGTTGTCTTGTCAGTTTGTCCTGCTAGGTGTTTCTATATAGATTGGGGGCTCAAAGCAGAATAACCACTGCACTCAATTCTCCTTCCTGTGACTCATCCCCTAATTCAGGGGAGAAAGTCAAGGCTATATTGAGTATCAGAGATACCCCTGACATCTGTCTCTAAATAAGCGTACAGCTTCTCTATTCCTGTCCTGGAAGGTTCTGGGTACCACAGAATTTATTCATCACTTTTACTGTGAATTTTGTAATTTTGATCATAGAAGGCATACAATATTTTCCTCTGCATTGACTATTTTATAACCTTGGTCATAAAAACCACGCAATATTTTTTTAAAAACTACTCTGAAGACAGTTTTAAAAATACATTGAAAAAGATGTATGTGTTTTGGATTTGTTGTTGTTTTCTGTTTTCAGTAGTTCCCAGACACAGGGTGAAGAACAGTGTGAAGGGGATTAGAATTTTCGTCACACTTAGGCCAGATACAAAATGACTCAAACAGCTGAGAATACTTTGAGGAATTCTGTGAGTCCTGGGAGGGTGGATGTCAGATCCTTACTAATAGTCTCAAATATTCTATAGCTTTGTCAAGAAGGGCCAAAATATTTTCAAATATTTTTGAAATTTTCAAAATAATGAACAACTGTGGTGAGGGTTAGCTGGCAAAAAAATGGTGTGCTGTTAGTGATCATTTTCTTGTTTTATTTTGTGTTTTGTTTTAATAAGCAAAAAGTTTTATAAATATAGATATAGACATAGATATAGATATACACACATAGAGAGATTGTTAAAATGACCTTTTCTGACCTAAGTATATATTTCAAGCCAGACACATAGCCCTTTAAAAAAAAAAGAAAACAACTTTGCTTGCATTTATCAGTAATCCACTCAACAGCAGCAATGTTATGGAAACAATGTTTTTTTAAAAAATAGGTTAACAAGAATGATTTAAATTAGGAAAAAAATGTCTGTAAAGTAAAATTTCAGAAGGCAGAACAGAGGTTTAAAAATACATACTCCAAGGAGACAATAAAAAAGAAACCCCTTTGCACAAGTAAACAATCTACTGCACAACTAAATTATATATTAGGTTCAGAATATAGATAATTTCTGACTTCCATTACTGGGAGGTGGGAAGGAGAATCTATGAAATGTAGAAGCTCTCTAATGATTGAAATACACTTTATCATCTTATTTGTACTAAGGAAGTTTTGAATGCTCCCCAAATCCAGAACATTTGGTGGAATTTGGTGTGTTAACAGCTGGGGTTGATTCTTGTTTTGCCTAGTAATGCCGTGATATTCCATATGTTGTATATGTCAAAACTGAAGATAATTTTTCTTTTGATCGAATAAACAAACAAACCTTCTTCTCGATGTAAAAGTCTTACAGAATTTGGCAGATAAAAGATCTGTATATGCTGTAAAGTACTGATAATATGATAAAAACAAAATACCTGTGGATTGTGAGTGGTGGCATGTGGCATGCATATATATGAAGTACATATCACACCCCTGGGCGTGTCTTATTTGGTTAGCAAAGCAAAGTGGATGCTGACTAGCCATATGTATGGAAGAGGATAATTATTTTATCTTAAAAAAGCAAGACCTCAGAAGTCACAGCAGTATACACAATTTCAAACATGCATGTGGACATTACAATGATTATCACTGTACCATGGCCTCTAGGTCTGATGAACCTGTATCACTATATCACTGTATCACTGTCATCCCATTGCTCATCGATCTGCTTGTGTTGGTACCAGTAACGTCTCCACTGTGAGACTTGTTGTTACTGTTTTTGGCATATCAAATACGACACGGGTAGCTTGCCAGGCTCTACTGTGTCGGCATGATACTTTCGGTAGCTTGCCAGGCTCTCTGAGAGGGGCGGAGGAATTGAACCCGGGTTGGCCGCATGCAAGGCAAACGCCCTACCCTCTGTGCCAAAATTTAATCTGGCTTCTTTTACACCGATAAAAATATAGCTTTCATTTTCTAAGACCTTATCCCATTTCTGCTTCTTGTCAACTATATCCTTATGGAAATTATTTACCTTTCAGGACTAAAACTGCAGATCATCACAGGACTTAGTAAATTACAGAAGACAAAATGATAATATTATTAAAGGTTGTCCATTGAAATATTCATATTATAAAATACTGAAACCCTAAATGTCTAACAATAGGCGTTCCATCAAATACACTATTACTTATATATATGATATTGTATTTTAATTTATTGTCTTCAACTTGTAGATGTCAGCACAGCTTGAAAGCACATATTTGAAAAGCTTAGACACTTAATAAGAATGGCAAGGAAGGGATTGGAGAAAGAGTGAAGGAGGTAGGGTGCTTGCCTTGCCTTGCAGGTGGCCAGCTTGGGTTCAATTCCCAGCATTCCATATGGCCACAGAGAACTACCAGGGGTGATCCCTGAGTGCCAAGCCAGGAGTAAGTTCTGAGTACTGTCTGACGCACCCCCCTCTCCAATAAAAAAAGAATGCAAGAGATTATACCAAATTACAAATTGGGTTTCTATATAGGTAGAGATTCTGAAGAAGTTTACTTTTGCAGTGTTTTCTATAGTGTTCTTACAATATTTTTTAAATCATAAGAAATTGTTGAGTTCTAAACATTTATGCTTGCCAGAACTAAGAGTTCAATTTCAGAAATAATCTGTGAACACTGTCACTGCCACTGTCATCCCATTTCTCATAGTTTTGGTCAAGCGGGCACCAGTAACGTCTCCATTGTGAGACTACTTGTTACTTTTTTGGCATATCAAATACTCCACGGGTAGCTTGCCAGGCTCTGCCGTGCGGGCGAGATGCTCTTGATAGCTTGCTGGGCTCTCTAAGAGGGACAGAGGAATTGAACCTGGGTCGGCCGCATGCAAGGCAAATGCCCTACCCACTGTACTATTAGTTAATATTTTACTAAAATCATACCTCATATCTGAATATGTATTCTTGAATATGTTACATTATCTTATTTATTAAATTCTTGTCCATGTTTCCTGCACTGTGTAAGAGGAAAAAAGCAAGATACCTACCTCATAGATCTGTCATGAATATGAAATAAATCATAACATTTCTTTATATAACACTGATCACAAAAATGTTCAACAAATATTTAATAAATATTCCATATTCAGTTGTATAACATCATTTCAAATGTCTAGGACTATCTTCCACGCAGCATTTCTGTCCACAATTTTGTTGCTGATTTAAGAAAAATTATCCTAAAATTGGACATAAGACAAAAGAGATTATTGAAGAGCCTTCCACAGCCATGCAGGAGTATATTTAACTAGCACACCACTTGAGGGTTTATTTTTATTCCAGGAAACAGTGATTGTGTCTGATTTATAATTGTCTTAATTAGAACCTGTGCTTAGGAAAGTTATATTTTAATTTGTATGGATGGATAAGATGAAAACTATTTCATTTTGATTTGTTTTGGATCCACACCCAGTGATGCTCAGGGGTTACTCCTGGCTCTGCACTCTGGTGTCACTCCGGACAAAGCCCCAGAGGCCATATGGGGTCTAAAGATAGGACCTTGATTGGCTGTGTTCGAAGCTAATGTCCTACCCACTGTACTACAGATCCAGCCTGAAAACTATTTTACCCATTAGATGTGCAAAAAATTCCTTTTCGCTAAGAAAGATAACTAGATATGGTAAAAGTATATTTTGCCAAAGGGCATTATTCAGTTAGGAATCTAACTTTGCAGTCCTACTCTAGAATTCTTTTTTTTTTCTATTGACTCTTTCTCTCTCTATATATAAAGGTATATGTATAGCACTGTCATCCCATTGTTCATCGATTTGCTCGAGCGGGCACCAGTAACGTCTCCATTGTGAGACTTGTTGTTACTGCTTTTAGCATATTGAATATGCCACAGGTAGCTTGCCAGGCTCTGCCTTGTGGGAGGGATTCTCTCAGTAGTTGCCAGGTTCTCTGAGAGGGGCAGAGTAATTGAACTCAGGTTGGCCGCATGCAAGGCAAACACCCTACCTGCTGTGCTATCACTCCAGCCCTTCTATTGAGTATATGTACTGAATAGCATTCCATTGTGTCTCTCCAACACATTTCTTTCAATGCTTTTATCTAGTGTGGAGCAACTGTGTTGTTTCCACACCTTAGCTATAATAAGTTGTGGTGTAATGAATCCTATAGTACTTTCAGTAGACAAAAATTAATGTCTCTGGTGGGATACTTGACTTGAATTCTATCTTTGAAACTATTGCTTGTCAGCTCTCTCTTCCATTTCCCCAGTTTAAAATATATTTTCTGGGTCAGCTCAATGGTTCCAAAGATTGTAACGCATGCCTTGCTTTTGTTTTTGGATTGGATTGGATTTGGGGCACTCCCTAGTGCTCAGGACTTACTCTAGAGTCCATGTTCAAATGTCATTGCTGGCGGGGTTGAGGAGATCATATGTGGTGTCAAGGATCAGACTTGGATTGGCTGTATGCAAGGCAAGCATCTGGACCACTTATGCTTTTTTTTCTTAAGAAAAGGTAATATTGGTATTTTTTTTAGATTTTGAGGACCATACCTGGCTGTTCTCAAGGTTTACTCCTGGTCTGTGCTCAGGAATAATTCCAGGAGTACATATTTTACATGTGAGCATCTTGGATTTCATCTTGACACCATGTCATTATATATTCTCTCATAATTCATAACCAATATTACCTTAATAAAAATATTTTAAGTGTTCTAAAGTAGGGGTGGGAGGAAGAAAGAGGTTAGAATAGTGAGTACCAGAAGCAGTCCTTACTGACTCCAAATCTGCTTGAATCAAAACATGCCTTAGATTCAGAGCTCTCAATGAACTGTGTGGAAACCCCCAGGGGTTCCCAAGAAATTTTCATGCAGAAAATTGAAATAATTTTATAACAACTCTACTACATTATTACTTTCACATGCTGTTGACATTTGCACTGATGGCACAAAAGCAGTGATGAGTGACACCACCTGCACATTAATCTGACACCAAATTAAACAGGAAATCAGGAATCATTATATTTATAACAAATGACTCCACAAAGGAGGTCCTTTTCATGTTGTAATGTCCTTGATAAAGCAGTAAATATTTTTAATCTTTTTAAATTGCAACATGAATATAATTTTGTTAGTATTCTGAATGACAAAAACTGTAAACCACTCACAAAGATAAATCCTGAAGTTATCTTGAAGTAAAGTTCTTTGAAATTGAATAACTGAATTTCCAGGTGAATTAACTTATTTCTTTTCTTGGACCAATTTTTTTTTCTTGGACCAATTTAAAAAAAAAAAAATTTTGCCACTCCAGCAGAGCTCAATGACCATTCCTGACTTGCTCCCAATTGTGTCTCAGGACCATGCAGTGCTGGGGCTGCACACCCAGCTCCTTCATGCCAAATATGTGCTCCAACCTGTTCACTATCTCCCCAGACTCAGAGTTACCACTTTGAACTGAAATAAAAGTTAACAAACTATAGTTATTCAGACTTGTGTATCTGTCAGGCAGCTTCTCACAACTGAAGAAACATGAACAATATCTGCTCTCAATGAAGACTTTTCAGCTTATCAGTATTGGACTTTTAGAAAAGTCGTGAAGACCTCTCTGAGCTTGATCGTATAGCAAAACTTAAAGACTTTTGTATTGGAATAAGTGGTAATATTTGCAGGTAAAATTTTTCTTTTTTAAAATTTTATTTATTTATTTATTTTGAATTTTATTGAATCACCGTGAGATAGTTACAAGCTTTCATGTTTGGGTTACAATCACACAATGATCAAACACCCATCCCTCCACCAGTGCACATTCCCCACCACCAATATCCCCGGTATAACCCTCCTTTCCCACCCTCCCCCTGCCTCCATGGCAGACAATACTCCCCATACTCTCTCTCTACTTTTGGGCATATGGCTTGCAACACAGACACTGAGAGGTCATCATGTTTGGTCCATTATCTACTTTCGGTATACATTTCCCATCCTGACTGATTCCTCCAGCCATCATTTTTCATGCTGTGAAATGCAGTAAGTCAACATTTAAAAGGGCTACATAACTCAGTGAACTAATATTATCCATATAACCGTTAAATAATGTTACAAAACTAGGCCTAGGCAAAGAAAAGGATTCATTCAAAGAGAGACCAGTGAATTTTAATTTAAAAAAACTACCTGTGAAGATTTGATTTAGTAATCATGAAGCAAGTTTAGTGGTCAAGAAGAAAGTGTGTGTGCATGTAAATATAATTTATATATAAGTATATATAATTTAAGCTTATATATAAATTTTAACTTTCACATATAATTTATATTTAGTATGTAATTTAAAACCAATTGTAGCATGAGTAAAACAGAAGAACAGTCAAGGAGAGAACTTTTAAACTAACAGTAGGAATTAATTAAGAATATCCTCAGCGATATGAAATGGCTACCTATGTATGTGATGCCAAGTTACCGTGTATATTACAACTAAAACCATAAATTTCTGTATATTGAACTTAGAAGCTGATATGGAAACCCAACTACCTTCCATTGTTAGACAATAAGGAAAACTGAAATATTTTAAGTAGTGTTGCTATCCATAATATATACTTGGTCGTGTTTTGGAAAAAAATTATATCTCATTCCTAAATATTACATTAATATAGAAGATATCTGTTATTGTTTTAATTTTTTCATTTTTAAATTAGATATGTATGGATATTTTAATAATTTAATTTTAATATAGAAATTGTCTGCATATATGGCCCACCTACATGAAAATAACTTTTTGAGATTCTAAATAATCTACACCATGTATGGATATTCCCATGTGGTGTTCAGGGATCCAGGAGGTTGCAGTGCCACACCCAAGAGGCTTGCTAGGCCTGAACCCACCACTGTATTATTCCTAAGCTCCAGATTCTAAATAATTGCTAAGAGTATACAGAAATCAGAAGCTGGATGAGCAATGTTTTAATATAACAAAGCAAGAAATATTGCTATGACTCAATATTGGGTGCAGGGGTTGGATCATGGCTAAAAACACCAGACTTACAAGCATGTTGTCAGTGGGTTCTTTTCCCAGTGCCACCCACAGCGCTACTATCTGAGACCTCTGGTGCCACAGCAGAGTATCCAATCTGCTGCACATCACAGCCAGATATGTGAATGCATTGCACCTAATGTATGTGAGACCCAGGATATATCACCAAGAAGGATGCAAGCAGTGTACCAGCGCATGGATGAGATGCCAGATATCCCAACAGCAACAAAGAAAGGGAAGAGAAAAGTACATTTAAAATAAAAATTGAAAAAGTTTACTGCTTAGCTAACTGAAAAGAATAAGGCTTTTAGAAACTTGTGATATTGCACGGCTTCGGGATTATTTTGAGCACAAAAGCTCTATGATGTTTTCACAACAGGTTGGAAGACAAATGACCAACTTAACAATGATTAATTTCTGTTTGCTTAGAGTCTGGGAAAAGCTCATATTGAGGTTTCCATTTAAATAGATACAATACTTATTTTTAAAAGCATTTACCTAATATACAGCAACACAAAAGGCTTTCATTTATAATAAGGTGGGCAATAATTTGATATGTGCATGTTAATCTATGCCCAAACACAAAAATGTATCCAAAGTTTACACAGATGTCTGAAACAGGAGACTGTAGTTGATTCTAAAATGTAGACAACATCTTTATGCTCATGGCAATGGCAGTTTTAGAAATCCTGTCACAAAAGCTCTTTCTCTGACTTTTTTTTTTCCACATGAAATTCCCATCACAGCAAAGATCACAATATTTTAAGTGCCAACGTTCTAAAGAGCTATAGAAAAGGGCTTTGCTTCAGATTAATTCTCTTCAGGTTAATATATTATCTACCATCTTTTAAAAAAATTCTGTGCATTCTTCATAAGTCTGGAGATACTTTGAGAAAATATGGATCAATTATGTTGATCCATGTTGGTTAGGAGGGGGAAAAATTAACAGGGGGAAAAGTCCAGGGATGTCCAAACTCATACAAACTGAAAACATCTTTTCATTATCAGTAAAAGTCTCAAAACTCCACTGCACAGTTCATTGTCCTGGCTCAGAATAAATGGATAATCACTAGAGTGAGGATAATGAAACAAACAAACAAAAAACTATGGATGATGAAGGAAAACAATAAGGGATTTTCTAGTCTATATTTCACAAAGGAAGGTTACTACAAGGAAAAATGTTCTATTATCATCTATTTCCAGTCTTCAGTAAAAAAGAATATTTTGATGCTGGGGCCATGGCACAGCAGGTAGGGCATTTGCCTTGCATGCGCTGACCTGGGTTCAATTCCCTGCATCCCATATGGTGCCCCGTACTTTCTGAGTGCAGGAACCAGGAGTAACCCCTGTGCATTGCCAGGTGTGCCCCAAAAAGCAAAAAGAAAAATCCCTGTCATCCCATTGCTTATTGATTTGTTCGAGTGGGCACCAGTAACGTCTCCATTGTGACACTTGTTATTACTGTTTTTGGCACATTGAATGCATCACGGGTAGCATTCTAGGCTCTGCCGTGCGGGTGAGATCTCAGTAGCTTACCAGGCTCTCTGAGAGGGACGAAGGAATTGAACCCAGGTCAACTGCATGCAAGGCAAAGGCCCTACCCACTGTGCTATCGCTTCAGCTCCCCAAAAAATAAATAAAACTAAAACAGGTTTAATGTCAAGAAAAATGTGATGACTACTATTTTAGAATATAGCATTTTCTAAAACAGCAACCTCATTAAAATGAGGTGAAGTGGAGTAAGATGGCAGGAAAAGAGGAGAAATGATATGTTATGAATTCTTTGTGTATAAGCACAGATAGTGCAGCACAATGGCACTAGGAAAAGCTTGAGGGGACCTAAGGATGTGGCTGAAGTGGAGAGTTCCTATCTTTCTGTATGACGCCATGAGTTCAACCCTCAGCTCATCCCACATGCCAAGGGTGACTCTGGAGGCCGTGCAGTTTCTGAATTCTGGCAACACGACTTCGTGTGAGGAGCACCATTGATGAAGTGGGCAACTGCTGGTGGTGACAGCAGCAACAAAAAAGGGAAGGGAAAAGGGTGGAAAGGGAAAAGAAAACACACCTAGTAGTGTTTGGGGGATATTCACCGCTTTGTGCCTGGCAGTCAATGGGACTATGTGGTGCCAATGATTGAACCTGTGGGTTGAAATATCACCTTAGCATTGAAGTTGACTTAAAAAAAAGAGAGAGGCAGGGTGTGTACAATGCTAACAAGGGAAGGATGATGGAATGAAAACTTGGACACTCTCCCTAAATTTTTGCTTTATTTTCTGTTATTGTACTTCAGAAAAAAAGTTTGAAATCACAGATGACAATCACTATCAATCACATGAAAACTATTTAAGTGGCCTCCCAAATTACAGAGCAAAAATCTAAGACAGCTTTAAATGATATTTGCAGAGACACCTGCCACCCTGAGACCTTGGACTAATGTCGAAGCAATGGGAAACAGGGAGTATTTGCTTTAGAAATACTCCCTTTCAAGAGATTACAAGTCAAGCAGAAAAACTTGCTCAGAAATGAAAATTAGCAATAGGTCTTTAGAACCACATTAACAATTCTATTTTTTTTAAAAAAAGAAGTTGTTAGTCAGCTTTTAATAAGAAAATTGAAATTCCATAGGAGTAGTTAGAGTTATATAAATTCAGTACAGGGAAGTAAAGTAAGTTCAAATGAGTGTTTTCCTGCCCCTCTCTGTATCTATTACAAAGCATCACCTTTTAATTATACCTCGCTAATTTCACCAACTACTGAAAGAATATCAAATGCCTTTTTGAAATGACACTCATGGCTAACACAATCAACCAACCAAATTTGGCATAAATATACAGGTCTTTACTATTCTTATTCTAAACTTACCTTTTCAACATCAACCTCATGTATTCAAAAAAACATTATTGATTAACTCATCTAATACATATATTAAGAACGTTAAATGTAGTGAACTCTTGACTTGGGTGTCTGGAAAAAGGAGGCAGGTGGATGGGTTGACCTATAAAAGCTCACAGACCAGTGGCAGATATAGAAAATAAATGACTAATTACAGTCAAGGACTCTAAGTGCTGAATGAAGTATACTAAAGATGCCATGAGGGCATGGAGGAGAAATAGGAGGCCCACTTTGGAAAAATAGTTTGGGAAGACTTTTGAAGAGTGATAGCCCTTGTCTGAGTCTTAAAGGATGAGCAGGACTTCACTGAAGTTAATGGAGGTTGGGGGAAACACATTTAGAGAAGGAAAAAAAAACATCTCTGAGTCTATAAAGATATAAAGTGGAACAGAAAAATCTAGGATGCAAAGAATTGATAAGACTAGAGGATATATTTTGAGAAAAAGCTACTGAGAAAAGAGTAGTTCAGATAATAGAAGTTTAAATGTTCTACTAAGAACAATGGTGATAAGGGATATGTTTCTCTGAAGCTATACATATCCTTACATATATGTATCTTGCATATATACATATATATTCAAATGTGTCCACGATTTTATATTTATTAAGCAACTTTTTTAACTGATCAGAAGCAATAGAATATGTGTGTTATCTGTATATACACATACATAATCTGTGAATATGTATGCATACGATTATACATATATTGGTTTGATATGCTATATATTATTTTACATGGTGCCTATAATTAAATGTATTATATAATTCTGCCTAATATTGATTTATAATATTAAAACAAATTTTATCTATTCTACTGATCATGCTATATACTCTAATCAAGTATCAGATATAAATTGCCTAAGTTTACCTACAATCCTTTTATAATTTATGGAGGACAGTGACAGGTACTATAATATTTATATGCTGGTAGTCTGTTTTATAATAGTTTCAAGTTGTTCTCTAGTGAATTTATATCAATTCTTTTATAAGTTTATGTTGATATTTTTATACATTGCTAAAGAAATTCATTAGTCATGGTATAAAACTAAAAAAATCAAAATTCAGTTAATTACCAAGTCAGAATTATAAATAAATATGCTTTGCAATTATTGGAGTTAGAAATTAAATGAACTATCAGAAATCTCGATGTATCCCTGGATATACCACCTCATATCACCAAGAATCAACATTGTATTATTTTAAATTAATTGTTTTTAATTATGTGTGATAGTTACAAAGCTGTTCATGGCTGGATTTCAGTCATACAATGTTCCAACACCCTTCACCAGTGTATATTTCCTGCCATCAATGTCCCCACTTTCCTTTCCGCCAACCCCCTACCCCCTCAGCCTGCCTCTGCAGCTGGCACTTTTCTTCTCTCTCTCCTTTTGAGCATTATGGCTTGCAATACAGATATTGAGAGGTTGTTATGTTCATTCCCTTACATATTTTCAGCATGCATTTTGTATCCAGAGTGATAATTTCTGACCATCATTGTCATGGTGGTCCCTTCTCTATCTCAACTGCCTTTGTCCCAAGAACTTGAGGCAGACCTCCAGCCATGGACCGTTCCTCCTGGCCCTTGTTTCTACTTTGTAATATTTTAAAGTGATGCTAGAGAACTGGTCCTTTGGAAATGGGGGGCACACCTGGTGGTGCTAGAGGATCATGCACTGCCAGAAATCTAACTCAAGGCTTGCACAGGCAAAGCAAATATACCAGACATCAGAGTTACTTCCTCCCTCCAATAAAAATGTTCTTCAAATAACTCTTACAAAAACTAAATAATCATGCTACCAGCAAGATTTTTTAGTATTTTTTGAGTGCTCCTCTCAAAATTTCCACCTTTTCATAAATTACAGCTTCATCCTCACAGTTTCTCATATTCAAATTTTGAAACTGCTCTTGACTCTTTCTCTTCCTTTGTTTCCCACACTTTACCACCTGGTCAGCAAGCAAATCCTCTTGACTCCACTTCCCAAATATATCAATAATGTTGCCCTTTCTTGCCATCTCTACCATTATCACTTTGCTCCAAATCAGTATCATCTCTCACCTGGATAATTTAATAGCCTCCTTCTCCAACAGCAGCCAGAGTAACCCCATTAATAAGCACATCAGGTGGCATCTCTCATCTTTTTCTAAGTGCTAAATTCACCCACTCAGCAGTTAAACCAAAGTCTTCATAATGGCCCACATCACTCTCCCTGATCTAGGCTTCTGCTCTGCTTTTGACCTCTCCCTCACTTTCTCCACTTCAATTAACCAGACCTTTTTGGTGATTTTCAAATCTGCTGAGAGTACTTCTGTATCAGGCAGTTACCCTTCTTTCTTCTTGGACTAGAAAATTCACCTCCTGGATAATAACAGCACCTCCCATTTCATTGCCTTCTCTCCACGTAAGTGACCCTCTGTCGCTAAATGAATGCTTCCTGACTGCCATATATTAAGCAGCATTCTTCCTGCTAATATTTTTTTTTTATTTCTATTTCACTAATCTCTCCCAGGTCTTACTACGTCATATGAGTATTCCCATGACAGCTGTTTGCTTCTTCCAAATAGGCAGCATCATCATTCTTCTACCTTTTGACATTCTCCACATGCATATGACTTGCCTTTGTCAATGAAATAGTCCAAGCACTTCTGGATAGGAGCTTTAGCTGTGCAGACTGCATTTCTTATACATATGTTGAGATAGACCCTCTGCCTAAATACCTGTAACATTGTGAATTGCAGAGTCCCTCTGTTGATTTGCTTAACTCACTGTATGAGTTAAAAATGAATTTTTTAGATTAGGTCACTGATATTTGGAAATATTTTGGATTGTTTTTTGTTTTTACTGTGGTACAGACTAGCTGATAACAATGTATTACCTGCATAAATTTATTTGTTAACATATACTTTTTTACTTCTTCAACAAAGTGTAAGTTTCACGAGGGCAGAAGCTTCATCTATCTTGTCACAGTTATGCCCCTGGTACAGGAACCAATATAGCACATCGTAGCACTGTAGCACTGTCATCCCATTGGTCATCAATTTGCTTGAGTGGGCACCAGTAATGTCTCCATTTTGAGACTTGTTGTTATTGTTTTTTGGCATAACAAATTCACTACTAGTAGCTTGCCAGGCTCTGCCATGCAGATGGGATACTCTTGGTAGCTTGCCAGGTTTTCCAAGAGGGATGCAGGAATTGAACCTGGGTCAGCCGCATGGAAGGCAAACGTCCTACCTGCTGTGCTGCTCCAGTCCATATAGTACAAGGTTAAAAACTACTGGTTGAATAAATAAAAGTTTTAATGAGAGGGAGACTCTGTTAGAATTAGAGACCTATTTCTTGATTTCTAATCGACTAAATCTTTCACAAAAGATTGGCATGATTATTATTATATCTATTGGCAGATGATTGGAGCAATAGCCCAGTAGGTAGGGTGTTTGCTCTGCATGTGGCCAACCAGGGTTTGATTCCTCCAACCCTCTCGGAGAGCCCAACAAGCTATTGAAAGTATCCTGCCCGCACGGCAGAGACTGGCAAGCTACCCATGGTGTATTCGATATGCCAAAACAGTAACAAGTCTCACAATGGAGACGTTATCAGTGCCCACTCAAGCAAATCGATGAACAATGGGATGACAGGGCTACAGTGCTATTAGCAGATAAGGAGTCTTAGAGAGACAACAGACATGTTTTTCTGACACAAAGTGAGTTATCAGGAACTGTGGAAATGACTCAAATCATAAAGTACATGTCTAATAAGTCTCTGAGTTTGCTCTGTGAAATTACAGTCCCCCACCAGTACCACTTGACATGATCCTCTATTTAAAAAAATCAGTAAATTAAATTTCTCTGACTTTCTTAAGAAGCCAGAATAAGAGCGGTAGGTTTTAATTTCCTCACCTAAGAATGTTCAAAGATTTGGATAAAGGTAGTATCAGCTAATCAATCTATGGATGCAATCTAAAATCTGTTTAATGTCTATTCTCATTGTGCGTTGAAAATATTGCATTATTGGGAGACCAAGATAGTGTCAATGCTGGAGTGCATGACTTTACTTGCAGAGAACTAATTTCAATCCTCAACACTGTCTTCCCCCCTAAGCACTACCAGAAGTAGTCTTCATACTTACAGCAGTGGCAGTCTTCAGCAGCACTGAACTTCCAGACTTGAGCACAAAATTATCAGGCTCTCTCCAGCATTAAGTATCCCCCAGATGGGGGGCTGGAGCGATAGCACAGCAGGTAGAGCATTTGCCTTGCATGCGGCCTACCCAGGTTCAATTCACAGCAACCCATATTGTCCCCTGAGCACTGCCAGGAGTAACTCCTGAGTGTATGAGCAAGGAGTAACCCCTGTGCATCACCGGGTGTGACGCAAAAAATAAATAAATAAATAAAAAATATTCTCCAGAGTTGTACATTGGGCTCTAGACTACTGGGGAGTCCCCAGATTTAAGGACAGTAGCATCTAATAGCTAAATAAGCAAATAATACATACGTGACAGTTACTTTCCTTCCCCTGGTTTGCTCTATGATAATTCTCTAATGGTATTCTAGAAAATACTATTTCTGCAGAATTTTAAGAGTTGTCAGAAAATAAAAACTGTGGTGTAGCTTTGAACTATGTGTTCTACAGGGGTCTGTTCTATTTACTAGCTGTGCAGTTATCTATCTCTTTCTAAACATTTCCAGAAACTTGGTTTTGTCATCTGTAAAATAAAGATAGTAGCTGTATCTAACTAATAATATTTTAGATGTTAAATGAAATTGTCTGCATATTATGAAATTGAAATTGATCATACAAGACAAAATACTTTTATTCACAACATTTCACTCTGAAAAGGTGAAAGATATTTGGTTCATCAACCATGTTAGTACCACTTCCATTCTATAATGACTGTATTTCTAAATTTCTTAATAAGAGGAAAAATTCACCTCTTTCTTTGTTATAATAAATATTGTACTAAGTATATCATCACTGTATCACTGTCATCCAGTTGCTCATCGATTTGCTTGAGCGGGTACCAGTAGCGTCTCCATTGTGAGACTTATTACTGTTTTTGGCATATGGGATACACCATTGTAGCTTGCCAGGCTCTGCCTTGCAGGCAAGGTACACTCAGTAGCTTGCTGGGCTCTCTGAGAGGGGCGGAGGAATTGAACCCGGGTCAGCCACATGCAAGGCAAATGCCCTACCCACTGTATTATCGCTCCAGCCCACTAAGTATATCATAATGGAATAAAAAATATATTTTACCAACCTATCTAGAACTCACATCATATCAATTTGAGATTCTGTAACCTAGGGTAAGTTCTTTTATCCCTCAAATTCTCATATTTATGTGAGGATGCTCTTGTCTACATTGCAGGATTGAGAATTAAATGAAACAGCATATGTAGAAACAAATTATAAACTGAAAAGAATTATTCCACTATAAGACATAACTTTTCTTACCATATACCTGAATATTCATGGTTTCCATGCCTGTGAAAAATTTACACTCTAGGATTTACTATAATCAATGCTTAAGGAAACTCCCAGCTTTGGATATATTTTATGTTCTATTTAAGAGAAGCTTTTTTCTTAAATTTTAATCATTGACAGCAATTCTAGAAAAACCAAAGAAGACTACAAAGTATTCTCTGAAAATATGAATGCCCCAGGGAAATATTTGTACCCTGATCCTATTGAACCAAAATAAGTGAAAATATTCATTGCACACAGGGTATGTAAAATTCTATTAGCTAAGATATGATGTTTGCAGGGAAATTAAAAATGAAAATTAGTGACAGAACATCCTGACTCCGCACCAGGCTGTCTTCACCTGGGTACTTGGAGGGGGCAGGTTGAGTTTCCCTCCCTACTCCAGCAGAACCCCAGCAGCCAAAAACCTCCAGAACCCAGAAGAAGAGAAGGAGGAGGAAGAAGAAGCAAGAAGAAGAAAAAATAAGGAAGAGGAAGACGATGAAGAAGAAAAAGAAAGAAAGAGAGAGAAAGAAAGAAGAGAGAGAAGGAAAGAAAGAAAAGAGAAAGAAGGAAAGAAAAAGAAGGAAAGATAGAAAGATGAAAGAAAGAAAGAAAGAAAGAAAGAAAGAAAGAAAGAAAGAAAGAAAGAAAGAAAGAAAGAAAGAAAGAAAGGAAGGAAGGAAGGAAGGAAGGAAGGAAGGAAGGAAGGAAGGAAGGAAGGAAGGAAGGAAGGAAGAAAGGGGGAGGGGAAGAGGAAAAAAGGGGAAGAAGAAGAAGGGGAAGAAGAAAAAGAAAGAAGGAGGAGGAAGAGGGGGAGGAGGGGGAGGAAGAGGGGGAGAAGGAGGAGGAGGAGGAGAAGGAGGAGGAAGAAGAAGAAGAAGAAGAAGAAGAAGAAGAAGAAGAAGAAGAAGAAGAAGAAGAAGAAGAAGAAGAAGAAGAAGAAGAAGAAGAAGAAGAAGAGGAGGAGGAGGAGGAGGAGGAGGAGCTGAGATTGAGATGAGGAGTGGTGGTGGCAGGAGGGAAACTGGGCATCTTGGTGGTGGGAGATTTATATAGGTGAAGGAGCCAGTGTTGCAACACTATATGACTGAAAATCAATCATGAACAAATTTGCATCTGTATCTCATCATGAGTCAATAAAAAATAAAATAAAAAACAAATAATGGCAATGAGATGGGAGATGCTCAATTTGTAAAATACAAACCTCATATTTGCAAAGTACCAAATTTGTTTCCGAGCATCACAAAACCTCTCCCTAAGAGATGTGACTCTGAGGTATACCAGGTGGAGTGGTGGGAGGTGGGGTGGCAGGCATGGTTCCTCTGAAAATTAAGCAAAGAATGCCACTGTTGTGAAATATTATCTTTAGGCCAGCCAAGTAGCTAATAATAGCTTTTCATTTCTGGCCCAACTTATAATGATTTGAAGTATTTGTGGAGATCACTGGCAACTCATTTCTGGGGTCTTCATTTTTCAGTGAGCTACAGAAGCTATAATACTTAAACAAGGCTTCTATTCCAAAGGCACTCAAATATCACAATGAAGAGAACACTTTATATTATGACTTAAATAATTATGCAAAGATGGTAATAAAGTACCATCTTGAATGATGCTAGGTGAAGTATGGGTGGGAATACAGGAACAAAGGCTACCAGATGATCTGGTCCAGGAGCGTCTAAGCTGGGATAGGAAAGGAGAAGTTAGGCTTATTAGAGAGGCGGGAGAGGTCCCCAAATAAGGAGAACATAGCATAAACCAACACACAGAGTGAAAAAAAATACAACAGGTGTGAACCCTACAAAAAAATTGACCCATTCCTGCTGAAAACTGATAAGAAGTATAATAATTTACAAATGATAATTTGTAAATGATAATTTACAAATATAATTAAAGAAGTTGGGCTTTAGTTCATGATGACTTGAATGGGGGTTGTTTTGAGTAGAATTTAATAAAAAAAATCAAGTTTTAGAAATCTAAATTGTATTGAGAAATAAGATTGCAGTAAAGGGATATTTCAATAATCCTCATCTTGGAGGAATTTGACAAAAATCAATCTCTTTTATTGTATTTTCTACACATAGTTTATAGAACAATATGAGTTGGGTTTTATTTCTCCCTCGCAAGATTCGCAGATTTGCCTGTTTCTTTATATCTTCTTTCCAAGATATCAACCTTAGAATGATCTGAGGTACAGCCTTCTTTTTCTATCTTAACTTTGCTGATTATTTCATCTAGTTTCATGATCTTTAATGACATCTATATTCTTCCAATGATGACTCGCAAACAAATTTCCTTCCTGAATCTCATCTCTGAACTCTATAATCTTATGAGCAGTTACTTACATTATATTTAAATATCTCAATCTTAAGAGCTTCAAACATAATATCATAAAATGGCAGCTCGAGGTCCCTAGATACTTAGACCTAAACCTTGCAATCATCACTGAATATACTTTTTCTTTATGTACAAAGAGAATTTGCCAAAAGAATTGGCAAGTGCTTTAGGCTATTCCTTTGAATTCTGTGGAGATCTCTGAGTCTTATCCAACCATCGCTCACTCTATTCCATGTCACGTGCTTGACTGCAATAGACTTCCAACTAGTACTCTCTTACTTTCTCACTTTCTTTTTCAGTATTTAAATAAATACAGCAGTCAGAATAATTGTTATACTTTTAAGTTAGGTGACTTTTTTATTATTCCCAAAATGCTCCAAATTTTGTACATCTTATTCAGCATGAAAATCCATACTCTTACCAGGACCTTCTGAGCCACTGCTTGGCTGGCCTTTAATCCGTGTCCCCCACTTCTACTCTCCCTGCCTTATTCTCGCTTCACCCATTTTGATATAAACTTCTTGCTCCCTAAAGTTTTCTTCCACCATATTTACCTGACTTGCCCCTCAGAACTATTTTATATACAGACCAAGATTATTTTCTCCTACTAGCTTCGGATAGCTACCACCCCCATCATTTCCTATCTACTTTGCCCAATTAATTTTTTCCTTTTGATTCTTAATTTTCCAGTAAATGAAAATAAATGAAAGTAATGTCACACTAGAAGCTCATTGTCAATCTTGCTTATTACACATACATAAAACTGCCATTCATATAGGTGTCCTCTTCCCTGAACGTGACAGGAATAAACAGAAAAGGACATAGATGAACAGAGAAAGGAAAAACAAAGCTTGCTACATTCACAAAAGGATCGCATTCCCTAAGGCAGAGCCTCACAACAAGTCAAGGCAAAAGTACGTCAGCACTTCTCAGTTTACATGTATTCGGTACATATGTGTCACACCCAACAGAGATCAGTCCTGCTCAAGATGGCAGTACTTTTGGGGGCCGGCAGGGGCTATACCTGTGATATTCAGGGAACCAAATGGAAGACACTGAACTTGGGTTGCTACACATAGTACGCATAAACTCTATCACTTCAATTATCTTCTCAACCCCATTTCCAACACAGAGATATTGGTTCCATTGTTAGGTGAGAGAAAAAAAATATCTGAATCTGAAAGATTCACTGAAAGTATTTATTAAGTGCAGCCAAACAATTGATTTTGTTGGTAATTTTGGCTTCTAGGATGGTGGCTGGCATTTAATTAACATATGATTTGAAGATTGATCCGGACTAAAATGCATGGTGAAATGTTAAAAAGTCAACTAGAGGAGTGAGTGATAAGGCGCTTACCTTGCATGCGGCCAATCCAGTTCAATCCCTGACACCCCATATGCTTCTCAGAGCCCTGCTAGAAGTGATCCCTAAGTACAGAGCAAGGAGTAATCCCTGAAAACTTCTCATTGTGCCCCCTCAAAAAGTTAAAAAAATAAATCTAGGGGCTGAAGAGATAATACAGTTGGTAGGGTGCTTCCTTTGCATGCAGTTTACCCAGGTTTTATCCTGGCATCCCATACTGTCCCCTATCTCTGAGTATTACTGGGTTTGGGCCATAAACAAGTAAAAAAGAAGTCAGTCCAAGACTAACTCAAGATTCTATGATCTCCTAGCCTTGTTGGTTTTCTAGATAAGAATAATTTATTTTAAGCATTGTCACATATTATTCAATTAGTTGTTAATAGAGTTTTGACACCTAAAATTTAATACATGAGACAGAAATAAATTATAGCACCTGTCCCCAATATAAAAAGAGCTCAATGAATATGTACTTATTGATTTAAAATCACATGGTCTCTTGCCCTCAAGAAACCTCCAATCTGGTTGAGAAGGTAATAGTTGTATAGTAGAAAAACTCTACTTAAAGTTAGGTATAATAACCCTTTCCATTATTGAAAGCATGATAAAGACATTAAAATGTGTAGCCAGTCATATTAGGGGAAAATAAGGTAGGCAGGAAGGATTTGGGTGATGAACCAAAGAGTTCCCCTTTGGAAATAAAAAGGAAACAGGCGGGAATTAACAAAAGAGTAGACAGGTTAAGGATATATCAAGTCCTAATGAAAAGATCAAGGAAGGTTATTAATGAACTTGTCACAAACAACATAATGTAACATTAATCTTTCCCAATTCCAGAAGAAGACACAACCTCAAAGAAAACACAATGGCCAGCACTTACTTGAGAAATAGCCTCTGGGTCCTCAAATCTTGCCAGTCCCCTAGAAGAGCAGATAGACTATAACCAACTTACTTTAACTTCTCTATTTACAAACATCCAAAGAGTGAGAGAAAGAGGGTGAGAGAAAGAAAGAAGAGAAAGGGATGGGGGAGGGGAAAAGAGAAGGATGAGAAGGGTGAGAGAAAGAAAAAGAGAGGGGGGAAAAAAAACCAGTTCTCTGAAAGCCCTGCCGTAAACTAAAGGAAATAAAATTGAGAAGGGAGAGAGCTGAATGCTTCTAAATCTTGACTTTGCTCAGCAAAGCACCTTGCTTTAATAAAAATGAAATCTTCACAAGTTATACATATTTAATTTACTGATTCAAAGATGAGTCAGAAGAGGAAAACAATAGTTGTGAACCTCTCCGTGGTAGAGAGGGATATTTTCTAAAGTGTTCCCAAAGCCTCTCCGAGGTCAGACTCATCCTGAAGTTGCAGGAGCACAAAGGATTTGTATTCATAGATGTGGCTTGATGAGGCCAGAGTCATCATAATTCTTGTGTAGTAGATGTCATTAATCAATAAGAGGGGATATAAAAAGTCACACTCCTCCCTCCCGGTGCCAGGAAAGAGGATGGCAGTCCATTTCCGGATGTATGCCACAGCCGGCAGAGTGACTCATCCTGTGCCAAAATACCACAGGGACGTGAGGGGAAAAGGAAGAAATGAAGACAGTGACAGGCCAAACAAGCAGTGACCGCCACAATCCGTCTGAAACAAGTCTTTTCTAATAGCTACAGTCAAAAGGGTTTTGCTGAATCACAAACCCTTTGAGGTAGAAGGGGCTTCAGCCTAAACCGCTCTTTAGACAAGTGAGCAAACTCAGCGCCTGAGGCAGTATGAGTGGTTCAGAATCAGATATGACTGGTTCAAGTGAGGTTCAGAGGAGGGATTCAGAGGAGGAGTCGATGACAAGATAGGACTGGTTCAAGTGAGGGTTCTAGCTCCATCCAGACCCAAGGTTCCCAGAATGGGTCTTCTGGACCACACAGTCATTCATAACCATCACACTAATAAAACATCCCAAGTGCAACATGTTTGTGTATTGACTGTTGAATCTTAACTGAATCTCTCTAGAAAGATTAAGGCATGTGTGATGAGAGTTTGAGATGCTGTCATGAAGGTATGAAGGAACTGGAAAGGCCAACAAGAAGTTGAGGTGATGTTTCCAGATTAGCTTCAAAGGCTGACTTAATTCATAATCTATTTGAGGAGTTAATTTAGGAATAAAATCTATGTACAGCTATACTTATTCCATAATATTTCTGCTGAGCAGTGCAACTGGAATACTGGTGGATGTAGGAATTAATACTAATTCAGGAGCAAGTACTCCAGTTTTTCCAGAGCATCAATGGGAGACTAAGCCTATGAATGGAGGAGGATTCAAATATTGCTGTAGCATGTTAAGAGGAAATCACTTCTGTCACTCATTTTTAGCTTATAAGATAAAAATGGGAAGCCAAGCAAAGAGTAAATTCGTTGGTATTTGGACGTGCTATTCTGATTAAGATGTAGCTTTATTAATAAATGCAGTTCTCCAAAACCAAGTGATTGACCTGTCACATGAATTTTGCTTTGAGCTGGATTCTATCACATAGTTCAATTTATGAAGGAAAGTTGACAGACTTAAGTGATTTTTTAAAAAATGTAATATCACTAGCAATAGCAAAGTGAATTAAATATTATTGTTTATTTACTATATTCTAGGCAGAAGATATCCATCTAAACATATATAAAAATAGTAATTGCAACTCTAGATAGATTATAATTCCATTTATTGAAAATATTTAAAATACATTCATCTCTTTAATAGATACATTAATTGACTACCCAAAATGAATCAACCACTGTGGAAGTTGCTAAAACCATACAACAGACAGAATCCCTGCCCTCTCAGAGTTTCAGAACTATAACTTTGTATTCTTCCCCATCAACAGTTTCAACAAGAAACTAAATCGTGCACAGTTTTAATTGCAAATAATTATATGCCATATTCCTTGATTTTTAAAGGATAATTTGTCTAAACTATCTGTCATTTTCTCAGAGATTTTAATCAATATTCAAACACTGACCTTCTTAGAATGGATCCTGAACTGATGATCTCTTGCCTGCACTTCAGTAAAATTCTTTCCTCCGAAGCCTTCCCTATTTGCCAGCCTATATTTAAAGATGAAGAATGTGAAGTTTCTTAGGGAGGTCTAGAAATCTGGCAAGGCTATCAACAACCAGGATGTGATTGAGTGCAATACAGGGCCAATTTTCTCTGACTTTGAGTCCATCCTTTCCTTTCCATAGCCTAATTCTATTTTCACAGCTAAACTTGAATGGGCATAAAATAAATTTGAATGGTCATAGCTCTTGGGGGAGGAGTATGCATGAGGCAAACTGTTTTCAGTACTGACCAAGGGAAATGCATCAGTAACATGACATTATCTACTAATAATTCAGTGAAGATGAGGAAAGCACCCTGAAAAATGATGATAAATCTAACCAATTATTGAAGACATAGGCAATACATCATTATTAAAGAGATAGTAGTAGTTTTTTATTAGGTCCTTACTACCTAAAACACTGCACATAATGCTTCTTCACCTAAGAGATTCACATTGGGCTCAGAATTCAAGACATCAAGTCTCTAAACAATGTATTTGACAACTAAGCTCTGTGGCTTCTCATGTTTATATTATTAATTAAATGGTGGTATTATTAATTATGTTGTATCTTCTAGCAACTGTGGTGTATCTGCCTCTTATCTTCATCTCCAAACTGAACACTTGCATGTGGCTGGTGAAATTCTTGTAAATACATGTTCAATGATTCACATATTGTGAATAAATAATCAGTCAACAGGGAGTTTAGTGGATGTACTGATAAAAAAATAGAAGTGGTCTATCAGTGACTGCACAAAAATGCACCCCACTTATATAAAGATGTCTGACAGCTTCATCTAATTGAAACACAGCCATAAAGCCAAAATTTGAAATGATGAACATATGAAGAGAAAGAGATGTAGTAACTCATAAAGACTGGCTTTCAGTCATGTGATGAACAAGATTACCCTAAAATGAGAAAGGGCATCAAGATTTTTATAAAGTTTGTTTAGTCCGGTCAAAAATAAACAGTGACATGAACCCCCAGGCAAAGTAATTTAACATCATCAAATAGGAAGTGAAGAAGGTGATCTGTCCTGGAACAAAGAGAATAGAGAAGTAGCAACTTACTATTGGAGATAAAAGGAGTAAAATTGCTTTAAAAAATGGAACTAAGACATATTACTTAAACCAAAGGTTCCTGAATAGTTTTAAAACTAGTTCTTCTTGGGGCTGGAGAGATAGCACAGCGGGTAGGGCGTTTGCCTTGCACGCGGCCGACCCGGGTTCAAATCCCAGCATCCCATATGGTCCCCTGAGCACCGCCAGGGGTAATTCCTGAGTGCAGAGCCAGGAGTAACCCCTGTGCATCGCCAGGTGTGACCCAAAAAGCAAAAAAAAAAAAAAAAAAAAAAACTAGTTCTTCTTAAAAAATATTAGTTCTATGCCATTTAGAGGGACTGGAGTGATAGCACAGCGGGTAGGGTGTTTGCCTTGCACACAGCCAACCCGGGTTCAATTCCTTCATCCTTCTCGGAGAGCCCGGTAATCTACGAAGGGTATCCTGCGCACAGGGCAGAGCCTGGCAATCTCCTTGTGCCGTATTTGATATGCCAAAAAGAGTAGCAACAAGTCTCACAATGGAGGTGTTACTGGTGCCTGCTTGAGCGAATCGATGAACAACAGGGGGACAGTGCGACAGTGCTACAGTGCTACAGCGAAGTGTGCAATGTAAAAGAGCCTTAGGATTCTGGGTCAACTGTTTATTATGTGGGTGATGAAGAGAAAGGCCAAAGAAGAAAGTATCTTGACCAACATTATCTCATTACTTACTAAAATCATAAGTTTTGATCATCAATATTTTACATACTGCTATACATAACAAAAAACAAACTATTCAAAAGTTAAAATCCCGATATGTATTTAAGGAGCTCAGATATGCTCAACTGGACACTTTTTCTTGTCAAGTCCCCTGGTCACCATTTCTCTGTTTCAGCATTGATTATGCATGGATTAGCACCATAGCAAGGGGAGTGCTATGAAGAAAAGGAGCCATGATGTTTTAATTCCTTATAAAGTCAATGTAATCAGCATCAGCACCATTTTGCTAACACAGGCTAGTTTCTAACCCCAACAAAGGTGGTCTCAATGGGTTAATATGCTTCGTATGTATTTAGTGAACAAATACTCCCATGACCATTAAGTTGTTCAGAGTGCTCACAAATCACACATTTAAGTATTTGCTTTTAAATTTTGATGAGAATTAATGGAACACTATTTCTTTTTTCCTTTGTTATTGATTTAGCATTATACATTATAAAATTTCAATGGTATTACTTGATTTAACATATACTTTTCAGAACATATTTTTTTCCTTCGGTAGTGAGAACTAATGACAGAATTTAAATATGGGGAATGTATGCAGTCAAGAAAGGGTTAAGGAGGGCAAACCAAGGCAAGAGCTAATGGCACTGTTAGCAGCAACCAGCAGGGGGCAGCAAATAGCAGTTGAGGACGGGATTATAGGATTAACACTTGAGCAAGGATGGGTAGAGATTTGGGTTGCCCAGAACACTTAGTTATCTCATTGCAGAGATACTGAAAAAATGAAAATAGAAACAAAAGTCAAGGATGTCCCCATAGGCATGATCTAGGTAAAAGGGGAACCTGAACCTGAAAGATTAAATTAAATTAATTACATTTGAAGAAGACATTAAACTATGCCACACATTTTAAAAACATGTTTGCTGAAGAACACTTAGACTTGAAATAAAAGCTAGTGAATGTTAAGAAATGATTATCTGCTATCCACCAAATTCACTTTTCTGGGATATACCAATTACTAGGTTGAGTGTGTAAATGAAATATTGAGATTCTACATATCTACAATATGTGGTAGGAATAGGGGAAGAGAAGGGAAAAAGAGGAGAGGAGGGAACCAAGAGTAACCAGGAAAGACAAAAAGAGAGAGAAAACTTTCTGGAAACATATTTTCTAAGTCTTCTAGTCTCCTTTAAAAAACCCATTCTTAAACCAAAGATGTCACATCTCATCTGAACTTTGAGTTGAATCTCTTTGAAAAGTTTTATGTGAATCCATTGCATTCCTTTCTCAGCTATCTCAGGATGAATAAAATAAAATATTTTATTCTTAAAAAAATAGCCCGCAATGATATTTTTTTCTTTAACATAAATAGTCAAAGATAGCCAGTTCAAGCCTGGCAGGAACATAGCACTCCTGGAAGAAAGGAACCCATGCCAAATATTTGGGAAAACTGTGTTTTAATTATTAAAGCTGGAAATGATAGGTCTTCACAGGTAGAACACTTCCTTCTTAGTGACACAGGCACCTTCGGTAAAGTCAATTCTGCTGAGGTGTTCCACAGTGAGGGTGTTGGCTATTCCTGTAAAGACCAAAGTGCTACTAAAAGAAAAGGACAGGGATATTAAAAAGAAATAATTTTAGGGAGGGTTGTCAATTGTGGATTTGCTGTGATAAATTGCCTTCATTTGGTTTCCTGAAATTATGAAAGCAAAAATGTCTTGGTCATTAAAGATTTAGGGAGTTGTGGGAAAGGAGCAGAGGTGAAAGGGAATTTAAAGTTGTTTAGAATAAATCCTCTACCTGCCCTTCTTTCTCGCTTGTCTCTCATCACTGGATTCCACATTCTAGCCCACTCCCTTTACTCCCTAGACTGCCAAACCCCTCCTGTCTCTTAAATGTGATCTTGTATCCTTGTAGAATACTCTGATTTTTAATATACTCCCCATGCTCTATCTGGAAAACTCTAGAAACTCCCATTTATGTATGAAAGGTCTGTCTAAATATTATCTTTTGGGGAAATTCTCTTTTTCTGAGATAGAAATAATCATATACTCTTCTATATTATAATGCCTAACATAGGTTATTTTAATTAATTACATGTATTTATTCTTGACCTCTTTGTTTTTTGTTTGCTTTTTTTGTCTTGCGGTCATACCCAGTGATGATCAAGGGTTACTCCTGGCTCTGCACTCAGGAATCAATTCTGGCAGTGCTTGGGGGACCAAATGGAATGTTAGGGATCGAACTCAGGTCAGCTGCGTGCCAGGCAAGTGCCCTACCCACTGTACTGTCTATCATGCCAGATCCAACTGTGACCTCTTTGAAGCCAGTATCATCATGTAAAACAATATTAACATTATATCATGTGTGTTATATTTGTAGGTGTTTCAAAACTCTTAAATGGATGAGGACATGAGGATACACATTCCACAAACCAATAGTTCTCTAAAATATTGGTAAGGTTTCATGTTTTTAACATAATGAGAGATAATATTAGGTATTTGGGGCAGATTTTGCTTAAGGCATCTCTTAAGGTGCTGAATATTTCTCTCGTGTTCTCTGATATTTTTAATATCTTGGCATTTAGAAAACTAAGGCAGCCAATATAGAAAACTTTACTCTGATATTGGGGGTATTACTAGAAAAGTATAACAGGCAGTCATTTTTAGAGATGTTCTTAATACTCTTATCTGAAAGGATGAAACTCTAAGGGCTGAAATGGTGTAAATGGAGAGTCCTCTGTCTTTAGTTGAGATGACTACAACCTTGACATATTACTCATCTGTCTTTGTACCTTGACTACTGAAATGCATTTACCAGTCTGCCTCTCTCTATCCCTCAAATACTTATTCTATACTATATTAAGGTCTTGGTAAATATGAATGAATAAATGCATGAATGACTAGCAAAATTTTGGGAAGGGAAGCATTGCTTTCTTTGTTCTTCTCCAGTGAAGATTGTTACTGTGATTTCGATAAAAGAACAATGAGGGGGATGATGGCCAACTCTCTGAACATTTAACAAAAAGGCTTTAAAATTTACCAGTAGAACTTGATCCACCAGTCAGGATGTCTTTAAAATATAATAGGTGTATTAATGAAAACATAAGGCTATCCAAAATAAGCTATGCCAGAATCAATTAAGATAGTAGGTGTTTCAGGAAAAAGGGTGGACTTGATTGGAAAGTCATTGACGTCTCTGAGTGCCTGTGTTCTTACATACTAAGAGAGAGGCACTGATAATCCTTTTCATATGATTTATTGTAACTAACTGGAAGAATGAACAGCACAACATCCTAAATTTACTGTACACTCAAGTATTATTTAGTCTTACTAATAATAACAATAAACTCAGAATTCTGTCTATACTACAGATGCATTGCATCAACTTGATGTTCCTCAATGATCTATCTCTAGTTTTCCACACATCCTGTTATTGCAGAATTTGTTAGACCTCAGGTCCACAGTATTTCTTTTTATTTTTTCCCACTGGCTTGAACCAGGGGATTGTGACAGATCAAAAAGTTTCTTAAGTCCTTTATTTTCTATAAAATGCTATTCCATGAACTGAAGCGATAGTGCAGCAGGTAGGAAATTTACTTTGAAATTACCTCATCCAGCTTTGATCCCTGGCATCCACATAGTCCCCTGAACACAGCTGGGAGTGATTCCTAAGTGTCACCTGGTATGGCCCAAAAAGAAAACAAAATGCTATTCCTACTACCACTCTCTCTGATGCAGTCCACCAATATAAAGTGACACTGACTGGTATCGCTCACTGAGTAAACAGCTAGGGAAATATTTGACTCTCTAGAGTTCTTGCCTACAGTTTCTAGCTAAGTCACTCTTAGAAAAATCCTCCCTAGCAAAGAGCATGTTTTTAATCCATCTTTTAAAATTTTTAATAGGACAGACTATGGACCCATAAATTGGTTTTGATTTTCCATGACTATCATGTCTCACAGTAAAATTTTATTACAAATTCCCTTTATTTTATTTCTCTCATGTAATTTGGATCCAAAGAAATGTTTTTTTAAATTTATATAGGAAAATGTATGTATACTACGAAGAACTTAAACAAGGTTATTTCAAATAGGGAGACAATGTTGCATATTCTCCTGTATTATACCTTCAAGCATCCAAGGAAAGATGCAACAATTATGTTGCCTATTAGTTAAGAAGCTATCCAGTTCCACATAATAGACTAGACAAATCAATCATAGAGGAGTCTGTTTATCTCCTGAATAATAAGTATGAAACAGGCAATACATGTGCCTTTATAGCTTTTTGAGGACTTCGTCAAAAAATTTATATTCGTGCTAGCATCTTGCTGTCTACCCACAATGTATAGCTTTTGTCTAGGCTGTGTAAGATTGCTCTTACTACTGTCCTTGTGTTCAGGGAATAAGCAAGGAAATTTAGGAACAAGTGAGAGCTACTTGCCAGATATTTTCTAGCTATTTGCCAGATAAAATGGTTCCTTGTTGTGGAACGCATAATTTTTGAAATATTATCAGAAACCTCCCTGCTGCCACCAGACATTCTCTTGAATGTCTTGTGTTGAAACAGGGTCATAACTGCTTGGCTACAAGGCAGCAGGGTAGGTTAATATTTTGAAGTACTCATGCTGATTCTCTATGAAAACTGAGTTCTAGTGGAAAAGCAGTGGGGAAATGGAGAATAGCAAAACTGAATAAGCATAGCATACAATGTCTCACGTACTTAAAAACAATAATAATCCATTTGTTCCTGGAGGAAAATATTTGTATAGTTTAATTGCTCCTTGAGAAGTTTCTGAGCATCCCAAATCATCTCTACAGGAAACAAGTAAAGTCTAAATGGTGCCTTTTCTTTATCTTGACATTTTGAATACTGCCCCTTTTTCTAAAGAGACTCCTCACTCCTCTAGTTGTATGTGCCCGTGCGTGCTCGCGCGCACACACACACACACACACACACACATTCTCTTTACTGAAATTTGTTCTCACACTTTATGAGACAATTCAAAAGCAAATCTGAGGTTTCCTGCAGACACCATACTCCACTCCCTTCACAGGATTGAGTTTTCATCAAAGTTTTTATCAAATCCTTTTCCACCACTCCAGAGAAGTCCAATAACATGAATTTACCTTCTCTTTACCCTATGCTCAAATATATTACTAGCTGCATCCAATTTTTAGTTGAAGTACATGATCATAATTAATTATTAATAACTAATATTCATTCAATGGTATGTGCTTTGTATATGCATTTTAGCTCATCTTCACCAGGGATCTGTTTGCTGAATTTTAGACTCAACGGTCTATCATCTCAGTTGTACTGGTGAGTGGGACACAAGTCTCACTTTGAACTCAAGTCAAATTCACACTAGTGTCTGAGTATTGGTATAAATATCTTTCTCTTAGAAAATTATTATCCTTTACAAAGGCAAATATTACTTCTGAAATTTGAATTTATTCACTATGTCCTTCATACCACTGGCTTTGTTCACTATGAGGACTCAGATAATGTTTCATTTTGTAGACAAAAAGGGGAGCAACAGCAGATTCCAGAGTCAGACCCAGATTTGTGTGTTTCCTCTCTTCTTACAACTTCTTTTTTTTTTCTTTTTGGGTCACACCCAGCAATGCACAGGGGTTACCCCTGGTTCTGCACTCAGGAAATACCGCTGGTGGTGCTCAGGGGACCATACGGGATGCTGGGAATCAAACCTCGGTCGGCCACGTGCAAGGCAAACGCCCTACCGCTGTGCTATCACTTCAGCCCCACAACTCCTTCTCTTCATCCTATGCGCTAATATATTATTTTTTATTCTAACAAATATTTACTGAACACCTATTATGAGCCAGGTAAGTGCCATCTTCCGCTAATGCTGAAGATAACAATCTTCTACATGGAGAAGAGATAAGAAATGTCTCATCTTTCAGCATGGCACTGTGTGAAACTGTTGTTAGTTTGAGTCCAAGAGAATACTGGGATGAAATCTATCAACTCGGAGGTCATTTATCATTTTTCAGATTTTTCTGCCTCTGGTCTCTCCTCTGTTCCTTACAGACTATTTCTGATGTCGAAACAGCAGCACAGCTCTACAGACGGTGAATATCTGAAAATCCTCTGTGTTTTGCTCTCCCAAGCTCTGAGTCACACCGCCTCTTCTACCAGCCTCAGGAAAAGTCTATCAGAGAACCTTATAATACTTGGGTATGTCAGAATTGTCATTATCTGCCATGCCTTTTTTTTTAAAAACTGGGCTCTGCAGTCTTTGAAGTCATTTGGAAAAAAGAACTTCAGGTAACTCAAACTTTTATGCCAATGAAAGGATAGAGAAGCCTTTGCCCCTTGCCGTTGGGCGGGCCAGATCCCCGATCCCATCTGACATCCCAGAGTGCCCCTCAGAGGACACTTGCACTGAACTCTCTCCGTAATAAACTCTTTACTGTGGGGGATTGTGCTGACACTGAAGCAAGCATTGAGGTTATCTATTTCTTTAGGTCTAAAGTAAAAGCCTGAGTGCACATATTCCCTCAGTCAGTCATAGCCACTGGCTACCTGTGGTCCTCATCAAATTTCCTACAGAGCAACCTGTTTGGGTGTGCTAAATCAGTAAGACAGTGACCTCTAAAATCTGTTTGCATCAATTCCATGCATGATTAAAAATATACTTCCTAACACCATAACAGAGACAACCTTTTACTTAATTTTCCTGGTTTTATCCAGGAAAATAATGGAAGTATACTGAATTAAACAAACTTCTAAAAACTTATTTTAGTAAATATTTTCCTTGAATAACTATATCCACTTCTGAAAATGCAGGGGTAATGATGCAAGACCCAAATAGAAATAAAGACATTTCTTCCAAAAGATTCAGTTGCATCTGCTACTCACATTGAGATAAAGAGAATGGATAGATAAGGTAAATTATATATATATATATATACATATATATATGTCACTGTTGTCCCATTGCTTGAGCGGGCACCAGTAATGTCTCCATTGTGAGACTTGTTGTTACAGTTTTTGGCATATCGAATACACCACAGGTAGCTTGCCAGACTCTGCCATGTGGGTGGAATACTCCCAGTAGCTTGCAGGGCTCTCTGAGAGGTTCAGAGGAATCGAACCTGGGCCAGCCGCGAAATATATATATATATATATATATATATATACATATATATATATGTGTGTGTGTGTGTGTGTTATATACACATGTATGTGTTATATATGTATATATACAGGTGTATATATATAAAATCTATATATATCTATCTATAGAAGATGTTTTTGTGGTCTCTTACTACACTGGCCTACCCCACTTTGGCTATCTTGAATAATCTCCAGACCTAGGCCTCACAATCTTCTATTACCATCTCCTGTCTCCAGTTTTGCCTGAAGTCCTTCTCAGAAGCACCAAGAATACATTCAGCTGGAAGAAGTGAAAGAAATGCAAGGAATGATTGATCCTATGGTTAATCTTCAAATGATAAGAAGCTTAGAGATAAATGGAAGGCCAGTCTCTACGTTTCAGATGGATCATCCTGAGGGACAATCTCACACCTCTCAGTGTCTCAGTAGCTGCCTAAATAGAACAAACTTATACTGTTGACACTTCTTCCTTTCATCTCCATCTCCCAAAAGGCATCGGATCTGCTTACTCTGACCATCTCCTCAAGTCTAAAGCCCCCTCCCTGAAGCTACTTTTAGTAGAATCAACTTAGATCCTAATGAAAATCAAAACAATATGTCAGAAATTTAGGTTTGTCAACTGGATAAGCTTTTGGAAGGTGAAAAACTATCTAGTTGTATTCACTGTTGGATATGAATGATATAGACTTAGGCAAAGATCTGATACATTTTTCAGTGATTGTGTCAACAATAATTGAAATCAGACTATTGAAAATGCTATACTTGGAACACCTAGTCTAGTAAAACAAAGAATGATAGTTCCTACATCTCTTAACATGAAGACTTCAGATATTAAATTTCCCTGGTTCCTTTCTATTCTGACCAACATAGCCCTTTAGTCCATGGAAAATGTGCACTAACTTGATGATAAAGCAGGAGCAAAATTTTTTTTTTGCTTTTTGGGTCACACCCAGCAATGCTCAGGGGTTACTCCTGGCTTTGCACTCAGGAATTACTCCTGGCAGTGCTTGGGAGACCATATGGGATGCCGGGGATCGAACCCGGGTCGGCCACGTGCAAGGCAAATGCCCTATCCGCTGTGCTATCGCTCCGGCCCCGTCAGTAACAAAATTTTATGTGTCCTGAAGTTTGAATAATTTTCATAGTATAAATATTAGGTATTTGTAATCTGACAATACAATATAACCAGCCACTCTTTGCCACAATAAGGCCTATGACACTTGCTATTATTATGCTTTAGGACTTTGACTTAGCTTTCTAGCTATCTGACAACATAGAATAACCAGCTAGTAAAATGCAGTTTAACTTCACTTTAGTCATTGTCCTCATTGAATTCAACATGATAAGGTTCAGGAACTATGATTAACTCATTAGTCTTATTTTGTTCATTGAGAGAGAGTGAATATGTCACTAAGACTAGTCCTTTCCTACAAGAGCCACCTGGGAATGGCATTACATAACATGAAACACAACAAATTTTAATTTAATTTATTTATATAACAAGGTGCATATTAAGGAAAAGGTGCTTTACATGGAGTTTTTGTTCAATAAATATGCATTGAATCATCATCATCATCATCATCATCATCATCATCATCATCATCATCATCATCATCCCATTGATCGTCAATTTTCTCAAGCAGTCTCAGTAATGTCTTCATTCATCCTAGCCCTGAGATTTTTAGAAGCCTCTCTTTATTCGTCCTTCCCAACGGTGCTGCATTGAAGGCTCTTTCAGGGCCAGGGGAATGAGACCCATCATTGATACTGGTTTCGGCATATGAATACACCACGGGGAGTCTGCCAGGCTCTCCCATGCAGGCAAAAAAAACTCTACGCAGCCTGTCTGGTTCTTCAAGAGGGAGAATTAGGCTATAAGATATCTTCCAGGAGCTTGGTTTTATAGTCTCTGGATGTTGGCCATTGATGGGATTACATGGCGCTGGGGGAAGCTTGTGGGTGTGACCGCCTAGCTACTGGAAAATGGGGGATCTGGGAGGAAGAGGCCCAGTCACAATCGGAGCAGGCTTGGAGATCTCAGCCCCAGGTCCCACACACCTGGGTTCCCCTGCCGGTTCTTTCATGCTTGAGGTTCATCTGAACATGTGGAAAGGGGCCTTGAACATGGTAGTGGCTGGGTTCCAGAGGTCTTCGGCTGCGGAGATTCTGCTCGGGGCAGGGAGGGAAACTCAACCCACCCCTTTTGAGGGGCCCCAGTGAAGACAGCCAGGCTCAGGGGCAAGAGTCTCTGTGTCGCTCTCAATGCTCTAAAACCAAGCATTGAATGATATATTAATATATTAGATTATTTGGGAAACCAAAACGGAATTAGAGGAATTGTCGACTTAATTGGACTTGCAGTACTCAAAGTTCTAAATAATAAAAGTAGCCAAATTGCTAATTTTTGTGCATTTTTTCTTTTTAAAGTAAAAGACAAAAACAAAACTGGTGACTTTGTTGTTGTTGTTGTTGTTAGAGCTCCCTTTCTTTCTGGCCTGAGCTGTGAAGTACATTCTCAGCAAGCAAGTTATGAAGTTATAACCCAGGCTGTTAAGTTATCCTGGTCCCTGGCTCTTGGAGCCTGTCTGTCTGGAACCAAGAGTTAAATGAAATGAAACCTATTGGCAATCCATCGCACCACCAACACGAACAGCTTTGTCATGTCAAAAAGGTTCCACTGCTTATTTCTCCTGGATATTTATCTCTTTAAGATTTTGCCAGTTTGGTCAAATTTGCTGAGCTGGGAACTGCTTGGAAGAAATGTTTCAATTCTGCTTTTGTTGAATCTTGTCTCCATTTAGAGAATCAAGCGGTTCACCCCAAAGAGCAAAGTAGTCATAACCCCCTTGTAGCCACAGTATAGAGTGTGCTCTTGTAATCAAGCTACCAAATTCGAAAAAGGATGGCAAGGGCCAAAGAGCTCACAAATCATGAACATCCATTTCTCACGCTATTACATGTAAGCTGTAGTTCAGAAATAAATAAACTTTGCATGATAGAGTATAGGAAAAGAATATATAAAATTTATTATCATGAAGGCTGCACACTCTAAATTTTCCTGGCTCAATTGTGTTCTACTTGAACATAGAACTGTACCTATGAATTCTCATAAATTCATTATTTTATTATCTCTCTTTAGAAATGACTAGGTGTTATAGGTAAAAAAGAGGTAAAGATAAAGTCATTCATAAGTCTTTATTTGCAATATTTTTAGCATTTTAGCATATTTTTGCTTGAACAGTCAAAAAATAATTAATCAAGGCAAAACTGAGTATATTTCCTACTGCAATGAAAGATCACAACCTAAACAGAGATAAGGTAGTGACTTTAAGTGAAAGAGAAAAGCTGGGTATTTACGAAAATTCAAGACTATGGTGTAAGGTGGATCTTTTGATTTAAAAGGGTAAAGTTTATGACATGATATGGGGCCAGGGTGTGGGTAATACAATAAGAGTAAGGATGAGAGGACACACCCAGAAGTTCTCAGAGATTACTCCTGGCTCTGTGGTGCTCAAAGATCACTCCTCATGGTGCTCCATGCACCATTTACCATAACAAGGATAAAACATGGGTCAGTCACATGCAAAGAAAACACCTTACTCCAACTACTCTCTCCGGCCCAGAAATAAGAATTTTAAGCCAACGTCTTCAAATAATTTTTAAACTATCATTTAATATTACCCATTTGAAAAATAAGTGGTTATAAATGCAACTTGGAAAATTTTTAAAATAAGGAGTCATTCTGCAAAGCTTTCAATTTGTTGAGCAAAAACCTATGCAACTAACAAAATGTTATGTTAGGAAGTAAAAGGACATTATATTGTAGAACAATGAGATGTGTGAATGAACATGATTTTGCTTCTCATAACGACTAGATAATTGGTCTTATTTGGAAAATAATGCTATGAGACATCCTTAAGGGGTTTAAGAGTATGCAAAGGGATGGGAGATACCTGGTTGAAATCCCTCCAATGAAATCAACCACTTGTGATTAAAATCTGTTTGAATAGTTCGCAAGTTCACATTATTTTCCATAAACTTACATGTCTTCAGAAATAAACAGTTGGACTTCAATTTAGTAGTATGTTAACTTCCTCCTCACTTGGAGAGCTCCTTTTCTTTTCTCTTCTACTTTCAAATAAACTTTTCTACTTTCCAAAAATAAATAGCTGAACTTCAAAGAAGAAAATGTTTCCCTAGATTGAGACTAGAAAAAAGAAGCATACTCTGAGAGAAGGAAGAATTCATTATATTCACTGAGGATTGTCAGACCCAAGAACCATGCCAGCCATAGAAGATATGCTCAGTAAAAGCTTATTAAATCAATGTTAAATAAACAATAACAATGAACAATATTTTATGAATGCTTTCTGTGAAACAGGTTTCAAGTAAAGCATAAAATTGATATATAGATATGAGCCTAGTCCCTCCAAAATATGAGTTCTATTTAATTTCAGTTTTCCAGAGAACAAACTAAATGAAGACCAAGTTAAAATACCCAAATCCCACAAACAAGGATGTAGAACCAGAACTGGAATCTAAATATGCCTAACTGTAAAAATGAGAATGCTGAGCCTAATCTTTTCTTGCCATGCTACAAAAAAAATGGAGAGAACAAAAGAATATTAGATTATAAGTTTGGGAGAAGAAAATTATAGAGTGAAAACCTTACTCTACGATTTCTATAAGTGTTTAGAATTTGTGTAAATCCCCAGACCTGCTGTTTTTGTTGTATATGCCTTCCTCTCACTTTCCACAAACTTGTATTGTTATAACAAACATCACAGTACAAGGCAGTCCTTTTCTTGGTGTCCTTCTAGACCATAAACACTTGAAGGAAAAAAAAATCTCATCTCTATATTACTGGTATATTCCATATGATGAGAACAGATTTGGTACTCAACAAACATATTTGTTAGATAAATGACATGGCATTTCCTCATAATCAATATCAATAAACACTGTACAAGGAAAGTCCTAGGGCATTTCAATTACTTGGAACTTGAAAAAGTCACATAAGTTGCCTGCCCATTCCCCTACTCGAGTGCTGAACATATCAAGAAACAAGAAAGTAATAATTAAAAAAACAAAACAGATAACACCAAAATATCATCCTTATAATTGAGATAGCTGATTTTTGAGACCGTAGTTTATATTTTGGTGAATTTCATTATACTAAACTCTAAAAATAAAAGTCCTACATAAATACAATTACTGATAGCTCTGAAAATCTGTAAGTTTCTGCTTATAGTGATGGGTTTTTCCTATTAAACTCATGCACTGTGCAAGCAAGTGGAGTCCTCGCAAAGAAAAATGGAAGGGGGTCAATCTAAAGCAAATCAAGTAAATTATGCACTTTCCCTAGGGCTGCAAGCACTACCCTCCTTGGCAGTTTATCCAGCTTACCCTCAAGAAACTCAAAGAACACCCTTTCCTTTGGGTGTTCATGTTTGACCACAGAGTGTCCTCAAATGTGGGCTCAGGCAGCTATGTAAAATGCCTTTGGAAAGCACAAGGTATGGTAGTCAGGATCCACATGGACCCAAATCTCATGTTCATTGTCTTCAAGCTGCAGAAAAAGAAGGAAGGGAGGAAGGAAGGGAAGAAAGTAAGAATGGAAGAGAGGAGGAACAGAAGGAGGAAGGGAAGAAGAAAGGGAGGAAGGACAGACTAAGTTCTAGATCTTAAAGGAAGAAATAAAATGAAAATTCAAAGATCCCCAATATGTATATCAGTGTGGAACTTATTTTCCAAATAAAATAATTTCTATTCTCACAGTCTCCACTAGTCACAGCACAAAAGTGAAGCAACTTTAGTTCAGATACTTATAAAACGCCAAATCAGCACCCTCAAGGCTATATACTCACTCCCCATGTTACAAATGGGTTCTTACTCTTTCCTATGGTATAACTGGTGAAGAAATACAGGAATCAATCAATCCTTTAATTAACCCATCTCTCTATGGATAAATTTGCTTGGTGTTCAAATGCTTACTGACTAGTTTAGAGCTTCTATTTTCTCTTAGATGATATTCATAGGTGATACTCTACAAAGAATTTTACCTCTGTGGTTGATGATTTCCCCATGTTTTCAGATCAATGCCTTTAGGTTGGGAAAATCACTGATATCATTTACTGGCACTTGAGCAAATAAATGAGTGAAGAAGGAAAAGGCCATTTTATTTTTAAGTTAGAAAATCCTAAAACCAGAAGCACTGGGAGCCTTAGAATTCAACCGTTTCCCTTACTGGAAACCATCTCTTAAATAATGCAAAGAGAAAGCTGAATGTACATCCTCAAAGAATAAGTGTTATGAAAAAAGCAAGAAAGCTGGCCGACCAGATCCCGGAAAATCCCAGCGTTCCTTTGGGACACACCCAGGCTGTTGGTGTGGGCTCTGCCTGCCCAGAAGATTGAGCAAATAACAGCGGTATAGTCCTCAGGCCTAGAAGTAAAAGGGTAATTTAAGTATTCTTATTCTCAAGAAATACAGCCTCAAGATGAGCGAGTTTTGAATCACATTCTTAACACATCAGTCTGTTGACAACTTCCTTTGCCCAGAGACTGGATATGATACTTTGAGGCAAGGAAATAAGAAGGCAACATAGGGACGGAAAAAAAAATAAGTTGGAAAATTCAAACTCTACATCTTAAATCTTCACTTGAAATATAAAAAAGTCCTCATCTTGGGTCTCAATTTACACATTTAAAAAATGGGAGGACTTGCCTGGTCATATTGAAATGAACAAGTAAATTAATTATGAGGATGCACTTTGAAAATTGGGAGGCTTTTTAAGGCTGCCCACAGTGTCAAAGAAAGCTAATAATTGCACTTGCCAGAAAACCACCTAGAAACATGTTAAATCATAGTCAGTTATGCTATTGATCAGAGAGGTCATTACTGAACTTTTATTTTTAAATTTTTCTTCCTTTGTCTTCTTTTGACTCTCCCACCTGTCTTGGCATTCCAATTCTCCTTCTTCCCACATCTACTGTCCTTATATTCTCCCTTAGATGGTAGCATCTGAATTAAGTAGCTTTCCTTTCTTCCTTCCCTCTTCTAATAGAAACCTTAACTAATTTCCCTTCTAGTGCTTCAAACACTTTATACTTTGTTGAGGAACTTGGCACTGCATATACGTTATCTAAGAGTTCTGCTATCAAAGTTTGATCATGAATGAGCAAGTATCAGTAGACACTGAGTGTGTTATAGATGCACATTCTTGGGGCCAGAGAGATACTACAGGGGACACTACAGAGAGACACCACAGGGTTCAATACCCAGCACTGCATGGACCCCTGAGCATCATCGGGTAGGCCCTGGAGCCCCCAAGTATTGCAGAGGTAGTTCACTTATCCCTAGCAACTCAGGGACCTGAGCAGCACCATGTTCTCAAGCCCTCACATTGAACTTCCTGAATCCCTGGCCTAGTTGGCAAAGGGCTTTCAGGCCTCCAGAGCACATCCTCCAAGGAGGGGGTGGGGGTGGGGAACCTTCCCCTGCTCTCCCATCCGTGTAATAAATGAAATATTTCAGTCCTTATTCCTGAAAAACTCCAGAGTCCGTATTTTGTGTTTTAACATCACTTGCAGAGGAGACTGAAATCTTAAGTATTGGACACCACTGCAGAAAGGAGCCTTCTCAGCCAGTCTTGGGCATAATAAGCAACATGGAGGTAAGGAAACTGAGTTTGGGAGGTAAAGCGATTCGCCTGCTTAAAAATAGCAAGGCTGGGATTCAAATGCAAGTCTGGCCACAGAGCCTGGCTCCAGTCCATGCTCCCTCCCAGAACACCATAATGATCATGACTGAAAATGGCATCTTATTCCTCCGAGATAATAGTTGTATTTTAGCAGCCACTTATAACAAGGATTAGAACACAGGGTGTGGAATCCAAAGGCAAATACTCAAACCATGACTGTGCATTTCTAAGTTCTGCAATCATGGGGAATCTGTTCAGCATCTCAGCCTTCATTTCCATACCTTAGTATGGAAATACCTGCTTTATTTTCTTTATTTTAACTTTTTGCAACAAATTTTCTAGGGTGTTCTCTCATCACTCAGAGAAAAGTTCATGCCTTTGGGCCAGAGAGATACTATAGCCAGTAGGGTACTTGTCTTGAAGTCCTTACATGAAGAACTTGGGTTCAATCCCTGGCATCCCATATGGTCCACTGAGTATCACCAGGAGTGATCTCTGAATGCAGAACCAGAAATAAGCGCTGAGCAACACTGGGTGTGGCCCCCAAACAAAAACAAAACAAAACAGCAACAACAAAAGTGTATGTCTCTGAGGTGTGAAAGATAGCTTACTTAACCCCACTAATGCCAGATTAAAACTTTGGGGATTTAATAAAAAAAAATGGAGGCATTCAATAGTCACTGTTCAAGAATGGGGCATAATTAACTTGTGTCAAAGAAGAGAGGCTACAACATACTTGTGAGACCTAACATCATTCTGGCCCCATAGACATACACAGCTAATCATGAACAAATACATTCAGCTTCTTAAATTTCCAAACTCAGCTGTAGTCAAGATCTCTTATCTTGGACAGAAGAAAGTAGAACATTCTTTTTTGTGTTTAGAAAGTAAAATGGAAAATGGCCCTTCTTAAGCTGACGTAAAAATGATTATGTTTGATTTTGCAATGGATAGACACCAGAATGAAGTTTCACTTATATTCCCCAGATGTTTTGCAGCATAACCTCTGCCTGGAACTAACATATTCTAGGGTTTAAGGGTTACCATCTTGGTAAAAGAAGCAGTGGGACATTTTTCTTGTCTCCTGTCTAAATTGAAGAAATAAAATTTTCTCATTTAATAAATCTCAATTCCCTCACCTGTAAAATAGATATACAGTATAATAGTGTTTTCTAAAGCTATGCATTTATAAATACAACTTCACTTCCAATTTCTGTTCCACTTTACTGGTTACCTTGAAAGCATATTGAGTGTATTCCGAAGTCCACTGACATAGTTGATTAATAATGAATGGTAAGAACACGAGAATGAAGTTAACCTTTAAGATAAAAATCACAGACTTTAACATATTTAAAATAAATATCTTTGTGCTCTGACTATTGTGAACTTCTATCTCATTTGATCTTTCAGTCACCCACCTCATCCTCAGCTATCCAATCTGCTGTAATCAACCTATTATTTTTTACTGCTCCAAGAATAGTATTACAAAATTGTTTCTTTGGCCTGGAATGTTCTCATTCTCTCTTCTGCATTTCTCAAATTTTCCTACAGTTGTATCCTCTGTGTACACACATTCACATGCCCCATTTTTCATGACTACTACCAAGGTCAACTACTTCTGTTTTGTGCCCAGTAGGGTCCTTCACAGCTGTGAAATGTGACAACTCACTTGTTTTTCTTTCTCTCTTACTGAGCTGAAGTCTCCTGTGGTCATTGTCTATGTGACTGTGTTCCGATATGGAACATTTTGCCCATCTAGAAGCTCTGCATAACTACTATTGCATCCACCAAGTAAATCAATCAGTGATAAATGCGTTACATAGTCAGGTACACAAATGAAGAAACTGGTCTTTGCATTCTCTGTACAGGTTCCTGGAGCTGAATCTATTTAAATTATTATGCTCCTCAACTAAGAAATGGGAATGTTACAGTACCTAAATAGGGATGCGATGAGTAAATATACATGGAGAATTCTTAGGAAATCCTGACCACTGAGTAAACATAAGTGTCAGTTTCTAGTTTTACTGCTTTTCATAAACCATTTTTCTTAAAATTACCAATATATTGGAAGAAAAAAAAACACAAAAAACCCTGACTCTCTGAAATCAGTGTTCCAAAAGCAACCAGTGCTGGCATGGATGTGAGGAAAAGGGACGCTTTTTCACTGTTGATGGGAATGCGAACTGGTCCAGCCTTTCTGGAAAACAATATGGGCAGTCCTTCAGAAGCTAGAAATTGAGTTTCTGTATGACCCCGCAATACCACTTCTGGGAATATATCCCGAGGTTACAAAAAAGCACAATAGAAATGACATCTGTACCTATATGTTTATTGCAGCACTGTTCACAATAGCCAAAATCTGAAAACAACCCAAGTGCTCTAAAACAGATGACGGGTTAAAGAAACTTTGGTACATCTACACAATGGAATACTATGCAGCTGTTAGGAGAGATGAAGTCATGAAATTTGCTTATGAGCACAAGGAGAGTATTGTGCTAAGTTAAGTGAGTCAGAAAGAGAGGGACAGGCATAGAAGGACTGCACTCATTAGTGGAGTATAAAATAACATAACATGAGGCTGACACCCAAGGATAGTAGATACAAGGGCAAGGAAGATTCTCCATAGTTGGAAGCCTGCCTCATGAGTGGAGGGGATAAGGCAGCAGTATTAATTAAGGGATCATTAAAAAAATGATGGTTGGAGGAATTGGTTAGAATGGGAAATGTGTGATGAAAGTAGATAATGGACCAAACATGATAACCTCTCAGTATCTATATTGCAAACCATAATGCCCCAAAGTAGAGAGAGAGTGTGGGGAATATTGTCTTCCATGGAGGCAGGGAGAGGGTGAGTAAGGGGGGATATACTGGGGATATTGGTGGTGGGAATGTGCACTGGTGGAGGGATGAGTTTGATCATTGTGTGATTGTAACTCAAACATGAAAGTTTGTAACTATCTCAGAGTGATTCAATAAAAAAAAAAGTGTTTCTTAAATGGTGCATTTCATGAGAGAAACTCTGAAGGTATTTGTTTGGATAGGTGGATTTTGCTTGGATAGCCTATATATATATATATATACATATATACACATATATATGTAAACTCTCTATATATGTAAACTCTTTCTATATATATACATAAACTCTCCAGTAAGGATGATTATATCACTACTGGGAAGACCAAATATCTTATATTTTCAATGAAGAAATCATATCTTAAATCTGAAGACTGTTTACTTTGTCTTCCTTGGTAATCTATTCTTCCAAGAGGCTGTTGTATTTGAAATATTTTTAAATTGCATCTGAAACCAGTCATTATTAAGTCTTCTTGGATCGCCACCAAATAGGCAAGGTATGTATATATATATATATATATATGTATTTATATATGTATATATTTATATATATACACACATATATATGTGTGCTTGATAAATATTTCTTTTTGACTTTTTCATTCAATCAATCAGTGTCTGTTGTTGATATATTTGCTCAGCTTTGAGGAATCCAGATTAATAGAAGATGGTTTCCTTTATGACCCAACATAGAAAATTTCTTTGTTTGGTTCTTTTTTCGTTTGGGGAAACCAAACCGAGCTCTACTCAGGGGTCACTCCTGGCTCTGCACTAAGGACTCACTCCTGGTGCTCAAGAACCATATGGAATGCCAGAAATTGAATCTGAGTCAACCACATGTAAGGAAAGCACCCTACCCACTATATTATCACTCTGAACCCAATAATTTCTTAATCTTGATAATAAATATATAATGATAATGAGTATGCGAAAGTTTTTAAAGTATTAAAACTAGGAATAATAACTGTAGCAGTTAGTTCTTACGTATTAGCTCTTTCTAGTGACTTTACAACTGCAATAACCAAAACACTTAATTTCTTAATCACTTAAATATTGTACATGTAGACCACACAGTAAACAGAAACTGTTTACAACATAAAGTGTCACATATAAAGGAAGGAGTGCATACAATTTTGTAGAAATAGAAACATATGTTGTGTTTTGCCTTTGCTGTACTGATACACAAAAGCACTGCCTTTTATTACATAGTATAAATATTGAAATATACATTGAAATATAAGTAATCATGACTATCTGTGGTCTATCAATTGATTTCTCTTCTGCTGAATAACAGTATTTATTATTACTTGTATAATCAGAATTTTGATACTCTTGAGATACAATTTTTAATAATACTGAAAATATGTGGTGTGGGATGGTGACAAAATTAGATTATGACTGAAATCAGACTTAACTATTTAGACCTCATCTTGCTCTGATGTTCAAGTTCAGAATATATTGAAACTATGAAATAATGACACGCTATTTACACAATACAAGTAGCACAGCAGCCTGTAAGAAATATTGAATATTAAGGTCTTTAGTAACCTTCAATTCATTCAGAGAAAGATTATCATTTTATCTCTCCATGAAGATGACACAATATGCAGGTTCTTTGCAGAATCAAAATCAATAGCACTTTACGTACCAACAGATGAAAAAAATTCAAATGTATTATTATAAAACTATGAAGATTGTGAAGAAGGTGTATGAGCAAAACCTTTGATAGTCACTGATAACTAGCTAATAGTGCTACACCCTCTAAGGGCACCCTCAAGGGCCAATCAAGTGAGAAACATGGTGGTAGGTCATGAAAAGCTTCATAGGCAACAAGCAAGCAGATTAAGAGATGGAAAACTAGTGTCTTAACATAACTGTGCTTGTTTGCACACTCTCAAGAAGGAGTTTCTAAAAGGAGAAGACAGGAATGGAACATGGTTATAGACTGGTGGGAAGGAGAATGAACAATCAAATCCCTGTTTCTTCAAGGCAAATTCTATCTTGTCTGCAAACCTAAGCATGGTAAGGGTTAGATCTGAAGGCAGGACAAATGAGTAAGACTGTCATCTTTAGGCATTGGGAAGAAAGGGAAACTGAGGACAAATTATTATTATCTTTAAGCTTGAAGGCAGGAAAAGTCAACTTTTTGTAATATTTAGCTTGTATAATGCTATAAACTTTTAATTTTAAGCTATTAATAGTATGTTCCATTTAAACTAACTGTCTCCAGAACCGAAAGTTCTTACCAGCGATGACACAGAAACAGTGGTGGAGGTCCATGAGCACTTTGGTGGTGGTGGGACAGTAACTTTGTATATTAATGTTATTACAGGCGTGGAAAAAAAGAGCACTCATGATCTGGCTTAGAATAATTCACCATGCCACAAAACCACACCAGCTCAAAAGCATGGAGACTTATCAAGTGCAGAAAACGTTTTGTGAATGGTGGAGATCCTGTGTGATGTAAAAGAGACCCATCATTGGCTGATCACTTCCCTCCCCACATCAGGGATATTAATTCCCCCTCACCACATTCATTTCCAATCCAAGTTTCAAGCTACCCAAGGAATTGGCTGATAAGATTAATTTCCATGTCTCGGACAACAAGTGGAACTGAGGTACAGAACGATGACTGCCTAGAAGAGTTGGTGTCGTGCACACATCTATGCCACATTGGTGCCTATGGATGGTTTGTCAGCTCTGGCCCTCTCAGACACTTCTTTCAGTAAGCAAGGTCGGTGAAAAGGAAGATGGTAGAATGCAAGGCTACTACCTCTCTTCTCCTTACTTCACATAAATCACCTGCAGCAATACCATAAACTTTAACACACTATTGTAACCATATAGCTAAACTCTATTAAGCAAAGTTACCAAAAAAAAACAAAAACAAACTCTTGTTACTTTACAAATGACAAAGTGTGTGGAAGAAGCTACCAGTTTTTAAGAAAATGGATGAATCAGTTCCATAACCTTTGGTCAAATATTGATCTTTAAGCTCTGTGCCTAACCTTCCCTTTGGAAAGGAACATAGTAGGTTTTCAGAAAATAGGTAGTTAGTATATCTGAACTGATACAGAACTATTGTAGTGGAATACACCTGATTGATTAAGGATAAGTAAAATTTATTCAGATATGCAATTAAGTTAAAAATGTCTCAACGAGTACTTACTGTCAGAAATTGCTATATTTTCTCCACAGAATGAATTTTAATTTGAAACCCAAATGAGTCTAAATTCAAGTTCATGATTTCTGATGAGTTTTTCTTATAGAGCACAAAATGAATCAAAACCTGTTGGCACATAAGCAGTGTAAGCAGAACTCAACTCAGAATAATTTTATTTTCTAAAAGGAAATGCCTCTGCACCTGCACAATTGTTAAAGCAAACACTGTCAGATAAATAAGCAATGAGGTAGGAACACTGATATGCTTCATGGCACCCAAAGAAAAAGGAATATGGGGGGAGGGGGTGGATAAGCTCACTCCCTTGGAAGCCCGAATATGATATTGACACCAGCTTAAAGACCTAGAGGACAAAAAAAAGAAAGAAAGAACAAAAGACACGGTGTTTAAAAGGATCTGTGAGATACAGAACCCTGTAGATCCTACAGAAAATCCATTTGAAAAGGTGCCAAGTAGTGAGTCTGTCATCATGCATGCTCCAATGACATATGGCCAATAGGTTGTTGGTAAATATTTAATACACTGAAACATGAGAGTTTGAAGCCAACCCTCTAGGATTACAAAGAGGCAAAACTATTCTGAAAGAGCTAGGGTCTGCTGATGACAGTGGTGCCGTGTTACAGAGCTTCTAGCTACAAACTAAAATTAAAACTCTCTCCATTCACACAACCAAATTCCCTGCAGGAGACCTTGGTAGATTTTCTCTTTAGTTAAAATTGTCTTCTATGGTTCAGCAGGTTTAGCACAGAAGGAAGTTATATGGTTGAACCATTCTATCTGCTTTACAATACTCAAACTTGAGTTGCTATTTAATCTTGAAATCCCCAAATAATGATATATACGTTTTTCTTATATTTGTCACACTCTCTTCAAGGTGGGAGAGATTCTGTGCTAGCTGGTCTACCGTGAGGAATGAGGACTATGGGATTAGTAATGTATTAAACTGCATTTTAAACCCAAGGTCTGCATTTCAGATGATTATAAACATAGCCTAATTATTCTATAGCTTTTGCAGCATCCAACAATCTACTAAATTGGAACATTCATCTCTGTTCTTACCACCCAAAACTGTTGACTCACACCAAAATTCAGGTCATAAGAAAGTAACCAAAAAAGGAAAGAAATGTTAATAATCTTATTAGTTACTATTTTTGACTGCCTGTTTGCACCAGCACTGTGCTAAATTGGGTATGTACTTTCTTTCCTTTAATCATCACAATAAGTTTGTACAGTAGGTATTATTATCTACATTTTATAGAAGAGAAACTGAGATTCTGAAAACGTTATCTGTCTCAGTGGGAAAAGTCTAAAACTAGAACACAGGTTTGTCTGATGTAAAGACTTGACCCTTTGGCACCAAATTGTGCTAATAGAGATTCTGAAATTTTCATCTAGTGGGGAAGGGTCCATAGGGAGCAGGAATATTATACATATGAGGTTAGCAGGCTCAGCGTAAGATAGAGATAGGTACAAAAACTATTTTTCCCTTCTTTAATGCTAGAGGGAAAATGTTAATTGCAATTAAAACTCTTCATATCAGGAATACCATTGGGGGCATGGGGTAGAACTGTGGCAAGAAATGAAAAATTAAATGACTTCTGAATCTTAGTGATGTCTCCGTGGGGTATGTTCCAGAACAAGGTTACAAGACCCAGTTAAAGCTGATATGTGTCTGGAATCACATGTGCTAGAAAGCACAAAGGTTTAGTATGAGGAGCATAAAGGCAAGAGACGTGATGAGCAAAGTCAAAGGACAAAGAATGAACAGAACACACAAAGGGACTACATTTCACTCATATGAACTTAGGCTACGCTGGAAGTGCTGGGTATGCAGTGAAGCTTGGATACTTCATAGTCTTGCTACAAGAACTCTATCCCATTATGGTCACTAACCTGAGGGGGACTCACAGTATACGAAAATTCTCTTTGAATTCAGTCTTCCTTTATTTTGCCAACGTAAAAATTATTGAAAGCACAACTAAATACATTCATTTATCTAGAGAACTTCTTTACTAATTGTCTTTCTTAGTGTCTGTTATGGACATCTTTATCATTTTATTACAAGGCAAAGCACCCTTTGCCCCTGTTTCTGAGTCTATTTTTCTGTCTGCCTCTCTGTCTCTGTCTCTGTCTCTGTCTGTCTCTCTGTCTCTCTGTCTCTTTGTCTCTCTTTATCTCTCTCTCTTCTCTCTCTCTCTCTCTCTCTCTCTCTCTCTCTCTCTCTCTCTCACACACACACACACACACACACACACACACACACACACACACACACACACCCTGGACTGATCTGATCACCTGGGGGCAACACAATTATCTTTAGGGGAATATCTGACTCACGATCTCAATTTTTTCCCTTGGATTTTAGCTCCCAGACAGCTAATACAACTGCATAGAGGTCAGGTGACCAAGCCTGGGTTGCATTACTCATTGTCAATATTTCAGCCAAACGAGGAACATATGTAAAACTTATAGGCATGCTGGCATCACTTTTAATTAGTAACCACGATCTGAGCATTTGTTATTTAAGCTCATTTAATTCCAGCCAGTTTATAGTGTGTTGCAACGCAAGCTGCCTTCTGCATCATCACGTGCAGGAACGTTCCCTTAGCAGGCTTCAGGGAAGTCCTCGTCAATCAGGGTGTAGACAGCACACTGTTCTAAACTACCCTGCATGGTGCCTCTGGCTGTGGTTGGCCACCAGGCGGTGCTATCAATTAGGGACTGCTTGTCAAGGCACCTTCCTGACTACTGCAATTCTTTTAATTTTCTGCTACATGTTACAAAAAAAAAAAAAAAAACAAAAACTTCAGTAACACTGTTCTTGTGGATATGTGTACTCATTAACCCAAGTGGTCAGAAAAACATTTTTCCAATAAATTTGGCAGGGTTCAGAAATGCCATTGCTGACTGAGTAGAGAATTGAATGCCTAATGAAAATTAATGAATTTTTAAAAACAGACACAAGTGTCAAATTATGGGTTCAAAATCTCTCAGTAGGCCATGTGATTGCATGTCAGAGGATGATGTACTGTGGTCAAAATGTTATAGCTCTTTCAAATAAAACTAAAACTTGCTGAATGCAAAAAGCTGGCCAGGTTTGTCTCCCCATCAATGGGGAGACAACATGCAAAGCAGCTTGTGCCAGGATGAGTAGATTATCAGGAGTGGCCAAAGAAATTAAGATTAAAAAAGTGTTCAAAAAACTTTCTCTCTTCCTCAAAAAAAGTAAAAAGAGAGAGGGATTATTTAAGGATGAACTTCTTATGAGGTCCATTTTTTTTTTCTCTTTTTGCGTCACAGTTAGCGATGCACAGGGGTTACTCCTGGCTCTGCACTCAGAAATTACCTCTGGCGGTACTCAGGGGGCCAATATGGGATGCTGGGAATTGAACCGGGGTCAGCAGCCGCGTGCAAGGCAAACGCCCTACCTGCTGTGCTATCGCTCCAGCTCCATGAGGTCCATGTTTTAGACTAAAATTTTTATCAGTGGAGAATCAGAGAGATAAGGGATAGAACCCAAGGCAAGAGGAGTCTTCAACTTGTGGCTGAGAAGGATGCGCTATTCAACCCATCCATCTCAGCTTCCACCTAGTAAGTGCCAGCCTTGTTTTTCAGCCCTGTTCCCAGTCCACGTGCTCCTTGAAGCATTGCATTTTATTAGATCTTATTTTCTTCACTGGTCAAATAAATAATAGAATCACAAGACCCTAACAAACAGCTCTTCTAATTGAGGGGGTAGGGATTGAGTCCCCAAAAGCAACTGCCAGTCCCGAAAATCTGCTGGGAGCACTCCAATAGCAAATTTCCTTGAAATGAAATTCTTCCTTCTAGTACCCAAGGACAGTAGAGACAAGGGCTAGGAATATTGCTTCATGATTGGAAGCCTGCCTCACAAGATGCAGCAGAAGGCAGCTGGAATAGAGAAGGGGTCACTTATGTCAATTATGGTTGGAGGGATCTTTTGGGATAAGAGATGTGCTGAAAGTAGGTAAAAGACCAAACATGATAGCTTCCCAGGATCTGTATTGCAAACCATGCTACTCAAAAGTAAAGAGAGAGCATGGGGGAAATTTTCTGTCTTGGAGGCAGGGGAAGGAGTGGGATGGGGACAGGGGGGATACTGGGGATATTGTTGGTGGAAAATGTGCACTGTAGATGATCATTGTATGGCTGAAACTCAAACATGAAAGCTTTGTAACTGTATCTCACAAGCATTCAATTAAAAAAAAAATGTGCCTGCCATAGAGGCAGGCATGGGGTGGGGGTTGGGGTGATGGGAGGGAACCTAGGGACACTGGTGCTGGGAAACGTACACTGATTTAGGGATGGGTGTTGGAACACTGTATGACTGAAATCCAATCATGAATAGCTTCATGAGTATATCTCACAGTGATTCAATTTAAAAATGTTTTTAAAAATTCTTCCAATGTGAATATTCTATTACTATTTTAACTGTGAAATCAAGCTTCTCTGTGATTCATATTATTTGAATAAATCTGCTGAATCACCTCTATCTCAAAACCAAAAATATATATATAGGCCTACGTGCAAATACATGCAAATACATAATCTTTGTATGGATGGACAGTGCAAATAATAAAAAGTTATTTGCTATTGAACTTCAAATCTGTTTTAGTGGATCAGCCTGTATTTAGAGACCTCTCTATACTAAATTCTCTGATAAGAGCTGTTGAGGAGATAAGAAATATATAACCACATCGACAGCAACAAGCTATTATCCTCAAGAAGCAAGCAGGCCAGTTGAGAGATCACACAAATATGCATCATGCAAGCACAGAGTAAATAAGGCAGAGTAGGATACAGTGGTAAATCACAAGGGGTCAAATTACAAAGGATGTTAGAGAACTATGTGCTCAGCATGAGCTAGCACAGGATTAGACAGATCTTGAAAAAAAGAAGTCACACTGGGCTTTGAAACATCCAAAGGGTGAAAGTATGGGAGAGCCTAAGCAAAGACAAAGACATCATTTATAATTTACATGACCATGACGCATGCTGGCAGGGAGAGGAGCAAAGAGGTTGGACAAATAGCAAGGAGACAACCTGGATTGCAGCTACAAAGTCAAGTAATGAAGTAGGGAGAAGTAGAATTATGTCAAATCTAAAGGAAGACCTTAAAAGTCAGCAAATTTTAGAATAGTTAATTGTCTCTGCTAAATGCCACACATAAATATTTGGGATTCAATATAGCACTTAATAACATTACTGCTATATTGTCCTAGATTATTTGTATTCATGGTTGCATAAGCATGTTTCATGATTATGTTTACTTTCTAAAGACATTATTAAATATTTGTAAAATAGTCCATTGCTCCAGGGCCACCTGCATTTGCCAGGTATCACTTAGTGACCTTAGGAAAATTATTTATCTTTTCTAATGCCTCAGTTTCCACATCTATAAAACTGGAATACTAATAAAATTACTATGAAAATTAAATGCACTAAGGCATTTTAAAAAGTCTAGAACAGAGCTTGGCACCATGGAAGAATTCAATAATTGTTATCTCTTAAGTAGATTTACCATAATCTACTTAATCATTCCCCAAATTCAGGAATGTATTTTTTTCCATGTTTCATCATTTTAAAAAAGTCACTGCTGTTTACCTCAAAAAGCTTTTGTGTTTTTCAGAATTAGCTATTTATTTGGGAGATAGTTTCCCAGAATTGGAATTACCAGAGTCAAAGGGTGTGAATATTTGAGGATGCTTGTTGCATCTTGCCAAATCAGTCCCCAATGGGCTGTATATCCTTGCCTGCATAAGGTATTGCCTTTTTTTACAAAGGAAAATAAAAATACCTAAGATGAGAAAGAATACTAGTATACAAATACTGGTTTTATTTTTTATTTTATTTTTTATTTATCATTTAGTGATATACTTTTATTTTTTTATTTATAATTTAGTGAAAATGATATCCTCCCCTCTCTGGAAAAAGTAGTGTTTCAATTTCATAAATCAAATGTTCATTATTTTTGCTTATATGCATCTATTGCAGTCTTTTCACCTTAACTCTTCTTTCTCTTGGCTTTATAGAATCCGCTTGGATGGCTGATATTTAGCAGTTGCTGATAAATTACTCCATAAGCATCCTCACATCATTCAATTCATGGGTTTTCTCTTCTTTCTAAGAACACCATCTCATCATTGGTAGGGAGGTCCCTTGAAAATTAATTTTAAAAATCAATAAAACCAAGATGTAATCTGCATTTAATTTTGGTGAGGGGGAGATGGCCACATCTGACAGTGGTCAGGAATAGTATTTCTGTCTTTGCACCTGGGGGTTATTCCCAGTGATGCTCAGAGGCCTTGCAGTGCCAGAGATTGAACCCATGCCCACCGCGTGGAAAATAAGCATTTTAACTCCTGCTATCTTCCTGGTCCCTTCAAGATGAAATCTGAAAATGAGTAACCCTGTCCCTAGATGCAAGATTCAAAACATCCTAACCTAGACTTAATACCAACATATGGCTGTAGTTTAAGACTTACATAGCCTAATACAAGGGCCGGGCCTGCTCAAGAATGCAGTGAGCAGGAACTAAGACCTTTGTGAGACTGTGAATGAAGACCACAACATTTCAAAGTTCTTGACAAAGCACTATTAATAGATGCTTGTAGCACAGAGCGCCCCGGCCTCTTAGAAAAGACAGCTCATCTTCAGTTTTCTGAGGGAGGCGTTGCTCTCCACTCTCCATCCTGGGGTCTCCTGCACACCCAACACAGAGGGTGTTCTTTCGTTATGAAATTTTTTCTATTTCCTCTCCTGTTTCCTAAATCGACAGATGTTCCATTTCATTATCAGCCTTTCCTGCTTTTTCTTCTTCTTTTTGTTTGCTTTTTTTCCCCCTGCAATGTAAAAACAAAGAGCCTAACCCCAGGTACAGATTGGGGCTAATTGCAAATCCTGTCAAAAGCATACCCTACTCTCAAGTCTGTGAGCAATGGCTCTTCCCAAATTCGGGTGGCTGGAACCAACTCTCATAGGGCAAAGGTCATTTTGATTCCAGGTAGAGTGTGATGGCTGTCTTTGAGAGGCTGGCAGGTCATTAACATCTGTATTTGACTATTCCTAGCACCTGAAACAATACTCTGGATAAAGCAGACAAGTAACTGAGATTTGAGGGACTATCATCCCCTGCCCATTTTTATCCTTCACCTTTCCAATCAATAGTAGTTTTTCCACAAATAAAAATACACAAGAATTCATAATCTTCAGCATATGACTCAGTTATAGTCACATGCTTTTATTAGTGTAAATATCAAACTTACAGCTTATAACAAAGAGTGTGTTATAGGGGCTGGTAAAATAAAATAACATCTTACTCCATTTGAGTTTTAATAGCAAAAAATAAAATAGCATACACTGCAATCTGGAGGCTGAAAAGTCTACTAAATCAAGTCATTGTTATTTGATGTAAGCATAATATCTGATGTAGATACTGACCTTCTCCAAACCCTCATGTGACCTAGAGGAAACACTATCCTGGCCTCTTTTTCTAATAAGGGTAATTATATGTGCTCCAACATGGGAGCACCATCCTTGGGATCTCATCTAAAGCTAATTTTCTCCCCAAAGTCAATTATCCTTATATATCTCATTGGGGTGAGGGTTTCAATTCAAATAAACTTGGTCTGGAGGGGAATACTAACAAATAGCATTCTTTGATTAATCTAAACAGCATAGTGACCCTAGGGAATCATTTTCCTAGTCTAACATCTTAATTTCATGATTCAGCAATCATGAAATTTCAGGTTTGAAATTTAAAAGGTGGGATTAGTAAGAGGGAGGAAGAAGTATTTCCCTCACACTTTTGGAGCATAGGAGGTTTGCAGTACAGCACTGAATATTCTCCTGGAAGTCTTACGTAAGCAAGAAAGTAGACTGGCCTATATTTCATGAAGCAAAACGTTGACAAGGTCCAAACTGCATGCTCTCAGCACTCGGGTCATTTCATTAGCATTTGTTATTTTTATACACTGGTAGTTATGGATGTCAATGGTATTTTAATATCCCAGAATGGTCATAGCACCAATATACTCACTCCCACTTATGTTTCATGGCTCATGGATCATTTCCAAATCAAGAGCCTGGCTGGTAATGTGTCTTAACACTTTCCATCACAAAGCTGGGAGAAAGAAAAAAAAATGATACTCTGTGCTGGATACCAATATACTCTCCCACTTGGTTTATGGTAGGCAACATAATTTTTCATTAATTTTTATGAGATTTATAAGGTGCATTTTCTCCAGAGAATTCTTTTCAGAAATGTAAGTACTTAGGCAATTCGCTTGCATGCTATTAATTTTTACTAGCTCTACTAGAGCGTTAGAGCATTTTAGACTCAGGAATTACTGAACCATGTGCTTCTGAGGGAACCAAACCAAATAGCATGCCCCTTTGTGAATTCTTTCTCTTATGGCCAACTCCTCTGTTTCATGTTCCTTAAAAGCAGGATAAATATGAACTAAGTTCTCTTCCCTTCTTATATCACATTAATGTATAATGCTTTTGAATGTGCTGTGTGGTGATTACTTATTAGGTTGTCTGCTTTATACCTTAATGTGATAATCAGGTCTTGAAGAAAAACATATTATAGAGTGACATTCCTCAAATCTATCTTCTATAATGTAGCTCACACTATATACAGCTGATAGGTTCAAAGCTATTTGACAGCTTGTACCAAAAAAGAATGTTTTTCTAAAATATTAAAATCAAGATCAAGACAAAGAGGTAAGAATTAAAACGTTTAAATGTAAAGATTGAGAGAAGTCCTACAGAAGCTGATAAGAGATTTGACTGTTATAACAGCACAAACAACATGGCATAAATCTCACCACTTTCTTTCTTGGCACAGTTAGCAGAAGGGGACAGGTATCTCTATCACTGTCTGTAACATTATGATCCCGTTGTTCATTGATTAGCTCGAGTGGGCATCAGTAACGTCTCCATTGTGAGACTTGTTGTTACTGTTTTTGGCATATCAAATACACTAGGCTCTGCCATGCAGGCGGGATACTCTCAGTAGCTTGCCAGACTCTCCGAGAGGGATGGAGGAATGGAACCTGGGTCAGCCACGTGCAAGGCAAATGCCCTACCTGCTGCAATATAGCTCCAGTCCAAGGGGACAGGTATGTGTGCTGAATAGGAAAAGAAGCAGACATTATAGGGAGGAATGGAATCCAAGGAGAATAGCCTTTCTCTATAGTTTATGTCTTTAGGTACCTCTCTAGTGCTACTTACATTCTTGCCTTTGACTTTGGTGCAACAATCTCTTCTTTAAATAAATCCTGACTTTAAAATCAGATCAAGTTGGTTTCCACTGGTTGCAATGAAAAGCATCTTAGAATGTAAGTCTCTGTGTCTTCCCAGTTAAACTATATATTTAAGAGACCAGGGACTCTATTTCATTCATCTCAATTTTACCCTAATAGCTAAAATAGTACCTGAGAGTATTTTGTGTTTAGTTATAATTTGGTTGATATGCTACTGAATAATTCAATGAGAATATGAAATCAAATAGAACTATTGTCAATAACATGATAAAATTTGCAAATATGAAACATCACTTCAGCTTAAAGTTGGATAAACTATCCAACTTTAAGTGAGACAGAAATGTAATTTGATAATTTCAAAGTTCCTTCTTTTCAAAAAAAGGAGGGAGAAACCATTATATTTATTTTCTAAATACATGTCTCTCTACTACAAAACCTGTATCTTTAAAGCGTGGCCCTTTCTTCATTTTATAGTAAGTAGAATGACTCCACTATTCTATATCCATATGCTAAATCCTTGCTTGATACTGGATATAATATCTAGTACCAAAACTGAAAGAAAAAAAATATTAGAAGTCTCTGATGCTGAAGTATTCTTTATCTAGTGGGATAGTGATAGAAAATAAATCATTACATTTCTTTGAAGATTTTTATAAAGAACAGAAATATTTTATGAAAAATAACACAAAACAAAGTTTAGTGGAGAAAAGGAAAAGAAGATTTCCCAAAGGAGATGCCTCGCTTTAATACTTATTACTTTAGAGGACCACATATGGCAGTGCTCAGGAGCTATTTCTGACTCTGTGCCCAGGAGTGACCTGGCAGTGCTCTGAGAAACATATGTGGCTGTAAGGATTCCAATCAGGGTCAGTCAAATAAAACACAAGTGTCTTAACTCCTGTATTATTTCTCTGTTCCTTTACCCACCCCCACCCGCCATTCCCCCGCTTCCTTTGGTTCTTTAGCCATACCTGGCTGTGCTTAGGGCTTACTTATTGTTCTGCATTCAGGGAATATTCTTCACATTGCTAAGAAAACAAAAGGGTACATTTTGAACTGAAAACTGAATACTCCAGTAAGCTTTAAAAAAATACCATTAAATTGTACAACATAGACTGTACGTTTTCTAAATAAGTTACATTTAGGAGCTCAGATATCACCTTGAAAGTCATTCTCTAGCCAAATTTTGTGCCTCTTAATTTTTAAAAATTTTTTATTAGTGAATTAGAGGTATAGTTACAAGCTTATGAACTTTTATATTTGCATTTCAGTCATATAGTGATTGTTTACCTATCCCTCCACCAGTACCCATTCTCCTCCACCAATGTTTCCAGTATCTCTCCCCACCACCCCCACTCCAACCCTCACCACCCCACCCTGCCTCTGTGGCAGGGCATTCCCCTTTGTTCTCTCTCCTTTTGGGTGTTGTAGTTTGCAATAGAGGTATTGAGTGGCATCATGTTCAGTCTATAGTCTACTTTCATCTCGCATCTTTCAACCTAAATGGGTCCTCCCAACATCCTCCACTTGGAGTTCTCTTTCCTATCTCAGCAGCTTTTTCCCCTAGCATGTGAGGCCAGTTTCCAAGCCGTGGACCAGACCTCCTGGTACTTATCTCTGCTATTCTTGGGTGTTAGACTCCAATTCTGTTACTTTATATTCCACAGATGAGTACGCTCTTTCTATGTCTGACACTCTCTTTCTGACTCATTTCACTTAACATGATACTTTCCACGTTGATCCACTTATATGCATATTTCATGACTTCATCTTTTCACGACTTCATCTTCATCTTTTCAACAGCTGCAAGGTATTCCATTGTGTAGATGTACCAAAGTTTCTTTAACCACTCATCCTTTTTTGGGTACTCTGTTTTTTTCCAGGTTTTGGCTATAGAAAATAGTGCTGCAATGAACATACAAATTCAGATGTCATTTAGACTATACCTTTTTGCCTCTGGGATATATTACCAGGAGTGGTATTGCTGGGTCAAATGGGAGCTCAATTTCTAATTTTTTGAGAATCATCCATATTGTTTTCCAAAAGGACTGAATCAGTTGGCATTCCCACCAGCAGTAAAGGAGAGTCCCTTTCTCCCCACATCCGAGCCAACACCAGTTGCTTTTATTCTTTTGGATGTGGGCCAGTCTCTGTTTTAATCTGCATCTCCCTGATGATTAGTGATGTGGAGCATTTTCTCATGTACCTTTTAGCCATTCGGATTTCTTCTTTGAGAAAATTTCTGTTCACTTCCACCCCCCACTTTCTGATGGGGTTGAAAATTTTTTTCTTGTAGAGTTCAAACAGTGACTTGTATATCCTTGATAGCAACCCCTTGTCAGATTGGTACTGGGTAAATATCCTTTCCCACTCTGTAGACTGTCTTTGTATTCTGTCCACTGTATCTTTTGAGGTGCAGAAGTTTCTCAGTTTAAGGTAGTCCCATTTGTTTATCCCTGTTTCCACTTGCTTGGCCAATGGTGTGTCACCTTTAAAGATTTCTTTAGCTTCAATGTTGTGAAGCGTTTTGTCAACCTTGTCTTCAATGTACTTGATGGATTCTGGTCTGATGTTGAGGTCTTTAATCCATTTTGATCTGACTTTTATGCACGGTGTTAGGCCGAGGTCTGAGCCCATTTTTTTGCATGTAGCTGTCCAGTTTTTGCCAGCACCGTTTGTTAAAGATGCTTTTTTTGCTCCACTTCACATTTCTTGCTCCCTTATCAAAGAATAGATGATCATATGTTTGAGAGTGTGTGCCGGGATATTCAACCCTGTTCCATTGGTCTGCAGCTCTGCTTCTGTTCCAGTACCATGCTGTTTTAATTATTATCACTTTGTAGTAGAGTTTGAGGTTGGGGACGGTGATGCCTTCCATCTTCTTTTTCCCCAGAATTGCTTTGGCTATTTGTGGGTGCTTACTGTTCCATATGAATTTCAGGAGTGTTTGCTCCATTTCTTTGAAGAATGTCATGGGTATCCTTATAAAGATTGCATTGAATTTGTCTAATGCTTTGGGGAGTATTGCCATTTTGACAATGTTAATTCTCCCAATCCGTGAGCAGGAGATATATTTCCATTTCCTCGTGTCCTCTTTTATTTCTTGAAGTAGCATTTTGTAGTTTTCTTTGTACAGGTCCTTTACCTTCTTAGTTAAGATGACTCCAAGGTACTTGATTTTCTGGGGCATGGTTGTGAAGGGGATTGCTTTTTTCATATCACTTTCTTCTCTCTGATTATTTGCTTATAAGAAGGCCATGGACTTTATTTTTTATTCAGTGTTTTAAAAATATTTTTATTTTATGAATTTTTTTTTTACTGAATCACAGTGAGATACATAGTTAACAACAAGATACATAGTTAACAACAAGATACAAGTTGTTGATGATTGGGTATCAGTCACATAATGAGAAACAGTATTTTTGATGGACTACATATCTTCCTTCAGTACCTCACAGATCTCTTTCTAAACTCATTTAATTTCAGTGTCAATTAAAAATACCTATAGTAAAAGTATTTGTGCTAGAAATTTACATATGCTACAGACTTGAAGGAAGGATTAGGAAGGTGGTTGTGATGTAACACTGATAAACAATAGACTGCTGTAATTACTTTTTTTAAAATTTATTTATTTTTAATTAGTGAACCACCGTGAGGGTACAGTTACATATTTATACACTTTTGTGCTTATGCTTCCCTCATACAAAGTTCGGGAACCCATCCCTTCACCAGTGCCCATTCTCCACCACCAGTAAACCCAGCATCCCTCCCACCCTCCCCAATCCCATCTCCCCCCACCCCACCCTGCCACTGTGGCATGGCATTCCCTTCTGTTCTCTCTCTCTAATTAGCTGTTGAGGTTTGCCATAAAGGTGTTGAGTGGCCACTGTGCTCAGTCTCTAGCCCTCATTCAGCCCACAACTCCCTTCCCCCACATGAAGGCCATGGACTTTTACGTATTAATTTTATAGTCTGCAACTTTGCTATACAAGTCTATAGTTTCTAGGAGTTTCTTGGTAGAGGTTTTAAGGTTCTCTAAATATAGTATCATATCATCTGCGAATAGTAAGATCCTGATTTCTTTCTTTCCTACCTGAATGCCCTTAATGTCTTTTTCTTGCCTAATCTCTATTGCAAGTACTTCAAGTACTATATTGAATAGAAGTGGTGAGAGTGGGCATTCTTGTCTCATCCCTGATCTTAGAGGGAAGCCTCTTTGTTTTCCCCATTGAGAAAAATAAATATTTTTATTTAATAATAAATAAAAATAAATATTTCCCCCTATACTTGCCATAGGCTTGTGGTAGATGGCTTTAGCTATATTGAGGAAAGTCCCTTCTATACCCACTTTGGTGACAGTTTTCCTCATAAACGGGTGCTGGATCTTGTCAAATGCTTTCTCTGCATCTATTGTTATGATTATATGTTTTTTATCTTTTTTTGTTGATTTGATGGATTATGTTGATTGATTTCCAAATGTTAAATCATCCTTGCTTCCCCGGGATGAATCCCACATGGTTGTGGTGTATGATCTTTTTTATGAGTTGTTGGATTCTATTTGCTAATATTTTGCTGAGGATCTTTGCATTGTGTTCATCAGGGATATCGGCCTGTAGTTTTCTTTTTTTCTGTGGTGTCTTTGTTTGCTTTTGGTATTAGGAAGACATGTGTCTCATAGAAACTGTTTGGGAGAGTTTATGTTTCTTCAATTTCCTGGAGAACCTTGAGAAGAACTGGCAATAGGTCTTCTGTAAATGTTTAGAAGAATTCTCTAGTGAATTCATCTGGACCTGGGATTTTGTTTTTTTGGAAGACTTTTGATTACAGTTTCAATTTCTTTGATATTAATAGGTCTATTCAGGTATTCCAGAACTTCTTGGTTCAACTTTGGGAGATGATAGGAATCTAGGAATTTATCCATTTCTTCTAGGTTTTCTTGTTTTGTGGCATACAGCCTTTCAAAATAGTTCCTGATGATCTTTTGAATTTCTTTGGTTTCTGTTGCGATGTCCCCTTTTCATTTTTGATTCTGTTTATTAGGGTTTTCTCTCTTTTTCTTTGTTAGCCTTGCTAGTGGTTTATCAATCTTGTTTATTTTCTCAAAGAACCAGCTCTTGGTTTCACTGATCTTTCAGATTGGTTTTTGGGTTTCCATGTCATTAATATCTGCTCTAAGTTTTGTTATTTCTTTCCTTCTTCCTGGTTTGGGCTCTTTTTGTTGGTCCTTTTCTAAGATCTTGAGCTGTGAAGTCAAGTTATCTATGTAAGCCCTTTCTTTCTTCCTGAAGAATGCTTGCAGAACTATAATTTTTCCCCTTAACATGGCTTTAGCGGCATCCCATAGGTTCTGGTAACTCATGTGTTCATTCTCCTTTGTTTCCAGGTATCTTTTGATTCCTTCCTTGATTTCCTTCCTAACACACTTGTTGTTCAATTTAGTTTTTTTTAAATGAAAGTAACATTTCTAGTGAAATGTTACTTTTTTTTAAATGAAAGTAACATGTACTAATCTACTAAGTAGTACAAACACAATAGTGATTTTTCCCCCATAAAACAATCACTTTTGACTTGAGTCTTGTATCTTTTGCATCCATTCTTTATTTCTTCCCTGAAGACATGGTACCATAATAGCAATGAATATCAAAGAAAGAAGAGCAGGGGTTGAAGGCTGGATACTAGGGTTTTGCTTCCATACTCTCACTTAGAAAAACACATAACTTAGGATTTGTTCTTAAATACCTAAATAGACATGTAACTTTGTTCAGAAGCATATATTTCCCAGGGCTGGAAAAAAAAAACTGATGAGAAGTTAAGTGAAATAAAAAAAACACTGCATTAATGAAAGTTACTTATGAAGTAGTAAAATAGGTTAAAACAGAGCCAGTATTAGTACAGCATTCTAAATGATATGGGCATCAATGGAGAAAATAAGTTGGGATAAATAAGTATTTCAGATACTTCCTTAAGACAATTTTTCAGGTACTTTCAAATAACTTGGAAGAAGTACGTTTTTTGGGTACTTTCCAAACCTCTATTATCTCTATCTTTTAATTTCTTCTCTTCCAACTGTTTTTAACTAGTCTATGCTCGAGGGACTGTGTGGTGGCAAGGATCAATTCTAGCTGCCCAGATACAGATAATGTGTATTAGGCCTTAAATTATCTCCTTGACCCCTGCATAGATGAGAATTAACTAGCAAGAATTAGAGTGCATTTGGGGGTTAAAAAGTCAAGATTAAAATAGTCTGACTAACCCATCTTTTAATTGCCATCATCCTCTAACAATACCTATACCTTAGCGTTTTGGGAAAACCACTAGCTGTAGGCAGACAGTGACCTCTCCCCATAGGTCAAACACTTTGGGGTGAGTAAATTGGAGGAACAGAGCATTCATCTTTAGAAAAATCTAAAATAGTTATTTGCCAGAGGCAGGGCAGCAGGATGCAAGACCTACTGGCCTATGTAAGAATTTGAGAACTAATAGAAATTGTGTTTACAAATGTGACATTATTCCTATGATTCTAACTTTAAAAATAATCTAGAAGACCATAGCAGAGTCAAACAGAGGACTAAGGAAACCATTCAATAAAAATAACACAGTACTCACTGGTCATTCCTATAGTTAATAGATACTCTAGGACTGGTGCTACCACTGACTTAGCCTGGTTGTCTTAGGCAAGCAAGTTTACTTTCTTTTAATTATTGCATAAAATAAAGGTGCTGGATTAAAAAGATTGACTTTGGGTTAAGTGGCTGATGACAACTAATTTAATATTAAAAGAAATTTCTTGGAAGAATCCAGGTAGTCAAAAGAAATAAGACTCAGAGACTCAGACCAGAAAGGTGCAGGTATCACAAGGTCCTGTGGTCTATAGCCCAATAAGTATGACCATGTCAGAGCAAATAAATATTAATTCTTTTCTTTCTTCCCCTTTCCTCATCCTCCTTCTCTTCCATATCTTCCTCCTTCTATTTCTTTCCCTAACTTTTTATAAAACTCACTGTCTCTTGGTACGCTCTTTAGAGTGAGAATTCAAACTGGACAGAGAGATCAAGTGGGCTGGAGTATATGTTTTGCATGTAGAAATCCCAGGTTCAGTCCCTGACACTCCATGGTCCCCAGAGCATAGCTGGGAGAAGACCCTGAGCACCACCAGATGTGACTGAAATCAACAAAAACAATGAAAAGGTGATCACTCAATAACATAGTTTATCACACTGGCTTCCCCTTGGCGAGGGAAGAGCAAGAATGTATAAAGAACTCCATCAAATCTGCACATTGGGGCTGAAGAGCTAGTTTACAGAATAAAACACGGGGCTTGTATGCGGTTGATCCTGATTCAATCCCCAGAACTGAATCTTGTCTCCAACCCAGCATGCCAGGAATGGCTGTTTAGCACAGAGCCAGGAATAATATGAGTACTATTAGGTACTGCCCAAAACCACCAACCTCAAAATATATTTTTCATATAATGAAGAAAAGAACACTTAGTAAAGAGAAATATGGCTGCTATTATCTAAAGAAGGTATAATGCACTGTGGGGAGTAAAAATTGGACAAGTGTCTGTGGGCATTAAGTTTCTTTACAGCAGTGATATCCTGCTATTCCATTTATACTCTATTATAGTAAAAGACTAGTAATAAATGGCTAGAAGTCATTAACAACACAAGGAGGGTCTATACTTAAAAGAAAACAGCAGCTCCCTGGAGAGTCTGATTTACTGAGTCTTGGCTAAGGCCATAATTGTGTATTTTCACACATCAGAAAATAGGTAAAATTACACTGGAAAAAGAAAAAAAATCACACACGCACATATACACACACATATATATGTAATATATCCAAATGTGACAACGAAATACCCCAACTTCACATTAAGAGATATACTCTCTCCTAACATCTAGGCCTGGAGGGCAAAGACAGGCTATTACACAGTACAATTTAGTCCAAGCAAAAGAAGCAAATACTCTCCCACTCTCCTTTATTAGAAACACTCAATTTAGCAATCCTCCTCCCTCCTGCTGTGCTCACTGCTTCCCCTCCCCACCTCATGCGCCATATGCTTTTAATCATGCCCCCACGGTTTCTCTTCCTGCAATGTCCCGGGCAAATTAAACTTGAAAAACAGAAATCTGAGAACTTGGAGCAAACATGGAAACTCGTGACAATGGTGGTAATCAGCAACCAGGCTGAAATCTTCAGCCTACAGGCAGGCAAAGAAATTGTTTTGGCCCTCATTGTAACTAGACCCATAGTCTACAGACACTTCCCATGAAAAAGGTTAACTGTACTGCAGGTGACTTCCCCGCCCCCCATCCCCACACAGTGGTAACGTTTCTATTTTTTAATTTTTTAAATATTTTTTAACTTTATTTAAACACTGTGGTTTACAAAGTCGTTTATAATACGGTTGTAATGGGCTTTCAATGTTCTAACACCTATCCCACCTTCAGAGTGAACTTCCTTCCAACATGGTTCCCAGCTTCCCATCCAACAACCATGAGAAAAATATTTTTACAAAGTAGTTCAGATTATTTCTCTCATAGGCTTCTGAAAGTCCATTCTCACAGATTCTTGGGAAGATTCTAACACATTTTCATGTTTGTTTGTTTGTTTGTTTTTAATTTTTTATTGAGTCACCATGTGGAAAGTTACAAAGTTTTCAGGTTTAAATCTCAGTTATACAATGCTCGAATACCCATCCCTTCACCAGTGCTCATATTCCACCACCAAGAATCCCAGTATAGCTCCACCCTGCCCCCCCACACCCCTAACCCCCCCACGCCCCTAACACCCCCACCCTTAGCCCCCCCCCCGCCTGTGTAACTAATAAATTTCACTTTACTTTCACTTTGATTGCATACAATATTTCAACAAAACTCACTATTATTGTTTGGAGAGTCTCTCCCCTAAAGTCAGACCTGCTGAAAAGGAAGCATTAGATAATTTGTTTTCCATTGCTGAGGATGAAGAGGTATGAGGTCGAGTGACCACACTTAGCGGCCTCTCAGTTTGGGGTTTCTGTATTTTAGTATTTTAGTAACTAAGTCCAGAGAGATATCTGCCAGAAGTTGCATCATTGCCAACTTGTACAAAAGCAACCAGTGTTGGCGTGGATTCGGGGAGAAAGGGACTCTTCTTCACTGCTGGTGGGAATGCCGACTGGTTCAGCCCTTTTGGAAAACAATATGGACGATTCTCAAAAAATTAGAAATTGAGCTTCCATTTGACCCAGCAATACCACTCCTGGGAATATATCCCGGAGAGGCAAAACGGTATAGTAGAGATGGCATATGTATTTCTATGTTCATTGCAGCACTGTTTACAATAGCCAGAATCTGGAAAAAAACAGAGTGCCCCAAAACAGATGACTGGTTAAAGAAACTCTGGTACATATACACAATGGAATACTAGGTAGCTGTCAGAAAACATGAAGTCATGAAATTTGCATATAAATGGATCAACATGGAAAGTATCATGTTGAGTGAAATGAGTCAGAAAGAAAGAGACAGACATAGAAAGATTGCACTCATATATGGAATATAATGTCACTGAGAAGTAAAGTTGGCAATGTTGGTTTTTTTTAACCTTAGGTTCTAATAACTACTTTTAGAAAACTAATGAAATATTTGACAATGTGTCCAAAATACTAAGACAGATAATCCTATGTTTCTATAGCACAGCAGGTAGGGTGTTTGCCTTCCACGAGGCCAACACAGGTTTGATTCCTCCATCCCTCCCTGAGAGTATCCTACCAGTGTTGTAGAGCCTGGCAAGCTACCTGTGGCGAAGTCAATATGCCAAAAACAGTAACAAGTCTCACAATGGAGATGTTACTGGTGCCTGCTCAAGCAAATCAATGTACAATGGTAGGACAGTGCTACATTGTTTCTAGGGAAAACACATCCTAATCTCAATGAGAATTTTTACAAAGATTTTTTTTTTAATTTCAAAACTCACAAAATTCAATGCAAATCTCTAATCTCTTGTTGTTTTCTCTTGCTTTTGTTTTTGTTTCAGGGCCGCACATCCAGTAATGCTCAGGGGGTTACTACTGACTCTGCACTCAGGAATTACTCCTGACAGTTCTCAGAGGACGATGTAGGATGCTCAGGACTGAACACTGGTTGACCTAGTACAAGGTAACTTTGATTTACAGATTAAAAACTTGTAAACCAAAAGATAGAAAGTTATCCTCTATACTATCTCTTCATCCCTTAAATCACTAATCTTAAAGATTATTAGTGATTATAGATAATGGATATTGTTTTCTATTCTACTAAAGCAGAGAGACTTACCTCAGTTTTTTCCCCACCCATCCCAAGATAAGAGATTCTGGTTAAGTGAGTTGATATAAAGTGACTAAACACAGATTTTCTTAGTCTGTATCAAGTATCTGTAGTAAACTATTAGAGAGCAGATGTTTAATAAACAACAGAAAAATATTTCTCACAATTCTGGAAAATGGAAATAGCAAGATCAAGGCCCTAGCAGATTTACTATCTGATGAAAGTTGACTTCTGGTTTATAAACAGAATTGTTTTAGGATGAAAGAGATATGAAATTCCTATTTGGAAACTAATTCTGTTCCTGAAGATTCCAACCCAAGACTTTATTTCCAAATACTACCGCAGAGGAGATAATGACTCAACATATGAATTTTAGAGGGGCACAAACATTAGTGTTGAACAATTTTTATTATTGTTATTATTAGCAGATAAAAACTTGAAAGCCAAAAGATACTTCATACTATCAAGCTATGACAAGAATACTAAGTAAGTGTTACTTCTGTCAAACCCACCATTATAAACTGAGGTTTAATTTTACTAGATTTATGGCTAAGATTGGGGGAATCATACTATTAGAATAAACATGTTTGCAGCATGACCAATATTAATATGACAGGTTCAGTTTCCCTTGAAGATGAATTCAGATAAAATGCCAACTCATGAAATTTATCATTTGTTGCTTTTCACTGCTCCAGGGAATGTTCAAAGTTATTAATCCCAAGCACTTTACTTCATATATAGAAATAGGTTTCAATTGATGAGGCAACAAAGACATAACCAAGTTAGTTTGAACATAGAAGGACCCAACTGTCCTCTGTGGGTATTAGAACCATGGGGTGGTGGTAACTGTTTATGATATAATTAGGGGTTTCTTTTATGTTTGTTTAGGTTAAGAATACAGATTTCCAGGAGATAAAAAATGATATTTTTTTTCTAAAAAAAGACCAGGAGGAAGCATCATGTTATAATTTTGATTATAATTGTGCTACAATGGCTGAATAGTCTAAGCATGCCTAATTCATCTATAGTCTTAGTGTAATTGAAATACAAGCTGATGCATGAACATGAATTAAGTGATTTAGGGTCTCACTAGCAACTGTATCATCACATCACTGTAACTGGTTCCTTAAGTTGTTTGCAAATTTCATTTTATGTGTACAAAACTGCAAGTCAAGATATTTCATCTCATAAAATAAGGTGATTTTGACTCCAGCTGGGTAGAAGCCAATAGGATTTTCTTTTCTCTTTTCTTTCTATTTTCCTTTATTTTCTTCAGAAACCACGGAAACACTTTCATGTTTTAGAGCTCCTTAGTAAGCCTATCTAGACATATTTAATGCTCTTTACTTCTGATATTGCTTGTCCTTTGACAGGAGAAATCATGAGTGACTTAAATAAAACTTTTTTTTTTCTAATTTAAACACAGGAGAATTTTTCTTTTAAGTTTTTTACTGTTTAAAGAGGTGGGGCATAGATCAATGGTCCAGGAGGTCCTTCTCTTTCGTATTCACCTAAAAGGCCAAGATTCTGTTCTGTGAAGTTAAATCATATCTACATTGTATATCTAGCAACTGGTTGAAGTGCAGCCAGCCACAACTCCCTATTCAAGTTTCCCCATCCCTTAGGCCCTCTGTTCTCTCAGCTTCACAATAGCACCACCCAGCCCTCCAAACCTTGCTCTGTGAAAGCCCTGCCCTATGCAAATCTTGTGTTATCTCTCTTTTATTAAAGAATCAGGGTGAACTTCTGCTGACTTCCTAATCCCACCTCTGCCTTGAACTCTCTGTGTGGCCTTGAGCAAGCTCCTAATCATTCTAAAATATTCTCCGAATGTAAAAGGGGTAAAAATATACCCTGAGGGTGATTAAACAGTTAAAGGAAATGCCATGCAGCAGTTCCCGACTGCCACGGTCAATGTGTGTGTGTGTGTGTGTGTGTGTGTGTGTGTGTGTGTGTGTGTGTTAAAGCCATTTCCCTCTCCTTTAGGTAACAGAATATCTAGCCAGTGGTGGAGGTTTTCTGAGAGAGTTGGACATAATAATCCTTCTGTAGAAAGGTCTCAAGAGAAGTGAGAGAAAGGACCAGCACAGTACAGAGCCTGTGTCCCTGCTTCAACTCCAGAAGGAAGCTCCTTTTCCATCTATACCAAAGCATTGGTCGACATAGAAGATTTTTTTTCTTTTTTTTTTTGCTTTTTGGGTCACATCCGAGGAGGCACAGGGGTTATACCTGGCTCTGCATTCAGGAATCACTCCTGGCGGTGCTTGCGGGGCCTTAAGGGATGCTGGGAATCGAACCCAGATCGGCCCTGTACAAAGCAACCGCCCTACCCGCTGTGTTATGGCTGCATATCAGTTCGATTTGTTCTGAGTACAGATAATCTGAAGCTATGATTACAATAAGAAGATCAAGATGAAAATTGCTGGTGTTTGGAAGTCTTGCTGTGGTAAAAGGGATTGTAGGTTAGAAGTGACTTTAAGGGGGCTGGAGTAATAGTACAGCAGGTAGGGTGTTTGCCTTGCACTCGGCTGACCCGGGTTCGATTCCCAGCATCCCATATGGTCCTCTGAGCACTGCCAGTGGTGATTCCTGAGTGCAGAGCCAGGAGTAACCCCTGTGCATTGCCAGATGTGACCCAAAAAGCAAAAAAAGAAAAAAAAAGGAAGTGACTTTAAGGAAATTCTCGAGTAATCAGGGTGAAAATGGCTCAGGTAAGAATTAACCAGGAACTAGACAAATCAGTAAAGATGCTATTAAAACAGTGCTTAAAATTGAAACAGGAGCTCTGAAGCAGAACAGAAATAGTACTGGGGAGAAAGTGGCGTCTCGACTTGTAGAACCTCGGTGGAGCAGAGATTGAGAAAATGAGATGTATGATGGCTCTAGGTGTCTGATTTGTATGATTCAAAAGATTATGATAGCAACCAAGATAGCAACTATGGAAAGAAAAATGAGCGGGAAAAAAAAGAAAATGAATTAGCTTAGAAAGTCCCAGTCATCCATATATTACATTTATGGCATAATCGATCCTTTTGTTGCATATATATGTATATATATATTGCCTTCATTAAAAATTAAATAAAAACAAGAATATACATACAAATTAATTTACATATACCAGAAGCATGTTAGGCTTCTCCTCGTCTGGAGAAGCTCAGGTTCTCTTTTGAGCAAATCTCTTTCTCTCTACTCTCACACTCTCTCTTTTAACCTACTCACATTTCTCTAAGTAAATTTTTCTAAATAAAACTATTTTACTTAGGACCGAAGTGATAGGACAGCGGGTAGGGCGTTTGTTTTGCACGCAGTCAACCTGGGTTCCATCTTTGGCATCCCATATGATTCCCTGAGCACCGCCAGGAGTGATTCCTGATTGCAGAGCCAGGAGTAACCCCTGAGCATTACTGGATGTGACCCAAAAAGCCAAAAAAAAAAAAAAAACAACAACAAACAAATCTATTTTGCATAAGAAAATGTTTTGTGGAGGAGGTTTTTTGGGGGGGAGGAGGGGTACCTATTTGTGTTCAAGGATTATTCCTTGTTCTATGCTCTGGGATCACTCCTGGCAGTGTTTAGGGGACCATATGTGGTGCCAAGAATCAAATCTAGATTGGCCATATAAAAGGTAAATGCCTTAACCTCTGTACTATCTCTCCAACATCTTGGAAATGATACTTCTATTGAAAGTATTTGAGTGTTCCAGTACCAATAAATTGATCTAGACTTAGATGTTTAAACTTAATCTGCTTCACAAACCCAAATTGGAATAGTAATAATAATATTGGTAGCTGCCAGACATATTTGAAAGAGCTACACAATTTCAGTTGACTTGTGATTGACATGTGGTCTTCTGTTAGAATTTCTTCTTGAATTGTTTTATATATCACTATAGCAGTAGTGAAAGTTTGTCTCTAAGTAGATTAGCTTCAATAATCAAATGGTCGATATTTACTCTATGCTATTTCAAAAAAATAAAGCTTCCTAGTGACTGTATTCAGTAATAAAAAAAAAAGGGAAACAGATGCTTTTCTACTCAATGAAAATATTCATACTAGAGAATAACTAGGTTCCATACCTCAAATTCACTTGTGTGGTCATAAGAATTTTCTATCCTTCTCCTTAACCCTCCAGCCTTGGTCATCTGAGCTATTCCCGAGCCTAGTTGTGGTTTATATTCTATTTTTTAATGACTAACTGATGGATAATTGTCTAATAATAATTTAAAAAACCAAACAAGCTCTCCAAGTGTAAAATGAAATCCACCTGAGGTACAACTTAAACAGTATGTTTCCAAAGTGGGCAGAGTGTCAATAAAAGGCTTTCCAGAGTTTCTTTGCAAGACAGAAGGAAAGTATCAGACTACCCAGAGAGAAGAACAAGGGTTGTATTTATATGTTTCTCTCAATAGATCAATGACCTCAGAGCTGGAGACCACAAGCTATTTCCAGTTGCCAGGTAACATGCTAGAGACCTTCCACCTGACCCTGCATATCTACAATCCATCCATCTACACCTGACATCCGTGCATAACAACAGCCTCCCTTTACCCTTTGATTTCCCATTTGGTTTAGGCAATGTGAACATATAATTAAACTCTACTCAAATTGTCAATTTTGTGTTTATTGAATAGCGCCCACTGAGACTTGACTGCTACAACAATTTTAGGAATAAAGTCATTGCAAAATCCATGCTCCCAAATTCCAGGGTTTTTTTTTTTTGTTACCAAAGTGTTTAATAGTCACTGAGTACTTTGTACTTTGGATCAGCATTATACAATGAGACTCTGTGAAATGATAGACATAGTTAATTCAGTACTGCCCAATATGGTAACCATCACCACAGGTAGTTATCAAAAACTTGAAATAGGACTAGTGCAGCCAAGGAGCAAATGTAACACTTTATTTCATTTACTTCATTTTAATGAAGTAAAATTTTAATAGGCACATGTGAATAATGACACAGTATTAGACATTGTAGCTCTAAATAAATGCAAATATTATCTGAAAGAGTCTTATTTTAATTTTTTTCTGGTTTTTAAGTGTTTATGGTAGATGTTCAGGTCATCCCTAAATCTGAAAGGCATGGATGGGGATGAATAAATCCTTATTCCTGAATATCTATATCTTTTTCATTTTGACTTTCAATAATTAAAATCTACTTTAAAAATCAATGCTCATATCTGTTTGCTGCCTATTTTCCCAGCTACTTCACGAACTCCATCATCTCAGCCCTAACCTTTCACAAATCATTAATTTTCTTCTTTCAAGTAGCCTGGCCTTCTTTCCTAAATCAAGGTTCTCATTTCTCAACTTTCTTTGCTGTACCTTTCAGTGACTTGCTCACCTACTTTGCATACTATTGCTCTGTAGGTGATTTTAAAATCACCAGAAACTGTCTTGAGACATGCATTAGCTATTCCCTTACTATTCTTTCAACAAACACCTTTGGGTATCTGCTATTGGTTAAATGCTTAATAATTGTATATTAGAAGAGAAGGATGTCATTGACAGAATATCACCCCTCCTCACCATGAGAGATAATTTAAGGTGCCAAAATGTGTATACTCTGTGAGCTGGCAATTCAATTCTAGAAACATACTGAGGAAATTATCAGAGAAAAACACAAATTTATATAAGTAAGGATGTTCAGCTGAATAATCATTTATAAAATGTCAAACTTGACATAACTAAAATGGATAGCAAAAGGAAATATTTATTTATCCAAAATACATATATTATATTAAGCATTGATTAAAAATAGACATATCTATATGCCTAAAATGCTCGCAACTTAATTTTAAGGTAGTTTAAATGATAAAATCACTTTTTATAGAAGTTTATATGGAAGAAAAAATTAAGATTTAAAGCATACATACCAAAAGTTATCTCTAATTTATGAGTTTTAGACAGTGATTTTTTTATCTATCATCTTCTTAGAATTATTTTTTAACTGAGTTACCAATTTTTTAGTGAAAAATCACCAGATTTCGGGCTGGAGCCATAGCACAGCAGGTAGGGTGTTTGCCTTGCACTTGGTCAACCCGGGTTTGATTCCCAGCATCCCATATGGTCCCCCCAGCACCGCCAGGAGTAATTCCTGAGTGCATGAGCCAGGAGTAACCCCTGAGCATCGCTTAGTGTAACCCAATAAACAAAACAACAACAACAACAACAACAAAAGACGAAAAATCACCAGTTTTCTTAATAAAAGGCATTAATTTTATTATTTTTTTTAATTTTTTAAAATTTATTTATTTTTACTGAACCAAATCAAAGATTAGCTATGTCAGGGGCTAGAGAGGGAGTACAGTAGGTAAGGCACTTGCTTTCTATGCGGCAGGATTGAGTTCAATCACCCACATTCCATATAGTACCCTGAACACTGCCAAGAGTGATTCCTGAGTGTAGAGCCAGTAGAAATCCCTAATCATCACTGGGTGTGGCCCAGAAACAAACAAGAAAGTTACCTATGTTAGTATTTATTTACAAGTATATGGTTAATTCTAAAAGTCTTGGTTCTATAAAAATCAAACAAAAATGTAGCACTGTAGCACGGTCGCACTGTCGTCCCATTGTTCTTCAATTTGCTCAAGCGAGCACCAGTAACGTCTTCATTGTAAGACTTGTTACTGTTTTTGGCATATCAAATACACCATAGGTAGTTTGCCAGGCTCTGCCATGTGGACCGGATATTCTCGTTAGCTTGTTGGGCTCTCCAAGAGGGATGGAGGAATCAAACCCGGGTCAGCCTCATGCAAGGCAAATGCCCTACCTGCTGTGCTATCACTCCAGTCCATCAAACACAAATGTCTATCACACAAATGTCTATCATAAATTTAAAGTTACCGATTTCACCATAGACTTCTTTCTATTCATGTCCACATAATCTAATTTATGGATATCTTTACTTGCCTGTTTCCTTAATTAAAATTTGATGAAGGAAGGCAGGCCATTCCCTGGTCAGATGGATGATGAGGGAAACAAACTCAAATAAATAACTGGAATGCATTTTTCTCTGTCCTGCTATTTCCTGCAGCCATGATCTCAGAAAGAGTTAGTCTTTTCTAACCTCAAATTAGTTTCCCTGTATATGGACATAAAAGTAATAAATAATTCAAGCAAATTTGATGAGCATTAACTAAGATATGTAGGAACATATAAATTTAAAGTGCTACATAAATGTTCATCAAGAGTGAATGATGACATCCTGTTGTGTTTTTTTTTCCTCTACCACTACTTCATTATAGGACCTTGAGTAAGTCACTCGAGCATTCTGTTAGTTCTCCTGTAAATAAAGAGGAGGTGAATGGGACTAGTGACTTCTTGAGTTGTTTCAGACGCTGTCATTCTATTATTATGTATTTGTTTGTGGATCGTGACAGCTTCATCTAGAGTTCCAGAAAATGATATGGAAATTGAGCTCATAGAATTTGGCAGGAAACACGAAGCTGACTTCTGTGCTGATGTGATGATGGGTAGGATGGCTTTAGAAACAACACTCTGTCCCAGCGTCCTCTGAATCATTTCCTCTCCCAGCGAGGGCACAGCTAAAGAGTAAAGAATTCTGCAGTGATGGTATACATAGAAACCAACTCAAAGTTGTTTCACAGGAAGCCTCTTGAAGGAAGTGATATCTAAAGGGTCAGCTCTGCCCCCTCAAAGACTGTCTTTCCCAAAGGCACTTGCCAACTCTTCTGCCCAGTCTTAGAAAGTCCTATCTGGAAATGGAAAGGTAATAACTCTTGGAATGTATTTGTGGAGCAAAACACATGCATGCAAAAATACTAAATGGGATTTCTCAACAAAGAATACTTTTATAAAATAGCTTCTGGGAAGCCAGAGAAATAATACAGCAAGTTGGGTGCTTTTTCTACGTGTGCTAGACCCCTGTTGGAGCCCCAACACAATATATGGCCCATTGAACTCTGCTAGGAATGATTACTGAGCACATATCCAGGACTAACTCTTGAACATAGCTGGGTAGTTTTCTCCCTACCCCTGAAGAAAATAAATTTTTTTAGAACAAATGGCATTTTGTCACTTGAGAGATGTGTAAATATATCTATAAAAATCAAATATTGGAGGTGAAAAGGTATTCAGTCCTCTGTTAAATCAGCCTGGTCTTTTAAAAAAGTTAAAACTGACACCAAGTTAGAGGAAGGGAAGACAATGGGAAACTGACTTATACTTCTATGTTCCACTGTTGAATATGATCTCTATATATGCTCTCATATATCATATGTCATAAAAAATGAAAAAATCAATCATATACCATAAAAATCACAGACATATACCAAAATGAAAAATTCAATTATATACCATATAAATCATACACATATACCAAAAAAGTGTAGCAGTTATAAACATACTAATAAAATATATATGAGTATCTATATCAGCAAATATACCTCAATATGCAAAAATTTTGATACCAACCCATAAATTATAATTTATTCTACATTTATTAAATAAGGAAGCAGATATTAAGCTAGATTATGTGACTTATCAAGGTCACAAATTTAATTAGAGGCAGAACTAAGGCCTTTTGTCCTTCACAATCAGAATCAGAGGAAAGGAACACTTATTATTTTTCTTTTTTTTTTTCTAGCTTAGAACATCCGGCCCAGGGATGAGTAAGCAGACACTAAGGTACTTTTTTAACTTCCTAAAGATATAACAACTTGGATGCCTCTAAGTATCAGCCAGTTATTCCTTTATAGCCTTGCTTTCTATCCTGGCCACTGGCAAAGTGGCATTATTATCCTGTGAGTCATCATGCTAATAAATAAATCTAATTTGAAGATACCCCTCTTCATTTTCTGGCACGATTTAGCCCTCCCTACTTCTTCCTGTTCCTTACCAGCTCGGCAACAGTCCCTGGTGTCTAAGAACAAAATGTCACTGAGGCAGTTGCATGAAATAGAGGACAATAAGATCCCAAAATATTGAAAAACTATGACTTTGGAAAGGAACTTCTGAAGCTAATTGAGATGACTTAGTGAACACACTTGTGGACAGAATGCATAGAGTATGCTAAGGATGCACTAGAGCTCATACACTATTGACAGTGATCAAGGGGAGGTAGAGAGAAAGGATGGTCAGTTAACAGGTCCATATTTTTTCAGCTCTTCCAAGTTACCTAAGTACTTTGTACCTTTACTTGTGATTTCGCTTATCTATCTTCATTTTTTTTCATATCTGTACTATATTGCTGATAATTTTATGCATATAAAGTATTAATTAAATAGAAAATAACCAGGGTTTATTCAGACTTTGGCATAGAGGACATTTTCATAGATATTTGTATGCTGCAAAAATAAAGTTCATAGCAATAGGAGGAGTTAAGCAAGATCTACATAGAAATTCTTTCTTTAGGGAAGAATCTCTATCCAATGCTATAATAACTCTCAGTTGGAATAGTCAGGTCACAAGCTGGCCTGAGGGATATGATCTAAGAAGCTGCTTCATCTCGGGTCTATGAGGTCAGGTAAACTTTTGTGATCTAGCCAGACCAAAAGGGGTTCCTTTAAAACATATGATTGCACAATCAAATAGTTTCTTTGCTTCATTAGTTCTAAGGAAAAAAATAGCTTGAATTTTGGAATCTTTTGTGAGTAAGAGAGAGTGAGAAGTAACAAAGAATGTGCCTGTGACATATTATAATTAAAGGTAGCTATATATATTAAAACCTACAGCTATATGAGTCAATAGATGGTTTTATTTAAAAATTTGAGTTGGGGTTATTTCACTGTAACTAAAAAAAGAGGTTGACCAAAAGCAATATATCATATTACTTTCTCAGTTTAAATTCTACCACCCTGTGCAGAGATAAAGATAAAACTACAGACCAATTAAAACCTCCATACAGAGGGACAAACTAAAGGTCTTATGGGTTATCTATGCAAAAAAAAAAAGAGTGTATATTGATAAAAATCTTCAAGATCAATGAGCAGAGACTTCATAAAAAATTTACAGGATATTTCTTCTGAAATTTTAAGAGGTTTATTTTATTATCTATTTAACCTCTCACCTGCTTTCCTAGTTGAAGAGTAATTCATGGTTAGAGGAAAGATTTCTTTCTAGAAGTGGACTATGAAGATCTGGGTTTAATTATCCACTATGTTGTACCTTGTAACCTCTAGTAAAGTCACACTTATATTTTTATGTATTTCATTCCCCATTGTTCATAATATAATACTAATTTCAATCTTATAAGTAGATTTTTGTGTTAAGCAAAATTATACAGGACTATTAAATTTTGGTTCAGAGTCAGATCTAAAATATTAAGTGTATCTATATCATTGAAATTGAATAATCAAAACAACTGAACTCCTGTCATGAATCAGGGTCTCTTTTGGATGTAGAAAAAAATAAAGAATCAAACTATGACTACTGACCAAGGTCTGTTTACATGATCATGATCTTGATCACGAAATCCCATTAATCATCGATTTTCGAGCGGGCTCAGTAACCTCTCCATTCATCCTTTAAAGGACATGATAATTAGGAAAAAGAATACAAATCAAAGTAAATAAGTACACAATATAATACAATGACAACATATTGATAGTTGGTACATATCACAAAGAAACATAAACAGCATAAAAATAATTTGCTTTAGATGGTTATGAGAGATATTTCAAAAGAGGCAATCTAAACAAAGACCTAAGCCAGATAGTGATAGGAAATGGTACTTACACAAGATTTTAAGAGTTATGTTGACTACACTCGTCTCTCATTTCCTAGAAAGTAGGAGTAGATCTTCTGCATCCACATTCCCAATGCCTAGCAGACTACCAATAAATATAAGTGCAAAATGCATAGCCAGCACTTTGAGTAAATCATCATATATAATTGGATTATGGAATATCAACAAGTGATCACCAGGTTTAGATCTAAATGATCCATTCTGTTCAGCCTCGATATGAGATGCATTCTAATTGTACAATTGTTGCATATTTATGCCACTTCTTTTGCAAAAAGACGTGGAATGCAACTGCTAAATGAAAAAAAAATTTTTTTTTCAATTGTGCCAACATACTAGGTGGAATAGCTATGCAATGGTGGTAATAACCTGATTTTTAAAAATGTGTTTAATCAATCAATCATAGAAAAAACATTGTAGGAATAATAGCCTTGTTTTTCAATGCTGCGCAGTCAAACAAAATCACTGCTAGTGGGCCTACTTAAATATACATGGCCTTTAGTTAACTTAATGTACTAAATAGCACAGCGGGTAGGGTGTTTGCCTTGCATGCGGCCTACCCGATTCAATTTCTCCATCTGTCTTGGAGAGCCTGGCAAGCTACCGAGAGTATTCTACCTGCATGGCAGAGCCTGGAAAGCTACCTGTGGCATATTTGATATGCCAAAAACAGCAACAAGTCTCACAATGGAGACGTTACTGTTGCCTGATCATATAAATCGATGAACAACAGGATGACAGTGACAGTGACAATGTACTAAGTGTGTAAATAATTTTCTCTCATGGTTTCTGTGTCCATGCTATGGCAAAGACACAAGAAGGAAGGTTATGAAATAATGAAGCAAATTCTTAAGTCTATTCTAACAAAGTTAACTTTGAAAAATAAAAATATTTATTATATATATATACTGCTTTATCACTCACCTTTATCATTTAAATACTGCTTTATCACTTAAATAACCCAGCAAGTTTTAACATGATTATTCATTCACTTAGTTCCAATTTAAAGATGTTCTCTGACCATAGTAAGAGATAATATTTTATAGTAAGAGGTTCACATTTTTATACACTCTGGAGTTTTTAAACTATATTTTGCTAAAACACAGAATAGTCCTCAAAACTCATTCAGGTAGTATATGTGCCATGACTAAGGTTACAAATGTGAGGAAGTAATTTAAACTCAAATATTATAATTCCCAATGTACTGTTTTCTATTCAATAAGGTTTCAATCACTAATATACATTGAAGGTCTAGAATAAAACAAAGATAAGATTAAAATTTTTAATGTGATAAAGTATAATTCTTTAAATATCTGAGATTGGGGCTAGAGTTCAGGTACTGGCCTTGCACACAACTAAATCAGTTTTGATCCTCAGTATCACATGATTCCCTGAGTACCTCCAGGAGTGATCCCTAAGCACACAGCCAGAATTATTAATATTTTTCCAGCCCTTATATTATAAGGATCATTTACTGCTATTTATAAGGGTAGCAAACATCCAAAATATAATGCAAAGGCAACTGAATATAATATTTTTACACATTTTTAAGATATCAAGAACTCAGTGATGTATATAATTTCCCTGCTGCAGAATTTCTCAAATCATTCCTGCTATGGAATTTGGTAAAACAAGACTAGTTAGTTAATGCAAAATAGAAAATGGGAATGATAAAATAGGCACACCAAAGTAGCAATTGAATAAGAGAAGATTAAGTAATCCTAAGAAAAACTAAGTGCTACTCCAGAATATTTCTGTAAAAATAACTTCTTAATGTTCATGTCTCAAAAGTAGAAATTGGATGAAAATTTGTAGTCGTGGCTTCATAAAATTACATTAAAAAGTATAAAAAATTAAATTTATTTTAAATTTATTCTTTAGACTAATATTAAACACACCATTGCATTTATCATTTGAACATTAAATATAAGATGAAACAAACTGCTTCAAGCTTTAAAATCTTCATATATATGTACATTTATATGTACAGAGAGAGAGAGAGAGAGAGAGAGAGAGAAACTCCTTCCTGATTTTTCCAGAAATTACTTCCCTCGGGGGTAATAGAATAACAGGAAACAAAACCACAAAAATTCCTGTTCAACCAAGTCAAGACTACCCAAAATATAAATTTTCTATGTAATAAGGTTTTTGTCTTCTCTGTGGCCAACCAGGTTTGATCCCTGGCACTGCAAATGGTCCCTTAAGCACCACTAGGAGTGAGACATGAGCACAGAGAAAGAAGTAAGCTCTGAGCACCATCAGATGTGGCCAAAAGAAAGAAAATAAAAATCCAAATCCTGGAAAGTCTAGATAGATTTTTTTTAGTTAGTTACTATAAAATATTTTGATATTTTATGAAAGTGAGATTCAACATTGAAAAAGAATTAGCAACAATATTCTTACTATTATACATATTGAATGCAATAGAAATAAAACAAGCCTAAAGAAAAAAAATAGTCTATCATCATTATTATTTATTTTTTTAATAATTAGCCAATACAATTAGGAAAACAAAAAAAGATACATGGATATTTAAAACTTTTATGAAAAATTATTAAACATACAAAAATATTTTGAAGGAACTCCCGAGCACAGATGAAAGTTTTACTAATTTTAAATGTTGATTATGGTAATATATACAAAATTTATACATAGAAAACTTTGACATTAATATATGCCAACAAAAACTGTAAGGAAAAACAGATTAAAATACCCACATTTTCTTCTTTAAAGTAATGTTTATTTAATTAAAGAACCATAATTTACAAAGTAATTAGTATCTGTGTTTTAGGCATGAAATAGTTCAACACCAATCTCTACCACCAGTGTTAACTTCCCTCCAGCATGTCCTCATAGTCTACCCCCACCCACTCTGCCTCAATCCCCACCTGTCACCTTGCACGGAATTACAAATTTTGATGGTTGCAGCTTAAATATCATGTATTCTATGCTGTTAAGTTTGTGCATTGGATATGTAGCTACACCAGTCTCCCACATCATAAGTATAACTGAAGCTCCTACTCCTGTTCTCCCACTACTTTACTTTCTTGTATTATTCCTACCCCTGCTTGATTTCTTTCCTTCTCTGTCCCTTTCCTCCCTCCATTCTCAGGTCAAGGGTTATCTAGGCACCACCTCTCCTCCTATACTATATTATATTCCTCATTAAGTTATTCAACTTACCACAGTTCAGTGAGATCATTCTGTGTTTGTCTTTCTACTTCAGTCTTACTTCACTGAAGACCAAAGACATTACTTCACTGAAAATGGCAATTTCCAATTGCAAGTAGGTTGCAGCAAATTGCATTTGTTGTCTCTTGCAGCTGCCTACTATTATATTGTGTATATACAGAATATCTTTATAATCCATCCATCTGTTGTTAGACACCTCAGTTGATTTCATATCTTAGTTGTTGTATAAGTATAGCAATGAATAATGACATGCATATATCCTTTTGAATGTTTTATGTCCTGCATGTAGATGCCCGAAATTGGAATCATTGGGTCAGATGGCACCTCAATTCTAAGTTTACTGAGGATTCCGAGTACTGTTTTCCTTAGGGGTTGAACCAGTGAACATTTCCACCAGCAGTGAGTGAAAGTTTCTTTTTGACTGCCTCCCTGCCCAAAGAGATTATTCCTATTATTTTTGATATGTGCTATTTTCACTGGTATGAGATAATATTTCATTTTCATCTTGATTTTGATTTGTCTAATAATAAATGATGTTGAGCACCTTTTTGTGTACCTAATGGCCATCCATTTGTGAATATGATCTGAGAAGTGTCTGTTTATACCTCTCCCCATATTTTGAGAGGGTAAAAATACCCACAATTTAAAAGGCAATCAAATAGTTAAATCCCAATCTTAGAAAATATATACAGGGTCTGCAGGAATAAATTCTAAAATGTGGACTCAAGAGTAGTTGACATACAAGTAGTAGAGATTTTCATGATCTTGGACAGAATCCAGTATCAGAAACTTTCATTTTAATTTACTTTAAATTAATTAAATTCAAGCTAATTAAATTACTTTAATCAATAAATTTAATGAATTTCCAATTTAAAAGGGAAAACGTTTTGATGATGAAACAGAAAAACTTATTTTTATAGAACTCAAATAATAATTTTACAAGATTTTTTTTAATAAACAAGAGACCTGAGAACCTTATCAAAAATTAAGACATATGACAAAACAGAAATATCATGTGTCATGTTCCATAGTATGATCCTTTTGGGATCTTTTTTTAAAAAAAAGATCAAGAAATAACCTGAAATCCATTTACATGGAACTACAGAACCTAAAAACAAAAATACAATCTTCAACCTTTGAACTACTGATGAAAAAAATGAGGGAAAGTCAGCAGAGAAAATATCGAATTATATAATATTAAAGCAAATAATAGTGATTCAAATGATATCAGATCATTTTCTTGCAATAATTGCAACTGAGAAGAAGCAAACCCCTTTATCAGTATTAGGAGATAAGAATTCAATGACATACACTCATGTCACACCTTTTAAAGCACTAACAATATTCTCCTTCTTTTAATGTCTTTTATGAAGTTGGAAAAGTCGATTACATACTTTCTCAGTCTCCGTTGTATGGGTGGGTGGCCATGAGTCATCATGAGAGGAAGTAAAAGGGGAATACCAGGAAAAGATTCTTTCTCAACATGGAAATGGTGAGGAGAAAAGCTCTCATCACTGAATGCCTCTTGATTTCTGAGTTTAAATGCTGTCATGATTTCAGATCTGTTCTAGTCAACCAGAGTATTAGTAATCAGGCTACAGAAGATAAGGAAAGCAGAAGGATGAAAGAGCCCAGGTTCTTGTCAGCATTATTGATTAATTTAAATCAGGTCAACAGATGCCTATGTCCACTTTTTAAATGTTTTTTTAATATAAAGAAAATTTTTCTCTTTGGTTAAGCTACTATTAGTATTATCTCAAATACAATGTTTCCTAGCTGAACAAAAAATAATTAAAATTAGACAGAGATGGTCCCTACTTTCATATAGCTTGGAGTATTGAGAACTACATTTAAAATACAGTGTTAAAAGTCTATTCCAATCATGTTACACAGAATTGCTTAGGTTACTTTTTAAAGACTATTTGTTTATAAATCATTATTTCTATGTATATAAATTCCACAAATAAGTCTAAATTGAGGGTGCGTGTGTCTGTGTGTGTGTATGTGTGTGTGTTTATATATACACATATCAGTACTGTTGGGCATCATATTCAAAGAATGTGTAAGGGGTTAAATAGATGTTTTTAATCCAATTGGAAAAGGCATGGTAAGATTGTCTCTCTAAGATTCTGAAGGATGACCTTTAAATTTGTTAGTTACTCCAGTGTGTTAATGGGCAGATAAATTGTCACAACTAAATTCTAGAAGGAAAAGGCACGAGCTCTTGGAAAAGGCACAAATAACCAGTTAGAACTTCAAATTAGCTTCTTTCATGATAACCTGAAGCTCTTACTGAGAGGCTACAGTTGGTATGATTCACACCAACCTGGGAGATTTATCCCCAAGGGTATGAGAACAATCATTCACACATGAGGACAAAGTCTGCAAGATGTTTCCATGCAAAAGTATTTTTACTATCTTTTGGTATGCATATTAATTATCTTTTCATCAGCTAGGAGACAGAGGGCACACAGAACACCTAGCTGGTTGAGGTAGGCACCACATTCGTCACAAGACAACTGGTGGAGTTTGACATCATGTATACAGATCTGATTTCAGACAGAGATAACCCCTCCATGGCAAGTTCTCACAGCCGTGCAGTTTTCCCAGACACCCAGCACCTAGAAGACAAGTTGACCTTTTCAGGTTTAGCTCTTTAAGATGCTTGTTCACCTCACCAAAAAGAAAAATCTGCTTATCAGTTGAACAATAAAATACCTCTTCTCACCTACGAATATCCCATCCATCTTCAGATTTCTACTATGAAGTGGTGTCAGCAAGACATTGCCCTGTATACATATAAAACTCAGATATGCTTGATGAAGCATGTATAGAGTGAGATAATTTATTTTTAAAAATATTTAAAATAGTGTATTGATATATGGAACGAGTGCTTTAAATCTGAAAGAGCAATCATCACATAGTTATTCCCTTGCTCAAAACTTTAAAAGCTCATTTCCTGCAGAATTAGCTAACTTTGTATCACTAAGACAGACTCTCCTCTTGTTGTGTTGTTAAAGTCCCTTAGAAAGAGGTCCACATTTCAAAAGACTGTCACATTGGAGGCAGACTCCTTGCCTCTCTCACATGCAGTGATTAATGATAATCAGTAAAATAATTCCCAAAATGGAAAGTCATCTCACATATCTACTAGTGCTGGACTCAGAATCCAAAGGCAGTTTTCAACTTCAACATTGTGCCCTACAAACACATGGGCAGATTTCAAACTTTTTCACTCTAATTATTTTCACAAAATCCTACCTAAAGTTGGTTCATTGACCTATTTGATTCTTTAATCAGAAGTCTGGAATTGAAAAAAAGGGTCAGAAATAGATGATAAACACAAACCTTACATTGAGGTTCCAATCTAAATCCTCCATATGTGGGGACTAATTGTAAGATGAAAGGAAAACAATAACAAGAGCACTAGTCAGGAAAAGCACACTTTATAAAGGTTGATTCATCTGGTGTGCCAAGGGATGAAACAAGAAGCATGCATCTCCACAAGTTCTAGAACAGTATCTGTCACAACTAAATTCTAGAAGGAAAAGGCACGAGGGTCTATAAACTGTGTTGGTGAAGAAACAAACTGAAACATTTCACAATAGTCTTCTGATGCTAGTGTTCATGATCACGATCACAAAATCCCGAAATCCCATTGATCGTTAAGTTGCTTGAGCAGCCTCAGTAACCTCTACGTTCGTCCTATCCCTGAGATTTTAGAAGCCTTTCTCTTCTCAGCCTTTCCAACGATGCTGCATTGGAGGCTCTTTCAGGGTCAGGGGAATGAGATTCAGCTGGTTACTGGCTATGGCATATGGATGCACCATGGAAAGCTTGCGAGGCTGTCCCATGTGAGCAGGAAGCTCTCAGTAGCTTGCTAGTTTCTCCCAGAGGGAAAAGTAGGTTATAAGATACCTGGGAGCTTGCTTTTAAGTCTCTGGATGTTGGCCGTTGATGGGATTACACACACCTGGGTTCCTCTGCTGGTACCTTCATGCGTGAGGCTTGTCTGAATATGTGGAAAGGGTCCTTGAGCATGGCTGTGGCTAGGTTCCGGTGGTCTTTGACCACCGGGAGGTCTGCTCAGGGCGGGGAGGGAAGCTGGAGCCCATCCCCTCTTCCATCCCAGGAAGAGGGACCCTGGGGAAGACAGCCAGGCATGTGGGCAAGAGACTCTCTGCCGATGCTAGTGTTATTATTCCAATTTTAACACCAAAGAAACTAGGACAATCAAACTCCAGAATCTGTGTTCTAATAGACAACAAGAGTGTAATAGACTCGCTTTTTTTTCTGCTGCTCCTTTCTGCCGCCCTGCGAGATCGACCCCGGAGGCAACTGAACTACTTTGGACACGAGCAGCGCCCCCAAAATGCCTCCAAACTGTGTGCTCAGAGCTGCTGGCCCAGGCGCCGCCAGCGAGTGATGTAATTACCAAAAGAATTTTCCCTGGACTTCATATAGAAATTCAAAACCTATCGCAGCCGCGCGAACTAATATCTCTTGATTGTCAGCAACGTGTAAATGTTCCTTTTTAGCAGGGCCTACCGTGGGTGGAAACTCCAAACAATAGTACTGAGTTTTTTGTTGAAGGGTAAAAGATTGTAGCAATAGAATTTTAGGCAGAATTATCCCTGGACTTTATATAAAAACCCAAAACCGCACAGCCAGTGCCGCGGCTGCGCGACCTAATGTCATCTAATCATCAGCAATATGAAATGGGTCCTTTGTAACAGGTTGGACTTTGGGGGAACCATAATAGGGTTAAAGTTTGTCGTGATGCGTAATTTCTGGGTGTACTTTCCCTGGACTTTATACAGAAATTCAAAGCCGCGAGGCCACTGCCATGGCCGAGTGACCTAATGTCATTTAATCATCACCAATATGAAATGGTTCCCTTTTAACCGGTCGGACTTTGGTGGGAAATCCTAACAAGAATAGTAAGTCTTTTGCTGAAATATTGAAGGCAATCAAAGTGGTAGCCATCTCTATAGACTGAACTAAGCCATATCCCCACGCCGGCTGAGAAGAAATGTCCTTCTTTCTCGGCGTGGTGTTAACCATAGTATGATGTCCATTAAGCTGACACGGACCTGGAGGCATGGGAATGGGATACAAGGGAATAAATTATTATGTACTTGGAACAGCGGGACGCTGGTGGAATCTCGAGCCAGGGCCGATACCAGTGTATTACTTTTGGTTCCAGAAACTGCTTGCAGACATTCTACCAGACTATCAACTAAGCCAGAGCCCCACGCTGGCTGATGACGGGAAATAACCATCTTTTTTGGTTTTTTTCCTTTTGTCAGGCAGCGTGGTGATTAATAAACAGGCGTGAACTCGGTGGCATGGGACGAGGGGGAAAAAAATAGAAAAGCTATGTAACAAACAGCGGGACTTAATATCTCTACATTCTCAGCAATGGAGAGCTATCAAATGCTTCCTTGACAGTAGGACTGTCTTTTCTTTTTTGGGGGGAAACCCTAGCAACAATAGTGAGTTATGTGTTGAAACATGGAATGTAACCAAGATAAAGCGTAAATGAAGTGAAACTTATCACTTACAAGGGCAGGGACTGGGGGGTGGGAGGGGGCAGGAGGTATAATGGGGTGTTTGGTGATGGAATATGGGCACTGGTGAAGGGAAGGGTGTTTGAGTATTGTAAACTGACATAATCCTGAGAACTATGTAACCCTCCACAAGGTGATTCAATAAAATTTAAATTAAAAAAAAGAGTGTAATAGACTTAGTATATTTATTTTTTTAAGGAAGGAATTGAAGAATGAGAAGCCAAGGGAGGGAGAAATAAAAAGCTTAAGATAAAAATTCAGTTGCAGTCCGACCTTTCCACACTCTGTCAAAGTCAGCCAGCATTTGTGCTGCTTGACTAATGTTTGGCGTTATGAGAATGATGTCATCAGCGAAGCGGAGGTGGTGTAGTTGCCTACCATCTATCTTCACTTCCATTCCTTCCCATTCTAGTCATCGTATGATGTTCTCGAGGGTGGCACTGAAGAGTTTTGGTGAGATAGAATCACCCTGTCAAACTCCTCTCTTTACGTCAATGATCACTTCCTGTAGAATGGTGAGATCCTGGTAGTGAATCCATAATACAGCTCTACGAGGATCTTGATGTACTGAGTGTGAACGCCCTGTTTGGCTAGGGTTTCGATGACTGCTTCAGTCTCAACAGAATCGAAGGCCTTCTTTAAATCGATGAATGTTAGACAGCACAGCATCTTGAACTCTCATGAAACTGCAATGAGTTTGGTCACTGTGGATATGGTCGGTAGTGCTGAATCCTTTTCTGAATCCGGCTTGCTCACATGGTTGTCCTTCTTCTAGTGTTCTGCTTATTCTACTCAGGATGACTTGAGTGAACAACTTGTAGATGACAGATAACAGGCAGATTGGGTGATAGTTGCTGATGTCGTGGATGTCTCCCTTCTTGTACAACAGAATGGTCCTGCTGACTTTCCACTGGGACAGAACCTTGCATTCAGACAGGTAGCGTGTGAAGAGTCAAGCCAGTGTATTGACAAGTACTGGAGGCAGATTCTTCAGCTGTACGTGTCTTTACCAATGAAATGAAGTATTGGATTTCAGAAGTGAGGATGTTGGGAACGACATTTCCATCCTGCAGAATTTGGTATGGTGGGCGTGTCTGTAGAAGAGATCCAAGTAGAAAGGATGATTTGTTCTATAGATCAAGCTTAAACTTTTTTTCACTAATTACTTTTCATATAAGAAATCTTTAAGTGACCTTGTCTACATAAAATAGATATAGTTGCCAAATATTTACTGAAACAATAAATTATAAATTTCAAACAATTTTTTTACAACTCTCACATTCAGTTATGTTTGTGACAAAGTTTAAGATACTAGACAGAAGACAATCTATGAGTATCCATGGTGTGATGAAATGACTTAGTCCTTTCTTTCCCCAAAAACTCTTCAGTAGAGCCATCACTATAATGGCTAATTGAAACTGTTGAAAATGTACTATATTCTCCCAGACCAAAGCATACTTCTGGCTACCTGTTCACCATAGTCTAAAGAAATTGAAATTTATTTGACCATCTTTTCCAAAGAGAGATACAGGTCAGGGCTTGAAGCCTTGAGAAGGCAACAATATTCGAGGTAATATGCTCTCTCCCATCTAGTGCTTCACATTCTTCTTTAGTGAAACTACCTCAGGTGGAGGGGCTGAGCGATAGCACAGCGGATAGGACATTTTCCTTGAATGCGGCCGATTCAGGTTCGATTCCCAGCATCTCATATGGTCCCCTGAGCAATGCCAGGAGTAATTCCTGAGTGCAGAGCCTTGAGTAACTCTGTGCATCATCAGGTGTGCCCAAAAAAGAAAAAAAAAACTATCTCAGGTGGAAGGCTTAAAAGAATCATGCATAGATCTTAAAATATGGTTCAAAAGAAAAGAGCCTGATGCCTCAAGTCTGATTGAGAAGTCCTTTCTGTGTCTGGTTTTGCAAACCTGTTTCTGAGTTGAGGGAGAATGAAAGAATATGGCGGGCTAGTGAGATAATCCAGTTTTGCAGATAATTCCTTTCATAAGAGGCACAGATGATATCACAGAGTCCTTTGTCAAAGAGTCTTCCAAATGGTAGAGAGTAGGCTGTACTTGCAAGTTTATTGGGGGCACTTTTTGTGGAACAAAGATAAATAGTTAACAAAAGACTATGATTAAGGCTACAGACAGAGGAAAATCAAGGATGCCTTCATAGGCTGGCATCCAATAAGGCTGCCTAAGATGAATTTATAGCATCTAAGGAATAGGCGATATAAAACCTAGAAACAAAACATTTCTAGTATTCCCACTTATAGTAACCAACTGAGCTAATAAGCAAATAGGTCAGTGTTTTCACCTAACTCATAAAGCCACTTAGAGCTAGCCAATGTTGACTATTTTTATTTGTTATCTACTGTTCACTTGTTTCATCCCCATTTTTTGCATCTACTTTTCTCTTAAGTAGAGCCATACAAAAAAACTGGTGCTTAGATTACTGTAACATTATCCTGAGGATGGAGTGGGATTGAAGCAGAAGGTTGACCAATCCACAGCTCAAGGCACTGTCTGCCAATATTCTCTTCAAAGCTAACTGTGGTTTATAAGGTGGCCAGGAAGAGTTTCACCTTCCTATCAGATGAATTACAAAATCCAGTGGCATGACTTACTTTCAGCACCATGGGCTAAGTGGCAAGTACAAAAAAAAAAAAAAAGCTTTTATAACAACCATTCCTTTGAAAATGCTAGATGTAGAGGAAGCTGAGGCAGAGCTTATCCAGATGATCCAATGATCAACTTCAAAAAGTTCAACTTCATGTTTCAAAATGATTTTGAGAAATTAATTTCTGTATTGAAACATGAGTTAAATTTTAAAATGTTACAGTGGACCTACAATTCATATCAGTCTTCTAAACCAGAGAGCGAACATGAAAACAGGAACTTGATTACTTCAGAAATTCATAACTAGTGTCAGTTACATATTCCTAAAATATCTACAGATAATTTTTCTAAGGGTAAACAAGGACCCAAGATACCATAATACTTCCTTTTATGCCTCTTTTACTAGTTCTCAAATAATCCAAGGAAGACTCTAAACCAAAACTATGTAGGAGGATTAAGTGGTTTCATTGTGGGGAGGCACTCTTAGTGATGCTCAAGGGACCATGAGGTGCTCGGGGTTAAACTGGAGCATCCTAAATGCAAATATGTACCAAATCTTTAAGCTAGCTCTCCAGCCCCTGAAGTTTGCTGCTTGGTTGTATTTTGTCTTGGGATTTCTTAAGTATAATTATATCCCTTATAATATTTATTAAAACCTATAATTTAAAAAAATATTGAAATTCAAGCTTTTATGGGCATTCTTTAATTTATCAGCCAATCCTCTCCCCAGCAGTCGCCAGTAAAAAGCAAACATTTGACACCTAAGGCCCTATCCTTTGCCTTTCACCAAGATTCACAGAACAGTAAATTCTCCAAATGGCAAACCACTATGTTATGGTGCCATCATGGGAATATCTACTCTTTGGAGTAAAGTAAAGTAAAGTAAAGTAAAGTGAAGTATCTCTTGTCACAACCAATATCATCATTATCTTAACCTTCCAAGGACATATTTCAATATCGAGTAGGAAGAAAGAGATGTTTGCTCTTCCTTCTTGTGGGAACTTGGTTTTTTCAAATGTGTATTTTAAAAAATGACTTCATGTATTTGTAAATTTCCAGATCTAAGTTTTATCCAGTGAAAGTAACAAGAAAGGAGCACCAATGCAACATTTGTCTGCAACTGAAGGATTTCGCAGACATAGGTTCTTTTGACAAATGGCATACATAGTGGATGTTTTAATCTGGGAATGACTTGATGAGACAAGGTTTCAGTCAGAACCACAAGTCAGCAACTTCAGCAACTCCCACCAGATCATGGTCACCAGGAACTCAGCCCCAGTTCTAAGAGAGAGGTGCTTTCACTACACGCCAAAACTCATCTGTGTTTAACTATGTTTTCAAGTGCCACCTGCACAGAAGTCATGCCCAGAAAGCTGCAGGAGTCTCTCAGAGATACAGCCCGTGGCCTGAGGAAGTATTTCTTTTCTTAGAAAGCAGTCTTCCAAATAAAGCAGACCCATGTTTCCCAAACCTGAGGAGCTTTGTTCTCAGTCAGGTGCCAGCTGCTGTCCAGCCATGGAACGCGCCTTTTCTAGGCAACAGCCCCAGGTAGGGGGGGTCTCCTAGCGCCCTCTCCCAGGGATTCTCCAGATTCAAAGTCCCCTTAAGGGCAACCAAATCACTCGATCTCTGTCTTTTACACATTCTTCGATTAACTTTTTCCAGACAGACAGCAGAAGATTATGTTTTCAGAGTGTTGCTCTTCGTAAGTGACATTTTGTCTAGATATTGTCAAAAGCGTCTTTGAGAGTGTTCTTTATGTGTTGGGTGGAGAATGAAAAAGTGTTTTGTAGAAGTCTGACTGTAATTTTACAAAAATATCTAAGAAAATTCTGTTTTGTAACTCTACCCTTTTCCAAAGCATAGACTTAGATAGATTTCAAACTTTAAATCATTTATCACCTTACTTTTATTTGCAAATATTTATGAAGCATGTTTATCATGAAGTGCTTGGCATTATGCTAAGAACTCATGATATGATAAAGTGATCTCTGCCTTCATGGAGTTTTTTTCTTTACATAACTCATGGAAATAAGTATAAAACTTTGTATATAGTACATTCCAATTACTAACATTTAATGATTAATTGCAATTTCCAGGAGAATAAAATCTCCATGAAAATAAAATCTTATTTAAAAATAATAGCATGTTCTTCCTTCTTTCTATTTTTCTTGCAGTGTCATTTTTGCAGTAATTAAATATTCATCATGTACTAGACTCTGTGTTTCAGTCTGGGTAATCAGGAATTAAAAACATTTCTAAGGATTAGCTCTTGTGGAAACTATTCTTACAGAAGGGTATTACATTAAAAGACATGCACAAAATGAAATCATAACTGTAAAATAAGATAATATTTATGAAATCCATATTCAATGGTCCTTGTTGGGTAGATGAATGGATGAGTAGTTGGATGGATGGATGGATGGATGGATGGATGGATGGATGGATGGATGGATGGTTGGATAAGGGGGTATTATGATAACATTTAATAGGAGACCACAGAACCAGGGAGATTAAGTTAATTCAATAATTCCAAGTGATGGGGATGGTAGGGAGAAGGCATAAGAAAGGTTTGAGAACTGGTGATGAATTTATAAGTGTTTTGCCAGTCTCTAAAAGTATTCATTAGTATCCACAAGTGTGAACAGAGAAATGTGAGAGTTGAAGTTAACTGTCATTAGATGATAGAGTAGTAAAATAATTAGATTCAAATCTCAAGATACCTGATCTCAGAATGCACATTCTTTTCATATAAACATAGTTCTTCTATTACCAGCCATTTGCCTCCTTGAATATCCCAAATACTTTCTCACTCCAGGGCCTTGCACTTGTTTATATGCTTATGTAGTAGTCTTACTCCCTCCCTCACTTGTGTGTTGAGAAGTGACCTCTTTATTTTTTTTTATTTTTTTTTATAATTTATTTATTTTTAATTAGAGAATCACTGTGAGGGTACAGTTGCAGATTTATACACTTTTGTGCTTATACTTCCCTCATACAAAGTTCGGGAACCCATCCCTTCACCAGTGCCCATTCTCCACCACCCGTAAACCCAGCGTCCCTCCCACCCTCCCCAATCCCATCTCCCCCCCACCCCACCCTGCCACTGTGGCAGGGCATTCCCTTCTGTTCTCTCTCTCTAATTAGCTGTTGTGGTTTGCAATAAAGGTGTTGAGTGGCCACTGTGCTCAGTCTCTAGCCCTCATTCAGCCCACAACTCCCTTCCCCCACATGGCCTTCGACTACAATGTAGTTGGTGATCGCTTCTCTGAGTTGCCCTTTCCCCGGAACATGAGGCCAGCCTCGAAGCCATGGGGTCAACCTCCTGGTACTTATTTCTACAGTTCTTGGGTATTAGTCTCCCACTCTGATATTCTATATACCATAGATGAGTACAGTCTTTCTATGTCTGTCTCTCTCTTTCTGACTCATTTCACTCAGCATGAAACTTTTCATGCCCATCCACTTAACTACAAAATTCTTGACTTCCTTTTTTCTAACAGCTGCATAGTATTCCATTGTATAGATGTACCAAAGCTTCCTCAACCAGTCATCCGTTTTGGGGCATTCGGGTTTTTTCCAGATTCTGGCTATTGTAAACAGTGCTGCGATGAACATACATGTGCAGATGTTGTTTCGATTGTACTTTTTTGCCTCTCTGGGATATATTCCCAGTAGTGGTATTGCTGGGTCAAATGGGAATTCAATATCTAATTTTTTGAGAATCGTCCAAATTGTTTTCCAGAAGGGCTGAACCAGTCGGCATTCCCACCAGCAGTGAAGAAGGGTCCCTTTCTCCCCACATCCTCTCCAACAGCGGTTGCTTTTGTTCTTTTGGATGTGTGCTAGTCTCTGTGGTGTGAGGTGGTATCTCATGGTTGTTTTGATCTGCATTTCTCTGATGATTAGTGATGCAGAGCACTTTTTCATGTGCCTTTTGGCCATTCGTATTTCTTCCTTGGTAAAGTTTCTGTTCATTTCTTCGCCCCATTTTTTGATGGGGTTGGATGTTTTCTTTTTGTAGAGTTCAACCAGTGCTTTATATACCATTGATATCAACCCCTTATCTGATGGGTATTGTGTAAATATCCTTTCCCATTCTGTGGATAGTCTTTGTATTCTGGTCACTGTATCTCTTGCGGTGCAGAAGCTTTTTAGTTTAATGTAGTCCCATTTGTTGATCTCTGTTTTTACTAGATTGCGGGAAGTGACCTCTTTAAAGAGGACTACTTCTGATCAATTTTACCACCACAGTGTCTACTAGTATCTGTTTGTTAAGTTTCTCAATCCCACTAAAATATAAAATGGAACAGTATCAGGCAGGTTCTCAGCAGGACACAGATTCCTGCTATGGTGATTTAACTAAAAGGATCTTCAAAAAAAATGGGGGCATTTTACAAAGGTCATAGGGAGGTTTAAGTGAATTTTGAAGTTCAGGCATCTAGAAGCAAACCTAAGACAGAAGTTATTGACACTTCTTGATTTAGAGAAAGGGACAGAAGGAAAATTGTTCCTGGTATCAGGGCAGCTGAATCTTAGAAGAGGAGCTTGTGGGAAGCTATATTGGTCCTGGTAGAGTCAGTCAATACTGGAATTATGTTCTTGGCACAGGGAGGAAATCTGACCTCAGAGCACTACTCCTTCTCATCTTCTGCATGCCTCTCATTGGTCAAACTCAATAGATCCACTCCACAAGTTTGCAAAGCTGGTGTTATGGTTTGTACTTAGCATTACAGGTACAGAACACACAGAGGGTTCAAGATGTATCTGGGAGAGAAAAATCAGTTAACAATAACTATATACAAGCATTTCATTTGGCTCGCTCACATCATTTCCTCACCACGCAGAACATTTCCTCTCACATCTTGGTTTCTTAGAGAATATGTTTGAATAAATGAATTAGGAAAAGAGAATAGTTGTGTAATCAAAGACTGAAAACAAAGCCACGCGCTCTCTCACTGCCTGTGTTCAGTGGTCTCAGGCAGCTTCTCCCACGCAGGATGACAACAGCAATGGGCTGATGAAAGAGGAAACAAGAGCCGGGCTAGTTGGTATCAGATGCAGTTTATTCCAGTCTCATCTCCATTCACTTCTGTTTTCATTCCCCTGATTCTCCTTGAATTTGTCCCCTGCCCAGTCTCACAGCCTTAGTTATATCCCAAATCATGAGGAGATTGGGGGTAACAATTACACATAGGTGTGGTCATACAATCAACAGATGTAAAGTCCTTCTCTCAGGGGAAGCTTCTTCTAGGACACATTCTTATTCAGCAACATGACCCGCCTGAGGGTGAAATACCATCTAGGGGTGCATATCTCCTTTCTTTAGTCCAACAGCAATTTAAACATTCATCTTAATTCTACTTCTTAATAATATTATTCATTTTGTATGGACACAGTAAGAGATATATTAAGAGATATATTAAGAGATACATTAAGAGATACATAGTAAGAGATACATTAAGCTTATAGGGTGGCTCTCCTGGGGACATTTCTCTTTAGATCTTAGACTACAGTGCTCAGACCAGATTAGTCTTTCCTAGTCCTAGCATGGTTCTAATATAGTTGTTTCTCTTTGTATCATGGCAGAATTTGTCCATAACCATGCTCTTAACTTATAATTAAGTATTATGGCACTTTGGCCTGCCCTATTTTGATGCCAGAGTAGCTCAAAGCTTGCTGTGGGTCCATCCAGTCCCTTGTTGGGACCCTGTATTTTGGGTGCTAGGAGTTACAGGTAACTGAGGCTTAAGTTAAGAAAACAGATGCCCAGGAGTGAATATTATTTGGAGTCAATTAACTCCTGAGTTACAAAAACATAGCATTAACTGTCTTCCTGTGATTATGCAAAAAAGACATTGCTCTGAATTAACTATGCTAAGGACATAAGGAGAAGAGAAAAACAATATTTCACTTACAAATACAAATCCAGTGTCCTTAGAAGGATCTAACCTTACAAGTTAACAGAGTCTGATTAGGGGATAAAGGTGATTGACCGGTTGGGGAAACAGAGAAAAAAGAAAGAGGTTATAGATAAACACAGAGGAATGGGAGTGTCTCGGGAGCATTGTGATTAGTGTTACTCAGTAAACCTAAACTCTCTGTGGCCAGGGAGAAAGGACAAACCAATGTTATCCTACAAATAGTGGCCCAACCATCGAAGTCACCTAGATATGATTCTAATCAAGTACTAGCCTTGTGATAGGAACAGAAAACTAGGCTCACAAGCTCCTTCTAAGGAAGGATTGAATTTCTGTTTTTAAAGTGTTAACTTTAAAAATTACTTCTATAATTTTTCAAGGTCCTATAAATTAAGAGATACAGGTCATAGCCAGAGATATTATAAGGAATTTTCCTTAGCTTGTAATTTAAAGCCAAGGAACAAAGTATTTGACATACTATTTAGGTAACAAGTTGGAGGATGGAGGAGTTGGATATCCACTGCTCTTAAGCCAGTAACTTTATTTGATGTTTAGGAAGGTTTGAGTCACAGAAATATTCTTAAATGAAGTAAAAAGCAGAAGGGAGAATATATTTTAAGGACACAGGTGTACAGTGAGAGATCTAACTAAAGAAACACAGAGTAGGGTCCCTTGGAATTACATCCTACATATCTCTGGAGCTACAGGATTCACTCAATGACTCAGCGAACATGAACTTCACTTGTCAGGAAACATGTTAGATGTTTCTAAGGCAAATGCAAGAAAAAATTTAATCTCTGCTTTTCTGGTCACTCCCTTACAGTGTCTTCCATTAACTTTTGGTATAACGAACCCAAATTCATAGCCACAACCTACCATACCCTGATGCCACTTGAAATCCAGTGTTTATATAAACATGAAGTTCCTGAGTTCCAGGAGGAGAGAATCCAAGGAGATGATGGGGGATTTATAATCCAAGCAAACCATTAAGTAGGTCTACGATAAAAGTCACATGGAAATAGATTCACCCAATTCTTTGATTGTCCAACAGGCATAATAATAAGCTATATTCTTGAAACAAATATGGTTAGTGTCTCCAAAAAGAGAATGGAGGAGAAAGTAAAATGAGGCATTTTTTTTACTATCTCCACCCATTAAGTCTTTTAATGACATCACCATCCTTTTATATACACTCTTATAAGGTATAAAAGAAGAGGATTTGAAGAGTAAAATAGAAGGGTACATAGTGAATACAGTATTCTGACTCTGTTGAAGAATGTCTTGTGAGGATAATACATGCCTTCTCAGTAGTTGTCATTCGAGCTTACTTATAGAATGTTCAGTGCAACTCACCAGAGGACACATTTACCAATAACCCAATAAACATTGCCATCAACAATAAACAGCATAATATACAAATGGGAAAAAGAAAGCCATTTTCCCTGTAATTTATGTTAGCTTCATTATGAACTCTTTACTCCTAAGACAGTTATTAAAATGCCAATTGTAAAAAGTATAAAGTAGAAATGATTTAGCATGAGCTATATAACATATACGGTTAAGTTAAATAAGATATAAAATTATTTCTAAGTCAAAATCCCTTTTTCCAAACATAATTTGTTGCTATAACTACTTAAGAAGATTTTCTTTTTTCTAATCCAGTTTTGACTAATGAACAATTGCGGGGAACACTGGCTGACATATCAAATAAAAAGTCTTAACATTTGTCCATATTAGTAAAAACATATAATAAAAGATATAAGATTTTTTTTCTAAAATGAAGAGCCTTATAAGATGGGGTTGTTCATAATAAACCAAAGAAAAAACTGTCTGGAGTCTGAGTCATGTGGTATTCTGTGGATTATTGATTCTTGCCAGTGGCAATAGTAGTATTGCTCAGAATTTTCTTCAAATATTAACTATTATTTCATCCATTTAGGTTTGTCTTGATAGAACTAAAGAGTGACAGAAATCTGGACAAGTCTAGTTATGTGCAATTGTGCCAATATATAATTTATGCAGAAAATAGGTGTCAGAGTGATAGGTCACAGGACTGAGCACAGGTTTGCATGTAGGACATCTCCGATACATAAACTTTATGGTTTACGTAATGATTTGGTATGGTGGATGCCCTATACCATATAATCCCAGTGACCACCAAGCACAGGGAGGGAGGGAGGGAGGGAGGGAGGGAGGGAGGGAGGGAGGGAGGGAGGGAGGGAGAGAAATGAAGAGAAAGAAATAGAGAGAGAGAAAGACAAAGAGAGATAAAGAGAGGAAAGAAATGGAGAGAATGAAATAGAGGAAAAGAGGAGAGGGATAGAGAAAGGAGTAGAGCGTAAGGAGGAAAAGTAGAGAGGGAGAGAGGAGGAGAGGGGGAGAGGGAGGGATCAAAGTTCTAAGTCACTTCTTACAACATTTGGTGTTGTCAGACTAATAGAAGTTATAACCTTGGATGGATGAAATGGCCTTTCTCTGTCTCTCAAACAGTTGTCTCAAACAAACAGAGACAACACACAGAAAGGCAGTAAAGCCACAAAGGGTTTGATGAGCCCCATGTGGTTCAGAAAAGACAAAGGTGGCTCATCTTTTCTATCCCCTCATTCGGCCTGACCCACAAAACCCTTAAGACATTCCAGGAAAAAATGGACAGTGATGCCTGTTTCCAGAAACTCAGAAAAAGTAGCCCAATGGCAACCTTAGCTGTGGCAACAACAGCTCCCTCAGTTTACAAGTGAGGAAAAATTTGAAAGAGCAATGAAGACCTGTTGGTCAGGTTACAGGTAATCACAGATCTGCAATGGGATTCTAACCTGCTCCCCTCTGCCGCCACAACACACACACACACACACACACACACACACACACACACACGTGGACTGTGATGGACAGACTACTTAGATGATCTTGGGGACCTTATGATCCTCATCCTTCATAATCTGCTGAGGGGTTGGCGAAGGGGAAAGAGGGGAGAAACTGGGAAAACGATATCACTGCAAATCATTCCGAATGATTTTTATTATATTCTATATCAAAGGGGAGATTATTTTATTTAGAATTGACCTGATTAAGTGAATCCCTTAAAAAGTTGGACTTTAGCTGGTCCTAAAGGCACATAGAAGGAAGTTAAAACCAGCTATTCTGGCTAGACTAGAGGATAGCAAACATTTACTCTGAGAACTGGCTGAAAGCTCACATATCAGGAGCTTCAGGTGGCTTCTAGGAGCTGAAAGTTGTCTCTGGCCAATTGCTAACAAGAAAATGGGAAGCTCAGTCCACAGCTGGAAGCAAATGAATTCTGGTAGAACTGAGAAAGTTTAGGAGAGAAGTCTGAGTTCCAAATGGAACCAAAGACTCACCACCGTCAAACTGGTAAGACATGGAACAGAAAGCATACCCACAGAAATTATACAAGATAATATATGAGTGATATTTTCAGCTACTGAGTTTGTGATCATTTGTTTTTCATGCGAAAGAAATTAAAACACTTTCCAATGACTTATGTGAGTAGGTCTTTTCTAATTTAAGGAGTAAAACTTTATTAAATGAGCCTAATTTGAAGAGAAAATGGTGATGGAGTTTAGAGCTTATAAGTAGTACAGGCATGAGCATTTTATAGACTCCAAGGACAGCAAAAACAAAAATCTAAGTGTGGGTTCTTATAAAGACTGTTACAAGGGAATCACCCCAACCCTAATTTATATACTGTGTACCAACCACATGCATTATTCAAAATCACATAAACTTACATCCATACTTCTACATCACAGTATAAACAAACTTTGTCTTGGATGTCCAGTCTGTTTGGCTGGCAATCACTGTCTGGAGTGTGCTATGTGGAGGAGGGTTTGAAAACTTGTGCCTGAAGTTAGCAAAAATAATAAACCAATATAAAGTGATAGCGACAGTCTAAGTGAAGGCAGGACTTAATGGCATCAACTAACTACAGGCACATCTATATTTTTTATAGTGTCTCCATTCTGTAAGCCCAAACTCAAGTCACCATTTAAGCTTATCCTAGAAGGCAACTCAAAGGTCTCAATACTCTCATCCATTCACAACTCTCACACTTCCCTTGCTCTAAGAGTGCATTCTCCTAACTTATTTTCATATTGAATATTAGTAGGAATCAACTGTGTTCTTTCTAAAGTCTTTTTTTTTTTTAAATAATTGGATTTATTCAAGGATTCATGAAACTGACAACATGCACTTTTGTAACTAGATAGACATTAAATGATTTAATTACTTTATATAAAATAGATAAGCTTATAATCAGATAGAGACTAGAACAAAGTTATTAACAAAAGATACTGTAGCACTGTAGCACTGTCATCCCATTGTTCATCGATTTGCTCAAGCGGGCACCAGTAATGTTTCCATTGTGAGACTTGTTGATACTGTTTTTTGGCATATCTAATACTCCACAGGCAGCTTGCCAGGCTCTGCCGTGCGGGAGGGATACTCTTGGTAGCTTGCCGGGTTCTCCAAGAGGGATGGAGGAATTGAACCTGGGTTGGCCGCATGCAAGGCAAATGCCCTACCCACTGTGCTATCGCTCCAGTCCAACAAAAGATAAGGCGATTTCCTTCATTAATAATTTCTTTTTTTAATGTTTTTTACAATTTGTTTCTGAGCCACACTTGGCAATGTTCAGAAGTTACTCCTGGCTCTGCACTTAGGAATCACCCCTGGCAGTTCTCTGGGGACCATATGGGTGCTGCGGATGGACCTCTAGTTGGCCATGTGCCAGGCAAGCACCATACCCACTGTACTTTCTCTTGGGTGCCTTGCTTTCTTTGTTGTTTTTGTTTTTATTTTAGGACTGCATCTGGCGTTTCTCGGAGCTAACTCCTGGCTGTGAGCTCAGGGATCACTCTTGGTGGATTTAGGGCATCATATGGGGTGTCAGGGATCAAGCCTGAGTTGCCAACATACAAGGCAAGAGACTTGCCCACTTGACTATCACTCAAGCCCCCTAATTTCTTTTCTTTTTTGTTCATCATTGAGTTTCAGTCACACAATGTTCCAACATCCATCCTTTCACCAGTGAATATTTCCCACCACCAATGTCCCCAGTTTCCCTCCGTCACGCCTCCTGCCTTAATGGGTCAAATGGAAGGTCAATTTCTAGTTTTCTGAGGGGTGTCCATATTGTTTTCCAAAAAGGCTGGACCACTCGGCATTCCTACAACAATGAATGAGAGTCCCTTTCTCCCCGCATCCATGCCAGCACAGGTTGCTCTTGTTCTTTTGAATGTGTATCAGTCTCGGTGGTGTGAGAAGACATCTCATTGTTTTGATTTGCATCTGTCTGATGATTAGTGATCTGGAGCATTTTATTATGTTCCTTTTGGTCATTTGAAATTCTACTTTGAGGATGTTTCTGTTCATTTCCTCTCCACATTTTTGATGGGGTTGGATTTTTTTTCCTTGTAAAGTTCTACCTTTATGAGAGAGTCTCTTGTCCACATGCCTGGCTGTCTTCCCCAGGGCCCCTCGGAGGGGATGGGCTCCAGCTTCCCTCCCCACCCCAAGAAGAGCTCCCGGTGGCCAAAGACCACTGAAAGCTAGATACAGCCATGCTCGAGGCTCCTCTCCACATGTTTGGACAGGCCTCACCATGAAGGTACTTGCAGAGGAACCCAGGTGTGTGTAATTCCATCAACGACCAACATCCAGAGACTTAAAAGCGAGCTCCCAGATATCTTGTAGCCAACTTCTCCCTGTGGGAGAAACTGGCAAGCTTCTGAGAGTTTTCTGCCCATATAGGACAGCCTTGCAAGCTTCCCATGGTGTATTCATATGCTAAATTCAGTAACAAGCTGGATCTCATTCCCCTGACCCTAAAAGAGCCTCCAGTGTGACATCGTTGGGAGGGCCGAGTCGAGAGAGACTTCTAAGTCTCAGGAAAAGGACAAATGGAGAGGTTACTGAGCCCGCTCAAGAAATCAATGATTAACGGGGATTTTGTGATTCGTGAAAGTTCTACCAGTATCTAATATAACTTTATATTAAGCCTCTAATGAAGGGCTATTGGGTCAGGAAATTTTCCCATTCTGTGAGCTTGTCTTTGTATCTTGTGCATGTCTTTTGGCATGCAGAAGTTTCTTAGTTCCATGGTCCACGCCACCACTGGGGAAATCACACCCTTTGCCTTTTTGAGGTCCCTAATTTCTTAAACTGAACGCAAAATTCATAAGCTAAAAAAAAAGATAAATTGCACTTTATTGTTGCTGGTGGCTTATAAATTGGAGGGCACAAGAAGTAGACTTGAGGAAAGAGCACAGCCACATCTCTGTTCAACCCACTTTGGCCACCAGCTCTACGGAAATTCCTGGTCTAGATCAGGTCAGTCCCAATTTCAGCATAGGCACTGCAGTCCGTTGCCTTTCCCTTGCCTAGAAGAATTTCAGGAGGAGGCTAAATAGTGAAACAAGAAAAGTTTTTGAAACTTATTTAGAATGATGTAAAGGTAGAGGAAAAGAGAAATACATGATTGAGAGAGACCACAGTCCTTTCTAGAGTGGAAATAGGCGAGCAGGGAGAGAAATAATCAAGATAAGCATTCAAAGGAAGAAAAGGGACTAGAAGAACAAGTCTCTCTAATATCTTTATGAGACACAAAGTGACGCCAGCTAAACAATTAAGCTAATCCAGTTCCCTGCCATATCAAACTGCCACATCAGTGAAGTAATGAGCAACTCTGCCATCCTACTTCTGCTCTCTTACATGAGTCACATGCCTTTAAGTAGCCTCATGTACTCAACTAGGCACGTGCAGATGAACAGAGCATGCACAGTTCTAGAAACAAGTGGAACATTTCCTGGTGACAGGTATGGAAACTATAAGATTGGATAAATGTTTTCAAGTTCTGGCCATGAAGCTTAAAAGTCAAGATTTTTGCTTGCCTTTTCTGCAGAAGCAACTTGCCATAGAATTCCATGCCAATTCCCTTTACGTAGGTATCAGACCTTTTCCCCATAGCTTCTCCTTAAAACTTAAAAACTTAAAATTTCTTAGAACCAGGATTTCCAGAATATGCTGACTCTCTGCTTTCTGAATCTCTTGTTTTTCTGATTGTCTTTGTCTCTGCTTTTATACTTATGTTAAAATGGAAATGCTCTTCATTCCCCCTGCAAGTTCTCAACAGCATTCCCTCTCTTTATTTTCCTCTTCAGTCCTTAGAGCACACTGGCTTTCTAGCTTCTAAATTTTTATCTCCTAGTAAACTAGCTGTTTAGGCTTTACTAAGCCTACTTCTGAATTCAGAAAAAAATAGGACCCAATTTTGAACCTCCCTGGATCCCTCTTTTCCTAGGGTGTCAGACTATGCTTTATTTAAAAATAGGATCTTTGATGAAGCAATACTAAGATGAAGTCGTATTGTAATGGGATATGCATTTAATACATTGTATGTAATATACTTATCAGAAAATACAGGAACAATTTTGGAATGATGGCTATATGAATACATAGGAAGATATAATTGCACTGTGAATAATCAAAATATCTGAATCTATGAGAAGTTGCAAGAAGCAAGAAAGAATTCATCTCCTAGAAACCTTAGAGGGAGTTTGACCCACCTACACTTTAAATTTGAATGTCTAGATTTCAGAATTAGAGAGAACCCATTTCTCTTGTTTGAAGCCAGCTAGTGAAACTTTGTATGACAGCCTGAGGAAACTACTACGGATTTCTAAGGTTCAATATAATATTTTGTCTCCCTTATTGAATTCTAAGCTTCAGTAATAGAGGGTCCATATTCTATTATTCATATTTTTATCTTCCCTGAAGTTATACTGTGTAGCTCCTAGACATATGGATGAAAAGATAGATGTGTGGATTTGTTAGGAAATTCATTTATCTGGCAAATGTATGCTAAAAACCTACTCTATATACATTTGTCACATACAAATCTGTACTTTTGGTATGCATCATAAAACAAATTCTTTTGAAAACAACCTGAGCTCAAGAAACATATATGTTTCTAAATACAAAGTCAATAAAGATAGATGGATAGATAAACAATGACCAATCACTAGAAGGAACTTGATATTTTTCAATTTGAATCAGATTATTTAGGCATTTAAAGCAAAACTAAACTGTTTTGATTTTGAGTTTTGGTTTGGAAGTCACACCTCAAAGTCCTTAGGGGGTTAGTCCTGACATTGTGATTGAGGATCACATCTGGTGGTGCTAGGGAGACCATACAGTGCCCAAGACCAAACCCAGGCTTCCCATGCACAAGGCATGTGCTCAGTCCATAGAGCTATTTCTCTGGACCCAAAGATAAAAAGTGAGTTTTAAAATTAAATTTCTAAAACTATAGCATCTTTTTGCAATGGGGTGATTTTAGCCATGTTGGACTAGACCAATAGCACAGCGGATAGGGCATTCGCCTTGCATGTGACTGACCCGGGTTCGATTCCTGCGCCTCTCTCGGAGAGCCTGGCAAGCTATCCGTGGAGTATTTGATATGCCAAAAACAGTAACAAGTCAGCAAGTCTCACAATGGAGACGTTACTGGTGCCCACTCAAGCAAATCGATGAGCAACGGGATGACAGTGACAGTGACAGTGGGATGTTTAGCAAGGTGAGATAGTTTACCAGAGGGACAGTTACTAGTACCCACAGAAAGGAGGCAAAGGTTTCTGCTAAACACTCTACAATGCTCAGGGCAGGTGTTTAACAAAGAATGACATTCCAAGTGTTCGTAACAGTGAGGCTGAGAAACTTTGAAACATAGAAATCCAGAGAACTAAGGAAAGATGCAGAAAGGTAAATGAGTCTGCAACATTAATCAGCTAAGCTAAGCACTATACTGAGATATATGTTCCTACGTTTATTCCCATTTTGCAGTTAATTAAACCAAGATACAAAATCTAAACAACATTACAATACTTAATATTTAGTAAATAATAATACTGTCATTAATCCATATTTAACTCAACATTTTTTCTTTCACATCACCACTGTTTTGTTCAATAAAACTATTGATTTTTGGAGGAAAGGGTACTCTTCTATCAAGGGTGCAATTTTCCCCTTTAGTCTGATTAAAATTATTATTCTGATTTTTGTACCAAAGTAAAACAACAAAAACAAAATAATCTGGAGTAGTCTATTTGAGGTTTTGAACTATAAATTGTCTCCTAGTTTTTCTGTTGTGCCTCTTTTCATATAGTGATATGGTGTTAGATCCATTGTCCCCCTGCCCTTGCTTTGACTTTCGTCTCTTGGTTCTTTTAGCAGTGTGTTTGTTAACACATTGTACAAGTAAAGAAGTCTAAAAACAAATGAATAAACAAAAAACTTCCCTAACTTGAAATTGAACTTCAATTCCATTTTTCTGCACATGTGTGTGTGCATGTGCGTGCACGTGTGTGTGTGTGTGTGTGTGTGTGTGTGTGTATACCCAAGCTGAAACAAAGACTTATGGAGGCCATAGTCATACTGCTAGAATTCAGAGAGAGTGCTGTAAGAAACATGGGCTTCTGTATGGGCAATGAAGTAGAAGCAGTGGGATGAGGGGACACTAAAGAAACATTTGAAAGGGGATAGACTGCACTAGGGTTGGGAGATACAGGCTGAAAATAGACTATAGATTGAACATGTTGACTACTTAATACCTCTGTAGCAAACCACAATACCCAAAAAGAGACAGAGTGCAAAAGGGAATGCCCTGCCATAGAGGCGAGGTGGGGTGAAGGGACAGGGTGGGGGTGGTGGGAGGGATTCGGGGACCAAAATGGGCACTGGTGGAGGGATGGGTACTCAATCATTGTATGAATGAGACATAATCATTATAATTTATAAGTTTGTAGCTCTACCCCACAATAATTCACTAATAAATTGTTTTTAAATAAAGAAAGGGGATAGACATAATAAGTAACTCTCCCTTAAATTCATAAGCCACTTAGAAACACAAGTAATTAAAAGTGATCTTTAATAATACAGAAGTTCCAGAGATAAATAGAAACTCTTGTGGAAAGGGGGACAAAGTACCTACAATGAAATAATCAGAATATGAATGCACAGCAAATAGAGAATGTCAAGTATAAAAAATAATTGAGAAGAGGGATTGGACATACAGTTTGTTCATTCAGTATGCTAGTGAGTGCTTCTTTGTGTTGGATACTATTGAATATTGGATTTGTGAACAAGTAGATGACAGCCACTGTCATGAAATTTATAGTCAAAACACTGTCTCATAATAGTGTGTATGTTTGTGTTTAGTCCCAGTTACATATAGTGGCAATCAGGAGAACAAGAGACTACTATCAACCACATTTCCCTGTTTTCTTAAATTATGCATCCTCTGTCAGTCTTTTCATATTCCTTTAAGGGTAATAGCATAATGCTAATAATGATCTTTCTTGTGTTATAAAAATTGTTCAGAAGCAGGTGATGAGGCTCAAAGAGTTGGAAGCAAAAAAAGAAAATGATGACTGGTATTGTAGTGACACATTCAAAAAATTATCTGGAAGGGTTAAGATCCTTACAAGCAAAAAGGCTGTTACTTTTTTTTTTATTGGTTTATTTTTAATTAGAGAGTCATCGTGAGGGTACAGTTACAGATCCATACATCTTTGTGCTCATGTTTCCCCCATACAAAGTTCGATAACCCATCCCTTCACCAGTGCCCATTCTCCACCACCAGTAAACCCAACATCCCTCCCCCCCTCCCCAGTCCCGTCTCCCCCCACCCCACCCTGCCACTATGGCAGGGAATTCCCTTTTGTTCTCTCTCTCTCTGATTAGGTGTTGTGGTTTGCAATAAAGGTGTTGAGTGGCCATTGTGTTCAGTCTCTAGTCTGTATTCGGCCCGCATCACCCTTCCCCCACATGACCTCCAACCACATTTTACTTGGTGGTCCCTTCCCTGAGTTATCCAGAATGAGAGACCAGCCTCCAAGCCATGGAAACAATCTCCTGGTACTTATTTCTACTATTCTTGGGCGTTAGTCTTATAGTCTATTATTTTATATTCCACAGATGAGTGCAATCTTTCTATGTCTCTCTCTTTCTGACTCATTTCACTTAGCATGATACTTTCCATGTTGATCCACTTATATACAAACGTCATGACCTCATTTTTTCTAACAGCTGCATAGTATTCCATTGTATAGATGTACCAGAGTTTCTTCAACCAGTCATCTGTTCTAGGGCACTCGGGTTTGCAAAAAGGCTGTTTCTAAAGTGACCTCATTGAAATGATCTAAAGGTATATCTTTGTTATCACTCTAAGTAATATCATAATCACAATTTTCTTGTTGCTCTCATCCTCAGATTCCCTCTCACAACTTTAAAACATAGTTTTGAAACAAGTGATTGAGTCAAATTCAGATTATATGGAAAGGCTTCGGATAAATCTCTGAATTAGGTAGACCATATCTTAGCCTCCCTCAGTAAAATGTCTAGAAAAGTGTGAACAGTTTATAAATGCTTATTAAATATTTACTGAACAAAAAATAAGTTTTCTCTTCCTTACGGAGTTATTACATCTTTAAAAATACTCAATTCCTCTTCCTAACATTTTTACTTAGGCACCTTGATTCACAAAACTTTTAACAACAGTTTTGGGTATTCAATGTTCCAGTTACAAATCTAACACTGATGTCAGTATCTCTCCACCAATTTCTTAAAGTTCCTTCTCTCTCCCCTCATCATGCCTCCTTAGAAAACTTTTTATTTTTTTAGTTAATAGTTTAAGCTGCATGGTTCCACTCCTGGTAAAAGTGCTGACTCATGAGTTTGATGAACAGTAACCTTATTTCTAACCACAGAAATATTCAAAACACTTGATCAAGGGTCTTCTCCCATTTTGACAACTGCAGAATCACTCTTGTAATTCCTTATAGCAATCATTCCCTCAAAACGTTTATGAGTACTTAGTATGTATCAGACCTTATGTTACCAGAAATTTCATGAGATGCATTGTAACTGCTACAGTGATTGAATATTTAGTAATACCACCTGGAACATGGTATATATTCTACAATGGGAAGCATGAATCATTTAAATATAATATATTTCATAAAAAAATTATACAACTAATGAAAGCAGACCTCTCCCATGGAACAAATACATCAGATCAGTAAATGCTTTCTACTAAAAGCACACATTCCACAACTGCCTCTTCTTCAAAGATTATTTCAATGGAGAACAGATATTGGTGTACCAAAAAATCTCTGCTTAGAGGGAGACAGCATAGCTCAGACCATTTAGTCATCCACTCGCAAACTAAGGAAAACAATGTTGATTTTTTTCTCAACATAAGGGATAAAAAGCAAAGTTTGCAATAATCAAGACATATGGTCCCCTGGGCACCGCCAGGAGTAATGCCTGAGTGCAGAGCCAGGAGTAACCCCTGTGCATCGCCGGATGTGACCCAAAATGGAAAAAAAAATCGCAATAATTAAGACAATTATATAATCAAGACAATATTTGAAATATATTCTATACATTGCTTATTCCAGTCATATCCTCATCCTATGTGTAATATTGGTGCCATGGTTTCTTAAGGAACTATTTAGAGTATATTCATATTTAATGAAATGAAAGAAAGTCATTATATTATTAAAAGAACAGATGAAGAGTATATTCAATGATTCTATTTTACATGTGTTAATACTTAAATTTCAATGAGCTTTGTCATTTCTTTTTAAACCTATCAACCATAAGCATGAATACTGTATAATTATTTGGGGGTGAAAGTGTGGCAGGGCCACAGTATTATGCAGTATTCCCCACTCTCTGCATAGGGGTTACTTCTAGCACTGTTTGAGAGACCATATGTTGCCTTGGTCAAGCCTGAACCTCCAAAATTTATGGCTTAGTGTTTATACACTCAAAAATCATAAACCTATGCCTCTTTCAACAGTTCTTGTCTCAGATAATAGTGCCATGGCCCCATAGTTGTCCAAATAAGGATATCAGACGTAATATGATGTAGATAGCTATTATATTGATTCCTTGACTGAATTTACTCCCAGGTTGAGGACCATGATGCGCCCCTCAGACAATTTAAATCTGGCAATTTCCCAGCCCAAGTGTTTTGGGAGATCAGTCCTTGGTGATTGTCAGAGGACCCGTTCTAGGTCAAATATGACTTGTTATTCTGCTAGACACAAAGATTTTTTTCCAAAAGGAGTGATCTTAGTGTACTAGTAAAGAAGTTTCAGTTCTTGAGCTTTTTTGACCCACTGGAAAAGTATAATTGTCTCTTGGACACTTGACTCTGGGATAATGTTACCCTGGGATTATTAGGTGCAACATACTGAGTCAAACAGTAGAAAGATGGTACAATAACAAATAACAATAACAAACAATAACAAACAATAGAAAGATGGTACCCAGTGACAATATTTGAGCCCTAAGTGAAGTTATTCCTTGATATTGTTCAGTGATTGAAGTAAATATTTTCTTATTTTGCTTAAACCCACTGAATATGATTTCTGTCATTTGCAACTAAAATTTGCAACATTATCATGAACTCTTACTTTCTTTTCCAATCTAGTAATAAAGTTAATCAACTATATAGCACACTATCTCCTAAATCTCTCCATTTTCCTCTCTCTTCAGTGACTGGAAATGCTACTATTACCCCCTCCATTTTTTTTCTTTTTAATGAAATCCTCATGAATTGCAAAGTTACAAAGTTACATATGATTCAGTTTTAAGTGTACAATATCCCAACACCATTTCCTTCCACGAGTGTCCCCAGTTTTCCTTTTGCTCCCATAATATGACTCTATGGAACACACTTTTTTCTTTTTCTTTTTTCCTATGAGGCATGGTGGTTTATAATCCTATTACTGATTAGATATCACACATATTACTTTACCACCTTTTAGCACCATTCCTAGTCCAGAGTGACAACTTCCTTCTCTCATGGTCATAGTAACCTCTTTGCTGACTTATCTAACCTCCAAGTGGCAAGCTTCCTACTAAGAACCAGTATTCCTGCTCTTCCTTTCTACTGCTTCCTGGCATTAAAGATTCTCCTATTATATTTATTTATATCCCACAAATTAGTGAGATCACTCTGCGTCTGTCCTTCTTCCTCTCACAGTTTACTCAGTATAATACTTTTGAGACATATCCACATATCAGCGAAATACATGACTCCATTACAGCCAAGTAGTATTTCATTGTATATATATATCATAGCTTTTTTATCCAGTCATCTGTTCTTAGACACCTGGATTGTTTTCAGATTTGGGCTATTGTGAATAGTGCTGCAATGAATATAGGAATGCAAATGTCTTTTCTACTTTGTGTTTTGGGTTTGTTGGGGTATATTCCCACAGTGGAATTTCTGGGTCTTATTGAAGCTCAATTCTTATTTTTTTGAGGAATGCCCATATTATCTTCCAAAACAGCAGGAACAGTTGACATTCCCGCCAGCAGTGAATGAGGATGTTTTTGCTACTGTATCTTCACCAATACTGATTGTTGTCCTTTTTGATGAGTGGCAGTCTCTCTAAATTGAGGTGATATCTCATTGCTATTTTTACTTGCATTTATTTAATGATTAGTGATATAGAGCATTTTTTCATATTTTTTTGCCATTTGTATTTTTCTTTGAGAAAGTTTATATTTATCCCTTGTCCTATTTTTTATGGGGTTGGATGTCTTTTTCTTGCAAAGTTCCATCAGTGTTTTCTATATCTTTATCAGGTGAGTGGTAGGCAAATAATCCCTCTCCCCCCAAAATGAACTCAGACTTCTTCCTAACACTATGTATCACTGCATTGCCGTATCACTGTCATCCCGTTGTTCATTTGCTTAAGCCAGCGCCAGTAACATCTCCATTCATCCTAGCCCTGAGACTTTAGCAGCCTCCCTTTACTCATCCTTCCCAGTGGTGCCACATTGGAGGCTCTTTCAGGGTTAGGGGAATGAGACCCATCACTATTACTGTTTTTAGCATATCAAATATGCCATGGGGAGCTTGCCAGGCTCTGCTGTGTGGGCAGGATACTCTCGGTAGCGTGTTGGGTTCTCCGAGAGGGAGAACTAGACTATAAGAGGTCGTGCAGCCACATTCCAGGAGTTTTGTTTTATAGTCTCTGGATCTTAATGGGATTAGGCAGCTCTTGGGGCAGTTTGTAGGTTGTGGCTGCCAAGCTACTGGAAAATGGGGGATCTAGGCGGAAGAGGCCCAGTCCTGATCCGAGCAGGCTTGGAGCTCTCAGCCCTGGGTTCTGCACACCTGGGTTCCTCTGCTGGTTCCTTCATGTGTGAGTTTCATCCAAGGGCCTTGAGCATGGCTGTGGCTGTGTCTCCTGCCCCTCCGCCAGGCTGTCTTCACCAGGACCCCTCGGAGGGGGAGCGGGTTGAATTTCCCTCCCTGCTCTGAGCAGAGCCCCAGCAGTCGAAGACCTCTGGAACCCAGCCACAGCTGGCATGAAGGAACCGACAAAGGAACCCAGGTGTGCCAGACCCGAGGCTGAGATCTCCAAGCCTGCTCGTATAGGGACTGGGCCTCCTCTACCCAAAACACCCATTTTCCAGTAGCTAGGCAGTCACACCCATGAACTGCCCCTGGCCCCATGTAATCCCATCAACATCCAGAGACTATAAAAGAAAGCTCCTGAAAGATAGCTATGCAGTCTCCTGCCTCAGCGACAAGTTGTCTTCACGGGGGCCCCTCAAAGGGAGGCAGGTTGAGTTTCGCTCCCCGCCCTGAGCAGAGCCTCGGCAGCTGAAGAACTAACAATATGTACAAAAGTTAAATCAAAATGAATTACAAATCTCAGTATAAGACCTGAATTCATTATTGCTCCATAGTTGGATGCCTGTCTCATGAGCTGGTAGAGAAGGCAGCTGGAATAGGGAAGGGATCACTAAGTCAATGATGGTTGAGGCATCATTCAGGACGGGAGACGTGTGCTGAAAGTAGGTAAAGGACCAAACATGATAGCCTCTCTGTATCTATAGAGAGAGATTGTGGGGGAATAGTCTGCCATAGACGCAAGGGAGAGTTAAAAAGGGGAGTATACTAGTAGTGGAGAATGTGCAATGGCTGAAGGGTGGGTGTTCGATCATTGTATAACTAAAACTCAGATATGAAAGCTTTGTAACTGTATTTCACAGTGATTCAATTAAAAAAAAAGAGCAGAATTCATAAGATCACTGTATCACTGTTATCCCATTGTTCATTGATTTACTCAAGTGGGCACCAGTAACATCTATATTCTTCCAAGCTCTGGGATTTTGGCAGCCTCTTCTTACTCGTCATTTCTAACGATTGGAGGCTCTTTCAGGGTCAGGGAAATGAGACCTATTGTTACTGTTTTTGGCATATCGAATACACCACGGGTAATTTGTCAGGCTCTATCAGTGTGGGCGGGATACTCTTGGTAGCTTGCAGGGCTCTCCAAGAGGTATATGTGTAAATATATATATATATATATATATACACATATATATGTATATATATGTTGCCTACTGTCTGAACTCCACCAAATATGGTGTGGTAATTATGAAAAATAGCTACAAAATGTCTTATAATGTGTCCGGAAAGCGTCCTGGAGCATGGCAGCAGTTGGGTAGTGCAGGTCAGCTGCCAGGGCTGGGTCCCTTGGGGTAGGGAAGGTTCTCACCTGCCCCCCTCTGGGGTGCCCCAAGTGAAAACAGCCTGGCATGAAGTCCAGTGGCATGGCTATGGGGCCTCATTTTATACTCCCATCTGGGAGAAGCAGAATTCATAAGATACATAGAGAAAAGCATAGGCAGAACTCTCCATGACATTAAAGCTACATGCATCTTTAAAGATGAAATGCCACTGACCAAGCAAGTGGAAACAAAGAGAAATGCATGGGACTACATTAAACTAAGAATCTTCTGCTTAAAGGGAGACAGCATGTCTCAGATCATCCAGCCATCCACTATCAAGCGAATAAAAAAACTGTGTTTTTTTATTCAGCAGAAGGGATAAAATCAAAGCTTTTAATATTTACATTATATCATATTATATAATAAGGCACCATGAATTAAACTTCACTGATTTAAACTTCCTGGCTTACTTTCCTTCCTGAAAATAGATGGAAGCAGAGATTAAGTATGTCTCATTTAATATCATATCCCATTAATTCTTGGTGAACATTTACCTCAATTTTCAGTTTGGGTTTTCCCCCTTTTTGAGCCCATCTTTGTGCTGAGGTAAAAAATATATAATACGATACATAATATGATTGAAGTGACCACCTCCACTAAATGTTCCCCAACTCTTTTACTGATTTCTTTCTTATCAGCTATCGTTAATTTGTACTGATGCCAGGCCACTTTTTCACATGTATTTTTCTAGCAGTTGTATAACTTTTGCCTCAAGTCTCTGCAATGGCATTTCCCTTCTATAAGTCTGTCCCTACACTATATCCCGATTGATTTTTTCTAGAATACATATGACATTATTGTTTTTGGCATATTGAATATGCCACAGGTAGCTTGCCAGGCTCTGCTGTGAAGGCGGGATACTCTCCATAGCTGGGTGGGTACTGAGAGCACAGCGGGTAGGGCGTTTGCCTTGCACGTGACCGGGTTGGGTTCGATTCGTCCATCATCTCAGAGAACCTGGCAAGCTACCAAGAGTATCCTGCCCACAGGGCAGAGTCTGGCAAGTTACCCATGGGTTATTCAATACACCAAAAACAGTAACAACAATGGAGACATTACTGGTGCCTGCTCAAACAAATCAATGAACAGAGGGATGACAGTGCTACATATGACATCACTGCCCTTCTTAAAATTCTTCAACATAATATACTGTTGCTAGTCCTATAATACACAGAAAGTATACCACTTCTAAGTTACTGTATTTACATTTAAAACATTTTAATTCAGAAGAGAGGGCTCATAGTGTTTTTAGGAGTTTGCCTATAGTTTGGTGTAGCTAGGGAGAAGGAAGAGCCAAAATGTAGCAATACAGTTACAGTAGCACGGTAGCACTGTAGCACTGTCATTCATTGATTTGCTGGAGCAGGCACCAGTAATGTCTCTATTGTGAGACTTGTTGTTACTGTTTTTGGCAAACTACCAAGAGTATCCTGCCCACAAGACAGAGCCTGGCAAGCTACCCATGGCATATTTGATATTCAATAGTTACAGTAGTAAACAAAATACATGGATCTTGTTTTCTTTTTTGATAAGTGTGGCAAAAAAAAAAAAAACCAGAGGTAAACCTCCAGAAAACAAAGAAGACTGAGAGGTCTTTCAGAGGATAGAGCATGTCACACTGTGCCTTTGGGAAAGTGTCATGGTTTTCAGAAGACAAAACACTTAAGTAAAAGTTTCAGCCAACCTCTATTGGATTTTGCAAAGGAAAGGCAAGACAGGGCAAGGTAAACTATTTTGAACATTTTTGGTAAGCTTAGTGCAAAAGAGGTGGTCTCTAGTTGTCTGGTACTTGACTCTGATATGATTAAGTCAAAAGGAATATCTCCTACTACGAACAGGGATTGGGCCTCTTCCGCCCAGATCCCCCATTTTCCAGTAGCTAGGTGGTCACACTCAGAAACTGCCCCCGTCGCCGTGTAATCCCACCAATGGCCAACATCCAGAGACTATAAAACCAAGCTCCCGGAAGAGAGCGATGCAGAGTCTCTTGGCCTCGTGCATGGCTGTCTTCACAGGGGTCCCTCGGAGGGGGTTGGTTGAGTTTTCCTCCCCACCCCAAGCACAGCCCCCACAGCTGAAGACCTCCAGAACCCAGCCACAACCATGCTCAAGGCCCCTCTCCCCACATTTGTACAAGCCTCATGCATGAACGAACCAGCAGAGGAACCCGGTGTGTGGGGCCCAGGGCTGAGATCTCCAAGCCTGCTCGAATCAGGACTGGGCCTCTTCCGCTCAGATCCCCCATTTTAGTAGCTCGGCCGTCACACCCAGAAACTTCTCCCAGCTCCATGTAATCCCACCAACAGCCAACATCCATAGACTTTTAAACCAAGCTCCCGGAAGTGTGACATCTGATAGCCTAGTTCTCCCTCTCAGAGAACCTGGCAAGCTACCAAGAGATTCCTGCCTGCATGGGAGAGCCTGGCAAACTCTCCGTGGTGTATTCATATACCAAAACCAGTAACAATGATGGGTCTCATTCCCCTGACCCTGAATGAGCCTCCAATGTGGCACCATTGGGAAGGATGAGTAAATGTTACTGAGACTGCTCGAGAAAATTGACAATCAACGGGATGATGATGATGCTGCTGATGATGATGAACAGGGAGAGGAGAGGTGATTCTGGCTGATTTAGCTTGCACATCAAAATTATGTCCCCAACTGAGCCCTCGTTCTGTAGCAATTGCCTTCTCCTGAGAAGGAACTGTGTCCAGTGTAAGAACATTTTTTAAGATCCCAATTTTACATCCAATGGTACAGAAAATTTTATGTGACTTGCCTTGTCTTGGAATGATTTTACTATGATTTCCTCCTCTTCCCACAATCTAATATCTCCTGGCTGTTCTTAAGACTCTGCTGAGACATGAGTCTATCTGGAAAAAAACCTTTTTGTACTGCTTCCAATTGTATATGATACACTCTTCTTTGGTGATGCATAATAATTTTGTGCATACCCCTCTCAGAGCATTCACTGAATTAAACTTCCAGGCTTACTTTGTTTCCTGCAGATAGATGAAAGCAGAGATTAAGCATGTCTCATTCAATATCATATCCCAGCATCTGACACAGGACTTGGCACAGAATCAGTACTTAATAAGTGTCTGTTGATTGCACGATAAGTGGGATACTAACTTGAAAAAAAATTTATAAAAGTTGATAAATATTTCCTCCAAAAGATGGGAGTTGACCTTTGCTGCTGCTTCTCCCAGAACTGAGAGCAGGTCTTATTGCAGCAGTGGGGGGAAAAAATAAGCAGGAACAGATGATGCGGCATATGCAGCTCTTTGCTCTTTTCCTGCAGCAAAAACTCACTTTCGCTTTCAGGTAGGCCCGGGCTGCTGTGCACTCTAATTCCTGGCCTCCTTGGGGAGCCCAGTGGAAAGACAACTTGGCACCTAGTGAATGAACTGCATTCTGATGAAGAAGGGGAGATTTTCCACCACATCATCAGTCCAGCCACAGTGCCAAGTGCCTGAATTTTGGGGGTGTGGAGAAGAAGGCTAACAAAGCAGTCCTAGCCAGTGGTGCATTGCAGCTTCCAGGAGAGTGAGAACAGCAGTTTTTTGGTGTGTGTGTGTGTGTGTGTGTGTGTGTGTGTGTGTGTGTGTGTGTGCGTGTGTGTGTGTGTGTGTGTGTGTGTTTTCTCTCTCTCTGCACATGTAATAATGGAGGTTGGTTGACTTATGGAAGCTAAAGATCTGGACAATATAAGTCTTCCTACACAAGTTTATTCAAAGAATGCCATCTCTGAGGGTCTAGCCTCAATTCACTGATTCCATTTAATTGCTCCGAACTGTTCAGTCTACAACAATCTGTCTGCCTTTCAGTTAGTTATTATATTGACCGTGCATCTACTGCATGAGCATTAAGTGCTAGACATGCTGCCACAGGCAGCTCTGAGTTGCTAGATGGCTATTCATTGTAATCAAATAGCAGAAGCAGGTTCTAATTTACCTCCAGCTGAGCTGAAAGGTGAAGGAGTCACATTATGTTTTCTCTGCATCTCCTTTATATTTTCACAGCATTGGGGATACTGCTAGAAAAACTAGACAAATAAATAAAAAAAGAAATAAGACTTGATGAAGGCTCACACTAGAGACGAATCTACTAAATGGACCCAGGTGAGGCTTTAGACAAGAATCAGCTCCTGCTGGCTTGAAAACACCAAGAGTATCATTGGCAAATGTTCACTTTGCCCCAGACCAAATGACATCTGATAGAGTGGATCAAGTGCTGGAAAATATGAGCTTCTCCATGGATCCTCTATCATATGCTATCTATGTCCCCTAATGTCGCCAGAAGTTCATAATCGGCAATGCTATCTCCAGTGTTCTCAGAGTTAAAGTTAAGCACTATTGCTGCTATGCCAACCTGGTTTTAATGGGATTGAGACATACATAATTTCCATCACAAGGAAATTCCTGCTGTTTCAGAGAAAGAATTTGAACTCTGTTCATTTGGTGTGGGTACGTGGACCCTACTCCCCTATGACATGACAATCAGCATGATATTTAAGACTCCTACTGTGCTCAGGAAAAAAATGCCATAAGTCTTTAGGGCTTCAGAGTTGGTCAAAAGTGGATACTTAGAAACGTTGTTGTCTAGAGCTTGTGCTTAACCAAGGCTGAGTTTCCCAAACAAAAGAAGTTAAGAAAAGGAGCAAACATCAAAGGGAAATGGAATTAAGTTCAGCCCCAGTGGATTTGTGAGATTTAGTGAAAGAGTTAGCATGAGGTCATTTCAGGCTGAGGAAACTGAGAAATCTAAGGTATAAAGGCAATAATATGCCAGATTATTTAAGAAGTAATGTAAAACTCGAACTAATGTAAAGTTCTATCGGGACAACAGTGAAGAATTGTATGGCCTATAAAAGAAGTAAACACACAACCATGCATTGATCAAATTCAGGTCACTTTCTTTTTTTCAGGATGAGGGGCTCCTAAGCACTGCTAATGGACTCTGAGGGCTACTCCTGGCAACGTTTGGCCAACCGGGAAAAACAATTCAATGTTCGGGTCCAGTGATGCAGTACTGCGAGATCCTCCTAGAGGTGTTGGGGGTTAATCATGGACACACCAGCTAGTCTCAGGGGCCACTAGGACCATACCTGGTGGTGCTAGGGGTAAGGAATGTGGTGTCAGAGACCAAGATCAGACCCTTCTGTATGCAATATATTTCCCCCTGACACCTGATCTATGTCCCTGGCCTAACTACCTATCTTATTATAAATAAAGCTTTATTGAAGCACAGAGACATCCATAATGTTAGATTGTTAGTTGTTAAAGAGTGCATATAGCCTCAAAGCCTAAAATATTTACTAGTTTACTGAAAATATTTACTATTTTACAACTAGATAAAATAGTTTGCTGACATATAGCATGTAAAAGGACAGATGTCTTTCTTGACTGTCTCAGGTAGCTTCTAAACTGTCTTTTAATACTTCTCCGAAATCCAACTGCTTTTTTCCCCAAAGACACAACTTAGAAGGAGCAAAAGGTCCTTCCAAATTCTTTTGTCAGGAAATAAACCAGTCTTGTTCAAGAACCTTCGTGTCATAGGGCCGGTTGGAAACATCATGAACCCCTGAAATAGGATGTCTCACATAATGCTTTCAAGAAATACAAAATGCTTATCCTGGATATTAACCACGTATCTGATGGCTGTTGGGTAAATTATTTTTTCCATGCAGTGGGTTCTCTCTGTGTTTTGTTCACTGTTTCTTTTGAGGTTCAGAAGCTTCTTAGTTTGATGTGGTCCCATTTGTTTATGTTTGTTTCCACTTGCTTGGTCAGTGGTGTTTCATCCTTAAAGATGCCCTTAGCTTCAACATCATGTCAACTTACATTTTCCTCCATGTACCTTATGGATTCAGGTCTGATATGAGGTCTTTAATCCACTTTGATTTGACTTTGGTGCCTGGCATTAGACAGAGGTCTGAGTTCTTTTTTTTTTTCCTTTGCAAGTAGCTGCCAGTTTTCCAGCACCACTTGTTGAAGAGGCTTTCCTTGCTCCACTTCACATTTCTTAATCCTTTATCAAAGATTAAGTGATCATATATTTGAGAGTCTGTCACATAATATTCAACTCTGTTCCATTGGTCTGTGGATCTGTTTCTATAACAATACCATGCTGTTTTAATTACTACTGCTTTGTAGTACAGTTTGAAGTTGGAGAAGGTAATGCCACCCATCTTCTTTTTCCCAAGGATTGCTTTAGCTATGTGTGGGGGTGACAAGACATTAGTAGTACTGTATAAGAGAAAACCCTTCAACCCCATAAAAAATGGGGAGGATAAATGAACAGAAACTTCCTCAAAAAAGAAATACAAATGGCCAAAAGGCACATAAAAAGTACACTACATCACTAATCATCAGGGAGATGCAAATCAAAACAACAATGAGATATTATCTTACAACACAGAGACTGGCACACATCAAAAATAGCAAGAATAACCAGTGCTAGTACAGATATGGGGAGAAAGGGGTTCTTTTTTATTGTTGGTGGGAATGCTGACTGGTCCAGCCTTTCTGCAAAGCAATATGGGCATTCCTCAAAAAACTAAGAAATAAAGCTTCTCTATAACCCAGCAATACCATTTCTGAGAATATATTCCAGGGGTACAAAAAAGCACAGTAGAAACAACATTTGCACCTGTATGTTCATTGCAGCACTATTGTTCACAATAGCCAGAATCTGGAAACAACTCAAGTTGCTGAGAATAGAGGACTAATTAAAGAAACTTGGTACATCTACACAATGGAATACTATGCAGCCATTAGGAAAGATGAAGTCATAAAATTTGCTTATAAATGGATGGACCTGGAGTATTATGCTAAGTGCAATGAGTCAAAAAGAGAAGGATAAACACAGAATGACTGCACTCATTTGTGGAATGTGAAATAGCATATTATGAGACTAACACTCAAAGACAGTAGAGACAAGGGCCAGGAAAATAGCTCTATGGTTGGAAGCTTGCCTCATGAGCTGGGGAAGAAGGCAGCTGGGATAGAGAAAAGATCACTAAGTCAACGATGGTTGGAGGGATTGCTCGTGATGGGAGATGTGTGCTGAAAGTAAGTAAAGGACCAAGCAGGATAGCCTCTCAGAATATGTATTAAAAACCATAATGCTAAAAATATAGAGAGAGTTCAAGAGGGAAATTGTCTGTCAGAGGCAGGGGGAGAGGTATGATGGTGGGGGGAAGAGATACTGGGGACACTGGTGGTGGAAAATCCCTGGTGGAGGGATGGGTGTTCGGTCATTGTATAAAACTCAATCATAAAAGCTTTGTAACAGTGTCTCACGGTGATTCAATTTTAAAAAAAATGGGAAAAAAAGAAATACAAAATGATTACAAAGCATCTATATACTTGAGATCATGGACAACCTGTGAAATGTGCTGGCTTAGGTATAAACTCTAATTTACAGTACATGTATGAGGTTGCAGCCAGGACTCAGAACCAACTTTGTGTTCTGGCCAACTCCACTTGATTCACTTGATTAAAATAAATTACTGGTCTGGAAAGGTGGGCTGGAGCCATAGCACAGCGGTTGGGCGTTCGCCTTTCACATGGTTGACCCTAGTTCGATTCCTCCGCCCCTCTCAGAGAGCCCGGCAAGCTACCGAGAGTATCGAGCCCACGCGGCAGAACCTGGCAAGCTACTCGTGTGTATTGGATATGCCAAAAACAGTAACAATAAGTCTCTGAATGAGAGACATTACTGGTGCCTGCTCAAACAAATCAATGAGCAATGGGATAACAGTGAAGGTGACTGGTCTGGAGAAATATCTTAAAGGGCTAGTGAGCATCATTTTGTATGCAAGAAATCCAGCTTTCAATCCCAAAACTATAGGATAACATTGGTTTGTCCTTTCTGCCTTGCCACAGGGAGCTTGGGTTTATTGGGTTACTCCCATCACAGTGCTCCCATACCTCTGTGTTTATTTATAACCTCTTTGTGCTCTGCTCCCCTAACTGGTCAATAACCTTTGTCTCCTAATCAGACTCTATTAACGTGTAGATATTGCTCTTTTTTTTCTCCTTAAGTTCTTTGCATAGTTAATTCATAGCAATGTCCCTGTTGTATAGACAAAAGAAGATAGTTAATGCTATGCTACTGTAACTTGGAAATTAATTGACTCCGAATAGTATTTACTTTTAAGCAACTGTTTTCTTCACTTAAGTTTCAGTTGCCCTTACTTCCTAGCACCTCAAAAGCAAGGTCCTGATGAGGGACTGGATGGACCCAGAGCAAGCTTCGAGCTACCTTGGCATCGAAACGGGCCAGGCCAAAGAGCCCTAATACTTAACTATAAGTTAAGAGCATGGTCATGGACAAATTCTGTCATGATCCAACAAGTAGCAACTGGATTAGGAACCTGCTCGAGTTAGGAAAGATAAATCTGACCTGAACACTGAAGTCTGAGATCTAAAGTGTGATGTCCCCTGGAGAGTCGCCATATAATGCTTAATGTATCTCTTGCTGTGTCCATGCAAAATAACTAATATTAAGATGCTCATTAAGTTACTGGAATAAGGAAAGAAGAAAAACCCCTAGGTGGTATTTCGCCCTTGAGGGGAGGGCTTCCATATGTCGATTATGCTACCAGACCTGGGTCGGGTTGCCTGATCTCAGAGGCTGGGAGGCAGAGAACGACTAGGGGAGAGACCAAGAGGGCAAGTCAGAGCATGGAGAGACGAGCAAGGGAGACAGGAGGACATGGGAATGAAGGGCTTAGGGAGATGGGAATAGACGCGTGGGAAGAATGAAATAAATGGCAACTGATCAACAAGCAGCCTGGCCTTCATCTCCTTCTTAGTCTGCCCATGGCATTGGCTGTCCCTGGTGGGGAAGCAGCATGAGAACCACTAAAAGCAGGCGGTGAGAGGGAGTCTCGGGATTCCTATGGTTTGTTGATTACACACAGCACCACATGGGCCCCAGAGCACTTCCAGGAGTGATCACGGTACACGGCTCCCACCCCTGCTGGATGTGGTCCAAATGCAAAAAAAAAAAAAAAAAAAAAAGCAAATAAGCAAGTGTCTGAAGTATCTTTGCTTTAGATTAAAGACTTTATGCTATTGCTTAGAATTATGAGAACTTCAAGATCACCGAGTGCAAAGCTCTACTGACTTTCTTGGGGGGGGGGGGGAAGAAGTCGTGGGACAGTGCCAAAGGGATCTCCCTTAATTGGAGGGCAGTGTACAGCCAAAGAAACAGAAAAGTAAGGTCACAAGAAAGGATGCCTGTTAAGGTGGGATGGGGGAAAATGTAAGGATCCCCTCTGTGTTTAATAGAAGAAAAAGTAGAGGCTTCACTGGGAGTTGAACGGTAACAGAATCAACAGAAAATGAATCAGTGAAAGCATGAAAAGTTAAAGATTCAGAAGAGCTCTTCCAGGCCCCCATAAGAATTGACACTAAGTCAGATGAAACTATTAGCACATTTAAAGGGGAAACAGATGTGTCTGGCAGCAGATGGGCTGCTCAGCAACAGAAACAGATGGGAATAGGGTGTGGAGGGTAAATATTGGGAGGCTCATCTTTGCCCAGGCAAAAGAAGACAGTGCACAAGACCTGGGGCTCAGCTTGTCTCTTTTTTTTTTTCTCCCTCCTTCCTTCTTTCTCTCTCCTTTTATTTTCTCCTCCCCTTTGCACAATTCCTCTCCCTCAATCCTTATCCCTTTCCCTCCCCTTGTCCTTTAAATAAATGAGTTTGAACTCTTTATTCTGCATCAGGTACAGTGTTTTAGGAACTGAAAACATAATGTGACAAAGAAAAGACCCATTCTCAGTAAACCCGTGGTAAAGGCCAGTATTAATAAAAATTACAGCCCATAAAAATAAGTAACTGCTAGAAGCAATAGGTCTAACATGCAATAGACAAAACGCACTCTTGCAGCGCTTGCTTTGGCAACAAACAAACTCCTGTCTCAGTACTCTTGCCCTTACAGTTCCTTCTGACTATAAACTTTTCCCCTAGATACACTGAAAGCTCTCAACACACCTCATTCACACTCACTGTTCTCTCAGCGAAGGCTTCTGACACCAGTGCAACTTTCCCGAAGTCTCAAAGCAGCAACTTCCTCTCTACCTACCTCCCTTATACCACTTACATTTTCACCATCATCATTTACCATTTTCAGAAATCGCACGCACATTTATATGCATGTAGGCATGGGTTGTATGCATACAGGGATAGTTTGGTAGCTGTTCCCTACTACATGTCTCTGTCCACTGAATGCTAGAATGTAAGTCCAGTGGACTTTTCTTTGGACAAAGTACTGAGCTGTGTGCAAATTACCCATAGAAGACATTCTCACGTGCTTATTAAAAATGAATAAAACTACCCAGGAGCCTGCACTCACACATATTTTAGAGAGTAGCAGAACATTCCTAAAATACGGGAGGGAAAAGCTATTGCCAAGGAGAATGTGTAAGATGGCCCTTGAGAGGAAAAGGAAGCCAAGAGGCTAGACTGAAAAGGAAGTGCAATCAGGTCATATTTATGGAATGATTTGCTTTATTCCATTTTATTCCAAAAGCAATTTCAAATGACGGAAGGTCTTAAGCTAAAAAAACAAAAATGATGTGCTTAGACTTGCACTTTAAAAGTGTAATCCTGACTACATATTGGACAGTGGATCACAGCTATCAGCAAGGTATCATGAAGTATTTAAACCAGGCAGCAGATTGTCCTTTCTCTGGGTCTACTCTCACAAAATTATTTTCTTATTTGGGGCTGGCTTTATAGAAATTGACATAAAGCCCATAGTCTGTATTTCCAAATGCTGGTGAGATTTTAAAAGGCAATGGAGAGAGCACAGTCCATGTTAACTGTTGTTCTCTTTGAATTTAGGTTCAGGGACACTCACTTGAGAGATCCAGCTTCCCTGATTTGACAAAAAAGGTTTCTTGAGCAATAAAATTGAGGGTCATAGTTCGGATGTTAGCTCCTAGGTCTGTTTTTATGCTCACCTTGGGGGCTCTTGGCAGTCCATCAGCCGGCTTGTCCTGATAAATCTCCATCCTTCAACTCTACCCCCACTCAAATACGTGAGCTTCTAAGCAGAAAATAGTTGCTTAATTTAGAGTCAGTCCTAGCACTTACATAATGCTTCAGGCCAGTCTTAAAGTCAGCTTTTCTAGAAACTGACCTCAAAGAATAAAGAGTCAGGTGGAAGAAAATACAGTATTTCTATAGCATTGGGATTTTTTTTTCTTTTTGGGTCACATCCAGCAATGCCCAGGGGTTACTCCTGGCTCATGCACTCAGGAATTACTCCTGACGGTGCTCGGGGGACCATATGGGATGCTGGAAATCAAACCCGGGTTGGCTGCGTGCAAGGCAAACGCCCTACCCGCTGTGCTATCGATCCAGCCCCATCATTGGGATTTCTTTGGGGAACACCAAATCAGGATCTATAAAGAACATTATTTTGAGTAACAAGAAAGTGAGGCCTAAGCATGAAAACAAACTAAAGCAGTCACTTTGAGGTTCTGCTGATCCCACTAATCACTTGGTAGTCAGGATGGTATTAACACAGTGGGTAGGGTGTTTGCCTTGCATGCGGCCGACCCGGGTTTGATTCCTCCATCCCTCTCAGAGAGCCCAGCAAGCTACTGAGAGTATCTCACCAGCACGGCAGAGCCTGACAAGCTCCCAGTGGCGTATTTGATATGTCAAAAACAATAGCAACAAGTCTCACAATGTAGACATTACTGATACCTGCTCGAGCAAATCAATGAACAACGGGACTACAATACTATAGGGCTACTGATCTTATGGGCCACACAGTCAGTTCAACAGGTTACATACGTGCTGTGCATGCAGGAGGTCCAAGCTGGCATTGCATGGTTCCCTGAGTAGTTCTAGTGCAACCCCCAAGCAAAGAGCAGGGTTTGAAATCCCCCAGTTTTTTAAAAATATAAAATACAAATAGAGGGACTAAAAGATATTACAGAAATTCGATGGATATCTAGCATTCACCTAACCTGGTTTCAATCCCTGACACCACATGGTTCACCACCAAGTGTAGCCTAGGTTATCCACAGCTGCCCAGGGCCTGAGCAGCACAGTATCTGCTGTGCAGGCTCAGGTGGTCAAGAGTCATTAGTGGGGTATTCTGAACAGCACTTAGGCAGCTGCACTAAATATATACATCACTGTATCACTGTCATCCCGTTGTTCATCAATTTACTTCATTGGACACCAGTAATGTCTCCATTCATCCCAGCTCTGAGATTTTATTAATTTTTTATTTATTTTTTATTAGTGAATCACCGTGAGAGTACAGTTACAGATTTACATATTTTCATGCTTGTGTTTCAGTTATACAATGCTCGAGTACCCATCCCTCCACCAGTGCCCATTCTCCACGACCGATGATCCCAGTATCCCTACCATCCCCCCCCATCCCATCTCCCCTACCCCACCTGGCCTCTGTGGCAGGGCATTCCCTTTTGTTCTCTATCTCCTTTTGGGTGTTGTAGTTTGCAATAGAGGTATTGCATGGCCATTGTGTTCAATCTATAGTCTACTTTCAGCACACATCTCCCATCCCGAGAGGTTCCTCCAACCACACTTTACTTGGTGTTTCCTTCTCTGAGCTGCCTTTTCCCCCAGCATGTGAGGCCAGCTTCCAAGCCATGAAACAAATCTTCCAGTTCTTATTTCTACTATTCTTAGGTGTTAGTCTCCCATTCTGTTATTTTATATTCCACAGATGAGTGCAATCTTTCTATGTCTGTCTGTCTTTCTGACTCATTTCACTCAACATGATACTTTCCATGTTGATCCACTTATATGCAAAGCTCATGACTTTATCTTTGCTAACAGCTGCATAGTATTCCATTGTGTAGATGTACCAAAATTTCTTTAGCCAGTCATCTGTTCTCGGGCACTCAGGCTTTTTCCCAGATTCTGGCTATTGTAAACAGTGCTGTAATGAAGATACAAGTACAGATGTCATTTCAACTATACTTTTTTGCCTGTCTGGGATATATTCCCAAAAGTGGTATTGCTGGGTCAAATGGGAGCTCAATTTCTAATTTTTTAAGACCAGCCCTGAGATTTTATAAGCCTCTCCTTACTCTTCTTTCCCAATGATTGTAGGCTCTTTCAGGGTCAGGGGAACGAGACCTGTTATCCTATTATTACTATTGTTTTTGGCATGTTGAATATGCTATGGGGAGCCTGCCAGGCTCTTCCATGTGGGCAGGATACTCTTGGTAACATGCTGGGCTCTCCAAGATACATATATACATATATACACATATATACATATATGTATTTCCCTCTATGATGACGATGATATATATGAATATATATATTTCCCTCTATGATGATAATGTTGTGTGGTGCAGGAATATGTTCACTCATGTGTGAGCCTCGGCCCGAGCATGTAGAAAACGGGACCTGGAGCGTGGCAGTCATTGGGTACTGGACGTCGGCTGTCAGGGCTGGATCCCTTGGGGCGGGGAGGGCTCTCACCCACCTCCCCCACCAGGGGTGCCCCAAGTGAAAACAGCCTTGCACGGAGTCTGGTGGCATGCCTATGGGGCCCCATTTTATGCTCCCTTCTGGGAGAAGCATCCATGATTTCTGGATGGTGGCCGATGAGGAGATAATTTGGTTCCGGCAGGAGGTGGCTTATGGGTGTGACCCCTGAGTCACCAGAGATTAGGGGAAGCAATCTTCCCCCAAAATATATATATATACAATTACAAATGAATACATAATTCTCCTGAACTTTGGAAAGAAATTTGCATGTCAAAGATGTGAAAGGCACAATGAACTAACCACATCTCTATGTGGAACAAGAACAAACCTCTGATCAGCAAACACTTGTGAAAGTTCTGAAAAGTCAACCACGTATTGTCATGTCAGCTCATCCACCAGGCTTTGTTCCTGCCTGAACCTCTGCAAAGTCACAGCACAGCTTCCTGGATATCCCACTACCAATGCCAGATTCATATAACCCCGAAACCAACATTTGCTAGATCAGCAGGACAGACATATCATCTGCTGTGCTAAAGACCACAAAGCGACAGTGTCGTCTGCCCACATCATATCTGTGACATCCACATCTGTGTGGTTTTGTCTGCTAGTCATTAAAGAAAAAGGCTATTTCCTCCAATGTTGGGTATTAGATGTTATGCATCCTGCTCCTGCTCTGTTGTACCTCTTTTTGAGACCTTAAAAAAGATATAAGTACATGCTATTCACTTGTGTGGTTTTTTTTTTCATTCCACAGCCTTTGATTCCTTACACAATACCTGGCATCATGCTATGTTCTTAGGAAATAATGATGAATAATAGATGATCCCTCAAGTTGTTCAAAGTTATTTGGGGGGGTAGAGGCTAGGAAAACAAGTGTAACTACAGCAGCACAATGATCTCTCTACCAGAAATATGGACAGGGTATTAAGTAAGCTTAGAGGCCAATGCAAGTCTGCCTGCGGGAGGCTGGGAATGCATCCAACAGGAAGTGGCAGCTGAACTGAGATTTGAAAGGAGTTGAAGTTTACCAGGGCAGTAGGATGGGCCTCAGGGAACTAAGTATACATTCCAGATAAAAACACAGCATGAGCAATGGTGTTGAGGCATGAAAACAAGCATTTTATTGCAGAAGAATGCAAATCTTTAGAGGAGCCACGGGTGTGAAGAGCTGTGTAGGATGATAAGGGGTAAAAGCCAGGCAGTTGAGCACTGCAATTTAGCCTGTAGACCTTTGAGCACACTTTTTCAGCCCTTGCTGTGTCTGTAATAGACCAACTATTTTTTCCCACCACTTTGACTCTGCCTGTGTTAATTCTAAGGTCTCAGGAGCATGATTTGCTCATACATAGAATGGAATGAAGCACTGAGGTGTTAAGGCCACGAGACACAGCGAGATGCCAATGACAGATGACAGTTACCTGGCTGAATAAATGCCAACAACCCAGGTCTCGAAGACAGTTTTTCCATAAAAAGGTGTCCAGTGTGCTCAAAAGACACCTATTAGCTTAGCTCCCTTCCTTGTTTCATTTTCCACTTGCTTGTTGGGATTCAATGTCACTATCATCACTGTCATCCCATTGTTCATCGATTTGCTCGAGTGTGTGCCAGTAATGTCTCCATTCATCCCAGCCCTGAGATTTTAGTAGCCTCTCCTTACTCATTTTTCCCAACGATTGGAGGTTCTTTTCAGGGTCAAGGGAATGAAACCTGTTATTGTTATTGTATTTGGCATATCAAATACGCCATGGGGAGCTTGCCAGGCTCTTCTGTGTGGGTGGGATATATTCAGTAGCTTGCTGGACTCTCTGAGAGACATATATATTGCCTTTTAGATTAGTTTGGATTAGTTCCCAATAAATACATGATTTTCATTGAAATCTTTATCATAGTGTGAGTTTTCCCAAATATTTCAGTGCAAGTTATTTATTTACTGATACCAACAGCATTGTAGCATTGCAATTACAAAAATATTCACCTTTTGAGTATTTGGATGGAATAGAGGTGGAAAGCTTATGCATCAGTTCTAGAATTTTACAGATATGCAGGATATATTAATTATTAAGATGATGAAATGGAGCTGGATGGATATAACAGAGGTTCTATCCTTGCATGCAGTCTTTCCTGGTTAAATTCCCAGCATCTGATGAGTTGCCAAGCACTCAAGCACTGAACAACCATCAAGGAGTAATCCCCGAGCAATGCCAGGACATGGTCCAGAAACAAAAATAGTTAGCTAGCTAGAGTATTAATAATTATGAGGCTAGTTACTAGTTTATAGGCAATAAAGGACTTAAAAGAACAGAACAGATTAGCCAACTATCAACCTAGAGCATGATAGGAAGGAAGATGATTTCCACAGAAATCTTTAAAAAATTTAACTTCTTATTGAACTCCCATTTGACCCAGTGATCCCACTCCTGGGAATATATCCTGGAGAGGAAAAAAGGTATATTAGAAATGACATCTGCATTTGTATGTTCATTGCAGCACTGTTTACAATAGCCAAAATCTGGAAAAAAACCTGAGTGCCCCAAAACAGATGACTGGTTAAAGAAACTTTGGTACATCTACACAATGGAATACTATGCAGCTGTTAGAAAAGACGAAGTCATGAAATTTTCATATAAGTGGATCAACATGGAAAGTATCATGTTGAGTGAAATGAGTCAGAAAGAAAGAGACAGACATAGAAAAATCGCTCTCATACGTGGAATGTAAAGTAGCAGAATGGGACGCTTACAGCCAAGAGTAGTAGAGATAAGAACCAGGAGGTCTGCCCCACAACTTGGAAACTGGCCTCACATGCTGTGGGAAAAGGCAGCAGAGATAGAGAAGAGAACACCTAGTGGAGAATGTTGGGAGGACCCACTTGAGTTGAAAGCTGCATACCAAAAGTAGACTATAGACATAACATGATGGCCACTCAATACCTCTATTGCAAACTACAACACCCAAAAGGAGAGAGAACAAAAGGGAATGCCCTGCCGCAGAGGCAAGGTGGGGTGATGAGGGTTGGTGTGGGGGTGGTGGGAGGGATACTGGGAACATTGGTGGAGGAGAATGGGTACACTGGTGGAGGGATGTAAATCAAATGCAAACATGAAAGTTCCTAAGTTTGTAACTGTACTTCATTCACTAATAAAAATTTAAAAAAAATAAAAAGAAATTTAACTTCTTACACCCAGAAAGCAAATTGTGCTGAAAATCAGGCTTGCCAAATCTTTATTATAAAAATAACAAAGTGATAGTACACACTATAGGGGTTAAGTCACAACCTTGCATATGGCTGACTTCCGTTTGAGTCCAGCACTGCATATAGACCCAAAGAACCACCAACAGTCCAGCACTAGGAGTAGACCCTGAGCAACGGTGGCTGTGGTCCAACAACCCCCCCTTCCCAGAAAAAGGAAAAAGAAAAATGCAGTGGATTGGAGAGATAGTTTAGGAATTAAGGTGCTAGCTTTGCATATGGCTAACTCAGTTCAATCTTAGCATTGCATAGAGTCCCCTAAGCACCACCAGGAGTAATACCTGAGTATAGCACCAGAAGCAAGCCCTGAACACTGCTGATGTGACCCCAAAACCGAACAAAAAAGAATAACAGTGTTAGAAAGGATGCTGAAAGACAGTTCCCATATGTCTCCTAGATAAAGGAAAGGACTCCAAGGAAAAGCTATGGAACCCTGAGAACAGGAATAAAGGTATTTCAGTGGATCTATTTAGATCATTCCAACCTCAGCTTCCCCTCAGCCTCCTTAACTGGCAGGAGTCATTTTCATAGATAGAAAAGAGCAGACTGCTAGCAATTAAAAGAAGAAATAACAGCAATTAAAAAGCAGACTTCAATTAAGACCACCATCAGGCACCACTACACACTTATTAAAACAGATAAAATTAAAAATACTGACCGTACCAAGTGTCGGAGAGAATGCGAAGGAATTTGGACTCATGACACAACCCTTTCCAGAAGCAACCAGCCGTTTCTTAGAAACAGGACGTAGAAATAGGACTCTGCTATCAGAAAGCAACCAGCAGTTTCTTAGAATCAGGACTATCTTTGTAAACCTGTATCCTCACCCCACACCTCCTGCTTACTCCTTCAGTCTCCAGCAAGGCCGACCTCTCAGCTCATAATCCCAGGGCATTTAAGAAACTAGAATCAAAGGCCGATTCCCGTTTCTTCCATCTGGGTCCCAATATCCATGCCTGACCTCTGTAGACTCTGCAGACCCACATTCACATCCCAGACCACTCAGCTGTACCCGTTCTTTTGCATCTAACCCAGGCCCTTCAATCTTTTGCTGTGAAGTGACAGAGCATCACTGTCAGCTCTGCCTCCACTGACAAAACCCAAACAGGATATTTTTTTCAACTTACCTCTTTCCCTACCGCCTCTGCTGAAAATTCCTCACAAGGCAGAAGAAGTGCCAGGAATTGACAGAGGTGTAAACAGTAGCCTGACCTAGAGAACAGCATACAGAATCACTGCTGAGACCATCTGGAATTTGAAATCCTCACCCCGCCACCAGAAAATCAGTAAGACTAATGAGAAAACAAAGGAATTCATCAGCTTTAACAGATGGAGACAGAAGCCCGGCTAAGTCCTCAACTTTACCAAAACTCTCTGACACTACTTGAGAATGACTTCAGAACAATAGTCTCCAGAACAATAGCCTCCGAATGATGACTGAAATGATGAAAGCATTCGCTCAGCTAAAAGAAAAACAAAGATGCAAAACAGTAATAATATCAATTAGAATTGAATGACTAAATAGAGCAGTGTATCACAGCAGATAATTGAGGAATCGCCATAAAAGGGACAGTAAAACAGAGAATTTTTAAAATGGAAAACACTACAAAATATTTAGTAATACATAGCACTGTACCACTGTCATTGTCCCATTGCTCATTGATTTGCTAGAGCGGAAACCAGTAATGTCTCCATGGTGAGACTTGTTACTGTTTCTGGCATATCGAATATGCCATGGGTAGCTTGCCAGGCTCTGCCATGCGGGTGCGATACTCTTGGTAGGTTGCTGGGCTCTCCAAGAGGGACTGAGGAATCGAACCCAGGTTGGCCGTGTGCAAGGCAAACGCCCTACCCACTGTGCTAGCAAATGTATGTGTATATATATAATAATCTCAGAATCATAGGTATTACTTGCAGAAGAGTAAAAAGAGATAAGGGAAGAACTGCTGGTAGAAAATAATAGCTTTGGCTTTCCCCATCACTGGAGATGGAGGGGTCCAAATAATACCAAGGAAAATAAACTTTAAAACAATGTCAAGATACATTCTAATCAAAATGACAAGAAGCAAAGAGACAGATTACTTAAAGTGACAAGAAAGAAATGAAACCTAATTCAGGGGACACAACATAAAATTCACTACAGATAGATTCTCACATGAAACCCTACAGGAAAGAGAATGAAAGAATATGTTTAAAGCAATGATTACAAAAAACAATAACAACAAAACAAAAATAACCTTCAATCTAGAGTCCTTTACTATGCTAAGCTATAATTCACATTCAAGGGAGAGATTAAAAATAATTTTCAGATGAACAAGAACTGAAGACATTTGCTGCATTAAAACCAAGTCTGAAGAGAATACTGAACTGCCTCTTATACATGCTTTCCTTCAAGAGCAGAGATAACTCAGAGGACTAAAGCATGTATGCAGCAGGCCATGATTCAATTCTGTATATTGCGTGGACTACTACATACCACTGCAACAGAGCCAAGAACACTTTATCAGGAGTAGCCCATAAGCATCACCAGAAGTGGTCCTGAGCAGTAAAAATTGTGATCTTCCCAGATATCTGCATTTCAAGAGTTGTTTCAGCATTACCCTTGTATTCTGATATTTTAGAAAATAGAAGATTTTTCTCAAATAGTTGCTGGTGCCATTTGGTTAATCTGCTGAAAGAGACTGAACATGGACATAACTAATTTTACCATAAGAAAATCAGTTCTCTGTGCTATTTCTGTCTCACATAAGCTAAGAGACATATTTTCTATATAAAAAATAGAAATGTATGTGTAAATATGACAGATGGATGTGTGCATGCATATAAACAAACTATTAAATATGATGCTAGGATACATATGAAGAATACACATAAATTTTGAATAATGAAACCCTTTTAGAATAGTAAAAAAGGGTAATTGCTACATTGCTTGTTTGATCACTTATACTAGCATATTTTGTATAATATATTAGTCTTTGTGTACAGAATTATTTGTGAATGGTAGCAATTTTGATGCTAGCTTGGTATCCTTTTCTTTTTCTTAACTTACTGCACTGAACATTATTTTTATGATGCTAGCTGACATTTTTTCATACTTGCTTTATATTAGATTGAAAATTACTCACTTATTCTAAACTGCTAAGCTTGTACCCTAAGTGGATATTGATTTTATTTAAGATTCCTTTTTGCATGTAATCACTTAAACATGTAATTGTTCTATTAGTGAGGAACTATGTGGACAGAAACGTCATATTGCTATGATAAGACTCACTTCGTCTTGCTTTATATAGAGATGAATTTGACATGTAAATTCAAAAGCAACAAGATGTAATTTTCTTTCCTAGTAATGTCTTTGTGATATTTAAAATTATAACTTCCACATTTTGTATTGGTATAAAAATACATTTAAAAATTAAAATATAATTTAATTTTTTTAATTTACCATACACACATATATATGGCTTTTTTAGAATTTACACAAAAATGTTTAATTACATGCAAAGACTTGTATATTTACTTTTAAAACAATGTTATCTGTGACAACCAAAAACTAAGAACAGTCTATATGTCCATCAACATGTAATTGGATAAACTACAGCATATCTTCATAGTGAAGTATTACTAAGCAGTCATATTCACTGTCACTGTCATCCTGTTGCTCATCGATTTGCTTGAGAGGGCACCAGTAACGTCTCCACTGTGAGACTTGTTGTTACTGTTTTTGGTATATCGAATACGCCATGGGGAGCTTGCCAGGTTCTGCAATGCAGGCTAGATACTCTAGGTAGCTTGCTGAGTTCTCCGAGAGGGGCAGAGGAATCGAATTTGGGTTGGTTGCATGCAAGGCAAATGCCCTACCTGCTGTGCTATCACTCCAGCCCAGTCATAACAGTAATAAAAATGAAGCATGAAATCTAAAATATAAATGAGTTCAAAAGGTCATATTAAGTCAAAGAAATAAGGCTGTCTCTTTCCAGACAGTCAGCATGCTTTATCTTCCTATGAAAGTATTAAATTCCTGAGGAGCAAAGTTCCTTGACTGTGCTGCAAGCCCACTGTGAGTAGACTTAGATCCAGTGGTAGTGGCAGGAATAGAGGTTGTGCATGGACCCAACTGCACGGTGTCTCAATTAGAGAGAATGGTAATCTCCATCACTGAATATTCTGCATCAGGTCAATCTCTCAATGTCATAAATTTACCATATTTTTGGTCAACCATGAAACTCAACTCTTCAAGGGATAGTGATTTTTATGCCTTTTGGAATTAATATAAATTTTACTAACTATAGAGTTTACTTGGACTTGAACAATAGCATAGGGCATTTGCCTTGCATGTGGCCAAACTGGGTTTGATTCCTCTGTCCCTCTCAGAGAGCCCAGCAAGCTACCAAGAGTATCCCACCCACATGGCAGAGCCTGCCAAGCTATCCGTGGCCTATTCAATATGCCAAAAACAGTAGCAACAAGTCTCACAATAGAGACGTTACTGGTGCCTGCTCAAGCAAATCGATGAACAATGGGACACCAGTGCTACATTGCTACAGATTTTACTTAAATTCCTTTCGTACTTTGGCCAGCATCACTAGTTGATGACAGAGTATCTATTTTACTAATCTATAGCCCCATAGTATCTCAGACTCATTTTATGACTAAAAAATGTGAAAATGGATACCAAGAAATGGTATCAATGTTTCTTACCATTTGTTGTATTATCCAGAAACTGTTAGGATGTTGGGGTGGTTTTTAAAGGTGTAACTTATACATAGACTTGGAGAGTAGACAATTTGGGTTGCTATTCTTCAAAATGCAGTGTATATGTGCAGCCAGTGGCCACCATAAGATTTTTATATAAGGCTTATACAAACCTCTATTAACTTGGGGCAGAGAACAAGCATTTGGGAATAATTATTTTCCATAAGCAACTGTATAAATGTGTGCTTTCCATCTCCACAGTTTAAGATTTTTCTATAATGGGGAATAACTTTTTTCTGGAAAATAGAAAGACCCTTTCATTTCTAAAACTTGCTGCTTGATTATTTGGTGCATTTTATGTTTTATTAGCAGCAGGGTTTTTTTTTTTTGGACAGTTTCTCTATTGTTAGTGATCAACTAATAATCATACAATAAGATCATTTTATATACTTGGGGTAATGATGAGTTTCTGTGAAACTCATATTTGGGGGCCAGAGCACAGTACAACAGGCAGGGTACATGCTTTGCATATGGTTGACTCAGGATTTATTGGATTTATTGGAACAAAACTAGTGTATGGTCCCCAAAGCCTGCCAAGAGTGAGTCCTGTGTACAGAACCAGAAGTAAACCTTGAGCACATCTGGGTGTTGCCACAAAACAAACAAAACTAAAAACCCTAAACTTAATCATTCTGGCCTCTTGTTATCTCCACACTTATTATGCGTGGAACCATTAATTTCCACAATCACACACTGAGGAGGGTCCTAAATCCCTCAGAAATGAATAAAGCACTTGAACCTCTCAGAGATGATGTTCTGGGTGACCCCGAAGAGAAAGTAACATGGACAAGCAGATTTTTAGTCTCAGAATGGAGGAAAACTTGATTGACATTAGAGAAAAGAGATGATAGACAGCAGCAGTAGCTGCAATATATCTACAAAACTAGGAATATTATAGTTTTCTGTACTATTTTTTACTTCGTTAAAATTATGATTAAGTGGTGGTGGACCACAATGAGGAATCACTAAATGCAGAGGATAAACTAGTAGGAAGGGAGTAGGCCATCTAAGAGAGAAAAAGAATAGTATAGGCAGATGCTCTTTATCCTCTGCCTATTAATATACTACATGCATTATCCTTAGATATGCAGATAGCTTCTTCCTACAAGTTTCTTAGTTTTTTCTAAGGGTTTTCTCTCTATGTAGTATTAGCATTCCTGATCCACATGGTTAAAATTGGGTTGTTATAAGTAAAGCTCCAACTACAAATGTATCTCTCCATATAATTGGACCCCCCAAACATACATACATATATATGAACATTAATACACATAAATAACTATGTATGCCTCCTCGGAGGGGATGGGCTCCAGGTTCCCTCTCCACCTCGAGCAGAGTTCCCGGCGGCCGAAGACCTCCGGAGCTTAGCCACAGCCATACTCAAGGCCACTCTCCACATGTTCAGACGAGCCTCACGCATGAAGGAACCGGCAGAGGAACCCAGGTGTGTAAGACCCGGGGCTGAGACCTCCAAGGTTGCTGGGTTTGGGACTGGGCGTCCTCCACCCAGATTTCCCATTTCCCAGTAGCTAGGTGGTCACACCCAGGGACTGCCCCAGCTCCGTGTAATCCTGTCAACTGCCAGCATCCAGAGACTTAAAAGCAAGCTCCCAGAAGCTCGGCCACTTCTCGACCGTGCAATATCTTAAAGCCTACTTCTCCCTCTAGGAGAAACTGGCAGGAGTTTCCTGCCCAAATAGGAGAGCCTGGCAAGGTACCCATGGTGTATTAATATGCCAAAATCAGTAACAAACTGGGTCTCATTCCTCTGACCCTGAAAGAGCCTTCAGTATGGCATCATTGGAAGGATGAGTAGAGAGAGGATTCTAAAATCTCAGGGCTAGGATGAATGGAGGTGTTACTGAGACCGTTCAAGAAATTCAATGATCAACAGGATGATAATGATGATGATGATGATGATGAACTATATATACATATGTCTTCCAGCCTCTCAAATACAATAAATCTGAAGCAATCTCAGTTAGCCTCCCAGAGAGGCCTGTAGGATGGAGAACCTATTACCCCTAGCAAACATTCTCATTAATCAGTTTTTGTTGTTTTCCTTTCCTCCATTGTCTTACTGACCACTTGGTCAGGAATGCAAAATACTGTATAAAGGACATCCAACAGAATGCATATATTCACCTCTATTTTGAAACTCTGTCGTTTTAGACCAAAAACAAGATGGTCCTTTCAAAACTTTCCTTTTCATGAGCTCCACAGCATTTTGAGCATCTCTTCCTTGGCCTGCTTTCTCACTACTGCAAACGTGGATTACTTTCATAAAGACCTACTTTGTTTTCCAGTTATTTTAAGCATGCTTTTCTGGTCTCCCAAACTAGACTCCTTTCCAAACCACATCATTTTATGTAGTGTGCTTCCAAGTATTTTATCCTCAAGGTAATAATAATAACTTCACCCAAGTACCTGCAACAATCCCATGAAGTAGGTTCTACTATTATTGTTCCTACTCTATAGAAGCATGAACTAAGACTCAAAGATATTAAGTCATTTTCCCAAGAGCACTCTGCTTAAGTGGAAGGGTCAGACTTTGAACTCAGACACTCTGTCTTCTTAAGCATTATCCTCAAAGGCCTACTCGAACACTACTTTTAATCATGTTTTTCCTGTGCAAAATCCTTATTTTGAAACATTTATCTGTATCAATTGATTATCTAGGAATTATCCAATTTTGTTATGCAATAAAAATTGTTTTCTCCCTGTTAATGAAAGAAATCAATGCAGAATTTCCAATCTTAATGTTGAACGAAGTTGTGTGATAACTAGATATGTCTCAATAAGGGGTATTTGCTGCATAATGAAGGAAAAAGTTTACCTTATTAAAGTTGACTCAAGTGAAATACACTTATTTTTTATTGTTTTTTTGTTGCTGTTGTTCTTTGTTTTGTTTAATTTGGTGCCATAACCAGTGTTGCTTAAAGGCTATCTCTGACTCTGCTTGGGGGTAGCTCTTGGTGGTGCACAGGCGACCATATGGTGTTTCCCAACACCAAGGTCTAACCAAGGTCTCCTGTATGCAGAACATGCTCTTTGAACTCGCTCTGTCTTACATTTTATTTTGAGACTATTTCAAATATTAACTATCAAAAGCAAATTAAAGTATCCCTAATATAATATTCAAAATGGTTAAAGAATTTCAAATACTGATTCCTCATTTTCTTTGCTTTTTTTAGTCTTATATTTTGGGAATAATTGTGTTTTATGATTTGTGCATTGAATTCATTCTTCTATCAGAGTCAGTTTTTGCAAAGGACAAAATAAACACACTAGGAATAATTGGACCACAGTGGCAAAGAATGGAGTACTCATTCTTATTTGGACTACTCCTTATAAAGCTGACTTTTTTCTGATTTTTCAAATGGTCCCAGAATACCACAGGCATAACAATATCATAAAAATACTAATCAAGTGTTAGCTTTCTTTTACATAAAACACAGATGGGACTTCTCATTATACGTAAAATTATACTGAACACTTTGCCATGGGCTATAAGATGCTTTTCAGTAAAAATACTAGTTAATTTTTCTTTAAAAATGTGAATAATCCCCAGAAAATCCATGACAGTGGCTCTTCCTATCAAAAGGACCATTTAGTCACCCAACGGAAGTTCATCGATAAATTTCTTAGACACACAGATCTTGATTGATCCCATACTTCCTCATGCTTGAACATGAGTTGATAGTTAAGAATCAGCAAGCATTGCAGGTAAGCTGCCAGAGTGAGAAAAAAACTTTCACAGATCAGAAAAATAGCTACAGGGCTGGGGGCATTCTTTGCATGCAGGAGGCCTGGGTTCAATCACTGCCCCTCCCCCACCACACAGTCCTCTGAGGACCGTTAGGAGGGACTACTATCCTTCACTACTGAGTCTGAGTAGTCTCTGAGTACTACCAGGTATGCCACCTACCTCCCCAAGAATATTCAAAATGACTAATGAACATGAATACACATTCACAAATCCATGCTTAAATATTCTCATAATTAAGAAAATATACTAAATATTCTATCTCCAATAAACAGAGAATAAATGATGGGGGTGGAGGAAAAGTTATAGGCTAAGAAAAAATACAAATAACCCAAAATAAAGCGTTCAACAGAGGTTTAGGAATCCTAGCAACGTACACAAAACAGAGAAAAAAGAGAGAGAAAATGAGAGAGAGAGGATATAGGAAACAGAAAACAAATAGAAAAAGTAGAAGTTTAATAAAGGAGATCCAATATGTCAATAAAGTAAACATCAATGAGATTAAAAATGGAGAAGTGGTAATTTGTAGAAAATGGACACACAAGAATGTGCCTTATATCTTATGATTTGTGCATTGAAAAAGAGAAGGAAAAAGAAGAGGAAAATATGAGAGAGCTAAAACTACTTATCTTGAGTCAGGCAGAGAATGGTTAATGTCTAAATTAACCAGTCAAATAGTAGCCATTTATGTAAAAAATCTGAAGTAATTCCCAAAATAAATACCTATGAGAGCTGGAATGAATTTCTTTGAGAAGAGTAAAGGGAGATAAATGTGAGAGCAAGATTATCTTGTTTGTGTGTGTGTATGTGTGTGTGTGTGTGTAGTATATGTAATACATGCAATTAGCCATTTAATAAACAAAACAAAAATTATATTTTCCAAGTCATAGTATCTCAATCCTAGGTTTGATGGTCATTTTATAAAATCTTTTTTAAGTGCTCCCATTATGATATTTCTTTAGAACTAATACGATTAACATAATATGGGTTATGTTTCTGATTTGATTTTTATAGAAGTGATCTCAGGACTATGCTTTTGGAGACTCTTCCAGAAAATTCACTACAACTGAAATCATTACAGCCCAGCATGTATCCATTGAGTTTTATTTTTCATTTCCCAGAATAAAATGCTGATGGACCAAGCCACGTAGCTCAGCTCTTTTGCCACCCCCTTTTAGCACCAAAATAGCACTAGGCAATTCAAAATAAGCAATAGTCAAGCGTGACTTTAACTGGTTACTTTATTTGTGTCATATTTTCCCTGGTAAATTTGTGTGAACAGCTGTGATCATGGGAATGAACTGATTCAGTGTTCAGGATCTGGGCACTGTTTTTTCTTCAACCTATCCTCTGTAATTGTGATGGTTTTCTCAGAATTAATTGCTTGGAAGTTTCCCCCAAGAAGTGCTGTTAGTAAGGCCTATTGGAACATGACAAAAAGAAGAAAAATGACAGAAAGAGGAATACAAAGGTTAAAAAAAAAATTTCCAAATCTGAGATTCTGTGAAATCAGACACAGTACACTAGTTGGAGGCTGGGGTTGGAGATAAACAATCTGACTGTTTTGACTTTGATTGAATAAACAAACAAACAAAAAAACAGGATCCTCAATCTGTAGTTATTGAGCATGTAAGTGGGTGTTCAGCATAAGATGTTGGGGGAAAAAACAAACATAAGCAATGACCAGTGCTGACAAATGCTATACTTCTGGGATATAAGGTGTAAAAAATGAGACAATTAAAAAACAATTACATTCCAACTATATAATGCCAGGCAGCAATGAATACAGAAGAAAAACTGGATGTCAAACGGATCAGAATAAATGGAGAAAAACCCTTCAAAAAAGTTAAACACGAAGATCCTCCATCCATACCCCCCCGTGACTGAGCAGTCACACCCATAAACCACCTCTGGCTGGCGCCAGATAATCTCGTCACTGGCCACCATCCAGATTGCGTGTCCTTCTCTCCCGGAAGGGAACATAACATGACATTGTCCATAAAAACCATGCCGCTGGACCCTGCACCAGACTGTTTCACTTGGGGCACCCCAGAAATGGGTGGGTGAGACCCCTCTCCACCCCATAAGACCAGATAGAGCAGCTGAAAACCTCCAGAACCCAGCCGCCATCATGCCAACGGCTGCTCTCCATATGGTCTGGGGGAGCCTCACCCATGAGTAAACCTATTCCTGGACCACATGGCCGCATTGACAGCCACACGATACTTCAAACCACACATGCTACCCATATTCCAATATTACCGCACAACATTTGGTAGGGGTCAAAGTAGGAGACAACTAATCTTTGAGGGAAATATACATTTTTACAGATATATATATATATATATATATACATACACATGTATATATATAAAGCACACAGGGCTCACATGTTAGTGATCTCTTATAGAAGGGCTTAATGGCCCCTGGGTGAAATACATCAACCTCCACACTCTTCTTCTAAAGATACTTTTATGTTAGCATTTTCACAGGTTTTTCATAACAAGCAATACAAAATATATTATTTCAGTTCGGCTTGGGCAGGCATTAGGGTTCACAGTGGAAACATCTGAAATATGGTAAGGTATAACGGTGGTGGGACTGGTGTTTGAATATTAAAAGTAATGAAATATTGTGAACTATTTTATAAAATAAAAAAATTATAAAAAAGAAAGAGTTAAATATAATAGAACTGGAGCACATATTTGCATGTGGAAAGAAGCCCAGTATTTTCTCTCTGGCACCATGAATTCTCCTGAGCATTGCCAGAAACAACCTCTAACACCCCTGGATTTGTCCCATAATCAAAAACCAAAGCGAAACAATGTAAAAGTTGGGTTGTAATAGAGGTAGGCAATCTATCTGAAACACTCTCCATGTATTCTTTCACAGAGTGCTCATAATTACTAAGAAGTAATTAGTATCATTGCCTTATAAGTAATTAGTATCATTGCCTCATTTCATCAGGAAGACCAAAGGGAAGTCAAATAGCAAGAAGTTAAACATTGTGTATAGCAGAGAAATGGAGCTGTCTCATTCTGGACAAAGGGATTCTGGGAGTGGCCATTCTGAGCCAAAAAATAAAATAAAGTAAAAAGAACAGAAGAGCCAGTGCAGAATATCTGATCAGGAGGAAATCTGGACTAATGGAGAATTCATGAGTTGTCAAGGTAGACAGAGCAAAAGATAAATTATAGTGCCCTGCTTACTGATAGTCTGAAAAGGGGGTAAAATTTCCAGCTTCTGCTTCCTCCTTTATAAAAAGAGCTATTGCCCCCAAGATTTGTTGTGGTATTTGATGAGACTATATATATATATATATATATATATATATATATATATATATATATATTTGCTTTTTGGGTCACACCCGGCAATGCATAGGGGTTACTCCTGGCTCTGCACTTAGGAACTTCCCTGACGCTGCTCAGAGAACCATATAGGATGCTGGGAATCAAACCCGGGTCAGCAGTCATGTGCAAGGCAAATGCCCTACTCACTGTGCTATTGCCCCAGCCCCCAAGACTAGCTATATTTTTTAAAGAACTTCCATCATAGCTGTAAGAATTTGAGCACACACTTTGCATGCAGGGGGACTGGGTTCTACCCCCAGCACCACTGGGGCCTCCTGGAGCAATTCCTGAATACTCAGCTGCACGCTGATCTGGAAATAGTACCCAACACTATCAGGTCCCCAAACAGAAGCAAACAAAACAAGAGCACCCATCATAAATTTTACCTTCTCTTTTCCATACTGAAGCAAAATACTATTGATGGTGGGAAAGACTGGGAGTGTCAGTCAACCACCACTGATGGAATCCAGCCTCCAATACAAGCAACGAACACAAGCAGGGCTGTATGTTATACATTGAGTTCTGACAAGAGATTCAGTGGCATTTTTTGACCAACTTGAGTGAGTCCAAACAGCCTGTGCTGCTTTAGAAAGGAGACTGAGTTGGGCCTGTGCAATTTGGCACCCTAGAGCACGGGCTCATGTTGGGGGGGAGGATGGAAAAGTACCCGGCAATGCCTCCTGACTCCAACTTCCTGCTGGCGAGATCCACCTCTTGCAGACTCTGAGTCACCAACAGCATGCTGTCCTCCCCTGCGGCCCATCCACCCATTAGGCCAGGAAGCTCTCTCCCTGTGCTCCTGGCCTTCCCTCGCTCCCACACATGTGCTCAAGGTAAAAGCAAACCCTAATGAGGAAACACAAGGCAGAGACAGCAGTAGGAACAAGATTTCCTCCTCAGCCACCCCAAAAAGACTTGCAGCATCCTTGCCTTACTAATATAGCTGCAGAGCCCTCTTCACACACAGGCTGTTTACCCATCTCACTGTGCCTTGGAGGCCTTCTATCAGACAGCAATCATAAAAACTTTGAACTGGGCTCCTGAAAGGCAAAAACTGCCTCCCAGGTGAGGAGGACCCCTACAAACTTCCTCTGAGATCTTCTCCTGTGCATTGACCTCTGGAAGACAGGTAATGAGGTTTCACGGCCACCAAAAGGTTGAACACACCCACCCACAAGCCTTGAAGTCACTGTCCGTCAGCCTGATATCAAGATTCCCCAGAATCTGTCTTTTCAGTCTGTCTTCCAAAATGTCCCTTTGTTCCAGCTCATTGTATATTACGAATTTGACTATCTCATGGCTGTTACAAAGCACTTGACAAAAACACAGACTAAAAAATTCGGAGGTGGGGCATGGAGCTCAAGAGCTCTCTGTCAGTAGTACCTTTGGCATCTCCACATGTCAGGATATGTAGGAACAGGGTTTTGGCGCGCTGGTTTTATATATTCTTTGCAGTCAGTTCTGAGACTCAGTCTGGAACAGAAGAATTGCAGCAAGGGAAATTTAGAATCTCGAGAATCTTCCCTGATCTGTGTCTTCCCAGAAAGACAAATTGCATTCTTAATTTCAGGTACCTGAGAATATGACCTTTTTGAGATACGGAGCCTTTGGACATGTGACTTGTTAAAATGTGATTATGCTGAATTAGGGTGAGCCCTAAATCTATCATGATAGCTGCCCTACTAAGAAGAGGAGAGAGAGGTTTAGAGTGGAGAGACAGACACCAGGAGTAAAACGATAGGAGAATAGAAGTAGGGACTGGAAATTATGTCCTGAAATCCAAGGACCAACCATAGATGGCTAACAGCCATTGACATTCAGAAGAGACAAAAGAGTCTTTGGAGGGACACAGCCCCCATCGCTTCTCGGCCTTTTGGCTAAGATCAAGTATGGAGGGACACAGCCCCCTGACATCTCATTCATGCCACACTTCTCCAGAACTGTGAGAGAATACATTTTGAATGTTTAAGCCACCTAAATTGTGGTAATTTATTTTTTTAAGATGTAGAACAGTAATACACGTCCTCAGGTCTCTCTCTTTATTACTGTCTCGCTCACATATATGCACTCGGTTCTCTCTCTTTCTCTCATACACACAAGCACACACACAGGCACAAATATTTACAAATATACACTTTCTATCGAGCTGATGTTAATATTTTGATTTTTGCCATATTTTGGAGTTCAATATAACCTTTTATTTGGAGATAGAAAAAAAAAAGAAATTTTACCACTAACAAAAATTTTTAAAAACCTGCCACTTTGGGCAAGCTGAACCCAAACCAAAAAAGTTATTTCACAAATAGACCCTGAAGTTGTTTGATGCCATGTTTGTATTCAACGTATCATAAATGCCTGGTTACCTCATCTTCATCTGCTTTTTTACCTATTTAAATACTATTCAAAAGCTCAAATTGAATATGAACACCACAAAGTCATGCCTGATATTCTATAAGTTGAATATTTTTTTTACTTATTGAATCAAAGTGGAATATTTAGATATTCTCTTACAGAATATACCTTATTTACTTTGTGTTCTAGCCAGGCGTAGAATATTTAGACCCCATCTTGACTACATTCTGGGCCCTAGGTTTAATCCATCTTTGTGCCTGCTTCCTACACTCAGTGGGTGCTCTACAAGTAGTTGGTATTCAATGAGAATTTATTCTGTAGAAACTGATGATAAATTCTTTCAAAGGACCCTATTTATTTAGAATATGTGCTGTTTAGCTTTGATTTTTTTTTAATGTAGCATGTAAGAAATTGCTAAAACTAACATTTTACAATGTAGTTTTAAGATACATATCAATAAATTAGCTGAATGTGAAAAATATTTTTAATAATGAATAGAGAGAGAGACTCAAGGCATAAGTTTTTCAATGAATAAATTAAAGAAAAAATACATGTTTCCTAGAAAAGAGAATAAATGTCCACCCAAACTATTATTTTTGTTTATCTAGTTGGGGGAGGGGCACAACCAGTGGTGATTATGGCTTACTCCAGGCTCTGCACTCAGGAATCACCCTTGCAGCAGAGTTTGGGGTCACATGGGGTGCCAGGGATCAAGCTAGAGTGGATTGTGTACAGGGCAAAAGCCTTACCACTGTTACTATTTCTCTGCTCTGCCCCCACTCAGAATGTTAAAAGGGAAGGGATAAATAGTAAATATAACTTTCTCTAACTTTGTAGCCTTGCTTTTTTAAGGAATTTAGGGGAGAAAGACGATCAGGAACTCATAATTTGTCATATAGTCTTTATCTGTTGTGTTCCACTGATATATCTGAAAAGGTCCTATCATCATGCTCATAATTGCAATAATTTGATACAATAACAACACATTTTGTTTGACCAAGTATGACATTCCATAATCTTATGATAAAATGAAATCATGGTGATGTTTCTCAAGTAAATATTAATGTTAACTTCTCAAATATCTTTATTCCCCTCAAATGATGCTGGCTTTCAAAAATTTCTCATGATGTATTCTCTTTGCTAAAATATTGCATTTTACTTATTAAAAATATTTTAGTTTTTTTCTTTTACTTTATTCTAACTTAATAATCTTAGACAATTGTTTCTTACCATTGGAACAAATAGCACTGTAGCACTATCACGGGATACTCGGTAGCTTGCCAGGCTCTCAGAGAGGGACAGAGGAATCAAACCCGGTTCGGCTGCATGCAAGGCAAACACCCTACCTGCTGTATTATCACTCCAGTCCTAGAACAATATAAAAAATTATAAATTAGAAGCTGGAGTGATAGTAAAGTGGGTTGTGCCCTTGCCTTGCAAGTAGCAGATACAAGTTCTATCCTGGGTTCTCCATCCATTCCCTTTCTCTCTCCAGGATGCTCCCTCAGTACCAAGAGTAAGTTCTAAGCACCACTGTGTGTGGCCCAACCCCCCAGAAGTAAATGGTAAATCAAACTTTAATACTTTGTTCGATTTCACTATTTTCAAAATTCAGCCAACCAGAATCTAGGTAAACAAAAGCTTCAATAAGACATCTTTTGCCTTCAATATTTACAAGTTTGACTTTCATGATCACAATAACTTGTGTTTCTGGACTTTGTTTTTGCTACTTTTTTTGCGGGGGTGCATTTCTTGCAGTGCTCAGGGCTTACTCGTTGTTGTACATTCAGGGATTACTCCTGGACATTCGTGGGGGACCATATGGGGTGCCAGCAATTAACTCTGTTGGCTACATGCAAGACAAGTGCCCTGCTTATTTTATTATCCTGCTGGCCCCCATGAGAGCTATTATAGGGTCTAGAGTATTAGTTTAGCTTGAAGAATATGTTCATTTCAACCACAGTCACCCCATTTTCAGGTTCATTGCTACCTTTATTGTTCCTTGAATGCCACAAGAATGAGATTTCTATCTGAAAGTCATCTATAACAATCATAAAACCTACCATATTAAATTGCTCAATAAAAATCAATTCTGTGTCTACAGATATTTTAATTAATTATTTTAATTAATTAAAGTTCTGAAAGAATTATACATTAGACTCAGGCATCAGAAAAAAATGTGCATTTCTGAAATAATATAAGCTAAACAACAAAAAATATAATTGCACAGAATTCCTCACTCTTCCAATATTCTGGTTAACTGAGATTTTCTCCATGGAACTAATGGAGGAAACTTAAAATGAGTTCTTGATATGAAGAAAACTGTTTTATGCCAATACCCTGCAGAGAAAAGAAAAAAGGACAAATATTCTGTTCAAGTGGCTAATAGCACTATTTTCCAGGTAACAATATTCCCTTTTTAGTCATAGAATGATCTTCATCAAGTTACCAACCATGCCCTGGTGTTATTCTATTTTCATAAGTGTCCTTTCATCACTAACACATTTTCATCCTTCTTAATATTTCCAATGGCATCATTTCACTCCACTAATGTAAAAAACAAGCAATCTAAAAATTACCCTCGGCTGTTTCCCACTCATCCACAGAGAATGAAGTTGCCATTTATGGACACTTGCTGTTGCCATGCTTTTCAGAAAGTTTGCCATTCCACAGCTGTTTTTAGCCCCCATACCCACGACACTTCTACAGGCATTTAGTATTTCTTTATCTGACGCTTTTCCAAGGCAATACCTCCGCCTCCTCATTGAATCATACGGGCTGTCTCTTAATCAAATGATATTTTTTGAAGTGTTTCCTCACAAGAACCCACAAGGTTCTTTCTCATAATCAATGTACGTGAATGTGCGTGTGTGTGCGTGCACACACATGCACGCACGCATGCATACCCCCCCACACACACACCTGCTCTATACACAGACTTAAGGATGGAAGGAGAGCTTAAATGATTCATTGTTCTGTTGAAGCATAAATGTAATGTGTGTCATCTCTCCATTCTCCACAATTTCACCTGACAGTTAAAAGAATCTGAAAATGTCGCACAGGTTGTACAGTAGGAAAGGGACTTGCCCTTCACACAGCCAATGAGAGTTTAGTCCCTGGCATCCCATGTGGAACCTCAAGCCCAACAAGTATAACCCCTGTGTGTAGAGCCAAGAGTAACCCTAGAGCCCTTGAGCACAGTCAGGTGTGGCCCGACAAATAATAAAAGAAAATAAAACCCTAACAAATTCTTCTTGACTTTTAGTTTTTAATTTTTTTAAATTTTGTATGGAATCACAGTGAGACACACAGTAACAAGGTTGTTCATGGTTGGGTTTCAGTTATGTACTGTTTCAGCACCCCATTCCTTCATCATTTCCCACCACCAATGTCACCAGTTTCTAGTTGATTTCTTATTATTCAGGGAAAAATTATTTTTTAATTTATATCTATCATTCCATAAAATATTGGACAAGTTCTAAATTTTGTGGTGCAGTGAGAAAAAATTAAAAATCAGCAGCTGGGGCCGGAGCGATAGCACAGTGGGTAGGGCGTTTGCCTTGCACGCGGCTGACCTGGGTTCGATCCCCGGCATCCCATATGGTCCCCCAAGCACTGCCAGGAGTAATTCCTGAGTGCAGAACCAGGAGTAACCCCTGAGCATCACTGGGTGTGACCCAAAAAGCAAAATAAATAAATAAATAAATAAATAAATAAATAAATATCAGCAGCAAATAACTTAAAATCCTATTTAATTAAGATTTGACTGTGGACAAAGACAAAAAACAAAAATTCCCTGGCCTCAACTTTCTCATCTGCAGTATGGGGAACTGAGGGTTGATCTAGCACTGTTGAGTATATGCACTGAAGTAAGACAGTGCTCGTAAAATCACATGTCAGGAATATAGTGTGATACCTAAACTAAAACACTAAAGAAGGGAAGTAGGAAAATATTGCATTATCAATTTAAAATCATCAATTTAAATTTTTTTTTCATTTTCTAATATAAGCTCTCTCAATATATTTAAAGTGTAATTCTCAAGAAAAGTTCTGAAAGAATGCGTCCTTATCATGGATTTTTATTGTGGGATTTTTAAGGATGTTAATTAGAAATGCTAAAATTTTTCTTTGTGGAAACAGTGATGAGCAGATAGCACATGAAGAATTCAGATTTAAGCAGAACCATGAAAATAAAAATCCTCCTGGGAGATTTAGGAAACACGGACAAGACAACAGACTTCTCATAGGACACAGGAGGTGCCTTCAAGACTACTCTCTAGATCAGAAATCACAAATGTTTACTCTAAAGAACTAGGTTGTAACTATTTATGGATTTGTGAAATTATGGACTTAATTTTGTCCCCTCCCTGAGTTAATATGTTGAAGGCATTTTTAGGTCATACAATGTAAGGCTAGTTTGAGATGGGGAGTTTAGGATGTAGTTAGGTTTAGAGCGGTCATGAGTATAAGGTCTTGGTGATAAGATTACTGTGCTGACAAGCAAAGATACCTTAGGGCTTATTTCTTACTATGCACACATCTGAAGAAAGGCCACATGAACACAGAGCAGTATGAAGGCTATCCACAAATCAGATAAAATCTTACCAATACTGACCATGCTGGCACCTGATTTAGGAATCTAGTCTCCAGAGAAAATACATTTCTGTTATTTTAACTGCTCAGTCTATGAGACTGTGTTCTGACAACCCAAGCAAATCAGGAGATTTGGTTTCTGAAGCTCAATATGTCACTTTAGCAGCGAAACAATCTTAGACAATATCTAACCAAATAGGCATTACTGGGTGTCAATAAAACTTCATTGACAAAAGCAAGATACTTGCTATATCTGATCAATTTACAGGAGTTTATCAACCCCAGGTCCATCCCAGGAGATAGTGAACTACATTTTACAGTCCAATTCCTGTTAGCTACTTATTTTGTTTATTTGAAAAATAAAAATATTTCATATACAAAAACCACAAAATAATCAACAGGTATTGAAACCTAGTGCAAACTCAAAATAACAGTTATTAATTTCAAAGCACATATAGTCTAAAAAAAATACATCAAAATGTCTCCTTTCCTCATTAAGTGAGTAAATCACTGTTCCAAAATGTTATTTTAGTAGCTTATTTCTACCCACTTTATGTAATCATAGTTCCTATTTCTGTTCATTATGACTACCTGATCAGATATGTTATAACTGTTATAATTGTGAAGTTCATGCTACCTACTCAAGAACTCAATATAGAAAGAGAGCTTCTATCAAGACCATAGCATAATAGCTGTATCAACTAGCCAAACTTACGCATTTTTTCATCTTAATGATGGAAATCTTCTGCATTCAAACACCATGTATCAAGGAAATCAAATATGCATTAGAGGTCGGGTAAAAGGGCCTGCTAGGAAGGAATGTAGGGGACTCACTACCTGTTTATTTTAGGCCCTACAAATAATTATCCTAAGTTTATTCATGATTATATTTTATTACTATTATTTGCGACTATTGGAATATATATGCACAAATATATATACATACATATGTATGCATTCATCATCATCATCATCATCATCATCATCCGTTGATCATTGGATTTCTTGAGTGGCTCAGTAATGCCTCCATTTGTCCTAGCCCTGAGATTTTAGAAGCCTCTCTTTACTCGACCTTCCCAAGGATGCTGCATTGGAGGATTTTTGAGGGTCAGGGGAATGAGACCCAGCATTGTTACTGATTTGGGCATATAAATACACCATGGAGAGTTTGACAAGCTTTCCCATGTGGGCAGAAAACTTTCAGTAGCTTGCCAGGTTCTCCCAGAGGGAGAAGTAGGCTATAAGATGTCGCTTCTGGGAGCATGGTTTTAAGTCTCTGGATGTTGGCCTTTGGTGGAATTACACAGCGCCAGGGGCAGTACCTGGGTGTGACCGCCTAGCTACTGGAAAATGGGAAGTCTGGGAGGAAGAGTCCCAGTCCCAATCTGAGCAGGCTTGGTGGTCTCAGTTCCGGGTTCCACACACCCGGGTTCCTCTGCCGGTACCTTCATGCATAAGGCTCATTTGAATGTGTGGAGAGGTGCCTTGAGCATGGCTGTGGCTAGGCTCCAGAGGTCTTTGGCTACGGGAGCTCTGCTCAGGACGGGAAGGGAAGCTGGAGCCCACCCCCTCTGAGGGGCCCTGGGGAAGACAGCCAGGTGCGTGGGTAAGAGACTCTCTGCATATATATGTATATACAAATTCCTCACTGATATACATTATATGTGTGTATGTGTGTGGAATATGTGTTTAAGAAAGTAGAAAGTTAACATGATTTGATATTGTAATAGAAGAGCTTCATGAGGATAACTGAGTGCAACTAAAAGACTGAAGATACTAGAAACTATCATTTGAAAAATTGTAAGAAAACTGGAGAGCCAAAGCTGTAAGTACAGGGATTAAGATATTTGTCTTTCATGCAGCTGATTCTGGTTCAATCACAGAACTATATGTGGTCCCCTGAGCATATACAGGAGATAACCCTGAGCACATAGGCAGGAGGAAATCGGGAGTATTGAAGGTGTGACTCCAAAACCAAAACACTTAAACTAAAGGCACTGACAACAGCTCTCAACCTTGGGAACCTGTGTGTATATGTGCATGTGTATATGTGCATGTGTGTGTGTGCATGTGCACACATGTGTGTATGCACATAGAAGATTTTTGATTATAAGGACATCAAATTTACTTCATTAGCAGACCTATATCCGGTCTCCAAAATGTAGTCCAATGATAGACTGCCCTAATAATATGGAATACAAGCTAGTGAGATCTCTGTGAAACCTTTATGATGGAGATATGTAGTATGGAATTAGTATTATTTTACTTGGGTTTTGTATTCATAAGAGCCTCAAGTGAAAATGAAACCCTATATTGTCACTTTTTCCTTTTAATATTTTAGGAGCCTCCAAATAAAAAACAACTCAGGTTTCTCACAATCTTAGAATTGATGATTTTCTATTACTTATATACTTCAAAAAAATGAAGGTCATTTATTATTTATTTGGTGGTCAAGGTAATGTGCTTAAGTATAAAACTCAAATACGTTTTCTATTCCTTTCAATATTATTTTTATTAATTCTAACTTCTCTAAGTTATATTTTCCTTATTTGTAAATAAAGGAAGCTAGATAGGTCAGCAGTTCTCAATGTGAAGTCTAAAACAACACTATTTAGTTCAGGGCTATATTTTGCCCTCTCCATTCTCTAGCTGAACAGGTTAAATTGCTCAATTTCATAGTTCTGGAATTAATTTGACTATGCATTCATTAAATTAAGATTTACTAATATTTTAGGTAAGGTTAGGATCTCAGTTAGACACATACTGACCTCACTTAAATCCCATGAAGGTAATATCTAGCACACAATACACACATAAAAACTAAATGGCACAGAAAATTATTATACATTTTTAAATATTATAAATGTTAATCAGTGCTAAATTAAAAAATTATGGTCAAATGTATTTGAGAATCACTGAATTAAATATTCATAGCAGATTGTCTTATCCTTTTAAGTCCTCAATATGTGAAGAACTATGGAAAGAAGATGAACATTCACTCTGTTCTAAGAATTAGTTTTAAAAACAATGCTACAATTCTCAAATCCAATGTTTTTGTAATATTATCCTTAATATATTAAATATTCCCTACCTTATCTACAGCTCAACTCAAATCTGTTATTAAATCTTAATACGTATTTCCCACAATTAATGCTGTATTAGAATTAAGGGAATCCATTTGGGTAAAATGTTTTTCAAATGTGGTTGATTATGGAGTCCTTTTTCAAAAAACCTTCTCCTGAGACCAGTGTTCTGTGGAAAACATTTTGGGAAATCCTGAAATAGAAGGCTACTTCCAAATTTACTAAACTTTGAGTCTATTAACTAGAATTAGGAAGCAAAATGTCTATATGTACAAAAGACAAAAAATATGATTACTGAGACTTGACTATTCTAGAACCCTTCTATTAATTTCAAACAATTCCCTGAAGCTCTGTGACTCTCAAATATTTTATCAGTAAATGAGGGACAATGATATCTTTCTCACTTACCTCAGAAGGCTATTATTAGAGACTAACAGGAAAGTTAAATATAGAGAGGTCAGATTCTGGTTAAAGATATTAAAATGATCATACAGTTTGTGTTCCACTCTCCCCAAAATACACTGAAATGACAGTAAAGTGATCTTTTAAAGGAAATAAGATCACATACATACACGTCAAAGAGTAGAAGAGGGAACAACAATGTTTTGGAAGCTGGGAGGCAGAGAGATGAGTGATAACATGTAGGATAACATAGCCTCAGGTAGTTTAGGTTTATTGGGTTACTCCCATTCCTCTTTGTTTATTTGTAGCTTCTTTCTTAGTGTTCTGTTGACTTGTAAACATTGTTTTTCTCTTCTCCTTTAGTCCTTTGCATAGTTTATTCAGAGCCATGTCCTTTTTGTATGGACACAGGAAGACTTAGCAAATGCTATGCTTTTGTAACCTTATGTCGTTTGACTCTACATAATATTTTCCTCCTGGGCATCTGTTCTCTCAACCTAAGCCTCAGCTGCCCTTACTTCCTAGCACTCCCAAAAGCAGGGTCCGAGACGGACCCAGGGCAAGTGGTGAGTTGTGTGCTACCCTGGCATCGAGATGGGCCTGGCTGTATTAACTATAAATTAAGAGCTTGATCATGGACAAATGTTGTCATGATCCAAACAGTGATAACTAGATTTGGACCCTGCTAGGGTTAAGAGTGATTAATCTGGCCTGAGTGCTGTGGTCTGAGTCTGTGGCAAGATGTTGCCAGGAGAGCTGCCTTGCCAGCCTCAATGTACCTCTTGCTATGTCCATACAAAAATAACCAGTATTGAGATGTTAATAAGTGTTTGAACTAAGGAAAGGAAAAAAAACCTTAAGAGTCAGGAAGGGCTTTGGAATGCCCTGCCCTCAGGAAGGGCTTTCTTATGTTGATTTTGCTACCTGGCTGGGTGTAGCCTAGAGGGCAGGGTGGGAGAGACAAGTAGGATGAGATACTAGAGAAGCAGAGATGCTGGAGTAGATTGAGAGAGAGGACAGAGCTGGGAGTGCAAGAGATGAGAAAGATGGAAGATTGAATAAACAGTAACTAATTGGCAACCAGCTTGGTCTTCCTTCTTCCTTCGCCTGTCCTTGACCACCGGCCGTCCTGATCCAGTCCATACACAGTGGTTCCAGAGCACCTAACTCCAGCGGTGAGACAGAGCCGCCTGAAGAGCCCGAGAGTGCGTGCGCCCCTCGGCGAGCCTTAGTTTTTTACAATAACAGATTCAGATCCTAAAGAGCTGAAACCTAACGTAGAAAGTAAGTAATGTAATTTGTACCACTTCATCTAGGAATGTGTTTGTGGGACTAAAGTCCTTGAGAACAAAGAAAAAAGCATCTGGAAGAAAACAGAACTAGAGAAAAAGATGGGGAGAAGATATCACCCTTCACCGAAAAGATCAAGATAATAAAACACAGGGGCTGGAGCGATAGCACAGCGGGTAAGGTGTTTGCCTTGCACACAGCCGACCCAGGTTCAATTCCCAGCATCCCATATGGTCCCCTGAGCACCACCAGGAGTAATTCCTGAGTGCAGAGCCAGGAGTAGCCCCTGTGCATAGCCAGGTGTGACTCAAAAAGCAAAAAAAAAAAAAAAAAAAAAAAGATAATAAAACACAAATATCCCAGAACGTGCATGTATTTTCTTATTGAAAGTATTCATTAGTTGCTCATCACAATGGATAAAAGATACTCATCACTTAATATTATCATAAAATTTTAGAATTCATAAGATAAAGATAGCCAAAAAATCTTTTTTGAGAGGTAGAGGAGGTGGGAAGGCAACACAGAAAGAGAAAACTATTAAAGAAAAGACCAAGAATAAAACCAAGATTTGTTAAATTCAAAAATTAAATTTGTTAATTTCAAAAATTCTCAGTCTCTCTAAGGCAAGCTAAAAAAAAATAAACTAAGAAATGGCTTCTAAACAAAAAATCAAATCCTAGATTCTTACAAGAAAACATCGTCTAATAATTGAGTCAAAGATATGGCCTCAGAAAGATTCAAGTCAGTTCTCAGTCAAAAGACACGTTAAGGATGTTGATCCACAACAATATCAACAGAAGTCAAAGAAAAAGAATATTTCTTAGAAATATGTGCTGGTATGGTTTTTGCCTATTTAATACTCAAAAAGAATCAACAAAAGGTGATCTTTATTCCTTTCCTGTGTCTGCACTCACTCTGATCTGGAGATTTTACAATCCCTGAAGAGACTTCTGTCTTAAATACCACCAAATACAATATGCCCTGAGTTAGTACAGTGAAGCTCTAGTACAGGACAAGTCATTATAAAAAATATTCTTCTCATAGGTGCTCTTTGGAATGACTTTTTCACTTGTAATGATAGTCTAAATTCACAGACCAAGGGGCTCATTACTACCATTGATCGATTTCCCTTCAACAATTCCAACTGCACATTAAATAGAACTAGTAGCCCTGCTTCTGAGGAGAAAGCATCATCTCCTTAAGGCAAAAACATTTTATTTTCAATGTCATTAACTTCCACACAAAAGTGTGGGATAGAGATTGGGGAAGAGAATAGAATGGGATTCTTGAAAATTTAAAAGTAACCTATTATTATCCTTACCACTAATATCACCCCATACACATCTGAAACTCCTGAAAAATTCAATCAACCTTTATATAAGAGTAATGGATAATTTAAGGCAGGTTGAAATTCAATGAAACATAGAAATTCATAGAGAATGTGAAGTGAAAATAACAGAAGGAACATTTCATCCTTCTAGTAATGTATTGCATGAGTCTTTGTCTCACATGCTAAAATAAAATTCTATGGCATGCACAGTTGGCCAATTACCTTAAATGTGCATGTACAGTAGATAGGCATCAATGAGAATGACAAAGTAACTTAAAAGTCTAAGAACACGTGGACGATACTCTTTTTTCGTATATGTACTTAAACTACCATTTCTACAAATTACGTACATAGTTGGTCTAGTCTTTTTTTTTTTTAAGGATGGTCATCTTGCTCACTAGATCACAGATCCTTATTCATGGATTCAAGAGGCCGCTTATGGTTTTATAAATAAATTGTGCAGACACTTAAAAATTTTTAATGACCTTAAAGAAGGGTTCTGTCAACAGAATAACTCCTATACTAATGACTATAATGTGAAACCTTGAAAGAGGGACTTTTGAGATTATTTTAATGGTCATGTATAGCAAATAAGCATTTGGAAAAGCATTTCCATTGATTAAACTTATGTATTTTGTGACTTAACTAATAATAATAGTTAATGTTTTTTGAATGCTGAATACTTTGTAATTCCTAGTATTAACTCCTCACTCTTCACAGCTACACAATAAGCCGGTAGGGCATTTGCCTTGCACTCAGTCAACCTGGGTTCAATTCCTCTGCCCTTCTCAGAGAGCCCAACAAGCTACTGAGAGTATCTCGCCCCACTGCATAGCCTGGCAAGCTACCTGTGGTGTATTCGATATGCCAAAAACAATAACAACAAATCTCACAACAGAGACATTACTGGTGCCCACATGAGCAAATCGATGAACAACGGGACAACTGTGCTACTGTGTTACAGAATGATAAATGGTATTCACAGACAGTTCTGTGAGTCAAAATTACAGCTCTCCAAAAGTAGGTTATAGACCGACTGAACACGATGGCCACTCAATACCTCTATTGCAAACTACAACACCCAAAAGGAAAGAGAACAAAAGGGAATACCCTGCCGCAGAAGTGGGGTGGGAAGGTAGGGGATGGGGTGGGAGTGGTGAGAGGGATATTGGGAACATTGGTGGAGGAGAATTGGCACTGGTGGAAGGATGGGTAAATGATCATTGTATGACTGAAATGCAAACAAGAAAGTTTGTAAGTGTGTAACTGTACCTCACGATGATTCACTAATAAAAATTTTTTTTAAAAATTATTTCTCTCATATGTGAATACAGAGAATACCATGAAACACACAATAAAATTAGCTTTATTTTCATAATTATTGAATATAAATTTCAGTGAAATTTACTGTGTAACAAGTACACCAATAAATATACCAACTGTATAAATTTCATGACAATTTAGATTTATGCATAGCCAATCTTATTGTCCTAATAAATCCTAAATTTAATACCTCTGTTGGAGTTCTTATTATCTTTATCTCTTAAATGGATTAAAAACTGCAATGACTGCTTAAAGACTTGAGTTAAGATTGTGACTGATCCAGTTTCATACAATCATAAAACTATGAGTTGGATCCCAGTACCTCTTCATATGCCCAGTGTAATCCCAAACTGTTGCCTGGGACTCCCAGCATGACAACAAAATCTCTGCTCTCCAAGAGCTGCAAATAGTGTGCAAGCACCACAAGTAATATGCAAAATACCTGGTAATTGCAGCAACAAAAGGAAAAGAAAACAGAAATAAGGATACAAGATTTTGGTGTTTAGAAGAAAAAAAAGAAAAAAGAAATCAGCTAGCCCTTAAAGGAAACTATTTCAATATGATTTAGTTTTCTTTCTTTTTTTTTTCTGAGGTAAAAACAATGCACTCTAATGTGATGTAACGGATGTTAGAAGCTCTCTGTTTAACTGAATTTATTTCACTTTTACAAAATATCCTATTTTGATAACTTATTTTACTGGTGACAATAATGTTTAGTACAAAATCTGAAATGATCTATACAAACCTTAGGACCATCCTGTCTTTGTTTTTTCTTCTACAATCTTAACTCTATGGTTATAATCTATAATGTTATAATGTCTCTAAGAAAGCCTTCCATGCAAGTAAGACTCCTTAGACACGCCTTGCACATGTTTGACAGTGTATTTTAGTGTGTGTGTGTGTGTGTGTGTGTGTGTGTGTGTGTGTGTGTGTGTGTGTGTGTGTGTGTGTAGAACCCAACATGCCACTTTCCCATGACTGGATAGTGGAAGGAATAATTCGTATTTTCAGTGAATGACTCTCAAGAGTTGTCTTCCACTACTCAGCAATAAAACTGCCAAGTTTTAAAAAATTTCAAATCCTGGTAATAACTGAGTATTTTGGAGGAAAACATCCCATGATCAAAAAGGAACTAACTAGTAAAATATTTTTATCCCATCCATTCTGTTCTGAGAAAAAAAAAGTCGTGTGTGTAGGCGGTTGGAACAGGGGAGCACCTGAACTCGTACAAATAGGATGGTGTGGCTTTGTATGTGTGTTGGGAGAAGTAATCTAAAATTGAAAACAGATTCTGATGACCTCTTAAGATCCCCTAGTAGGGGATATTGACACTTAACCCTACAAATATTGATTTTGATTTCTTTCCTATAAAATACTATAGCTCTGATGATATAAAATGTACATAAACTGAACCATCTAATTCTTTTACAAAATAACAGAAACATCAAGTGCATAATAAATCTCGGTACTCATCAGACACCAGGGCCTCTCACAGTGATTAGACAGTGAGCTCTTCACAAGTGTCCACTACATGGCTCTGCAATATTTAATGAATTAAATGAACACATAAAAGCTCTCCAACAATTTAGTACACCTTGTTATAAGATTGTTATTTTTTCTAAATGTCAGATGGACTGTAGATTACTTTGTAGATAGGTTTAATTGGATCCTGAGTCCTTTGACATAAGAAAGAAGCATTTTTAAAAAGTTGACAAGGTGCACTTCAGTAAGACACAGACCTCAAGACATCTTCAGAATGATCAGATTTCTTTTTTTTTATCTTATTTAAAACACAAGTGCTTACAAAGATATATGACATTGGGAGATAGTAAGACATCAAAGTCCAGCTCGGGACTCAAGAGCACAGGCAGGACAAGCACGGTTCTGCTTTGCTTCCTCCTCCTACAGGTCTCCCATTGTACGTTAGAATTGAGAGACAGCTGGAAGAGTCAGGCGCAGCCAAGAGATCTGATCCAAAAATGAGAGGTTATGAGAAGAGAAGTATGAATTTTCTGTGGAAGTAAAGAGGTAAAACCAAATGTCTGTGATTTTTCAAAAGGAGCAGGAGATGTGAACCTCAGAAAGATGGAAGAGGTCAACCATTAAATTTCACTTGGGGGCCGGAGAGATAGTGCAATTGTTAAGGTGCTTGTCTGCCTTGTAAGTGACCAGTCTGGTTCTCTCCTTGGGAACCCGAGTGGTCTCCTGAGTCCACCAGGAGTGATCCCTGGGCACAAAAATTAAACAAAAAAATTTCTTGAATGTGGCCTTAAGAAAATATTGTTGATGATAAATATTTATAGTATAGACACTGTATAATATGCCCAGCTTCTTCTGAATCAGATTGAATCCTAAGGGTATTTAAATGAATATGCAGTATATGATCAGTCACTAAGACATAGAAACCAGAGTCATATAGCATCATTTCCCTGAATACATTTATTTATATATTGAAGATTTATAACCTATTGATTCCAAAAGGAATTAAGTAAGCCTACTGAATAGTACACAATGTAGTTCAAAGCAAATAGTATTCCTCTTAAATAAGAACAATTTCAGAACAAAGGTGCTTCTGCATATCACTAAGTAGATTGTACAAAAGTTTGATAAATTTAGCTTTAAATATTCTGATAAGTCTCAAAAAAGTAATTTATGGCAACCACATTTCCTGTTATAGATAAAGATTTACCGATAGGCAAAGTCAAACTTCTTTTGGAATTAGAATCAAGGAGGAGTCTATCATGAAAAATCATCAAGAGGGATCATATCTTTAATACCAATTCTGAAAAAAAAGTCAGAGTAGGCATGCTGATGCCTACTATCAAGCCTCTAACAAACAGAGACTTACATACAAGTCACTTAGGGCATTTCTACAGAAAATTTAGTCTCAGATACAGTGTGCTTGACTTAATGCAGATATAGAATGTAAGGTCTCTAATTCCAACGTGGAAAGAAGACATAAGGTAACTGATATGTTTATGTAAATATCAGCTATTGACAAAAGTAGTATTTCACTAATACTAAATTTATAATCAAGTGTCCCAGTAATAATCAATGATAGAAGAATTTTACTACTAATTAATGACAGTGGTATCTAACAGTACAGAAATTTTTTTCAATTTACTAAGCGCTTCTACATCCATCGTCACACTTATTGTTATTATCCCTTGTACTGAGCCAGATATGAGTAGGTTCCCTTTTTTTAGGGAAAAGGAAAAGAAAGCATAATACTGTTATGTAATAGTTTAAAATGGTGTGTGTTCCTAGTTGTTCAGATTATTTATGTCCCTAAAATTGCATGTTCCCCCAGGTCATAATTTCTTGTAATTTTTTCTATTTAAACATCAACCCAAAGTACAAGCATCTTATAAGATGAGCAGATATGACTTGGGTGCATATAAAAATCTTATCTCAGCAAACTATAGTCAGTAGGTGAAGAAAGGTACAAAAAGGGACAAACAGAGATTAAAAATATGGCTTACAAAGACGTATGTCAGGTCCCATCATACTTACAGGCTATTTTATAGTTTTTAGGGGGTGTAGTTTGGGCCACATCTGGAAGTGTTCAGGAGTTATTCCTGGCTCTGCACTTGGAATCACTCCTAGCAGTTCTCATAAGATGCCAAGGATCAAATAAGGGTTGACTGTGTACAAGGCAAGCACCCACAGTGTACTATTGCTTCTGTTCCATTTAACTGTGTTTTAAAATAAGTTACATGGACTAGAGAGTGGGTTAAGGGAGCAAGAGTAATGTAAGAAGATCATTTGGGAGTCGATATATAGAAACACTATAGTTTGAATTGAAGATATACAAATGCATGTGGAAAGAAGGCATAAGCCCCATAAGGGGTTAAACGGAGATTGAAGGTAAAGTGTATCAGATTTCATGGTTTTGATCGTGAAGAAAAATCATAGCAAATTCGCTGAACACTTTGTATAAACTTATCAATACAGAGATCTAGGACACTCATGCTCATAAGTTCATTTACTTAAACTTGAAAAAAATTCTCAAAGGGAAAACATAATTATATAGCAAAAATCCCATAGCATCACTGAATTCTAGAATCCCCTATTATATATATCTGAAATAAGGAGTGGGAACAGGGGATAAATCAAAGGCATTCCACTGGACACAAGTGGGTAGAAAACTTTCCAAACCAATACTTCTCCTGAGAAATCACCTAGGTCAACATTTAAGAGGCTGAAATAGATGAAAAGAGAACCCATCTGTGGTGACTTTTTAATCTATGGATTTAAAGACTAAGGTCCCTAACATCAATGATAGATGACAAAGCACTACTAAGCCCCCACACAGCTGTTGGCACCTCTATCACCAGATCTAGGTTAGATGGACAAGAGGTCTGCTTCAAGTTGGCAATCTTTTTTTTTTTTCTTATAGTGCACGCTTCATCACTGTGTGCCAGAAGAAGAAAGACCATCACCACCAACCAACATCTTCTCATTTTGGTGTCATCTAAAAATACCTGCAGACAGTATTACCCTGCGATTACCTCACACTCCTGCCCATCAGCCATAGCCACCTCCTACCTCCCGCTCACTAATAGCACAGTCCTGTATCACCTCCCACTCAGCCAAGCAACACTACTGTAGCTGCTTTAGATACACTCATATCTATATATATAGTCTCATATATAAATATATATTCAGATATACACTCATGTGCACGCAAAAGATGCTTTTACAAAAGAAAAAGGGAAAGCTAGTTATGTGAAGTAACTTCACTTTGGAAAGTTAGTATGATGTTCCTTTTGGGAAATTGTTTCTGTTCTGTCTGAGTGTCCCATCCAAATGCCTGCAAGAGAGGCATTTGCTAGTGTCAAACATGAGAAGCGTTTGGTTTTGTTAACCCCTGGCTCTTGATCTATACCAGTGAAGTCTCCATTCCTGAATAGATTGCATCAAACTTTATATTTCCTTATTCTTAGTGTTTTAGTGTCATATTACAAGCGATATTCACAATGTATTAATTTTGGAACAGCCTGGTACTTTTTCTGCTTTAAGGGGGTAGTCTGTGTATAATGTGCTCAGCATTCAATAAATGTATATTTTACTGTTTTCTACCTTTTATTGTTATTATTATTATTATTACTTAATAACCCCATATATACTGGCTGCCATTAAGAGACAGACATTACTAAAATGGAAAGAACTCAAGAGCAAAAGCCGAGGAAGCAGAAACAAGAATGGAAGATGCTTGTTCTCTGAGAGGAACAGCAGACAAACCTACTATTAGCATAATCAGAGCAACCCCATTTGCAGGCTTGCAGCTGGAGAAGGGATCTCTGACTCTTCCTAATCTGCACCTAGCAACAAGCCCAAATGAGCCCTTGGGAGTAGCACCTAGGGCTGGAAGGAGTAACTGAGATCACAGTTGGGGAAGCACTTTTTGAGTACACATTGCATCAGTGTTCAAGAGAAGGATCTCCTCAGTAAGTCCTCACAAATTCCACAGTGATCAGCAAGCAGGTAATAGAGTGGACACTGCGGGGAGAGGGTTAGGCTAGTTGTCAGAAACCAAGGATTCAACTCCTGACTCTGACATCAACTTGCTGGGTGATGTCGAGCAAATTTCTTCAAATACCTGAGCCACAGTGTTTCACATATGGGAAATAGAGCTGTCCTACAGATTGTATCTGCCCTACAGAGTTATTATAAACATTTAACTAGAATTGTATGTGAAATGATTTAGAAAGTATAACAGAGGATATGGTTTATGCTGATGACAGAGAAATTACACCTGGATACTATCTAAACTATCTTGAATTAAAATCACCCCTCCCCAAGCCCCTGCCTTTCTTGTCTCAGTGAGTGATCTTAGCTATAAAATGTAAGTTACAGGGAGCAGGTATTTGAAAGAGTTCCAAGTATGCTATAGGCCCTCAATAATGCACAAATAAATAAATCTTCTTAATTGCTTAAGGAGAACATGCTATCCATGATGCGTTTCTGCCCTTCATTCTGACATACCTAATCAATCAATGTCAAGTATCCTGAACCGTATTTACTTTAGTCTTGGCCACTCAGCAGACAAATATTTTGCAACCATATCTCAGAGAAACATTTGTGGCATCTGCCAAATTTTTTGGTATAAATATATTCACCATGGTGAATTTCAATCAACAAAACTGATAGAGTTGAGAAGAAATGTCTACTCTTAAGGTGAGTGTGAGTCAGTTCCAGCTAATCTTTCCAACTCACCCCCAGCAATACATAATCTACATAGTAATCAGCATGATCTTTCAGACAAATGCATTTGGCTGTGTTGTTTCCTACTCTAAAACTTTCAATGGGCCCCTCTTGCTTACAAAATAACGTCAAATACGTAGTATGATAGACAAGGGAAGCGCTTCCTAATTTAAAGGCAACTTACTGAGATCCTTTTTAATTGCAGTCTGAACTCTTTTGGGAGTGGAGGAAGAGGGGAACAGAGAGGGGACATCTCCCAGACAATGGTCAGAGTATCTAGGTGTCTCTCTTAGAGATACTTGGCTGATGTGAGGGCTCAGTGCTCAAGCCCAGTGACAGCATGCTGACTGAGCCCAACCATGCCCAGAGGCCACCTCAACTTCATTTCGCTGTTCTGGGAAGTAGAAGGATGGGGGCATGTTGTTGATCAAAGTCTGGGCCCAGTAGATGGGGGCTATGCACTCTAGACCTTGGGTTATCTCCTCAAACTTCCAGCGCAGATTCTAGCTACATTAAGTTCAATTATTTCAATTCTTCACACATTTTTATTTCTTTTTACTTTTACTCAGGCTAATCATATTTCCTGAACAGGGGAAATACTTCCTTTTATTAGCTACCTAACAGGCCACTTACATATTTTCTAAGCACAAACCAAAGATCGTTTCTTTATCAAAGCTTTTCCTATTTCATTTTTACTCTCCTCGTAACAATTAATCCAGGCAGATTGAATTTCTCACTAATTAGCATCACTACATCATTGTAACCATACTGCCATCCTATTGAGTACATAAAGCAACTGAGGGGGGCAGGAGCAATAACACAGTAAGTAGCACATTTGCCTTGTACATGGTGAGCCCAGATTCAATACCCAACACCCCAAACACATCAGGAGTGATACCTGAGTACAGAACTAGGAATAAGCTGAGAACCACCAGGTATGGCCCCCAAACAAACACACACACAAACAAAAAAACAAAAGCAAAAAGCTACTGAGAGTTATTTGTCCCTTTCTCTCTCTTCTACTGGCTTGTGAGCTCTTGCTGAGTTCTTTAAACACTATGCTACTCGAAGTGCTTTGTGTCCTAGACACATTAACTTCACCCAGGAGCTTGTTGAAAAAACAAAATGAAAAGCCAAACCCAGATCTACTAACACAAAATTTCCTTTTAAAAAAGATTTTCCTGGCAACTCATAAACATAGAATCTTAAAAGGTCCAGAGAAAGATAACTAGGGTTTCTCTTTATGAATTTGTCAGCTAGACAAAAATACTAAAGTGTTTGGGAAATAGGAATTTATTAACAGCTCCTAAACTAAGGAAATATACCAAAATATTGTGTAACTAATCTTTGAGCTTGAATGAAGTGGTATAATAAGGCTAGAGCAAGGGTTCTTGATGGAGGACCATTCCTCTCTCCTTCCTTTCCTAAGAACATTTGACCACAGAGACATGGTCAGATGTCATAACTGGGCAAGTACTATTGGTGTCTAGAACATAGAGGTTAAGGATGTTTCTAAACATCCTACAATGCCCTTCAGAGTAAAGAGCCATTACACCCTAAATGTTCATAGTACACATGTAGAAAAACCTTAGAAGAGAAGAAAGAAAGACAGAAAGTTAATTTAACAATATGAGGACAGAGTGATGAGCCAGCAGCAGTATCAGTATGATGCTAGGTCAGCTCACAGGTAGGGTAGAATTCTAAGTACTTTAAAACAAATTAATAGGCTTTAGCCCAGCAAGCTACTGAGAGTATCTCGCCTGCATGGCACAGCCTGACAAGCTACCCGTGCCGTATTCAATATGCCAAAAACAGTAACAAAAGTCTCAGAATGGAGATGTTACTGGTGCCCACTTGAGCAAATCGATGAGCAACGGGATGACAGTGACAGTGACAGTGACAGTGATGATGGATGAAAGAGAGGAAGGGAGGGAATAAAAGATGGCTCCCGTTTTTTTTTCTCTGGTGAAAGATAGAGCACAGTGTATTGTTCTTTTTGACAGGACAGATACCTGGAAGCAAGATGCAGAACAGTTTAAGCAAGTCCAGAGATCTTATTCTTATTTAACATCAATCTAAAGTTATTATAGGTATGCCTTCTCACATATAATACTCCTACAACCTATAAGTAAATATCAATATATTTTCCAACTGAGGAAACTGAAGTACAGAGAAGTATACTAAACTGCTGAAGAGTTAAGCTTCAAATAAAATAACATCTGGCTCTGCACCCTAAAGATAGAGCTCTAAAGAGATAGTACAAGAGGGTAAAGCATTTGCTTGGCAGAAAATTCACCAATTCTATCCCCAGAAGCCTATAGGGTTCCAAGTGCTATCCTGGCTGATCCAGGACACAGAGCCAGGAGGAAGTTCAGAGCACAGATGGGTGTGGCCCAAAACCAAAAAGGAGGGAAAAAAAGAAGAAAAAAAACTGTAACAAATGGAATTTCATCATGGTGATACATCAGGAAGTGGCTGACTATTTGAAAAGGCATCTAGAGGAAGGTCCAAGTTTAAAAGTAAAAACTATCTCCATCAATTAGTGACACCTGACATAGAATGGGATGGAGGCATGGGTGTACCTATGCTGCATATTTGTGATTCTTATTCTGTACAATCACTCAGAGACAATTTGTCAAACTCAAACTCAGTCCTCCAATTTTGTAAGTCCTAGACATAAGCATTTGAAATTAAGATGATCATACTCTGTTCTAATAATTACTAACTTTCCCACTTTATATGAGATCACTAAATCTATATCAAATTTCTTTTGATAAAACTGTGAAAACAAATAGATGTAGCATTAAAACTTTATTGATTTTAGAATCATAATGCTACTAGTATGTTAACAAATTTCAATGCCATTGAGAATGCTCAAAACTCAAATATTGCCTTAAACTATAGTATCCTATTTTTCAACAGTAGGCCATTTTTGAGGGGTCAGGGGTTTATCTGGATGTAGTTTGCGCTTACTTCTGGATCTGTATTCATGGATGACTCCTGGCATGGACTCAGGAAACCATATGCCATACTTGGGGTTGAACCCAAGTATGTAATGTAAGCTCCTTACTCACTGCACTGTATCTCTCTGGCACTGCAGTCAGTCATTTTATGAAAGCAAAACCACACTCATTTTCAGTTTATGTCAAAACAATAGTGATGAAAGAATAAATCCTGTATTGGGGGGGGGCAGAACAAACACTCCTATTCTGGACCCCAAAAAGAGGCCAAAGCTAAAGACATTTATTCTTGGTTCTTTCTCTGGCTTTCACAAACTTGTATGCAATTCCTGATATGACTTCCGCCTACTCATAATTCAGAGCTAAAAAACTATTCATTCATTTCCAGGTCTTCCTTTGACCTCTTGAATTAAACCAGTAGTCACCTCATCTGCTTCCTCATAGAACAGAATAGATATTTCTGCACAATACTCTGTATCAATGATTCATTTACAAGTTTATTACAGGAGCAGGACCTGATTTAAATAATAGGTTATTCATAATTTATTTTGTTGTCCTTGCACTTAAATCAGTGCCTGACACCTATTTGATACTTAAATAATAGCCAGTTGAAGTTAATTATCGTAAAATCAGTCCTAGCATATGAATGCCTTAGGTTGACAATTTCCTGCACCTTTTCCATATACTAAACTGCTTGCATTGATATACACAGTTTGAATGGTTTCGTGAAGTGTAAAGAGAGATGGATACCAAGCTCTTCTTTTTTTTCACCATGCATGATATTCTCAATGATAATTCACACTGCTGCATGTATCAGTACTTTATTTTTATAACCGAATATTTCATTGTTTATATATATCACCTTTTGTTTATTCTTTTGTCTGTTGATGGACATTTGGATTGTTTCCAGCTTTTGGTTACTGTGAATAGAGATGCTATGAATATTCAAGTCAAGTTTTTGTTTGAACACGTGATTAATATGAAATATCCAAAATGGGAAAATCCATAGAGACAAACAGCAGATTAGTGACTTGTAGGGTTTCCGGAATAGAAAAAAATGTGGGATGACTGCTTGTGAGGTTTATGTTCGATACAATGAAAAAATTATAACACTATATAGTGGTGTTGGCTTCATAACATTGTAAATTTCTAAGTTGACTAACTGTATGTTTTGAAATTGCTCAAATAATGAACTCTATGTCTACTTTGCCACAATAACAAATTTTATTAGAGAGAATTTATTAGCAGAGGTAAGATTCTTTTGCTCAAGAAAATCATTCTCTGCACTTGTGCAGTTTTTCCAAATTTTCAGACAGAATCTGAGATTTTATTTCCAAGCTCATAAAGTCCTTATCTCCGATTGCTAGTGGTATCAATGAAAATATTTTGTAGTAACTTCATAATATGTCAGGAACCATAAGAGAATTGATTCCATTTAAAATGGGAATATTGCAAGATTTTATATTATGGAATATTTCACAAGAATAATGTAACTACATGACTAAAATGTGTATTACAAATAATCCTATATACTTATTCCCTGATTTTTGAACATTCGCAATAAGCCGCTTCACTTTTACAAAAGGCTCACCCTAATGATTGTTTTCAGTAACCAAAATAAATAGGAAGAATACTTTAACTTTTAAATCAAAACATATAAAATAAAAATGGGGGGAGTAATTGAAATTATTTGGTAGCTTATTTTGATATCTGGGGACACTAAACCTTTTCCCCAGAAATCAATAATTATAGTTTTTTTTTTTTACTTTGCATCATATGAGGTTTTATTTTGGCCATAAAAGGCTTTATAGGAAAGATTAACTTTCAGAAAACAGAGAGCTAGTGATATCTGAATGATGAGAAGAAAGCTTCTCTTATACTATGTGAGTTTATCAACACATAAAACATTAATGTGAAAATATCAATGGAAACTGTTAAATTTTGTGTGTTAGATGAAAAGAAGAGACAGCTACATGTTCAGCTCATTATGAATATAATTTACCTAAATCATGCAAGTAACATTAGAGAGAGAGTTTCACATTGAAATGGAGAGTGGAACATAATTTAATGTGACTTTTTCTTTTAATAAATTCCTTTATGATTTATTCTGTTCATTTATTCAAAAATATTTTTGAGTACCTGCAATGTTGCAAGGACTATGTTAGCATCATGTTTGCCCATATTAAAAAATAGATTTTTCTGCCTAGAAAGCTTTTATTTCAGTACAAGAAGATGAAAAGAAAAAAAACAGGGGCTGGGAATATAAATCAAAGAATTGGAACACATGTCTGGCATGCACTGGGTCCTGAGTTTAACCCCCAGCACTAACTGGTCCCATGAGAACCACCACTAGGCGTGACTCTGATGACCCCTGGGTACTACAAACTCAAGTACTGTATCTTCAGGTCCATATATCCAGGCTAAATTTCACCAGGAATGACCTCCAGGCCTTCTGAGTACTGCTTGGGAACCCACCTCTCTTCACACACACAAACACACAATTGTTATAAAGTTAATTGTTTAGAGTAATTAAATGAAGAAGATATAGAGGTCTAAGACACGTTGTGTTGAATTGGACATCTCTTTTGGATATTCAGTATAAATGCCTATCAATTAAATATTTATATATCGCAGTTCAATATAATGTCTAGAGGTAAGAAACAATAAAAATTATTGATATAATTTGGGGAATTATTATTTTTTATGGTAGTTTGAACTATGACAACTTTTGCAACTAAATAAACAGTAAGAAATTACCAATGCTTAAGAATGAGATTCTCAGGGGCCGGAGTGATAGTACACTGAGTAAGGCATTTGCCTTGCATGTGGCTGACCTGAGTTCAAACCCCGGCATCCCATATGGTCTCCCATGGTCCCCCAAGCACTGCCAGGAGTAATTCCTGAGTGCAGAGCCAGGAGTAACCTCTGATCATCGCTGGGAATGACCCAAAAAGGAAAAAAAAGAGATTCTGAGGAACTTCAATAAACAGAAGCAGTCTAGTGCAGTTTTCAAGAACAGTTATTCTGGAGTTATATTCTTTAGTTCAAATTCCCAGTCCTGGGAAATACTTAGTTTCTCTGCATCTCAGTTTCCTTCTCTGTAAATCTGAGATAACTTTGTGTAGGATGTTATAAAGATTTACTGAGATCATATAATCCAGTGTTTAGAAGAGTATTTGACACATTAAAATCTATAGAACTATTGTCTATATGAAGGTCAGTTGTAAAATTAAAACCTCCCAAAGGGTGATAAAGAATAGTCAAAGAAGAAGTAAAAAATAAAAATAGGACAGTCAGATAAAATGGTAAGAAACACTGGATAAGAGTGCCAAATATTGCTGAAAGTTTATATATGAGAACCAGAACATTTACATTATATTTACGTTACAGGGATTTTGACAGAGTAGATGATATGAGGAAAAGTCTGGTGTGGAATAGAGAAGTAATTAAAATTTTTGGTCTTTCCTAAAAACAGTTGATTTATTTTAGGGAAAAAATAGGAAAGTGAAGAAAAATTCAGAGTTAAAGTGGTATAATTACAATATTAGAGCATTGCAACTCTGACTACACACTCATTTTTACAGTAACAATTATATATTTTTATAGATTTCCACGTTGCCAATTAAACCTCTTTCATTTCCATTTGAAGATCTGTTTAATACTTCCTATAAAGCAAATCTAGTTATGATATGACTCTAGCATTTTTTTGTTTAGGAAAGTCTTTACCCGTCCTTTATTTTTAAAGAATAGCTTTGCAGAGGATATTATTCTTGGTTGGCAAATTTTTTTCTATCTAGCCTATTAGATACATGCTGTGTCACTACCTCCAATGTCACTGTCTTGGCTTATAAATCAGCTGATAGTCTTAAAGGGGATTATTTGTATGTAACAGGTTTTTTTCCCTTTTTTTGGGGGGGGGGCAAGGGATTTGGAGCCACACACATCATTGTTTGAGAACTAGCCTAAGTCTCTGGGGTCACTCTGGCAATGCTCAGGAGACAATGTAATACCAGAGGCCAAAACTTGCTTTCCACATGCAAAGCATTTAAATCATGCATTTGGCATATTTATCTTGCTCTATATGCTTTTCTTCTGCTACTGTAATCTTTGAAAATTTGATCATAACATGTCTTGGTGAAAAACTATTTTACATGGGTTTTTTGGGCATCATGGATCTGGAAGTTTATTTCTCTTATCATATTTGGGAAGTTGCCCATTATATCTTTAAATGAGCTTCTGTCTCCTCTGATCTTTTTGAGGAGAAGTATCTTTACGTAAGACAAATATGTCTGGAGATGTACTATACAGTATAATCCTAAGAATTCTGCATTTTATTTATGGTTTCCTAAGAGGGAAAATACTATGGTAAGTATTTTTTCCACAAAAAATGATGATGATGATGATGATGATGATGATGATGATGATGATGATGATGATGATGGTGATGATGATGATAAGGCAAAAGAAAAGTTGGGGAAATAATGAGTATTTTTGTGGTCTTGGTGGTGATAATGGCTTATCAGTTGTGGAACTATATTTAAACTCATGTCATATACCTCAGCTCCATGTAGCTTTTAATGTATTACTCATATCTTGATAAGATGGTTTTAAAATAAAGTCACAGAGAGCATTTTAACCAAAGAACCAAAATGGCCTGCAATCCCAAATGTCACACAAGATATACTATCTCATAAGAAATTACTGTTCATTACGATAATGATTGCAAACATTTTTGCTCTGACAGCAGGTCTAAATGTAAAGACTTAAATATTTTCAATATCTCTTTTAAAGGCCAGATTCTTAATTACTGTCCTAACTCTTCCCTGAAGCCCCTACAATTCCCTTTGTTAGTGCCCAGCTGATTGAGTTACAGACAAGCTGGCCAGATTTATCATCACAATTGCTCTCACTGTAATCACATTTGGATCTAAATCTGACTAGAGTAAAAGAGACCCTCTTGATAATGATGAGGAACGCTTTGGGCATTTCTAGTTTGAAAAAAACTGCTATTGACTGTCAAGGAAAAACAAAGGAAGTTGAACCATGGGAGTGGTGAATGGTGTGTGGGATTGTAAAGGCAATGGACAACCCTCAGAACAATGAGGAACTGAATGTGGTTCTCAAGGATTGAGTAGCCACTTAAAAACATACAAGCTCTATGATCCCAAACCTTGGCTGGTGGCTGAAAAGACCTGAGGTTCCAGTGTCATCAATATCAATGAGGCAGTTCAAAGCAGAGACTCAGCAATAACATCAAAATAATCTCACCAATATAAAGTCCAAAAGGCAGTGACAAACAAAGCCTGACAAAATCTTCCAACAAAAAATTTAAACAGAATAAAAAGACAAAAATAGGGGAGGGAAAGAAAAAGAAAAGGAAAAACAAACAGAAGGAGAGAAGACCAGGGGAAAGGAGGGAAGAGAGAATGAGAGAATGAGTCCTCTCTCGCTCTCTCCCTCTCTCTCTTTCTCTCCTTTATCCCTCTCTTCTCAAATTAAAAAGGGCTTTATCCGGCAGTAGCTTGAGGATCAGGAAACTGCCTGTTTTTACTTGAACCCATTTTCTCCTCTGTAAAATGGGAGAGATGCTGATGAGTAGTTTAGAGGATTGCTGTGGGAAAATGCAGTGACAGAGGAAAAGTACCTGGCACATAGGCGTTGTTCATCAGATGTTGATTTTCTCTCTTCCTCAATGACAAGTATTACACAGCATTTGCCTGGGGATTTTCTGTTGCTATTTTTATTGAGTCAGGCCTTGAGTCCAGTAGATTCGCTGTAAGTTCTTTGCAGCAAACATTTTCGCCGCAAACATTTTCACCGCATAACTAATTAGCCGTAAGGCAATTTTGCCGTAAAAGATAAAATAACTGGTTGACAGTTTGGTTTGACAGTTTCGTTTCAAGTTTTGGTTTCAACTGACACAGTACTCCCATTTTCATATTACAAAATTTCATAATGGTCTATAAAGTGGTGGTCTTAAAATAGTGGATGGTATATATATGTATATGTATATGTATATATGTCATATATCTTGACTTGATAGAAAATTTAGCAATAAAACTAACTGGAAGTGTGAAATAAGAAGTGTAAAGCCAGATTGTGTACTGTACTAGAAAATGATAAAATTCCCGTTTGCAAATTATAAGTATAGTCATTCTTTCCATCATTCAAACCCAAAAGTTTACCAAACTGGCAAATATAAAGAAATAGTAATAACTAATCTTCAAGATCACTAATTACCATTCTTTAACTAATTTAAAAAATTAGCAGCTTGTTCTCTAATGTCATTTTACCAAATGTTCTAGTCCTCATTGTATAAAGTTGGAGGCAGAAGCCAGTGAGATGACTTAAACAGCTGGAGTTCATGTTTGCACACAAGATCCCCTGCACTGTGGGAATGGGGTCCTAGCACCAGGAGGTGTGCTCCAATAATTTTTTAATAAAAACAAAGAGTTTGGGGGCAAAAGGAGAATCGGTTTCTTCATACATTCTGCCCTCTACCTATGAAAAAAATGAATATCTCTTGGAAATGGTTTAAAACATTTCAATCTTTTGATATTAAATTTGTGTTTCATTATATATAAATAAAAACTCCTTTTTAAATAATTTTATTTATTTTACAGCAAAATTTTCTTATAACCAATTAAAGAATGTAAAAGGAACAACTAAAATTATCATGACAATCTGTTGGGCCTACCCAGAAAATCAAAATTTTAATTTTAAGGGAGAATTAATCCAGAAAAATAATTAGCTCTACTTGCTTCACAGAATCTAATGATCGGCCTGACTTTCTGTACCTATGACATTCTGGTCTTCTGAGCTTACCCCTCCCCTGTGAATTCCACTGAACTTCAGAATAATCAAGCAAACCAATCCCTATTTCATTGTCTGTTACGATCTTTAGAGGGGTCCAAGAGCTAGTTCAGAGGGTAATGCACTTGAGTCACACATAGCCAAACCAGGCACCACATATGGTGATGTGAGAGAGAGCCCCTTCAGGAACGATCCCTGAACACAGTTAGATATAGCCCAATACCCTCACCCAATATCTCTTGATAAATAGCCTAGAAATACAACAATGGGTCATTTTGCTAATGATCAACAATCATTCTTTTATCATATAGACATTGTCCTTTGAGTGTATTATTCTCTTAATAATATTATTATATATTACAATATATTATAATATATTATATATTATAAATATTATTCTCTTAATATCATTCTCTTAATAATACCTGTGTTTCATAGGTCATGGATGAGATAGAAATTGTATTATTTTTCTCAATACTCATAATTCTTTTTTCAATAACTTCTCATACTTTAGTCTTAATGTGCTGATATTCATATCAAGTTATTTTACTTTTCAATCATGATTGATTAGACCAGGGGCACACACCTTCCCCAAACTGACAAAACATAATTTCTCTTAGGTGCCACTGGAATCTTGACACGAAAATGTTACTACAAGTGGTGGTTCTGAGCATCTTCTGAGCTGCTTTTTTGACCCCAGGAAACCATTGATGAGCCCCCGCAAAATAAATAAAAACAAAATAATTTAACAAAAATTTAAATAATTAAAAACAAAGACAAATCAAGCAGATAGTTCATACAGAGGTCACTGGCAATGGATTAGTTATAATCCAACCACAATGAACAAGTAGAAAACATCAGTATTCTGAGAGAGAGGCATGAAAAGTCTGCTTTAAAAAGTAGAGATAAGACCTGTTCTGAAACAGATCAAGGACAGTGAAAATAGAAGTCTCACAAGTGTCAAATTCACTTGAGGCTTGGTTGTAATCCCACATTTTATTTATAGGTAGTTTCTTTCTATGACTGTGCAGTGTGTTCTCTTGTTCTAAAGTTATATGAGTGTATCGTTTTAAACCAAACATGCCCAAAACATCAGGTCAAGGGTCCTACTTGCAAATAAAGTTTTGGCTATAGAGAAACTCTTGCCAGACTTGTCTTATTTATCATCACTTCCTATCTGCTAGCAATCATTTTCTTGCAAAAGCATCCTTGCCTTTCAGCTGTATTTGTACCTCTTCCCAGACCCTTACTGTCAGAAGCTGCATACTTCCTAGATTTAATAGGTGTTGTTCCCTGTATTGGTTATTCTTTTGATGAGAACCAGAGCCTAATGAATGACATAGGGTGGGACTATGCTTTCTCAATAAAATGAAAACTTCTGAGACGTGTAAGGATTTGTAAAGAAATGTATATAGGCACATATGTACATATTATTATTATTTTTGTCTGGAGAGAAAATGCTGAGAATTCCAAGAAAATAACATTAGCTTTAATTCTCACTCTTATACATTAAAAAATGTGACCTTGGGTAATTATAGCCTAGCAAAATTTAGCCCCTTAGTCTTGCTATAATGATTGCATGAGAGAATAAATAGAAAATATTCTGTAGTAATATCAGCATAGACAACTTGATTTTCCAAGTGTTGTGGCATATAACAAGCACTCAGAAGTCAACAATATTTGGATTTAAATCTAACCTGGGTGAAATTGAGCAATTTATTGAACTTTTCCTTGGTTCAACTGTAAATCACTCTGCCTGTGTATAATGATGGTAAATAATGGTAGTAATATAGACCTCATAGATCGTGACAATTATATTAGTTAAAAGCACATGTAAAGAGCTTAATATGCTAGTTCCATATTGCTATTATTTTCTTACCCAAATTTTCTGTTGTGGATATTTGGTAACTATAAAATATTCCATTCCCTTATAAAGTAGGAAAGATGAGATTAGGAGTCAAAAGATAAGACATCACAAAGGTAGAACCTTACAACTCAAGCTTTATCTTCAAGGCCAGTGACCAATGAAATATTGTATAATAAGGATTGATGATAATAAATGTACTCTAGAAAGTTCATTGTTGCAGCAGCTGGAGATAATTTACAAGAGCTGAAAAACTGGAAGTGGACAAACTAATTAGATGATTATGGCATTGGTTACAGGAGATGGTAGTGGTTATTGAAAGAGGAATATAGATCCAACACTACTTAGGAAACAGAGTAATAGGACATGGTGATCAATTAGATAAGTAGTGAGGATAACATTTGGTCAAGAGTTAAAATATAAACTGATGCTCCTGGGACCATGTCAGTTACTTACTTATCCTGTTTTCTCAGTTAAGTCATGTCCAAAATTAATAGTACTTCAATGGATTGTGTAAATATTAAGATTCTATTAAAATAGTCATTGATAATGATTCAAACTCTATAAGGGTTCAATAATAACATACTTAGAATAGTACCTGGAACACAGTAGGTGCTATAGAAGCAAGATAAGCTGAGAATGCATCTGAAGTTATTGAGTTGGGTAAATGAATGGGTATTGTGTGGATGACTGAGACTGGAGAGAAAAATAGTAGCCAATATTTCAAGATTGTGAGTTTGGCCTCGGCAATCACTGTCACTCACTGTCACTGTCTTCCCGTTGCTCATCGATTTGCTCAAGCAGGCACCAATAACCTCTCCATTGTGAGACTTCTTGTTACTGTTTTTGGCATATCGAATACACCACAGGGATCTTGCCAGGCCCTGCCATTCAGGCGAGATACTCTTGGTAGCTTGCCCGGCTCTCCAAGAGGAGAGGAGGAATCAAACCCCGGGTCCGAGGCATGCAAGACGAACGACCTACCTGCTGCACTATCTCTCCAGCCCACTTGGCAATCAAAGTTTGTAATTTCATGATGTGTATTATGCATATGTATGTTACGTGCAAGTTCACAGGTCTATGCTCACTAGTGATCATTTCTATTCTATGTGTTTTTAAAGTATGGGAGAGGTAACTATTATATAGAAATTGCTCTAAAATATTACATTTTAAGTGGATGAAAATAAAATTAATGTTAATTGAGTAATATAATATCAACCATTGGATCATTACAATGACTGATATAACTACATCTACATATACTATATAAACTACTTCCACAATGACCAAACATATGGTAAGAACTCAAAAAAATGCTCATCATTTTAAGTGTAACTGTGGTTTTCCCATTTGCGTTATGTAAGGCTACACAACTACTAAGCAATGGGGATGAGACTGTTCAACTGCAAAGCAAATCAGTCAGGATGTAGGTCTTTGGTCTCTAAAATGTAAATGAATTGCAGAGAGGTAATAAGAAGGATACACACAATCTAAACCTTATAAAGACTTACAATGTTAGAATTGTAGCTGGATGATTTGGTGGAGGAAAAAAAAGAACATATTCAAAGTGGGATCGAGATTGCCTTGATTAAAACAATGAATCATCAGCTAGGTGTTAAAATTCAGCTGGTTTTGGGGAGTTTGGAGAGTGCCCCAGTCAGTATGATCAGATCAGTATGGAGGCGTGGACAAATCAAAAGAGATAGATGATACAGAAAAATTATGTTAGAAATTCTTCAGTTCCCACACCCAGGCAGGCTGCATGCTAACGCACAAATGCCCTTAGAGTAAGCTAAAGCATTGCCTTTAAATTTCATTTGAAATGGAGCTTTAGTTGTCAGAAGAATAGCAGCCAGAGCCATGTTTGATTGGTGCTGCTTGTAGGAGTTACACTCGGAAGAAATCGTGGGAGGTACACATGGAACTCCTCACCCACGGAGGTTGATAATCTGAGCTAATTGTACACATTTCCAAAGCCTCCCGTGTGTGAAGGAAAAAATAAAAATGTTCTCTCAACATTTCTGAAGTTCATAAATGTGGCAAATGTTCAATAACTATATTTAACTCCCATTGCATATTCCTTGGCTCTTGAAATATCTTCAGCCAAAGATTGCACTTGGCAGGAAAGACATACTTTACTGCTCTATTTTCTTTCACCTTTCTAGGTAGCCATCCAGGTCCACCACTCCCTTGAAAGTCTTGCCTAAGGATTTGCCTTTTCCAAAAGTTGTTGTTCTTGCCTAAATATGCCTTCTCCTTGAATTTTTCTTTTGATAAGCCTTTTGTCCTAAATGTATGTGGAGGTTCAGGTGGGCAGAAGAATTTGGGGGAGAAAGATACTAGTGCTTTAGCATGCACAAAGCAGAAACTCAAGATGTAAATGGTAAAAATCTCACTACCCTTGAGTTGCTCCCCTTGTGCCACGTTCGCTGCTCTGGGTTCTTGTTCCCAAAGTTGTCCTGAGACAACATTAATGAACACCTAGATGTGTGAGAGAACTGCAGAATCTTAGATCCCACCCCAGTCCCACCTATTCAAAATCTTCAGTATTTTTTACAAGATGCAAGTGATGGTGAGTCACACTGTTTTATCACTGCAAATTTTACAAGTAATCCCTGTGCATATTAAAATTCTCAAACAACTACACTAATGTGGTCTATCACACTGCATTCGTTGTTTGCTTCCTGTCTTTCTTTCTCTATCACTCTTTATGCAGTCTTGGGCCCCCTCAGGACCTAGAATAGAGCCCTGTAGGAAGAAATAAAATAGTTACATTTATTCTGTGCTTTCTATTTGCCAAGGGCTGGTTTATAACACCTTCAGTCATTTCATGTTTTCAACAATCCTATGAAAAAGTCACCATCATTTCCATTTTGCAGTTAAGCAAGTCAGGACTCCAAGACCATAAGTCACTCGCCTCAAGTCACCCAAATAGAAAGTGACAGATCTAGTCAGAGGAAGCCCTTATCAGAGAAAGCGAGACATGCTCTGCACCCCTATTTTAGCCTCCACAGATTTGTGGAATGAAGGAGAAATCACCATGCACAATAACGTCCGAGTCTGTTCTTCATCCTATCATGACGCGAAAGGAGCAAGGCTGTAGTTCTATTTTGCGACATTGTATCTAAAGCACAAAAGCATTGTGTCTGCATTCACAGAAATGGCCTCTAAACCATCCCAGGAACTCTGCAGCCCCCACCCCTCTTGGAAGATCTGCAAGTGTTAGTAAGCCTGCAGACAAGCAATCCGTCAGGCAGAAGGCAGCTCAGAGCCCTTAAATAAAACATTCTCGCAGCCTTCCGTGGAGAGCATGGAGACAAATACCACGGATGTGAAAGGTGTCGCTGGGATTACCAATGACGTGCTAATGGCTGCTCAGGCAATCTCCGTGCCTCCTGCGCTCTGAGTCACCCGCTCCCTTTGGAGCCTGCGCTCACGTCATTAAGGGACTGAGAGCTATTCACAGATCACTGACTAAAGGCAAGCTTGAGCCTGGCCTGCACCCCCCTGCCCCTCTCCAAAGGACTAAGGTCACGGACAGAAGGCCCTGGAGCTTTTGTATCAGAGCCACAGCGAAAGAGAAAAGGAAAGACAACGCTGTCTCTCTTCCTCCCATCTATTTCCTTTAACTGTGTTTTTACAAATGCTAACTTTCCCCTCTCGCTCCAGAATATGGCAGGAAATACGCAGAATCCTATTTGGAAATATGATTTGAAATGGCAGGAAATACGCAGAGTCCTGAAGAAGACAACATACGCTTGACAGTGTGTTAGTATTCAGAAAAAAATAGCGTTCTGATGTTATTTTAATTCCACAGACATTCCATTACTAATCAATCCTGGAGCTTTCTGCTGCTAGAATTTATGCATGCATTTTCTTGTGTAGGTTCTTGGTGTGACTGCTTAGTTGAATTCATTGTAATGTCATTTGTTTGTTCGAGCCCAAGTGGGAGCATCTAAAAGACTCAGAAATATGAGTACAATATTTTCAGATGCCACATTTTCCACTTTTGTGACTAAATCCTCTGAAGCAGAACATCACTTGGTTTCTCTACCAGGCACTTGTCCCTGAACGAAAATCTTGGGTCTGCTGTGGTTATTTTGTCACTGTATAAGACGTTTAGATATTTCTTAGTTCACTTTCATGGAGTCACAACTTGGCCTGAACTATATTGAATTGTGTTTCGTGGCCACTTGGGAGTGATTTGAGATCAAAGACTGAGTCTGAAAAAGCAGAATGGAGTAGAGAATTGGGGGGTGAAGGAAAAAGGTAACAACAACAGGATAGCATTTTCCTGGAAAAAAAAAAAAGCCTGATTCTGTTCACGTTTATCGTATTCCAAAAAACAATCTAAAATGCATACAAATGTGAGTTATCCAAAGTTTTATACTAGAAGATAATTCTCTCTCTATCTCTGTGGGGGGGAGGGGTCACTCTCTGTGCTCGGGGCTTACTCCTAGTGGTGCTCAAGGGACCATTTGGGGTACCAGGGATTGAAACTAAGTGGGGTGCATTCAAGGAAAGTGCCCTTCCTGCTGTACTACTGTTCTGGTCCTAGAAAATGTTCTTGATCAACAGAAAAAAATATACATGAGAAAGTGAATGGTGAAACATTTTCAGTTCAATTTGACTTACGTGCCAATATAAAAAAAATACGGAATGTTAATCACTTGTTTGGTACAGAAAATACCACACCACAATTGTTAATATGTCTTCATAAAAATAAAAATTACCAATTCTTTCCAGACTTCCAGAGACCTGATACACAGTTTAAGAGTCGTCCTTAGCATCAGTTGCTTTTCTTAGTTAAAAAAAAGACCATGGATTCCGCCCCCCGCCTCCCCAAAAAAAGATTTTTAGAAAAAGAACATATTTCTGTATTTTGTTTATTTGTTTTGTTTTGCAGTTATACTTAACTGTGCTCAAAGCTCACTCCTGACTCTATAGTCAGAGATCTTATCCGGCGGGCTCAGGAACCATATATAGTTTTGGGGATCAAACCCAGATCCGCTGTGTGCAAGGCAAGTATCTTCCCTTCTACTCTATCTCTCCAGTTCCCATGTTTTCTATTTTTATTCAGTTGAGAGTTATGTAAAATATAGACACGTTTTCCCTAGATGTGGGAATACAGAATATGATTCCTTTGGATGTTATCATTTGAAGAAAGTAAGACATTTCTTTGGAAAACTGATCATTTTAATTAAAAAATAAGTTTATAAAGATAATACCACAAATTATTCACTATGTCAATTTTTAATTTTATATACCTATACTAATGCTGATACCTACACATAGAGATGAATATTTCCAGATGAATTTCCAGGTAATCTTTATTCATCTCTATGTGTAGGTACCAGCACTTCCACAATAATAATTTTAAAAACTGGGGTGGGGGGTGGATAGATCTCCCGTATGTTGGGATAAAGATCAAACACAGTAAGGGAACAATAAATGGTCAAAGTCATAGAAAAGTGAATATTTTTTTCTACAAAACTGAATTGACACAGGGGTAGGGGAGAGCTGGATTCATCCTTGTGACCCCAGTGGAGGAAAGCAGACTCTCTGGTGGTGGTTGTGGTGTTGGAATAATGAAAAGTATGATAGAAAATATTGTAAATCCCCATACCTCAGTAAAAATGCTTTAATAAAAAATAAATTTAAAATTTAAAAACATGTAAAGGGCTCCACTCCACCCGTGGAATGAACAGAAATATGGTCAGTTTATTGAACAAATTGGGGGATCTGGTACGTCGGCGAGTCAACCAGGAATTTCTTGGTCAATTCTTATTAAGAACATCAGTTTTTAATTCTTAGGGTTGCTTTAAAAGCACAAACACAGGTGCCAGAGAAATAGCACAGGTGAGGCACTGGCCTTGCACATGGCTGATCCAGACTTGATCCTCAGCTCCGTAGTGCTCCCTGAGCACTGTCAGGGGAGATCCCTAAACACAGGACCAGTAGTAAGCTCTGAGCACTAACAGGTGTGGCCCCTAAGTCCCCTTCACCCCCCCAAAAATTAAAACCAAAAACTCACAAACATATACAATCAAATTTTAAATTTTAATTGCTTAAGACTTACATTTATTACCAAAGTTCATCACAATATATAGTCTATTCTGTTCTCCTTAGTTATCCTGAAGAGAAACTTGTACTACAGTTGTGTTGAGGTGTAGTATATGTGTATTTCTAAGCCATATAGCTATCAATACTGCAAGCATGGGACGCAAACCCGATAATTAAACTTTAAAATGACTTTGTTAAGGAGGCAGGCTGGGCGGTGGGAGGAAACTCAAGGACAACAGTGGAGAGACGTTCACCCTGGTGATGGGATTGGTGTTGGAAAGGCACATGCCTAAAACCCTATTATGATAGCATTTGTAAAACACAGTGACTAGACATTATTTTTAAAACTTTAAAATGGAAAAACACAAACATGTTAATTTGCAGCTTTGTTCTGTAGTTACCTTCAGGAAGACGGCCAAGCAGTAGGTATAAGGATAAGAGCAATTTCAAGCAAGTCCTTGGTTGGTAATGAACTGATTTCAAGAGGCTCCTTAGAAATCCACAAGGTGGAAAGATGGAGTGTCCACAAACTTATCTTGATATATGACACTATGGAACTGCTACTAGGACCTCGGGCACTTATGCTCTCTGAAGATCTGAGAAGGAAATTACCACTGAGTACTTAGAATAACACAGGAACACTTCTCTTCATCAGTTTTCTCATTTTTTTCCTGTCTGCAGAATCATGCATAATCATCAGACTGCTGTTAGAATCCTCACACCTGTTAATGCAGATTCACCCTGGGAGGCATTGCTCCAGGATGTTCACTGTAGGCCAGGGCCACTCTGCCCACCCACTTAGTCCATAAAGAGCAGAAAGTACCATTTCCATTGTTGCTCAAGAGTCCAGAAATTTTTTGTTTATCATACATATATGCGTGTGTGTATATATACATATACGTATGTATATATCACTGTATCACTGTTATCCCGTTGCTCATCGATTTGCTCAAGCGGGCACCAGTAATGTCTCCATTGTGAGACTTGTTACTTTTTTTGGCATATCGAATATGCACATATATATTTGTTTAATGCGTGAGGTATATATACTTTATTTTTCCATTTCGTGGACAGAATACATAGCAAACTTAAATTGTTTTACCCTACTAATGGTTTAATTTAAGAACTTATCCCAACGTGGTGCTTGAGAAAAGTTGCTGCCAAGTGATCTGACATTTGAGACTAAAGCAAATTGCTGTACATCCTATCTAAATTATGTCAAACAATGAACAACTTTTCTAAGGTGTTTGTTTTTTCCTTTTATTCACTTTAGTTTTAGGTGACTGGTAAATTTTGTTGTGTGAATTCTGGAATCGGGATTTTTTTTAAAAAAAAAGTACACACACACATACACACCCACAGACAAACACACACAGACACACATTTACATACACATATATAGGCCTATATATAGGCCTATATATATGCCATATATATAGGGCACTATATATAGGCCACTATATATATATATATATATATATATATATATATAGGCTTATATGTGTGTGTGTGTGTGTGTGTGTGTGTATGTGCCATGGCTGGTCCCAAGGGACCCAGCCCTGGCAGCCGAACTCTACTACCCAACCACGACCATGCTCTAGGCCACTTTCCACATGTTCAGGCTGAGCCTCACACATGAGCAAAGTCCCACAGAACCCAGGTAATGCGGAACTCTGTGATCTTAGACTCTGGGCTCAATGGTACCCTGGAGCTAAGATCCTCTGCCTGCTTCCCCCAGTCTCCAGCAACCCAGTGGTCACACCCATAAGGCACCTCCTGCCAGCACCAGATAATCTCCTCATCAGCCACCCTCCAGAATTCAGGCTTCTTCTCCCAAAAGGGAGTATAAAATGAGGCTCCCATAACCATGCCACTGGACTCCATGCCAGGCTGTTTTCATATAGGGTTGCCCCAGAGGAAGGAGGTGAGAGCCGTCCCCAACCCAAAGGACCCAGCGCCAGCATGCAACCTGTACAACCCAACCGCTGCCATGCTCAGGCCGAGCTTCATGTATGAGTGAACATATTCCAACCTCATGGCCACACGACACATCATAAGACACTCCCTACTCTTTTTCCATAACTCACTGTCACTGTATCACTGTCATCCTGTTGCTCATTAATTTGCTCGAGCGGGCACCAGTAATGTTTCCATTGTGAGAATTGTTGTTACTGTTTTTGGCATATTGAATACGCCACAGGTAACTTGCCAGGTTCTGCCGTGCGGGCGAGATACTCTCAGTAGCTTGCTGGGCTCTCCAAGAGGGGTGGAGGAATCGAACCCAGGTTGGCCGTGTGCAAGACAAATGCCCTACCCGCTGTGATTTTGTTATCACACCATATTTAATTGCAGGCAAGATGGCGCTGACACCACCAGAACCCCTCGTGTTCTCCCAAACCCGGTTCACCATCTCACCTTATACAACGCATGGCTCAGCATGCCAGGCATGGAACTCTACGCGTTATCCCTGCTGGAACTCTATGCAATGATTCCTGATGGACATCACCGGCTGTTTTGCAAGATTCGGACAGAATGGCATCAGCAGGGCACAGAGAGACTGTAGTGGTGTCTGCAGCATCCACAGCATCGCTACCTGCCCTGGCCAGGCTGAGTCACAGCCCCTTTGGACATAGAGCCATGGTGGCAGCGCGCACAGTGGCTCATCCACTGTGGGGTGCTGTCAGCCAACCACTGGGTGACTTGGGACTGGGCACAGGTGTTCAACCTGGCACAGACCCTCTGCCATAGGGTTCTGCTTTGCCAGCTGTGTTCTGCTCTGCCAGCTGCACAACAACTTCTGGGCGCACTCCACCAACCTCAAGGAGATCAACCTTTAGGCTGCAGATGTCCCAGGTGCTGCCCAGAGATGAAGGCAGGAGTGTGCTTGTCAGTGTACAGATTGTAACAACATGCCAGTGAGCCAAAAGCTTACATTTTACATTCGGTAGACTGGGAACATCTGTAAAGGTGATTAGAGGCCTCCCCAAAAGCCTCTGTCCCTCTCGGAGAGCCCGGAAAGCTACCGAGAATATCCCACCTGCACAGCAGAGCCTGGCAAGCAAACCGTGATGTACTCGATATGCCAAAAGCAATAACAAAGACGGTCCCTGTTCCCCTGATCCTGAAAGAGCCCCCAATACACTATCGGGCTATACTAGCATGCAACAGGGACAAATGGAGATATTACTGGCGCCAGCTAGAGCAAATTGATGAACAACAGGATGACAGTAATGCAGTGATACAGTGATATATATATATATATGTGCATATAAACATATATATAAATTGTATGAATGAGTAGTTAAAATGTATTTTCCAATGGCTGTAGGATCCTTACTTTTCTATAATGACTTCTAAAAGAAGAAAAACATATTGTTTATAACAGTATCTTCAAAACCGTGTTCATTATTGGGTGCAACAGGTATCAAAGTCTCTTGGGGAACTGAATTTAATACTTCTCTTTTTCTCCTGAAAATATAAGCTGCTTGGGAAAGGTTTGAGTTTTATAAGTGTGTGTATGAGACTTCATTTGAGTTCTAGGGAGATGCTGCATCATGTATTTTTCCAGGAAATATAAACAGCTTAGAATTCAATTTTGAACTAAGAAGTTTGGGTAACCTCTACCAAGAACAGTGCAGGGTTCTTCCACTGACCACAGTTACTTCATTTTATATAGCTGCAAATCAGTGAATTTGATGATTTCTTTGTCCTCAACTGTCTCCCAGGGGAAATTTGTCAATGTTGGGTATGTTTTGAGATGTCAAATCTGGCAGAGGAGTTACCGCTGGTTCTGGAGTGGTGGAGGCAAGTGAACATCCAAACACCTTGCAGTGTAGACCTTGTAGTCTACAACAAAGCATTGGCTGGCTTGAAATGTCAACACTTGCACTTTTGAAAAAATCCTGATTTAGAGGAAGTTCTTCTGGTGTGTTGACTGGTGTTCCTTTCATAGAAGTCTTAGTGCAAAGCTGGGACCAAGGTATTGCTTATCATTTCTTAAATGACTAAAAAAAAGAAAGGACAGTGCATTCAGATTTCAGGAACATCTGCTGTTATTTAGAATAATGAGTGGAATCGTACTTTATCTTCAACTTTTATTTCCATAACCTCTCTGACCAAAGAGCATAACCACACATAAAAATATTAATATTGAAGTCTTCAGCATTATAAAAAGACCAAATAAACACCTTGCTTTGGCCTAAAGTATTTGTCTAAAATGTGGAATTAAAATAGGACAACTGGACAGTTGAAGCTATGACATTATGTCTATTATGGAAATGAGAGCATTTTCTCACATTTCCCTTTATATAAATCATGATGCAGTGATTTACCTGCACATTATGGTGGGATTTACCTGCACATTATGCTATTATTTCTAATAGCAGTTTCCTATTAGAAAGAAAAATGGACTTAACAATGTATTTTATTTTCATATTGCCCAGCTAACTTTGAAAATGATAATAGCTCCAGTAATAGTACACAGAAATGATTAATCTTCCCAACATATGTGGTGAAGGGTTAAATTATTAGCAAAATTACTTCTAGTCATTTCACCTCCAAATCTTATCAAAATACAAAACATACAAAATAAAATTTCAAGGTTCTATCTTTCTGGGGGAGTTGGGGGTTCCCAAGTGCTGGTCTAGAGATCTGCAGACCCAGGACATTGATTCAGTGCAGGAGCTCAAGGGTGCCAAGCTGCTCAAGCTGTGCACTGCCAGGAATACCCAGACTATCTCAAAAGTTCTGGCATGCTGGGGGCCTCCATGGCTACACCCAGCAGTGCTCAAGAGACCTTGTGGTGCTGGAAATGAAATCCTGATCAGGTATATGCCAGGAATGTGCCCTACCAACTGCATTATCTCCCAGCCCACCAAAATGTTATTTTATTGTCTCCAAAAATTAGAAAATTTGTTATGAATCTCAGAATTTCCAGGACTTTCTGCTCTTGTGAGGGCAAAGTTTGTGACCAAACTCTGAGAGGAGAGGTTAGGTTTTAAAAGTATACATTTTTCTCAGTTAATGAAATCATTGTGTGAATGAGTATTATGTTTTTGCTCATGTAATAGATGAGGAAACTTTTTCAGAGATGTTTAAAAACTCTAGCAGAATTGTTAAGTTATAAGTGCAGAGTTTATGTAGACTTCAGGTCTACCTTCTTCTAAGGTTTCTATTCTTCTTGGTTCATTCAAGGATCATTTGATTATTGGGGTTCCAGAGAGCTACAAGAGTGTTTTATTACCCAGGCACTTTGTTTTCCCTATTTAAAAGAGTAAACATAATAAATAAAAAGCATGTCAAGTAGTAAAGTAGAAAAAGAAGGAATTGTGGCTATTATTTTTTATTTTTGGTTTGGGCAACACACCTGGCAATGCTCTGGGGTTACTCTGGGCTCTGCACTGAGGAATTGCCCCTGTTGGTACTTGGGGACTATATGGGAAACTGGGGATTGAACCTGGGTTGGTGTCATGCAAGGCCAATGCCCTATAATCTGTACCAGGTCTCGCTCTGACACCTTAGCTGTTATTTTAACAATGAAGCAGAAAGACAATTCCTCTTTTGATCTAATGCGTTTAAATTCAGTTTCTCAGGGGCAAGAGACGTTGTATAGCAGTTAAGACATTGCCTTCCAGGCCAACCTCAGTTTAAATCATTGGCATCACATGGTCCCCGAGCTCAGAGCCAGCAGCAATCCCTGAACACCACTGAGTGTGATTCCTCCAATCTCTCCCCCTAAATAAGTTTCTTAAGTAATTGTTCAAGCGGGCACCAGTAACGTCTCTCATTGAGACTTATTGTTACTGTTTTTGGCATATCCAATACGCATGGGTAGTTTGCCAGGCTCTGCCGCTCGGGCTCCATACTCTCAGTAGCTTGCTGGGCTCTCGGAGAGGGGCGGAGGAATCAAACACGGGTCGGCCTCGTGAAAGGCAGACGCCCAACCGCTGTGCTATCGCTCCAGCCCTCTTAAGTAATTACTGAAATAAATACGATTACTTTTGTGAGCGGTTGGGAGGGTAGAAGTTGAGACCCTCCTCGGGGTATATGAAGGTTACGCCTGCCACTACCCTTAGAGTTTGGTCTGATGGTGGTCAAAGAACCACGCAGTGCTGGGGAATTGATTGAACCAGAGTAATCTGCAAACAGGGTAAACTCCTTAATCCATGTATTGTCTCTCCAGTACTAATCAGAGTGCTTTTCAAGAGAAATATATGCAAGGGACTCTCCAGAAGTTCTCCAATAGTTCATGTTTGTCATTTACAAATACACAAATGCAAACTAAATGTTTCTATATCAAAGTAGGTTTGCAATGCTCATGTAATAATGCACATCATACTAAGCAATGTTAAAAAAAACCGAAATTCCAGATTATTTCACTTACAAACATTATACAAAGAAGCAGAACAAGGTAATAGAAAAATTACTGGTGATAGTGAAGAAAATGAGCCCTTAGTTTCTTGAGAACAGATTGGGGTGAAGGGTGGTGGGAGGAGTTTGGAGAGAAGTGGAAAGGAAAGGAAAGAAACGTCCTGTGGACTGTAGTGAAAGGAATTAGGCATTTTTATGGTTGACATGGTAACACAGTGCCCTAAACCAGAAGTATTTACACTGTTGCAAACCAATATTACCCTGTGGTATTTGCTATCCATAGTCTAGGTTTCATTTTCAATGATAGTGACCATTATTTTCATAGACCAGTTAACTCCAGACATGAAGTTGATTAGTGAACTTGCTCTTCCCAGTTCCACCTAGCTCTTCATTACTACAGATGTGATCTTATTTGTTTCTTCTGAACAGTTTGTAGGACTGTGTTTTTCTTGCTAACACGTCATATGAGGAGCAAGTGAAACTAAAACGCTTATCTCAAGAAAATGATAAAATGTAATATAAGACTTCTGTCAGATTTATTGATCTTTCCTCAGTTTTTTTCATTTTAGAGATAGTTATAACCTAGGGACATACACAAATACTATCAATATAATGTCTAGTTTCTTTTAGCTACCTTAAAGTTGTTTTATTGAAGACTTTATCTATCCCCCTATTTAAATAAAAATCTACAAATTTATACATGTAGTGAGTATGTATTTTAGGTCATCAATGTACAAGAAAGATGTCGGATGATTGCAACAGACATGAACTTCAAGGAATTTTAAATCTAGCGGAAAAGATGAGAAATACAAAAAAATACATACATTTTAAAGTTACAAAATAAAAAATGACAACTGTATTTGAAGGAATTTTTTAACTTGCTAGGGAAAATGTTTAAAGCTCTTTATGAAAGGTAAAAATTCCTTTCCAGGTGGAAGGGCAACAAAGAAATTGCCTTTGAGTGGACCTTGAGGACTGATAAGATTACATTGGCAGAGAGAGCAAAGAAAGCATTTATAAACACAGAGAAGAGAAGTTTTTGGAGTGAAAACAGAAATAGCAAGCAATTTTGTTTGAGTGGAAAGAATATTTTAAAGAAAGTAAATATAAAATAAATTTAGAAAGACAAAATCAGAGTAGGCAGATAATATTTAACAGATGATATCTGTAACTATAATTCAATGAAAGAGACAGTTGGGTCATAACCCCCAATTTAATTTTTTTATGAGCATGATTCAATTTTAGACAATTGGATTGATTTCCCACATACCATACCATAGGAAACCGGAGTTTTTCCTCTGTTAACAGTTTCATTTTTATAAACTAGCAGAGGGATTAACTGATTCTTCAGGATATTTATCAGGACTTCCTTTTGCAACAGTTTATACCAAAATAGAAATAATTTTATTTGGAATCCATCCTTTTATTTTTAAAGACAGACTTAAATGTTGACTTAAAACTATGTACCGGGTTTTGTTTGTTTGTTTGTTTGTTTGTTTTGCTTTTTGGGTCAGTGTGCGAGGCAAACACCCTACCCTACCCGCTGTGCTATTTCTAAAGCCTCTCTTTTTTCTTTTTTTAAAAAAATTTATTTTAGGTATCCTGATTTACATACTGTTAATGGTAGGGTTTCTTATGCAAAATGTTGCACTACATCATCCACTAGTCTCCATTTCCCTCCACATTGTAGCAATGTTTGCCTCATTCCACACCACAATAGCTTCCTACTAAGACCAGTTTTCAATTTCCTGTTGTTTTGGGGTATTTGTTATTTTCTTACTAACTTTCTTTACATAGGATGTTTCTTTTCAGCTATCTAGGGACATTTTCAGTCAGTCTGATATTTCTAGAGCCCACTGGAATATTCTTCCAGGAATATTTTGAAATGATTGTGCAACTGAAGCGCCTAAAAGATGTAGTAATATATAATATGATTAACCCTACTATAAACAGTCATCCTGCAAAGATTTAACTAATCACCTATGTGCAACTAGAAATAAAACACCTGCTAAATGTGATGCTTTACACTGCACAAGGAATCCTCAACAGAGGCAGCCCAATCTCTACTTTCAAGGAGCAGCAAATCCACTATGAAAATTAATTGAGGAGTCTTGGTAATTTCATATGACCACAACTTGACAATAGTACGTAAAGGGACAATGCCAGGTACTTAGAGAACACAAAAAAGGAACAGACATAGGTTGTGAAGTAAAGAAATGTTAAATCATGAAGGTCCCTAATGAAGGGGGAGAGGTAGAGGGAAAATCCTTCCAAGGAAACACAGGAGTTCAGACACAGGCAGGCACAGCACGTGGCACATCAGAAAAATTCAAAGAAAGTCAGAGAACTAGAACACTGAGACATGGAGTAAGAATGAAGAGTGGCAACAATTAAGGGGAATTTGCAGTTATAACTATAAACACAGAGAACATCAGGAAAGGTTTAAAGTGTGAGCTGAACAGAAGTTGATCATATTTTCATTGTGAAAAGAATACTTTCACTAAATGTGGAAATGAAAAGAAAACCAAAGAGCAGGTGGATGTGACTGATCCTTTGAAAGCTATGGGCAATGGACCTTGGCAGAAGTTCAGAATCTTTACTTAACTGATATACAAGACATAAAGGGAACATTTGGAAAGAGAGAAATGGCACTGGTAGATGTGTCGGTGGTGTTGTATCTGGCAGGATTCAGAGGTGAAGAAGATGGAGAAGTGAGAAAGGTTTTATATGTGTTACAGGTTCTAGAACACAGAACTAGATATAGCATTTTATGTCATTCCTAAGAAGCAGAAAACATTAGATATCAACTTGCATAAGAAAGAGCAACAATCTTCTCAATAAACCTCCTACAATAGGGAGCGACTGGTAAGCCTATTTGATAGATGAGAAATCAGAAAAGTATATAAAAGAAACACTCTGTTTCTCTTTTTATAATGATAGTACAAAATGAAGTCAGGTATATATTCTAAATACCTGCAATTAGAATTTTAGATCAATAGTATTGATCTGGGCTGGAGCGATAGCACAGCAGGTAGGTAGCACATTTGCTTTGCACGCCGGCAACCCGGGTTCGATTCCCCCATCCCTCTCAGAAAGCTCGGCAAGCTACTGAGAGTATCTTACCCACACGGCAGAGCCTGGCAAACTACCTGTGGCGTATTCAATATGCACAAAACAGTAACAAGTCTCACGCTGGAGACATTACTGGTGACTGCTCGAGCAAATCCATGAGCAACAGGATGACAATTACAGTGACCCAGTATCTAATTGTTGCACATCGATGATTAATCTAAATACGTGTTTTTATGTACAGGACTGTGCACCCTAAACTTTAGACTGTTACTCCTTTAGATAGAAGAACCCCCAGCATGTAGAGTTGGAGGAGAATAAGTACATAGACATCTGAAATAGAAAGGGAAGAAATGAGAACAATATCCTAGAGAACATGTTCAAGGAGGAGGCAGCAATTAATTTTCTTCCATGCTGGTGATGACAAAAAAAAATAAATAGTTCCATGTCTGAGTGCTTCGAATTGTGTGTCATTTTTCTACATTATATATTTCACCAGTTAACAAAGAATTGATTCCAAGTTTCACATCTGGCAACCATCAGAACAGATTTTATCCACAAATATATTTTGTTTGTCCAGATTAGACTTTGTCTTTAAAAATAGAATTTGAAAACCTTAGGTGGGCCATATTATGCAGTTAACCTAATGTCTAATGTGTTGTTTAAAACAGACATATAAAAAATAGCAAATTAAGCAGGTATATGTTTCTGGCATCTACAATATCAGGCATTTCTGATGTTATCATATATTACACACATACATTCATAACACAGTAATTCTTCTTAAACTTACCTCTTTGGCCATAATTTAAGAAATTTAAAGTTATAGCCTTTGTTCTGTGTGTTACTAGGTAAATAATGGTGTTCAAAAACATTCTATTTCCTAATCTGAGCTTTTTAAAGAAAAATTTTTAATTGAATCACTGTGAGATACACACTTATAAAGCTGTTCATGATAGGGTTTCAGTCACACAATGTTCCAATACACATCCCTCCAACATCACCATTGTCCCATCATTTCCCATCATCAATGTCCCCTATTAGAGCATTTTGATTATTCTTTCTAACCGGGTGAAAGAAAATTTACTCATGTGATTAAGTTTAATTGATTAACATTAAAGTCGGGGTTGGAGGTGAAAGGTAGAGATTAGCCTGGATCATCTCCTCATCCACAATATAATCATATGAGCCTCTAAAGCAGAAAAGAAAATCAGAAGTAAAAATCAGAAGTTCAAAGTACAAGAATTCAATCCACTTATGGCTTGAAGATGGACAAGGCAATAAACCAAGGAAGTGAGGCCCCAAGATCTATAACCCCCAAGTCTGCAGAAAATAAAATAGTCCTGTTAGCACTTTGATTTCATCCTTTGAGACTCAAAGCAGATAATCAGATGAAATGGACTTGAGTTTTGACTTACAGAACTGTTAGATAATAGAGAAATATCCTTTTAAGTGGCTAAGTGTATGGTAATTTATTACATTACAGTGGAAAGTATTAATGAAGTATTTATATTAGAATATAGTCATGATCGTCCCAAATTTATGCTCCCTCACCAAAAAAAAAAATGTGTACAGCACGAATGAAACCCAATACCTCACCCACAAAAAAATGATTCATCTACCACTCAGCTGTATTATCAGCCACATGGGGAAAAAAGTCTCAGTTCTTTTTCACGCCCTAAAATTCATAGTTTTTATCAGTGTCATCTATAACATACCTGTAATTTGTCTTAATTGACTAGTTTTTGTGCAATTCCACTTTCATGCACATTTTTTATAACTTTTATTAAATAAAATGAATGTTTCTTAAAAATTGAGTCTGGGTCTTCTATGCTTAAATTGAACTTTTGAAAATCTTGTTTGGTTGCCTAGCTGCACAACTTAAAGTAAAACTATTGCATGCTTTTTTCAATTGCTATTAGTGTAATTAAACTTTTCTATACTGGATCAACAAAGACGGTAGAACATGGTGTATGTTCCTCTCCTCATAAATTATCATGTAAGCTCCAGCCGCCAGTCTAACTCAGTCTCCTTGAAGAACAGCTATGCTCACTTCTGCTCTAGGGTCTTGGCAGAAGCTATTATTTCTGTCTGGAACTTTTCTCCATTCTGTGTTTGGGAAATTCTCTTTGTTCCTTCTGATCTCAATTCAGTGATTACTGCTTTTCAAGAAAGATGTTTCCTGACTTTGCCCTGTCAATGAACTCCTTCCTTATTACCTTCCCCTAAACTTTAAAATGGCAAAGGCATTTTCATTTTGTTCTGAAGTATATCCCTCATGCCTTACAGAGCTTCTGGCACATGATATTTATTCAAGTGGATGATCTTACTCATTAATTGTATATAGAGATGAAAAAAACAAGGAAATAAACATAATTGAACAATGGCAAGCAGTTTGCCTTGGATTACAAAACTCAAATTAACTAGAGGTGGGTTTAAGAGGATGTAGAGTAGAAGATAAGGGGCAGTGGAGGAGGGTGTAAAGCACTTAGTGATGACTTGAAATAATTGCACATTAATACCATAAAAATTAACACTATTTTAACATGTTATCTAAACTATAATAAAAATAAATTTAAAATTCAAAAGCATATATATTTTAAACAAATTCTATATAATTGTTATAGGTAGAAGAGTGTCATTTCCCTCCCCCACTCAAAATATTCATGCCTTAATTCTCACATCTGATAAACATATTAGATTACATGTCAAAGGAGAATTAATCTTGCAGAGAGAATTAAGATTACTTATCAACTGACCTTAAAATAAGATTATCTTGGATTATATGGATTGTTCTTTGTAATCACAGGAATCCTTCAAAGTAGAAGAAGAAGGTATAAAAGAATCAGTCAAAAGAAATGTGTTCAGGTGTGAGACTATGTTACTGACTTTGAAGATGAAAATGGAGAGGAGTCAAGTGATGACGTAGTTTTTAATATTCAAGTAAATGGACTCTTCCCTAAAGCCTACAGAAGAAATATAGTCTTGTCAATACCCTGATTTATATCCCACTGAGATCCATAAAATAGCTCTAACCCAAAAACCTGTATGATAATAAATTTGAGTCACTTAAGCCACCAAATTTGTAGTTACATATAGTGGCAATAGGAAACCATCACAGTAGCCTGGACCATTGCTCTGGTTTCAGAAATCCCATATATTTTGTAATTGACTTAAGCTGAAAAAGTTATGTTAAGTAAAATTGAATTGGAAACTATTTAATGCATTGTGCCAAGGTGTATATAATTTAGAATGGGTAGAAAATATTTAAAAGAGAGATAGCACGAAGGTTAAGCCACTTGTCTTACATGCATCTGGGCCTGTAACTCTTATTTGAATTCTGATGCCAAATATGGTCCCTTAAGCACTCTCACGCATGGCCCCTGAGAACTGCTGGATATGGCCATCCTCCTCTCCAAAGTAAATACATACAGACAGACAGGCATACACACAAACATATCTTCCATAATTCATAATTGTAATGTAAAGTAAAAGATATAAATTAAATAGCAAAAATTTACATAATCTTTGCTGGTGGGAAAAATCTGAGAGAGACCAAATATATTGTAAGAAAGTCAGAGAACCACAGTGATAAAGGGATAGAAAAACAGCTTTGGATAATCTGTCTTACATATGATAATCTTGAGGAATAATAAGTAATATTTTTCTGTCTTACAAACAAAAAGACTAGGAGGTCCCTATCTAAGTTTTTTAAAGAACACTAAGTAACGAATACAACAATAAATAACAGTGGCTGCAAGAGGAGAAAAGTACTCTTTCAGTAAGATTTGTCACATGGAATTAGAGACCATATTATTATCTGTTAAAAAATCAGATAAAAAGAAAAAGAAATGTTAAAATAAAGTTAAAAAGTTTAAAAAAAAGAGTTTAGTTAAAAAATAAAGGTACCAAAAGATTTAAAAAAAGAAAAAATAATAGAACTGCTTACACTATATAAATAGATTCCTTCACTCTTTGGAAAAACAATCATTTGAGTTTAGGTTGTAAAGGAAAATATTGGCAAGCCAGAAAGAGGAATTAAACTAAAAAATGTCAGTCATTTCTTTTATGGCATAATATAGTAGGCCATTGGTTTTTGTCAATAACATGACTTGGTCTTTTGCAACAGTTCATTTCAAATTATATTGTTTGAGATATAAAAATATTTTGTTTTCCCAACTATTATATTGGATTAAGTTCACTGTAGGATGTGAATATTTTAATCTTAGCTTTCCTATTAAATTGATAATGCTTTTTAACCTAACAAACTTTAATGGAAAACACAATTCTGTCATACAACGGGTATATATCTTTAATTTTTATTAACAAATGGTGAATTCACTTTGGTAATAGAAAGTTCTATGCAAGTACAAATCATTATTAAAGAGATTGTGTACAAATTAGGGGGAAATGACTAACAGTAACATATTGCTCTGCGATGTCTTCCCCCAAGCAAGGCAAAAATTATTAGTCAACCAATCAGCCAGTCTTTATTTAGCACCTAATCTGTTCTCAAAAGTATCCAGGCCTGGGGATGCAAGAGAAGCAGGTGGTTGTCACATTAACAAAACAACTAATTCTAATGACTAATGTTTATAAGGAATTCACTACATCTCAGAAGTTTCCGGATTGGATATGCTCTTGACACTAACCCTACAATGTGTAAATTTTCATTCCTACATTACAAATAACTACAGGGAACGTTACCAAGAAGTTAAGGATCTTAGTACAGGCTATATATATGTAAATATAGCAACTTCGGAGTCCAGACTGACTCCAAATTATTTCTCCCTATCACTCACTCACTTTCTTCAGAAGTGGTGTAAGACATGAACCAGAACCACAGATTAATGAGGATTATCCAGAAGCAAATTTCTCACAGTTCTTACGCTGTTTGCATTGTCATCAAATATATTGACTGTCTTTGGAAATCAATAGAACATAAGAGTTAATTGTCTAGGACCCAAAATGCCTGGGTTCAAATCTCACTGTCTCCAGATGGGAAGGCTCTGTGATGTGCCTAATATTTTTATTTATATTCACTCACTCATAGTATATTTATGAAGAATCCACAAGCCAAATTAACTTTCTTAAGTTTGTTTTGGGGTAATATAAGTCCTGCTACCTTTATAACTTTGTGTGTGTCCTGAAGGAGAACTTAGAATAAAGCCTGGCCCATAACTGAACTACATGTTAGTCAAAAGCAATGTAAATTAAAACATAAAGGGGGTACAATTGATAATGGTATTGGAAACAAAACACTGGCTGAATCAAGAAAAAAAAGGTGAAAGAAATTTGCTCCTTCATGAAACTTTCACTGGGTATGCCCCCAAACATGTAGTTATTTTTAGAAATTAATAAAAATAAATTCTCGGGTCTATCTTCAGAAGCTGTAAAATGTACAAACTCATTATAAAGGCTAAACTAAGACAAATGAGTTTGTGTTTGGTGTCAGGAGACAGTCAAACCTAAAAAATCTACACAATTCAACAACAAGCTTATTCTTTAGCTTTAACTTACATTCTGATTACCTTTACATTCCTCCTAATCTATCTGGATCATCAATTCTATCTACTCATATCACCGAGTCAATCAAATCTTGTACACTAAAAATTACATAACAACTGTTAGTACACACAGAGAGGTCTTTTTCATTTTTGCCAGCAGGACCCACTCACACTCCATAGGAATTTTCCTCACATATCTACCCTTGGGCCTTCTGCTGGCATAATTCTTATCCCAAAATAGTGTCTTGTCATATTTGTAACATTCTCCAAACACATCTTAAACAGATCTTCTAAAAAGTGCTTTCTTAGACCTAATCAGTAACTACATACATACTCAATCCTGTGCTCTCTGTAACATCTACCTCTATCAAGTTATAGAACATTTATCAAATTATATAGAGCAACTGTAGTTACTCATAGACTATTCTTGGCACCAGTAGCTATTCAGAACATTTAATTAACTTCAACTGCATTTACATTCTGTATAACAAAAGTTAATATTTGATTTAGGACATACTATTTGACACTATGTTCCAGGAACAAGATTTATAATTTGAGCATAGTCATAATCAGCAAATCAACCAATAATTGAAGGGGTAAATTGAACTTTCTAGTTTAATTTTTAAAACCACATAAAGGGAATCTCCAAAATATTTAGACTTTGATAATAATGAGAAAATAAAACTGAGCAAGACGTGGGCAGCTAAATTCTTAGTTATAAATATCTTTCATATTTTCTTTTATATCCTGAACTGTGCTATCCATAATAATAGTGCTTGGGAGATAATCACTAAGAAGTTGATTTATGTTATCTGTCCTACAGTTGGTATCATTAGAGACACATTTTTTCTGTGCTTAGAAACTAGAATTACAGGAAGACATACAAATGCACAGATGTGTGAGCAACTATTAGAAAGACTTTGGAAACCACTTAAAAAGAGACTTAATTCTGAATAAAAAAGGGAAATTACCCTAAAGGAAGAATACTAAAGCAGCATGACTATTACTTATATATAATGAGAACTTTATAAAATAATTTAAGGAAAAATAAAACCCATCCTTACAATTTACTAACTTATTATCATTTTTTTCTCTTGGAGAAGAGAAAAATATAAGAAGATTATAATCCATAATCACTATTTAGCTCATTCATGTAAAATTTTCTGGCAAAGAGTAACAGAAGTCAGTTAACGAAAGGAATGCTTATGGATTTATGCTTACACAACCCAGAAAAAAATATCAAGTGTTTCTGTAAAATGGGAGCACTGTAGCACTGTCGTCCTGTTGTTCATGGATTTGCTCGAGCGGACACCAGTAATGTCTCCATTGTTAGACTTGTTGTTACTGTTTTTGGCATATTGAATATTCCCAGGCTCTGCCACGCAGGCAGGATACTCTCGGTAGCCTGCCAGGCTCTCTGAGAGGGATGGAGGAATTGAACCCGGGTTGGCCGCGTACAAGGCAAATTCCTTACCCGCTGTGCTATACAGCCCCTGTATAATGGTAGACTAAGAAATCCTTTTATGTTTTCTTCTCTATTTTCTCATTAGCACAGATGATTTGCAAATAAAAGCTATGTTATTCTCTTATACTATTTCTGGTGCAAGGCAAATTCCAGAGTATACCTTCTGAGATATCTAATTTTGAATTGCAAGAAAAAAGAGGATATGAATATTATTAAACATTATTTTATTCAGTAACAGTTATTTCTAAAATGTGAGATAGTATGCAGTTAATAATAATGATAAATGGAAAAGAAAAATAAGTAATGATACTAAGTGCTAAGAAATTTACATGAATGATTTCTAAACATGTGACATCCTTGAGGCCTTAGTATTATTCTTTTTATATAGAGAAATTAACTGTACCTCAGGTATACTAAATAATTATACCGATGTCATATTACTTATAAAGTGGCAAATTAGGAGCTAGAGTGATAGAACCGCAGGTAGGGCATTTGCCTTGCACGTGGCTGACCTGGGTTCGATTCTCAGCATCCCATATGGTCCCCAGAGCACTGCCAAGAGTAATTCCTGAGTACTTTAGGGCACTTGGGTTGTTTCCATATTTTGGCTATTGTGAACAGGGATGCAATGAATATATAGGCACAGATGTCATTTCTACTGTGCTCTTTTGCATCCTCAGGATATATTCCCAGAAGTGGTATTGTGGGGTCATATGGAAGCTCAATTTCTAGTTTTTGAAGGACTGTCCATATTATTTCCCAGAAAGGCTAGACCAGTTGGCATTCCCACTAACAGTGAAGGAGCGTCCCTTTTTCCCCACATCCACGCCGGCACTGGTTGCTTTTGTTCTTTTGAATGTGTGCCAGTCTCTGTGGTGTGAGATGATATCTCATTGTTGTTTTGATTTGCATCTCCCTGATTAGTAATGTGGAGCATTTTTTCATGTGCCTTTTGGCCATTTGCATTTCTTTTTTGAGGAAACTTCTGTTCATTTCTTCTCCCCATTTTTTTATGGGGTTGGAGGTTTATTTCTTATACAATTCTACAAGTATCTTGTATATCCTGGATATTAATCCCTTATCATATGGGTTTTGGGTAAATATTCTTTCCCATTCTGTGGGTTCTTTCTGTATTTTGGTCACTATTTCTTTTGAAGTGCAGAAGCTTTGGTATATCTACACAATGGAATACTGTGCAGCTGTTAGGAGAGATGAAGTCATGAAATTTGCTTATAAATGGATAAACATGGAGAGTATCATGCTAAGTGAAATGAGTCAGAAAGAGAGGAACAGGCATAGAGGGACTGGACTCATTTTTGGAGTGTATGGTAGCATCACATGAGGCTGACACATAAGGACGGTAGATCCAAGGGCCAGGGGGATTGCCTCATAGCTGGAAGACTGCTTCATGAGCGGAGGGGAAAAGGCAGACGGAATAGAGAAGGGATCACTAAGAAAATGATGGCTGGAGGAACCAGTTGGGATGGGAGATCCATGCCGAAAGAAAATAATGGACCAAAAATGATGACCTTTCAGTGTCTGTGTTGCAAGTTATAATGCCCCAAAGTAGAGAGAGATATGGGGAATATTTTCTGCCATAGAGGCAGGGGGAAGGTGGGAAAGGCGGGGTATACCTGGGATACTGCTGGTGGGGAATATGCACTGGTGGAGGGATGGGTGTTTGATCATTGTGAGATTGTAACCCAAACATGAAAGCTTGTAACTATCTCATGGTGATTCAATAAAAAATTTTTTTAAAGAAAGAGTAATTCCTGAATACAGAGCCAGGAGTAACCCCTGAGCATCGCCGGGTGTGACCAAAAAGTAAAAAAAAAAAATGGCAAATTAAATTTCAGTTCCCAGGTTCTCAGATTGCCCAGATCAAAGATTTCACTGAAAAGATAGCATTGCATTGGGTTTTGAAAATGAACAAGTTTGTTAGTCAGATTACACTAGGATATGCTGTGGTAAAATAGCAATTCAAATATTTCAACAACAACTTATTTTTCTTTGTGCATTACATGTCCATTGTGGATTAGCTGCACATCTTTTTTTTTTGATTCTACAAGTAGGTTGACAGAACATGCCTTATTTGTAAGATACCTATCTGATAGCAGACTCAAGCAAATCATGACAGGACTCTTAAAGCTTTTTCTCAGAAATCACTTAAATAACTTTCATTCACATTTCAATTTACAAAGCAATTTACAAGTCAAGTCTGCAGTCAATAGTGTATGGGGTTAGAATTATCTTATGGAGACAGACAGAATTATAGGGAATTCTATTACAAAAGGTTTAAACCAGGAAAATGAGGAAGAAAAAAATAAAACAGAAGAAATATTCTGTTACATCACTCACCATAAAAACAACATTTAAGTAGTTAAAGATGGTGAAATTTCTAGTCAGTATGGGACATTAAAAGATTCAAAAAGGACAATGATTTGGGAAGACCCTTATAGACTGCAAGTCACTAAGTGATGGGAATAGAAGAGAGAGACATTTGACCTAATGAAGAAAAGGAAATTTCTACACCCTACTGTGTTCCTAAGTGTCTGACAGGAGTAACTCTGTCATTTAGACAGTGACACCAAATGTGTATTTCCATGACTGACCTGGTCTGGACATTCGGCCCAGATAAATCCGGAGCCGCTGAGCATGAATCGGACCCTCTGCGCCTAAAGACTTTGAATTCAGAGACTTCTTACAGCAATGCACTGGGACTGTGAGCTGGGCTATGTAATTTCTGGCAGAATTTTCCCTGGACTTTATTCAGAAATCCAAAAGGCAGCGTCCGCACAACTTAACATTTATAATTGTCAGCAATGTGAAACGGTTCCTTTGAACAGGTCTGACTTGGGTGGGAAACTCCAAATAATAACAGTAAGTTTTTGTTGAAATTTTGAAGGTTTTTAACGTAGCAGCCACCTCTCTGGACTGTGAACTAAGCAAAAGCCCCACGCTGGCAGACGCGGCGTGGCGTACACCATACTATGAAGCGCGGGAAGGGGGATGAGGGGGAAAAAGAAAAAAAAAAAGGGAAAAGGAAAAAGGAAAAAAAAAAGAGAGAGAGAGAGTTATGTACTTGTAGCAGTGGGGCTACAAATCTCTTCATTTCCAGCAATGAAAAACTAATTATCAAATGTAGTAGGTCTGTCTCTCTTGGTTGGAAACTCCAACAACTATAGTGAGTTTTGTGTTGAATTATGGAATGTAATCAAGGTAAAGAAAAAATGAAGTGAAATTCATTAGTTATACAGTAGGGGTAGGGGGTGGGGGCGGGTGGTATACTGGGGTTTCTGGTGGTGGAATATGGGCACTGGTGAAGGGATGGGTGTTTGAATATTGTATAACTGACATATAAACCTGAGAACTTTGTAACTTTCCACATGGTGATTTAATAAAAAGTTAAAAAAAAACCAAAAACAAAAAAAAAATCTGTCAAAACTCAAAGTTATCAGATCTGAATAAAACTGGTTTCTCAACAGTCTACAGCATTGAAATAAGATAATACTTCGATTAACACTTTTTCTTCTCCAAAACAATTTACACATATAAAGGGAATTTTTTTCTTGGAGAATAACTGAGCCCCTGAAAAAGCAAGCCTGCTATAAACTAAGTTATATTCTTCTGTGTTGGACCCTAACGTAAAGAATAAAACACAAACTATTGTCTTTAATTTCACTGGGAGTGTTTTTCAGTCAAAAGAGACTCCATCCACACACTATATACACAATGACAATATATATATATATACATATATGCATATATATATATCCTATGAATGTAGCAGAAATAAGGAGCAAAAGGAAATTGGATTTTAACATCAGATAAACATTCTACAAGGTGGCTGATGACAGAACAAACTTTATCTCACCTGTGTATGTGTGAATGACTCCTTCATTAAAATCAAGCCTCTCAGCTACAGCTTTTGTAATTTTTAAGAAGGATCATTTTAGTTGTAGCACAACAGAAACTCCCCACCCCCACAGGAAGTGCCATGTGTCATTACTTTATTATTAGTAAAATCAATAGCCTACTTGCAGCTATCTGACCCAGAGAGCCTGGATGCTGCTTTTAGTCTCTTTCGGTCACTTGAAAGAGAAGACCCCAAAGTGCACAGAGCTTTGAAGAGTGAAAACTAAAAATCAACCTTCCAAAATATCTGAGTAGCAAGAGTAGACACTGTTTCATTTAACTTTTTTTTTTCTTTGTCGGTCATGCCTGGAAATGCACAGGGGCTATACCTGGCTTTACACTTAGCAATTACCCCTGGCAGTGCTCAGGAGACCATATGGGATGCTAGGAATTGAATCTGGGTCAGCCATATGCACGGCAAACGCCCTACCTGCTGTGCTATTGCTCCAGTCCCTCACATAACTTTTGGGAGAGGAGAAGGCAACATTAGAGAATGCCCAGGATTTGAGGATACTCACATGTACTTCTTCAGTTTAGAAGGGATTTATCTAACAAATGATGATAGTTAAAAGCCATTGGGAAAACATTTTTATTTGTGAACTTCCTTCAAGTTTACCCCCCAAAAAGGCATTTGCCAATTCCTCCCAAATTAATAATAAAAGAAATGTTTTACTCTGAACGGGTCCTCTGAGCCTTCTCCACAGAAATTTTAGAAGTTCAGTTGAATTAGAAATTCTCTAACCTTGACTTGAAGTAAACCTTGGGAATATTTGAAAGCATTTTCAAGGGTTCTCAGCACATGAATGGTTTACAAACATTTCGTCCTGTGTCCCTGCAAACTGTTGAGAGAACGGAAGAAAGCCTAAGTTTTTAGGTTCTATTCTCTCTCTCCGACTCTTCAATCAGACTGCGCTGTTTTGATAGGCATTCTATATTGGACTTCCAGGAAATATGTCGCTTGAAGAAATTATTCTACCATTTTGGCAGTGCCCTGGGAAAACACAAAACACTTTGAAAACCACGGCTCCAACCAGGGGGAAATTAAGCAGAAAGGCTTAAAATGACAGCATGTTCTAATGAATGCCCGTTCACTCTACCAAATTTGTTTGGAGCAGGGAGCAGTGTGAGAGGAAAACAGTCCTTCAGAGAAAAGTCAGGAAGAAAGAGGAAAGGAAGCAAATTCACCGCCACATTACTCTCGCTGCATGGAAGTTGCCCCTGGCAGCAGCTCAGAAGGGTCCCGTTTTTGCTAAACGCTGTAGATAACCAGCTGGGCTTGTCATGCCCACTTAATAGCAGTACTACAAGAAAGTGCTGTCATTTTCTTGTCAGACTCATTTCTCTACCCTCTATTATCTTTTTAAAATCATATTACAAAATATTATGAGCTTCCTGTATCAGACACTTTGGGTGTTAGTCACTCAATTATTAAAATTGTATGATTTTTTAAATTGTCATTATGTGTGGGCTGTCTTTACCAAAGCGACAAAGCAATTGAGTTAACTGAAATGGTGAAATGATTGCAGGTTCAGAACATGGAAAATTATAGCATTGGAGAGAGAAAAAAAAACAGCTATTTTACATCAGTACCAATAAAAGCCTAAGAAACTCACCATGACACCATTATACTAGACAGAGCAAAGCAAATGCTCTAAATGCATTGCCACGCTGTGGAAAAGGGCGGCGGGGGGGGAACACCATTCAGGTGCTGTTAATTCTATACTAAGTTACACATCTTTAGTACAAGAGGCTCTCTAGTAATAGGATGTGTTGCTTGTTCCACACCATGAGAAATTCTGATTCTCCATCAATCTGCCCACAGCCATCAGGCCTTTATGCACCTGCTCTCAGAGCTGCCTAGATTCTTGACTGGGTCCTCTGCGTTTCTCAGTGGGCAGCTGTGGGAAGAAATCTTTGGAGACAGTGTTGAGTAGGATTGTTACACCGGCCAAGTTGCTTCTATGACATTAACTCACTAGACTTAATGAATTACTTACATCGCCAAACTGTAAAGGGGGAGGAATTTGCAGGTGACTGCTCAAGTTAATTTTTTTTAAAAAAGAAGCTTAGCAATAGTCTTGATGTTGATCATTTCTTGGTTAATGTATAGATTATTTCTTCTCCCTTGTTTTATCAACATAGATAATAGGGCTCACTTGACCACAGCCTGCAAAATTCAGCTTAGCTCCAAATTCTGGAGTCACTCTTGCTGCTGTCAGAGATAATTGGCCCAGACAAGGAGCTAAAGTTCAAATGCACAAAGGGATACATGTTTTTTTAAAAAAAATGGGAAAGAGATTAAAATAACTCTGACAGGAGGGAGTGGGTGGAAACTAGCGTAAGCCTGAGACTCTGAGCTCATCTGAAGGACACAACACAATACAGTTCCAGCAGATTCTTTCAGGACAAACACAAGTCTAGCCTTGGCAGAGCTTCCAGTTTGTTTTTTAAAAAACATTAGGAATAAAGTTTCATATATATATATATATATATAAACAATTTTAAGTAGGCAGATATCATCCTTGATTTTTGAAGTAGAGCATGTTTGTTCACTCTATTAATTTCCTATTGCAACTGGGAAAATTACTACAATTCTAGTGGCTTAAGCAATATAAAAATATTATAGTTCCATAGATGAGGTAAAATATATCCCACTGACCTAAAGTCAAATTGCTGTCAGAGACAAAAATTCTTTCTGAAGCTTCTAGAAAACAATTTCTTATGACTGCCAGCACTCCTAAGCTGATAGTCCCTCTCTTCATCTGCAAGGCCTGTGGTTTGGTTTATTGCCCCTTTTTTCATCTTTGGCAGCATAGCACCTTCAACTCTACTTGTCATACATTTAAAGTTTCATGTCCTCGGGGCCAGAGATATAGGGCAGAGGGCAGGGTGCTTGTCTTGCATGCAGCCCACTCAAATTTGATTTCAGGCACCCCATACAGTTCCCCAGCATCTGCTGAAGTGATCCGTGATGTCAGAATCAGGCAAAAGCCTTAAGCACTGCTGGGTGTGTCTCAAAAAGAATAAAACAATAACAAAGTTACCACACTGGATCCACCTGAATAACTCAGGATCCTTAATCACATCCTCAAGTTCTTTGACATACCAGTTCATGCATCACACAAATTGGGCCAAACAGTATAGCTAGTCGGGTGCTTGCCTTGTGCCTAGCTGGGTTTGATTCTTTGCACTATTTACAGTCCTTTGAACACCACCAGAAGTGAGCCCTAAGCTGACACTCAGGAGAAGTCCTGAGCACAGACAGGTGTGGCCTAAACGCAACATCAACAACAACAAAATTTCAAATTTGAGGATTCAGGCTATAAACATCCTGGAGAGTCATTATTTTGCTTATTAGAAGAGCCCCAAGGTTTAGCCTCACATCAACCTTGATTTAAAGTTGGTGCCCTTGTGCAATAACTGTTACTGTAGCACTGTCACCCATTGTTCACAGATTTGCTCAAGCGGGCACCAGTAACCTCTCCATTGTGAGACTTGTTGTTACTGGTTTTGGCACATCAAATATGCCATGGGTAGCTTGCCAGGCTCTGCTGTGCGGGCAAGATACTCTCAGTAGCTTTCAGGGCTCTCCGACAGGGACGGAGGAATTGAACCCGGGCCGGCTGGGTGCATGGCAAATGCACTACCGGCTGTGCTATCACTCCAGCGCTGTGCAATAACTAGATTATTTTATTTATTTTATTACGAAACAAATATTCATAGTCACGCCTCTTTTCTCTTCTTCCAGTGTTATTTAACAACATATATTTCTGTCATTTTACCATCACCAACTTTTACTACACAAATACTCATAGCCTCTATCCTATGCTTCCAATGTTATTTAACTACATATATTTCTGTATTTCTGTCATTTTACCATCACCAAGTTTTTTTTTTTCGCTTTTTGGGTCACACCTGTGGGGGTTACTCCTGGCTCTGCACTCAGGAATTACTCCTGGCGGTGCTCAGGGGACCATATGGGATGCTGGGAATCAAACCCGGGTCGGCCACGTGCAAGGCAAACGCCCTACCCGCTGTGCTATCACTCCAGCCCTTACCATCACCAAGTTTTAAGTGACATAAAATGAGATTCTAAATCATTAGTGTGGAGCTGAGTTCTTTGAAAAGAAACTCTTATTCCAGAATTCAAATTTTTGGCAACATAACTTACACATTTCCTGGATCATCTTCAGAAATGTCTGTTACTGCCTATTCTACCAAAAAATTTTTTGATCCTCAAAATCGTAACTTTGTTCTTTGTGATTTTATATACAATCTTCTCTTCTCTTTGAAAACATAAACATCCTAGGACAAATTGTTCGGTTTTACTTTTCAGCTATTCACCAAGCATCACTTGAGAGCTGGAGGAGAACGTAAGATTGATTCCTGGACAGTGCCAAGAAGAGGGACGGATAAGATACTCAGAAGATTACCACGAAAGTTCAGTTGTTCGGTGCCTCTGACACATTGACTAGGCAGGCTCAGACTTTTACTTCCTCGGGGATGCTTCACTAATATAAATATCAAATGTAAGGTTTTTCCTGGAACTTCCTGTTTATGCCAAAATGCCCCTGATCTCCATGGAAAAAGAGGGGAACACAGTAGCAAAGCAGCAGTCACATTCTGAAGGGACAGAAAAAGGAAGAATTGATTTTCTGATACCAGATTTTATTTTCTTTCTTTTAAGGGTGGCAAAGAGTTTACCAAAGATTGCAGTTCAAGGCCCCAGTAACTTTTGAAGGAATTTTAGATTCTCACATCTACTGAAAGACAGAGAGGAATTTTTAACTTGGATAGAGTAGGAGACTGGAAGCCAACAGCAGTGATTCCTATGTAAGAGGTATTCCAGAACTCTTCCTTCTCACTATTTGCTCCCCTCTTCCTGCCATTTATCCTCCATCTTCTTCCCTAATTTTCTTCTCTCGGATTGTGATCCTGTCTTCCCAAGCTGGGAGGAGTTATATAGAAGATTATTTGATTTTCTCCGTTTGACAGTCAAGTTTGTAAGATGTTCTTTGACCTGCAATTTCTCACCCAAAATACAGATGCACTGTTTTGGGGGAGTTTATGGGACCTCATGAATAATCCTCATTGCATCCACTCTGGGACACAAATAGCAGAAACTGTACACAGAAGAGTACAGTGTACTGAAGTAGCAGACACTATGCTGTATATATCCCAAAGAAATATTCAGTTACAATTTTTTTACTTAGTTGTTGTTATTTTTCAAAATAAAGACCTTTCAGTATAAATTTCAGATAAACAGATGATCTGAATTCATTGGGCCTACATTCCTCTGACTAAGTGCTAGCCCACCTTCTGAACTTGTAATATTCTCTCTAGTTTGGCCCAGCTACCTGAGTCATCCAGTAAGACTTTGTGTTTGTAAGTCATGCAGTACAATGTAATGGTCAAATGCATGCAGTTGGGAAGCCTATTATTGATTCCTAACTGTGTAACTCCAAGCTTCTAAGGGCAGTGGCTAAGCCACTGGTAAGAGATCAAACTTCATTTTCATACAGTAGGAGAATCCCAATTCTTTTGATCCATCCGAATATTCTTCTACCGGGTTTGTTTTACTAGTTAGAGATTAGTGATTTGAAATAATTTATCTTTCCAATTATACTTATTACATCTGGCCCACCTCCAGTGTTCCATGAGATAGCACAGAGAGTGGGCTGTTGCTTTTTCTGGTTAATACTTGCTAACTCATAGCATGGCCAAGAGGATCATTTAGTAGTGAAGGATTCAATAACAGGACCAGGTCACCCCACCCACACCTTACTTGCTATCAGCTTCCCAGGGTATGGATTCCATTTCAAACAATACCATATCACTTACAACATAGTCCAAAAGTTGGAGAGGAAAGATTTCAATACCAAAGTATACATATTTTTCAAAGTGTTGTTCCGAAGGAAACTGTTCATTTTATTTTCAGGATGCACAGGAAATGTTTGCCTCACCAATTTGAAATAAACGTAATTGACCTTTTAACCACAGAACCTGAGTGATTTAAAGAAAACAGGGAGAAACAGTTTAGCTTAATCCTATTAGAATGAATAACAATGGTGACTCTTCTAGAAGATCTTCAACTAATAAAAGCTGAATGTCCTTTCTAATGGCTATTAAAAGACTGCCTACATGGAGATATGAAGATGGAAGAATTAGTAACACGAGTCCAGTTGCTGCATCCCGGAGTGAGACCATGAGAGGAGCATGACATTGCTAGGCAACGCTGTGCAGTTAAACAAGTTTTCACTCGCTCAGTGTGGCGTGCTAGGTAGGAAGCAGGATTCAAGAAAAGGAAAGGGGGGGAAAGGATGACATTATTTACTTCAATGGGTGGGGATGGGAAACAAAGGCAGATGGACAAGTTAGTCACGGTGAAATTTTCAAGACAGGCAATGTGAATCTTGAAAAAGACCTCTTAAAATTTTAAAAGTTCTGGAAATCCTTAAACATTTTCTTACCAAATTAAAGATGATTTTTAAAAATGAGAATTAGAGGTATTCACCAGATGTTATGCTTTATATCCATAGATCCTGGTAAGAATCACTTGTTATGCCTTGTTATAGATGTGGAAATGAGTTTAGGAAGGTAATATACATATTCATGATTAGAAGGCTAGAAACAGAAGCCGGGATTTGAATACACTCCTGTTTGATTCCAAAGCTCATACTTTTTTCTCCTTGTCCATGCAGGGATTCTTTATTTAAGAATAACTTATCCATGACCCTTATGTTTCCAGCTCAGCAATTAAAACAGGAGAGTACATTAGTATAAATGGTTCATTTATTCTCCAATTACAACCTCCTCTTTTTTCAAGCTCTATCCTAAGTACAGGAGATACAGAAATGAAAAGAATCGTTCCTTATCATATATTTAAGGGTTTTGAGAGGTTAGAAACAAATGAATAAATATTCCTCTCAGTCGATATATATATAAAGGTATTATAAAGAAAAATAAATTGAAGTAGGTGGGATAGGGTAAGGTGGGTCAGACATTGTGATCAGAACCAGTTTTTCTGAAATATTGTTAATCTATATTTTATGACTAGGAAAGATGTTTTACTTAAGTTTTTTTTTTGCCCTATCATTATTTTGATTACTTCTATGTTCACTTTTTCATTCAGGTTGTTGTTTGTGTCTCACTTTCACTTTGACGAATTGAAAAATTGTGGAGTTTTTAAAAAATTTTAAATATTAAAAAATATTTTAAAAAATCAAACTTCTGACTAAATTTTTGCTTTGACCTATAATTGCATTAGTCTTCCCAAAATATGGGATTTAAATATTTGGAGAGGACATTCAGTTTGTTCCAGTTTGTTCATCATCTCCTAACTAATCTACTGCTTTCTCTCTCTGCCCACTGTCCATTCTCTAACCCCCCAGTCATGGCCTTTGAAATACACAAATTGCATCTTAACATTTTCTGTATTACGTCCTCTGGTGACATTCTATAGAATTAAAAGAAACCTACCTTTTGAATATGGAAATAAGACCTTGTTTCTATCACTTGCTCAGTCTTATCCTTTATAGACTTCCCCCTATGCTTCTTACACTATTAACATTGCCAAGATGAAATATTTTATTTGCACAATGGGATGTTATTTGGCTCAGTATCAAAATAAGAACCTCCTCCCAACCTGATTTTTTAAATCATCTATTAAAAAAAATGAGAAAAAACCCAGAGAATAAAATTATAACTCTTTTTGGCTTGAATTCAGAATTTTACCTTTTCTTTTTTTTTTTTTAATTTTATTGAATCACTGTGAGACAGTTACAAGCTTTCATGTTTGGGTTACAAGCACACAATGATCAAACACCCATCCCTCCACCAGTGCACATTACCCACCACCAATATCCCCAGTATACCCCCCCTTTCCCACCCTCCCCCTGCCTCCCTGGCAGACAATATTCCCCATACTCTCTACTTTGGGGCATGTTTGGTCCATTATCTACTTTCGGCACACATCTCACATCCCAACTGGTTCCTCCAGCCATCAGAATTTTACCTTTTCTATCTTATGTCTTATCGCCTTCTTGTCAAATCTCTTTTTGCCACCCAAAATGCCATGTGTGTGTGGCCTATTTACATTTCCCAATTCCCTCTTTATTATTTTATTTTAATCTATAAAATAATCATCCACTCTGGTCCACTTCCATTTCCTACTATCTACAAGTTATTTAAATCTTTAAAATGCTCAACTGAGTTATCACATACTTTAGTAACATCTTTGATTCTCCCAAAGCAGCACTTTTATTTTTCTCGTCTCTTACAGGGTTCACCTCACTGCCAATTTGTATAGTAGTTGTAATATTTGTCATATTTGGCCTACTAGCCCATAAATTCTTTGTATCAGAAAGAATAAATATTAGCTGATTTGCTAAACAACCCATAAGCTTGTAGCTTTACTAATACAGATTCATTTGTGGTTCATATCATGACACAGTATGATTCCTTGAATACAGAGAAAAATAGACAAGGCGGAAGAAGATAAGAAATTAAATTTATAACAATATACTTTTATTCTCTTATAAACACTGATAAAATAAAATTATTTTAAGGACAACATATACCCAAGAAACACATGGGATATAAATTGGGAAAAATTATATTACCATGTTTAATATTGGAATGTGGAGTGGGTATTTGTGAAAGGCAGGGAAATAAACTAACAGACACTGAATGGTCTTTTATGTGTAAATACTCTTATGTGTAAAAGTAACAAAATTAGGGGTAGCCAAGTAAGCAACCATAATCCTTGACCCATGGGACCCAATGGTCAATGGATACAGGCCTTTTTAGTGTTGTATGCAGCCAATTGCTTCCTTGGGCTTCCTTAAGGGACCTTGCAGACAATTCTTCACAGTGAACTTTTGTATCTGCTCTCGGGCAAGTTACAATGTTAGGCTTCAAACCTGTATGTAGGGAACCTTTGAAACACCCAGGACATGGCAACTTGGCCATGCCATCGTGTCCATTTGTACCAAACGGTAGAACAAGAACATGTGAATGGGGTTCTGTGCAGTTTGAAGCACCCTGGCAGGCAGATCATCCATATCTCCTAGAATTCGGTCTTCACCAAATTTAATACTATTGATTTTGAAGACAAATTGGATGAAAAGTGGCTTATCCCACATGGCTGAGAGGTGATGGCCCTCTGGACAAATGGTGGGGGCAATAATGCTGGGAGCCTCAAGGCCTGCCCATCCTTGAATCTCTGTTCTTCAATCCAGCCCTCAGCTCCCCAGCCCACTGCAAACACAGTAAATCCTATTTCAATTTTTTTTCAAGTTTTTTAATTGAATGACCGTGATACAGTTACAAAGCTTTTATGATTGAATTTTAGTCACACAATGATTGAATACCCATCCCCCCACCGGTGTAGCTTTCCCACCACAATGTCCACAGTATTCCTCCCACCATCCCCATTCCACCCCACCCCCTGCAGCTATGGTAGACAGTTTCCTTCTTACTCTCTCTCTCTCTCCTTTGGGGAATTATGGTTAACAATACAGATTCTAGGAGGTCATCATGTTTGGTCCTTTGTCTACTTTTAACACACATCTGCCATCCCGGGAGGCAATCCCTCCAACAATCATTGATTTAGTGGTCCCTTCTCCATCTCAACTGTCCTTTCCTCCAGCATTTGAGGCTAGCTTCCAACCATGGACCAATGGTCCTGGCCTTTTTCTCTACTGTCTTTGGGCGTTTGTCTCATACTACGTCATTTTATATTCCACAAATGAGTGCAATCATTCTATCTATCCCTCTTTTTGTGACTCATTTTACTTAACATGATACTCCCCATGTCCATCCACGTATAAGAAAATTTCATGACTTCACTTTTTCTAACAATTACATAGCATACCATTGTGTAGATATACCAAAATTTTTTTAGCCAGTCATCTTTGTTTCCAGATTCTGGCTATTGTGAACAGTGCTGCAATGAACATACAAGTACAGATGTCACCTCTCTGTGTGTTTTTTTTTTTTCACCCCTGGGTTATATTCCCTGAAGTGGTATTGTCTGATCATATGGAAGCTCAATTTCTAGTTTTTTAAGAAATGCCCATATTGTTTTCCAAAAAGGCTGGACCAGTCAGCATTTCCACCAACAATGAATGAGAGTCTCTTTCTCCCCATATTTGCGACAGCACTGGTTGTTCTTATTCTTTTTGATGTGTGCCAATCTCTGTGGTGTGAGATGACATCTCATTGCTGTTTTGATTTGCATCTCCCTGATGATTAGCAATGTGGAGCGACTTTTCATGTTCCTTTTGTCCATTTGTAGTAAATCCTGTTTCCTGACAAGTATTAAATAAAAACACAAAAGCAAAACATTGCATCATAATTCCTTACAATGATTATGGTGTACATGTTCTGAATATTATCAAGTCAATGACATTTAATAAACTTCATTAAGAAAGATGTCTAATCTAATGAACTTGAGCACCTACAGAGTGTCCCGGGTGGGCACCCAGAACTGCTGTGACTGAGAACTGAATGGCCAGAATCCCATATCCAGATTAAGTAACCAGAAGTGGCCACTAGGTTCCCTGAGCATATATTAGAAGGACAACCACCCACCTCCACCCCACCACGTGTCTTCTAGGTTTCTCTTCAACGACAAATATCTGACTTGGGAGATAATTTAGTAAATTTATTAAATCATGATCTCATATATGTTCCCCTTAATAATGTATTTTTGCCTACATCAGAACAATTTACTTTTCTTTTTTTCATATGGGCCGACCCTACCTGTGCTCAGAGGTCCTAGATTAATTAACAAGTCTACTGTCTGATGTGGAGATTGATTTTAGAACCTCACATAGGTGAGGAATGGCTCTACTGCTTGTTACCTCCCATCCCTTCCTCCCATCATATTCTTAAATGAGGTATATGTAGTCTAGGTTTTCAAGAGCTATAAAGATTTCATAAAAATGCCTGGCACATTTTATAAATGGGTTAGCTTTTATCCATCTATAATTTATATAAATTATCTTAGTGATCATTAGAAACAGTTTTAATTGTAGTTTCACATATAAAGAAACTAATAGAGGAGGTGGAAGTGTTGACCCAAATTTGCAAAAACAGTAAGAATCCAAGTTAGGATAGACATTCCCAACAAGGTAATTCTTTTTTGCTGTTTTATTGAGGTAATTTGACAAATAAAATTGCAAGATACCTACAGCACATATTATTCATTTGAAATATGTATCCATGGGGAAGTATTCTTCCCAACTTGTTAATTAGCGCTTCCACACACATACACCTTCTTTATTTTTTAAAATGATTTTTTATTTAATTAAAGAACTATGATTCAAAAAATTATGGAGACTTACGTTTTAGACATATAAAATTTCAGCAGCAAACCCACCACTGGTGTCAACTTTCATCCACCAGTGTTCCCACTCCATGTTCCCCTGCACCCCCACCCAAATATCCCACCTTTATCATCTGCCACCTTGACAGACACATAAAAAGTTTTGTTGCTGCAGCTTAGATATTACATTTTCGGTGTTGTTGAGTCTGTGTTTTGGATAAATAACTATACTAATCTACCATAAACCAATATAACCAAAGCCTATAACCCTGTACCTCCACTATTTACCTTTCTTCTTCCCTTCTGCTTAAATTTCTTTTCTTATCTATTCTTCTCTTCCCTAAACTATGGATCAAGTGTAATTGAGTCCCGCTTTACTACAGTATATTTCCCATCCAGTTATTCTATATACTACAGATAAGTGATATCATCCTGTGTTTTTCTTCATTTGGCTTTCTTCACTCAACATGGTATCTTCCCATTCCAATCAGGTTGTAGAAAATTGCATGATTTCATGATTCCTTGCAGCTGCCTAGTGTTCCATTGTATATGTACAGCCCATCTTGAAAATCCAATCATCTGTTCTTGGACACCTAGGTTGATTCCATATCTTAGCAATTGTACTAGTTCAACAATTAATAATGGTGTGTATATGTCCTTTTGAATGGATGTTTTTTATTTAAATGATATCTCATTATCTTGATTTGGATCTCCCTAATGCTAAATGATGCTGAGCATTTTTCATTTTCCTATTGGCCATCTGCCTGTCTTTCTCTGAGAAGTGTCAGTTCATTTCCTCTCCCCATTTTTTGATCGGTGTTTGATTTTTTAGTTGATCTTTGTGAGTACTTTATATATCCTGGAAATTAACTGCTTATCTGATCATTGAATTCAAATACTTTTTTCTCATTCAGTTTGATGTTGCTTAGTTTTAGCCCATGTCTTTTGTGCTACACAGAAACTCTATAATTTGATGTAGTCCCTTTTGTTTATTTTTTATTTTGTTGCTTTGCCAGTGGTATTACATCACTGAAGATGCCTTTGAGGTTCAAATCTTGGAATATTCTGCCTATATTTTCTCCAATATTTCCAGTCAAATTTCAAGGTATTTGATTCACTTTAAAATGATTTTTGCATAGACATAGATTTTTAAATGTAATATTTTTCTGATTTGGGGTCATGCTAGGTGATGCTCAAGATTTACTGCTCAGAGATCTGAGAATTCAGGAATCACTTCTGGTGATACTGGGTATCAAACCCAGTAAAGTAAGAGTTCTATTCATTATACTCTTTCTGGTACCCCATACACATACACTTTTTCATGAGAACACTTAAAAGTTTTATTCTTAGCAAAATTTAATATTTATACACTATTGTCAACTGTAGTTTAGTGGCAGAGTCAATGGCATTTTTAACAGTGAGAAAGTAAATAATTATACAATTTTTTATGGAATCTCAAAGACCCTAAATAATCAAGGTCTCAAGAAGGAACAAGGCTGAAGGCATTAACCATTTTGATCCCAAGTTATATGACAAAGATATGGTCATCAAAACAATAAGCTTTTATCATTAAAGTAGACAAACTAGTCAATGTAACAGCATAGACCATTCATAAATAAATCTTCCATATATGGGGAAATAACAGTCTCTTCCATAAAAGGTGCTAGAAAAACCTGGCAGTAGCATGCAAAAGAATACACAGAAACCAATTCTATTTAAAAACTTAACTTTGAGATTTGTCAAAATAGTATATCTCTTAAAAAATAAACATAGGTAATAAGTTCATTGACTTTGGTCACAGACAGGAATCTGTGTGTGTGTATTTAAAGTAACATTTATAAGAAAATGTTAAATTAAATGTGCGGGTAAAGCTCTATATAATGACACTAATTTATAAGAATAAGAGTTAAGTAATGTCAAACCAAATCTAAGTCATGGTTTGGTGTTTATAAGAGCAGGGTTTCTTAATCTTTTCTTGAGTAGAGACCCCTTCTGAAATTGATATCTCTCTGTTACCCCTCTGTCCTTTTGGTTGGACATCTAATTCTGTGAGTGAGTTATGTTTGAGTTTCACTGATGGCTTCCATAGAATATCCTGAAAGTTCACAAAAAGCCAATGGTACCTAGCTCTAAAGCACTGTATTTAGAAAGAACATCAGAAAACTTGAATTGTGAATATGTAAGAAAGGGATGTTAACTCTACTCAAACAGTTATGCTATGCTGACGGAAAAACAAAACAAAAATTAAATTCAAATTAATCCCTTCATTGTTATATGCAAATAATAATACTTATTAATTTTGAGGTTGGGTTTGGGGAGCTACTTCTGACTCTTCAGGGAACTTTATGTTGCTTGGGATTAAAATCAGATATTTAGTATACTGTGTTCAGCTGACTGAGCAATCTTTTCAACCCCACAAGTTTATAATATCTAAAAGAAAATCTTTGAAAATATTCCTTCAAATCAGGTGTTGGAAAACTATAAATTCATGATTGGCTCTTTAAAGTTTGTGAGCTAAGAATAATTTTATTTGACTATATTTAAGGGCTGTTTTAAAAATAAAGAAAATGACAGATAATATGCAATTCATGAATTATAAAATGTTTGTACCTAATCTTTTACAGAAAAGTTCACTGACTTCAAGATCAGTAAAAAAAATGAAGAAACTTCTATCATAGTAAGTAATAGCATTGAAAAATATCGAAACACTAACACAATTGTACAGTATTATTTACCCCAACATTAGGACTAGAAAAATTATAACAGCTAAGTTATATTTATTACTATCCACTGCTGCCTTTGAGCTATAACAACAGCAAATAGTAACTATGAGGGGGACAATATGGCCTCAAAAAACTAAATTATTTACTATTTGGCTATGTAATACAAAATTGGCTGAAATTAATAAAGAAAACTACCAAGACTCTTGGCACTCACTATATATTGCCCATTTTATTTTGGCAGACTCTGATGACTCAAACAAAACAAAGACATATCAGTATTTCTAACAAGTGTATTAGACTTGTAACTATATTCAGCCCCTTGACGTTTTTCTGGGGTGTGTGTGTGTGTGTGTGTGTGTGTGTGTGTGTGTGTGTGTGTTTAAGACTTACTTTTTTCCCTAAGGCATGAAAACTATCTCAAAATTAGAAAATCGGCATGGTTTATTGTGTTGTCAATAAAATAACTGACTTTTATTGTGTGCAATGAGATAACTCAATGTTCTGTTTATCAATATGTAATTTCCAACTCAAAAGTCACCCATGATTGCCTGTTGTACAAAACAATGTTCTGGGATGTTTTGCAGGATGAAACTCCTTAATGGTACCTATGAGTTCTCTCAGAAATCACCTTAGGACACACGATTCCCTTAGTGTGCAATTCACATAAGGCAGATGGCTTCTTCAGCATAGAGTCCTGCATCATGAACAGTTTCTCTAATGCATGACTATCAGCAGTACCTGCTGCTGGTAGCTTCCTCCTGTACCCATTAGGCAATGCCTGATAACTCAGGCTCTTTGTAGAAGTTTTCAGAAAAAGAACTCAGAACAGATTTTTTAGCAATACGCAATGAGTATACTAACAACACCACAGTGACTTACCATATAGAGCCATGGCTGTGTCCTCCACGCAAGGTTTATATATCCCCTGTAGATATGGGTGAAGTGATAGGAGAAGAAAATATCATCCTTACATATTATATTGCAGACCAAGAGGTTGTAGTATCTCCTTATAGATTTTATTCCTACATTCTTTAGGAGCTCTTATTTCCTCCTACCCAATTTCTTGTACTCCCATCTCCAAATAAAATTGTTAATGCTTATATTAAACTTCACTTGTCTAATTTACTGTGTGTCTTCTCTCTGTTCATTAGAATCAATATAATAATATAATAATTTTCTATTATTACCTGGCCTCTGGAAAATTCAGAGTTCACTAACATGTACATGTGTATGGTCCCACTTACAAGAATTCACATACACACCCACAAATGTATAATTTAATAGACTAAAATATTTTCTTATATATAAAATTATACATTCTATAATCTTTATAGAGATGAATTATCCTGCAAATACTATTACTGTGATTTTATGATAGAGTGAGTGGCAAAAATCTTAAAATAGTAAACAAATGAATACATTTGAGGTCTTCTAAGCCTAAATAATTATCAAGATATCATACTGGTATATGCATTTGTTTGGTCACCAATCCATGAAGATTTAAAAATTCCAGAAGTACTATTTCAGAATATAGTCTTGTCTCCAGGGTTCTTGCATTGCATATTTGGCTCCTCTGCCTTGAAGTCTGGATTCATTAGTCTTCTGAATTGTTACTAAGTCTTTTTCTAATATTGAGCTCACATATGCTCTTACCACCCGCTTTATGCTGCTGGCAACTGCTATGGCTGCCTTGACTGTGTTCTTCTCATCTATGAAGACAGTTTTCTTTCCTTCAGAAAATGTTGACATTCATGCAGGAAAAGCAATAAATTTCTCCAAGGTTGTTGAGATAAAGATCATCACAAAGAAAAACATAAAATCCTCCTTTATAGTGGTTCTTATTCTTTTTTTAAATTTATTTATTAATTAGTGAATCACCATGAGGGTACAGTAACAGATTTACACATTTTCATACTTGTGTTTCCCTCATACAATGTTCGAGCACCCCTTCCTCTACCAGTGTCCATTCTCTACCACCAGTGAACCCAGTATCCCTCTCATCTTCCAATCCCATCCCCCCTCTCCCTTGCCCCCCCCCACCTCTGTGGCAGGGCATTCCCTTTTGTTCTCTCTCTCTCTCTCTCTCTCTCTCTCTCTCTCTCTCTCTCTCTCTCTTCTTGGGTGTTGTGGTCTGCAATAGGGGTATTGAGTGGCCATCGTGTTCAGTCTATAGTCTACTTTCGGCACGCATCTCCCCTCCTGACTGGGTCCTCCACCAGAGCTTACTTAATGTTCCCTTCTCTATCTGAACTGCCTTTTCCCCCGGCATGTGAGGCCAGCTTCCAAGCCATGGAGCCACCATGCACAAAAATAAGATCAAAATGAATTAAAGGTTCTTATTCTTGAAATATACCCTTAGGTTTTTTTAAAAAAATGATCAGCTTTCAAAGCAACAATTCTGCTCCTTTATCCTTTTGATTCTTAAGAAGTGACAAGCCATCTTTTAAGATCACAGCATTCAGAGCAGCTTAACTGAAAGATTTAAATGCTATACCTGAGGGGCTTGAGTGATAGCACAGTGGGTAGGGCGTTCGCCTTCATGCGGCCAACCCAGGTTCGATTCCCAGTATCCCATATGATCCCCTGAGCACTGCCAGGGGTAATTCCTGAGTGCAGAGCCAGGACTAACCCCTGTGCATTGCCAGGTGTGACCCAAAAAGCAAAAAAATAAATAATAAAATAAAATAAAATAAAATAAATGCTATACCTGAGATAAGACATCAGATCGGGATAGTCCTGAATATATTGACCTTTAAATCATTGATTTGAAATTAATCACCAGCTCATAATAAACAATTTGGGCAGATGCATGTTTAGATTGGAATAAAAATTGTCATAGCAATCACAAGAAAGTATATGGAGATTGCTAAAAAAAACTCCTAAAATTACAAAAATCTTTATAATCTACTTGTACATGTTATATCATATTATATCATATTTATTATATCATATATAATGGGATACTATTCAATTTACAATAAAAGATAAAATTTTGCCATTTTCAACAACATGGATAGAAATAGAGAGCTCTGCACCAAGAAGTGTCGAATGTGAAGAGGCAAACAATGGGTCAAAGAGAGTGCAATGGGTAAGGCTCTTGCCTTGCTCATGGCCCACCCAGCTTCAATTCTCAGCACCCGTTACAGTATCCTGAACTCCACCAGAGTTAGTCAGGAGTAAGCCTTAGCACACCTGGGTGTGGATTGAAAATAAAAGCAAACAAACAAAAAGACAAAAACCATGGGATTTCATTTATGTACAGAAGTAAACGTGGCATACTTGATATGCCATAAACAGTAACAAGAAGTCTCACAGTGGAGACATTACTGGTGCCCTCTAGAGCAAATCGATGAACAGTGGGACGACAGTGCTACAGTACTACAGAAGTAAAAGAAAATTAATAAATTAATCACTGTATCACTGTATGGGCTGGAGCGATAGCACAGCGGGTAGGGCATTTGCCTTGCACGTGGCCGACCCAGGTTTGATTGCTCTGCTCCTCTTGGAGAGCCCGGCAAGCTACCAAGAGTATCTCGCCCATACAGCAAAGCCTGGCAAGCTACTCGTGGCATATTTGATATGCCAAAGACAGTAACAAGTCTCACAATGGAAATGTTACTGGTGCCCGCTAGAGCAAATCAATGAGCAACGAGATAATAGTGACAGTGACAGTGATCACTGTATCACTGTCATCCTGTTGATCATTGATTTGCTCAAGCAGGGCCAGTAACGTCTCCATTTGTCCTAGCCCTGAGATTTTAGCAAGGTTTCTTTACTCGTTCTTCCCAGCAGTGCCGCATTGGAGGCTCTTTCAGGGTAAGGCGAATGAGACCCATCATTGTACTGTACTTGGCATATTGAATATGCCATGGAGAGCTTGTCAGGCTCTGCTGTGTGGGCAGAATCTTCTTGGTACATTGCCAGATTTTCTGAGAGGGAGTCCTAGGCTATAAGAGGTTGCAGCCATGCCCTTTCAGGAGTGTTGTTTTATAGTCTCTGTATCTTGACCATTGATCGGATTACACTGCACTGGGGTAAGTTTGTGGGTGTGGCTGCCAAGCTACTGGAAAATGGGGGATCTGGGTGGAGGACGCCTAGTCCCAATCTGAGCAGGCTTGGAGATCTCAGCCCTGGGTCCCACACTCCTGGGTTCCTCTTCCAGTTCCTTTATGCTTGAGGCTTGTCCGAACGTGTGGAGAGGGGCCTTGAGCATTAGTTAAAATTAATTGAAGTTTAATTGAAATTAATTGAAGTTAATCAAACAAAATAAAAACAAACTCTTAGATTATGAGTCTAAAATAATGCTTGCTAGAAGGGATAAGGGAGAGGAGTAGGAAAATTGAGGACACATTTTCATGGTGAAAAAGAACATTAGACTTTTAGTGATAAACGTATTGTACTCTACCTAAATATTAGTTTAGATATTAGGTGGACACCTGAAATCTCAATAATGCCATAAAACCAAGGTTTTCTCAATAAAGCATTTTCAAAGAATAAAGATATAAATCTCAGTAATGTAAAACATAATTAATTATAAACATGCCATATTACTATTTTCTTGAGTACAGTTAGAATTTACCAATTTTATTTGTAAATCTTTCTTCTAATATTTGTATAAAACCAATAAATAACCAGATTAACTGTCATAAATCCATAATTCCAGGACCACTTTTAGAAATTGCTACAAACTTCCTGGTCTTTATATTTTTTCTTGTGAAGTTGTAATATATATATACATATATACATGTATATATGTTCAAGCTATACTTTTTAAATATCCCAAGGACAAAATTAATTTAGAAGTATTTTTAGAACTTATTAAACATTTGGGGATATGTTCCAAAATGGAAAGGACATGTTTTTACCAATAGTTTCTTCAGTTGAAGTGAACATTCAATAATTTTTTAGTTTTACTTTTTGAATTACAAAAAAATACATTCCCATGGTCCAAAGTGTCAAAGTTACAGCAAAGTTAAAAGTCATGCATATGATATGCTGTACTTGTCTGCACTGCACCAGTTTGTGAAAGTCAGTTGTGCGCACCTCTTCACAATTACGTGTTCCATGATATTGTGCTAGTAGTTTCAATTCAACCATATTGTGATCATTTACACCGTGGAAATTGGTAAAATTTACAGAAGCAGGGTTTCTTTTCTGGAGAAACAGTATGTCAACACTTATTAACATACCACTACCAATAATCCTAAGGCCTTATAAACTTGGCATCTCTTAAATCAGATTGTTAAACTTTTAAGAGAAATGAGGGAGATTCAAAATAAGATCCATATAATCTGTTTTCTGCCCTTAACTTTTTATCCTCCACATACAGAGTAGGCAAAGAGTATCTGAATAATCCATGTGAAAACAAAATCCCTGAGGGCCTTGGCTTCAGTTCTTTGCATTAGCAGGGCACGAGTATGGGTTATGCAATTCGTATAGTTTCCCCCTTTCTTCTTAAAGAATTTTAACTAGTAGAAGCCAATTTTAACCACTCTAACTACGTTTTAGTTCTTTAGAAACTTTGTCCTACCCACAGTTTCATTGATGTTTCATTCTTAATGAGAGCATTTCTGATCTTCACATTGATGACCCAGAAGTAGAGTTGTTAGCCTTTCCTTAGACATTTGAGTTTTCTGCTCAGATTTCAAATTATGTATAGTTCCAAGACATTATTTTGGTGCCAAATAGGACCCAAAGTACCACCCTAGCTTGTCTTTTATCTTCTTGTTTTATGGGGCTATTTTCTGTTGTCACCACCGCAGAACATCAGGAACTAATTTTTTAGGAACTTCAGAAGTTCAATGAAGACATCTAAAACATCAGATTTATTTCCCCCCTATTTACCCCTGTTCAGTCCATATAGACAAAACCTAAAAATGACATTTTGTCCACCAGAGGGCACTCACATTGTTCCAAGTATAAAGTTAAGAATTATGGCGATGCAAAGAGAAATCCAAGTTAGTGCATCAAAGACTACTCAAGACTTCACTGAATACCAGAAAGAATAACATATTTTTTTCTTATTCCATTTTATTTCCTGTCCACCATCCCACCAATGTAGCTCCCATACACACAATATTTTCAAGTGTATTTATTAATTCACAAGTTGGTGGGGGAGGGGCCAGGGAGGGGGAGGGGGAGGAGAAAGAAGAAAAAGAAGAGGGAATCATGGTAAAACGCTAAGTTCCACATTTTCAAGGTGGCTGCTTCATAATAGTTGTATATTCATTTAAAAGTGAGTATAAAAGAATATCAAGAAACTGGTTTTCATAAAATTATACCTTTTGTGTTTTAGGATAAAATGTCTCAAGTTGTTTTCCATCACAATGCTGATCAACTACATTTTTTCACATGACAGGCTTCTGCTTTTTTTCTTGGAACTTTACAATTCTCAGGCACTAGAAAATCCAGGGACCGCCACAAGATTGCGGTCTAGTGTGTTGACAGCCTTAGCCACAAGTTATTCCAACTTCTCACAAAAGTAAAATAAACTTGTGATTTCTGAGACATATTGTGTAGCTCATTAGTGGTTTCAACTAAGTGCTGTTTATTGATCTTAAAGTTTTTCTTTCTTTATTTCTCAAGTACACAATCACCTATGTCTCCATATTTTCCAAACATCCGGTATTGTGAATCTACCATTTAGACTCCTTGTAATTGTTAAACTTAAGCTTGCAGATTTGAGGCAAAGATTTTACTTAATTCCAACTATATTACTGCTTCAAATATTTCCTTCACCCATTTTGTTTTTCTAAGGACATTTCTATTTACACTTTGTCAAAATTAGATCTAAAGAAAGGTAACTCCCCTCTAGAATTGATAACCAATAAAGAGCTTCAATTTCTTTTTGATTAAATAAAATTCTCTGTATAATCAACTTAAAATTGTCTGAAGTCTAGCCACTTAGTATCTCTCTATAGCATAAACACACATAACTTAAATACTTTATAAAAGAAAGAAAATGTTGGGGTCTATCCAGTTAACTGGCAAAATAATTATCAGAGAAATTTTAATGAACATTCATAAACTAGATCTTTATAAAGTAACCCAAACTTGCCAGGTACTATAAGGCTTTAAAAAACAAAAACAACAACTGGTTCTTTGGCATTGCCAAAACCAAAAGCTAAATTGGCCCACCTTCCTCAGTTCACATCTGGGTTTAGTTTATTCCCAGTAAGAAGAACTTAACCCCTCGTGCTGATTTGGTCTCAGTTCAAATGGGAGAGCAACTACATTATATGAAAGAAATAGAACTAGGTGAATATCCTGTTAAGTCTTCCCTTGAAGGAGAAATATATTTTGTTGGTTTGAGTAGTATTTTTGTATTAGGTAATGTGGTATTAGGGAATTAGCTGCTTTGTTGTCAAATGGTGTCTTTTGGTCCTAGATTGCTCCTTTCCAAAGTATGTAGTTCCCTGTAGTCAGAAGTTTTCAAAACAAAAGTACTTTATTACAAGAACTTAAGCAGGGATGGATTACAGTGACTATAACTCTCTGCCCAAGGCTTGAGATGAGATACAGAAAACATTTCATGATTCTTTATTAACATGAGAAATATGGTAGAAATTAAAATATTGAATGAGAAACAGCATTAAAAACATACAAAACAAACTAATGAACATGCAAAAACCCATGATTACATTGAGCAGTTTTATACTCATTCTTCTCATGAATGTGACAGTTGATATTTACTTTGGGAATATAAATTCTTTGTAGGCATATCAATTTCAAGCTTGGAAATATTTATTCCAGAGAAGGAATGATTATAACTTTATTGACTATATTTTTAATGTTGTCAGTGAGCTTAATTTATTTAAAAAAATAAGAAGGAGAAGGAGAAGAAGGAGAAGGAGAAGAAGAAGAAGAAAGAAGAAGGAAGAAGAAAGAAGAAAGAAGGAAGAGGAAAGAAGAAAGAAGAAAGAAGAAGAAAGAAGGAAGAAGAAGAAAGAAGAAAGAAGAAGAAGAAAGAAGAAGAAAGAAGAAGAAGAAAAGAAGAAGAAGAAGAAGAAGAAGAAGAAGAAGAAGAAGAAGAAGAAGAAGAAGAAGAAGAAGAAGAGTACTGTATTTTCTAATCTTTATCTTCTTCTACCTAATTAAACCTACTCCTTTCATCAGATTTCAGTTCATTCAAATCTTACTTCCCTGGGGTTCAAATACCTTCAGTCAAATTCTCCCTCCAACTCCTGAGATGTTTTCAAAGCACCTGGCTCTCCCATTATAGGAGTTAGTAAAATTTCACTTTTACATCTATTAGTTCAGTTCCTTGAAAAATATTTATCATGTTACTAACAGTGTAAGCTCCACTTATTCAGGCTGTGTAAAAGAACACAAACTGTGATTAGACTTGCTCTGTAATGAGTCCCCAGCATCTATACTGTGTCTGGTACACAGGAGATACTCAGTTCCTTCTTCTTTATTGATGATATTATGAGTCACTCAGTAAGACAGCTCTCTGATTAATGCCTTACTTATTTATTTATTGTTTACTTAGGATGACTCCTAATTAGCATTCAAGGGGCCCAGGGACCACACCATACCAGCAATACAGAGCTGGCTATGCAAGCCTGATATTTCACTGCTTACGCCCAGTGATGCCAGGACCCCTGCAGTGATGGGAACCACAAGAACCCTATCCGGTGGTGCTTATGGGGACCATACAATGCTAGGGAATAAAAATTATAACCTAGCATATGCAAGATAAGTGCTTCAGACTAAGAGATAGGTTCCCAACCAAATGCCTTATTCAAAAGAAGTTAAACTCAGAAAATCCAGTTAGTTAGCACAATAGAATAAATCCATTCAGTAATAGAACTTAGGTAAAACACAACTTCTTATTCTATTTTATTTTCTCAGTGGTATTATTATAAAAACTATAAACCAAAACACAACTCAATTCAATGCGCACACACAAAAAGCATTAATTAACCAGGTTTGTTACTGAACCATGATCACTGTCACTGTCACTGTCATCGATTTACTCGACTGGGCACCAGTAAAGTCTCCATTGTGAGACTCGTTGTTACTGTTTTTGGCATATCGAATACGCCAGGGTAGGTTGACAGGCTCCGCCATGTGGGCAGGATACTCTTGGTAGTTTGCCAGGCTCTCCAAAAGGGACGGAGGAATTGAACCCAGGTCAGCCACGTGCAAAGCAAATGCCCGACCCACTGTGCTTTAGCTCCAGTTTGCTGAACCGTTATAGTAAAATAAATCAAGTGTTCATATATATACATATATGTATATATAAATATGTGTGTACACAAAAATGCATATATGCAACATTCTGAGTGTTTAATCTACAAAGCAGGATTAAGCATCATTCAGTCAAATAAAATGTCTCCTTATAAAATTAATACTTGTTCCTTTTTTTTAAAGGAGTGAAAGAACTTTGTTTTACAAAGAAAACCTGTATCTGTTTAAACTAGGTATAAAAGAGGATGCTTCCTTAAAAATAGTTGATTCATTAAATCAGAACAAGAATTTTAATTTTCTTTCTTTGCTTTTTTCAAACAACAATATAAACATCCTGTTTAGAAAACTAATGGCTTGAGCTACTAATATAAGTGAAAATCATGACTCAGAAAGAATTTAATTGCACAAAGCCTTGAGAGGATTTGTATTGGTTTACTACTTTGCTCAGGTTGCTATAACAAACACCATGGATTGCATGACTTAAACAGAAATTTGTTTTCTCAAAGTTTGGGTCTAGAAGTCCAAAACCAATGTACTAGTAGGATTTGTTTCCTCTGAACCTCCTTCAGCTTGCCACTGCACTCTTATTTCTTCACCTAGAACTTCCTGTGTGTGTCTGTATCAAAGATAGAAAATCCTAAACACAACAAGGAAAACATTACCTCATCAGATACAAGGAGGTTTCTTAATGTGATTATCACCTGATTTCGCATAAGAAATTATGAAGGTCAGAGGCAGTGTGATGACGTTATTAAAATTTCCAAAAGAAAAATAATTATTGGAAAACAGTATGAGCAATTGTACATTCCAAAATTAAATCACCTCAATAAAATGAATAGTTTTTATTAAGACTTAGGCTGTCAAAATATTCACCAATTTTTTTAAAATGTATGTTCTTGGCTTTACCTGACAGACTCATCTATGATCTTGTTCCTTTTAATGTCAATTACTACAGATCTCAATTCGGTTTTGTACCTTCTTTTACTTTTGAGGATAGAATTTAAGTGCTATTTCCACATAGAACTTTTCTTGAATCTCTGATAAGTAACTCTTTTTAAGATAACAGCAATTGCTTCACTAAATAAAATTATTTTAATAATAATTTCCCCCTCAAACACTGGGTAGACTACTTCATCTTTCTAGTGCTTCGCATATTCTAGAACCATGTCTAACATTCTTTGCTAAAATTCTCACGACTGATTTAAGTCCATTTTAGAGCTCCCAAGACAATCTCAGTCAAAATAATGGATTTTGTGAACTATCAGAAATCAGAGACAGGTTTAAAGGCCAAAAATCCTTAATCTAATCTTTACCCCACACTCTTTCTAAAGTAACTATTACCACTTAAAAGCTATTAGATCTCATCTGTTGTTACTTGGGATCTTATAAAAGATTTTCATAGAGGATTCAAAAGTTTAGGTTCTCCATATAATCTGAAAACTGTTAAGTTATTTCTGGGCTTAGTTTTTCTGAGTACATCTGGTAAAATGTCTGTATGAAAAAAAACAATTGACATTATAATCAATCTGAGTCTTTCCAACTCTGTCACCTGAAACCAAACTGACCAGTTGCAGAACCACTGACATTTTAGAAGAGATAATTCTTTATTGGAGGGTTTTAGCCTATCTATTTCTCTAATTTTAGCAGCACCCTGATCCTTAACCATAACAAGCCTGAAAGACTATTCTTGTCCTTGGAGTGAAAAACAAAAATGTCTCTAGACATAAGCAAATGTTACCTAGGGTACGGAATTACTCCTTGTGGAGCAATAAAACCTATCTTATTCTTTCAAGTTATCACAGGAAATAGGCTTACCAACTATTTACTCAAATATATAGCAAGGACTTTTATTTTTCCAAATTCGAAGATTGTCCTGACATTCTAACATAGGACTGAAAATTATTAAGGCTGGAGAAATATTAAAGTGGCTTGCCTTGTAAATGGCTGACTCAAGTTCAACCTTTGACCCTTACAAGGAATAGTCTCTAACTGCTGAGCCTGGAGTAAGTCCTGAGAGCGACAAGTTTGACCAACCCCTCCAAAAGCACAAAAAAAGAAAAAAATGTTTTGGAGCCAGGAGAGATAGTACAGCAGATATGGAATTTGACTTGCATGAAGCCAACCCAGTACCACCTAGGGTCCCAAAAGTCCTGCTACCGGGAGTCATCCTTGAGCGGAGAGCCACAAGGAAGTCCTGAACACTGTCAAATTTGACCCCCACATTTTTTAAAGCAAAGACTTTGGAGTTGAAGAGATAATACAGTAGCTAGGGTGCTAACCTTGCACCTGGCCTACCCCAATTCAAACTCCAGTACCACATAGCATCCCTAAGCAGTATCAGGAATGATCCTTGAGTTCAATTCATAGAGTAAGCCCTGAACCACTAATGGGTGTGGCCCATAAAATGTAAAAATAAACAAAGAAGTTATCTCACCTATCATGTTTTTTTAAAAAATTTTTTTAATTGAATCACCATGTGGAAAGTTACAAAGTTCTCAGGCTTATGTCTCAGTTTTACAATGCTCAAACACCCGTCCCTTCACCAGTGCCCATATTCCACCACCAATAAAAACAAAAACAAAGCCAAACAAAACGAAACCCAGTATACATCCCACCCCTCACCCCCCAACCCCCCCCCGCGTGACTGATAATTTCACTTCCTTTTCTCTTTACCTTGATTACATTCCATATTTCAACACAAAACTCACTATTGTTGTTGGAGTTTCAACACAGACTCACTATTTTTGTTGGAATTTATCCCCCAAGAATACAACTCTATTGACAAGGAAATATTTGATAATAAGTTTTCCACTGATGAGAATAAAGAGATAAAAAGTCGCGCGCCTGCTACCGCGCCGCGCGGTTTACAATTTCTGTATTATAGTAATTAAGTCCAGGGAGATTTAAGTTGGAAATTGAATCATTTCCCTTCCTGGAGCAGCATGGAGCAAAAGCTTAGTTCACAGTCTGCATATATGGTTGCAAGCATTCGCTGGAACCCCAAGTCATAAAGCTGGCTCTGGCTCCTGCTCGTTCCACATCCATGCGGCTGTGCAAAGGCATGGCCACCCGGGTCGAATCTCCGCCGGAGCCCGAGCTCCAGCCCTGGCCCGAGACTCTCACCTATCATGTTTTAAGTATTTCTTATAGATAGCATATTTCAAGTTTATGTAATATAACTACAGAATTAATTTTTTTACTAAAGCTATTCAAGCTCTAGATAAAAAATACAAATATTATTTTAGTGAAATCTAATTAAAACTATTTTGATTTTCACATGCAGCAGTGCAATGTGTATGGTCCTTATATGTGGTGTTTCAGAGACTTATGCTGTACCAAATATATCAATATATACCATTATTAATACATAGTTGGTAGATAACCAGATTCATGTGTTTTAAATCATGAGCATAGGCGCCCCGTACGGCCCTGGGCGAGGAGATGATCGCAGGTATGGCGGCTGCGAAGATTGGAAAGCTGACAACCATTCCTGGAAGTCTGATATGCACATCTATAGTTGTATATGCAGCTAAAGAAGATGAACTAAAAATGCAGCTAGTGAAACCAGAGCAGCTTCCCATTTATACTGCACCACCTCTGCGGTACAAGTATGTTCAGGAGCAGCCTGGTCATTTACAAATGGGCTTTACATCCATCCGTTCTACAACTGGTTGTTATATAGGTTGGTGCAAGGGTGTATATATCTTTGTGAAAAATCGGATACTAGATACAGCACAATTTGGAAAAGATGCATATGACTATCTGAAGAATCCACCTCAAGATTTCCTTCCAAAAATTGGAGTGATTACAGTGTCAGGCTTGGTTTTGGCAAGAAAAGGTACTAAGTTTAAGAAAATTGCTTACCCACTTGGACTGGCCACTTTAGGAGCAACTGTTTGTTACCCAGTTCAGTTAGTAATAATTGCAAAGGTAACTGGAAAAAGAGCGTATGCTACAAGCCAGCAAATTTATGAAGCAGTTCAATCAATGTGGGCAAAAAAATACAGCAACGAGTCTCTTCTTGAACCTAAAGCCAAAACCAAGCTAGAAAGCTCTACTGAAACAGAAGTATCTGCTAAATCAACTCATGATCTGAAACACTCAGTACCTTTACCGGCAGAACTCAGCACGGAGACAAAGACCAAATCAGAATCCACGTCAGGTGCTGCAAAGTTCATGCCTGACCCCAAGCTCATGGATCACGGACAGTCCTCTCCAGAAGATGTAGATATGTACAGCACAAGAAGCTGAAATAGTCTGCAGAGAAAACCACAAGATGTGTGAAGTTGCAAATACTGATGAAAAAATCATGTAGCTGGTAGCTGTCATGAATAGTATACTTTAAACCAAATGTTCCCTTGCATCTTCTAATACTATGTAGTATGTGTGACTAATTACATGAGTGACTAAAACACAAACTGAATAAAATCTAAACGCATTAAATTATGATAAAGGTAGAGGAAAAAGTATAAGATAGAGTTGATGGCTTTTAAGGGTATTTAAAAATAGTAAATACATTTTACACCAATGAGCCTGAATTATATATACATATATATGTATACATATACACATATAAATGTATGTGTGTGTTTGTATTTCTTTAGATTTTCTAGAGTAATGTTACCTAAATTTGAAGACATCTGGGTATATAGTAAAAGGATTCATTTCCTGACATAGTGCCCTTTTTCATGATTCAGTGGTAGAATAAAATATCTCTATTTTATGTCTCTTGAAAAAAAAATAAATCATGAGCATAAATAACACAAACATTTTATAAAAGATAATATTTTGGGCTAAATCAAGATAGAAGAAGATGGGTTTGATAATCAGTTCTATAAATCTGCTACTTTTTAAAACTTTTAAAAATATATTGATACTCTGTGATTTACTATATCATTGGTGATGGTTTCCATAAAAAACACTCAACCTGGAGATTCTTCTTGCAGCGATTTATTCAGAAACCTTCTCATGCATTGGGAAGGAGAGGAAACCGGAAAGAGGAGAAACCAGGAAGAGCCTCTAGCTAGGTGACTTCCCCCCTTATATACCTCTCCTGCTTGTTTACGTCCAAGTGTCTGCATCTGATAGGCTAGTTACACCTTGTGGGCGTGACAGGACATCCTGTTTCCTTATTAGGAGTTGTTTTCAAAGCACAGTGCAATTTACAAGAAACAGGTGTTGTTTACGAAAATAGAATGATAGGCACAAAAGGTTCAATAACAATAGCAGAACACCTATTCTCTAGGACAGATACTTTTTCAACAGGACCCATCAATGATGAAATCCCGTGGTTGTGTTTCTCCTCTTCTTGTCCAACAAACATATGAGCATTCATAATATTAATCGTTTGTATGGGCATAGCAAGAGATGCATTAAACTTTTAGAATTGCTCTCCTGGGATCATCTCAATCTCAGACTACAGTGCCCAGGCCAGATTAGTCTTTCCTATCCCTAGCAGGGTCCTAGTCTCGTCATTACTTTAAGATCATGACAGTACTTGTCCATGATCAGACTCTTAACTTATAGTTAAGAATGAGGCACTTTGGCCAGGCCCATCTCGATGCCAGGGTAGCACATAACTTACCGCTTGCCCTGGGTCTGTCTCGTCCCCCGTCGGGACCCTGACTTTTAGAGGGCTAGGAACTGAGGGCAACCAAGGCTACAGTCAAGAAAGCAGATGCCCGGGAATTAATAATATTCAAAGCCAATTAAATCCAAATTGCAAAAGCATATTAATAAATGTCTTTCTTTGTCCATACAAAAAGGACTTGCTCTGAATAAGCTATGCAAAGGACTCAAGGAGAAGAGAAAGACATTATTTACAAGTCAACAGAACACTAAGAAAGAAGCTACAAATTAACACAGAGGAATTGGAGCACTGTGACGGGAGTAACCCAATAAACCTAAACTACCTGAAGCTATGTTATCCTACATTTTCCTATGCAGATTATTCCAACACCATAACCTTCTCCAATATACCATGTCCCTTTCTCAAGAACCTTAATAATTCACCCTTTCAATTCACCCTTTCACCCCCACCTTCGTCTCTAGTCCCTACCACCCATAACTACCAACTCAATTGTGTGGATCAGTTATACAATTGTCTTGCCTTTTGCCCTTTGTTGATACATTCTTGAGTATCTTAAAGTTCTACATATGAAAGAGATTGTTATTTTGTGCTTTCTCAGAGCTATGTAGTATTCCTGTCTCTGTGTGTGCATATGCACATGCACATGTGCATGCACACACACACACAAACACTACAACTTCTTGATCCATTTCGGCCCTAGTTGAACATTTGGGTTGTTTCCATGTCTTGAATATTTTGCTAAGCATATGATGAACATAGGTGTTTAAATAACATTCTGAATAAATGCTTCCCAGTTTGGACGCTAGATGCCAACAAGTGTTATCAATGGATTGTATGGTAGTTCTATTACTATTTTCTGGAGAGATCTCCATATTGCTTCTCATAGAGGCTGAATCAGATAACACTGCAATCAAAAGTAGATGAGGGTGCCTTTCTCAATTAAACCTGCCAACGCTGGCTATTTTTAAATTCTTTGATACGTGTCATTCTCACTGGCATGAGATATCATCTCAATACTGCTTTGATTTTCAATTCCCTAATTATAAGTGATGATGAGCACTTTTTCATATGCCTATTGGCCATCCATGTGTCTTCTTGGGAAAGTTTCTATTCGTCTCTGTATTTGTGGATGGGGGTCATTGGATTTTTTGTTGTTGAGTTTTGTTACTATTTTATAGATCTTACATCATCAGACCTTTATCTGATCACTATTTCCAGATGACATGATACTATATATTGAACACCACAAAACACTCTACAAAAACTCTTAAAAATAATAAAATAATAAACTAACCTAATAAGTTCAAAAATAAATGCACAAAAGCCATGGCTTTTCTGTACACAAATAATAAACTCAAAGAAAAGTAAAGTTAAAAAACTATCCCTTTCAAAATAGTGCCCTGAAACATTATGAATTAACTTGACCATATAATACCTATGAATTAACTTGACAAGGAGGTGAAAAACTTATAAAATGAAAACTATAAATCAATGTTAAAAGAACTAGAAGACAGCATAACAGGAAAAGACATTTTTTATCAGAAAAATCAACATTGTCAAAATGACCACCTTACCCAAAGTACCATATGGATTCAATGCAATACAAATTAAAATTAAAATTACATTTTTCAAAGATTTGGAAAAAACTGTACTAAACTCTGTCTGAAACTATAAAACTGCCCAACTAGCCCAAGCAATTCTCAGGGGAGAAAAAGAGATGGAAGGAATTGCATTTCCCAACTTTGAACTATGCTACAAATAAACAATAATCAAAACTACATAGTTTTTGAAACAAAGATAGATCTACAGACCAATGGAACACAGTTGAAAGTCTTAAATTAAACAGTAATACTAATAGACAAAGTTAATTTATGACAAAGGAGTTATGGATATGAAATGGAACAAAGAAAATCTCTTCAACAAATGGTGTTGAAAAACTGGATAGCAATATGCTAAAATATGAAATGATAAACAGACTTCACAAAAGTAAACTCGGTGTAGATTAAATACTGTAAGATTAGAGAGAATCTATAATATACATCGAAGAAAATATTGGCAGAACTCTCCAAGATATTGACTGTAGAGGTGACTTCAATGAAATGATCACAGTGGCAAAGAGAAAAAAAAATAAACAAATTGAATTACATAAAATTAAAAAGCTTCTGCACAGTAAAAGAAAATCAAGCTTTAATAAAAAGATATTGAATGGGAAAAGATATTTATACACAATACATCTGCTACTTTTAATTGCCCTTATAAAGCCTCTCTTTGCTTCCTATATCTTTCTTTATGCCATTTATCAGGATTGTAATAAAATAATAATCTATACAACTATTTTGCCATTCGATACCTTGTTTTTAAGCTAGTACACTCTCTAAAGACCAGACAACCTTCCTTCGTCTTCTTTGATACTATAAATGAAAATAAAGCAAAGTTTTTGTTATTCAGTACATTCTTAGAAAAAAAATGTTAAATAAATAAAACAATAAGTGAGAAATACTGTCAGTTTAAATGTAACATAATATTATTTTACAAAAGCAGTTACTATTTAACAAGCACATTTTCAAGCTTTGGTCAATAGAAACTGTTGTAGAGCATCTTATAAGGGAGGGTAAGAATGGGACTGCAAAACAATTAAATTTATTATCAAATGCAATAGTCTGGTGCTTCCTATTCTAAGCTCGTGATTAAGATTACCCTGCTTTAAGTACTAACAACTGTTTTTTCCTATTAACATTAAAGAGGGCTGGAGCGATAACACAGCAGTAGGGTGTTTGCCTTGAATGAAGCCGACCTGGGTTCGATTCCTCTGCCCCTCTTGGAGACCTAAGCAAGCTACCGAGAGTATCTTGCCTGCATGGCAGAGCCTGGCAAGCTACCCATGCTGTATTCGATATGACAAAAACAGTAACAAGTCTCACAATGGAGACGTTATTGGTGCCCGCTCGAGCAAATCGATGAGCAACAGGATGACAGTGACAGTGACAACAGTAAAGAGGTAGAGGCATAAAGTTAACCTTTTTCATGATTGTGTTACTCTCTGAAGCTCCTTTTTCCTTCTTATGTCGGTGAATGTTGTGTGATAACTTCCCAGAATCATGGAGAGCATGTAAGGACTCCAAAACAGACAGTGTGCCAACCCAAGACTAGAGACCAAGGATCACTATTAGCAGACCTGAAGGGGCAAAGTCAGGGAGCAACTAGGTAATGTGAAGAGATGGAGAGAGCAGAAGGTGGAAAATATGATCAGAACTCTGAGTTTTATTTGAAACTCTTAAGTTTCAAATAAATTCAGCCTGCAGTTATGACCTCACTCTATTCTTTCCTATTCGTTGGCTGCTATGTCCTGATCAAACCCAGACAGAAAAAAAAACAAAACAAAACAAAACAGGACCAATATCAGCTGTGGAGTTCCCAAATAGTGGCAGCCAGTATGTCATTCTATACTCCTGGTTTTGGTTCTGCTTCAAAGGTACTAACTGTATCTTTACCTCCACGATAAAACCAACAACAAAGTGGCCAGAGAGTACAATGGGGAAGGTGCTGGCACTCCATAGATTACCGAAAGCCCTGCCAAGAGTGATCCCTGAGCTCAGAGACAGGAGTAATCCCTGAGTACTGTCCTTACATGACATGAGTACTGTCAGGTGTGGCCCTCAAACAAACAACAACAAAAAACAAAGCCAACATGGCTGGAACGATAGGACAGTGGGTAGGGCTTTGCCTTGCACGCGGCCGACCCGGGTTCGATTCCCAGCATCCCATATGGTCCCCTGAGCACCGCCTGGAGTAATTCCTGAGTGCATGAGTCAGGCGTAACCCCTGTGCATCGCTGGATATGACTCAAAAAAGAAAGAAAAAACAAAGCCAAGAACCTGTCTGCTTTAATAGAATCATTCATTCAACTCATCAATCAATACACCCAACTTTCCATTTTCAGGGTAAAATTCTTTCTCAACTGTCATAGTTTCATTTTGGTTTTCCTTTTCCTAGTGCCTTCTTGTTTAGGATAGAGAAGAAGTGGGCTCATCCCTCTGGGACTTGGGATATTTCTGACATGTCAGAACTGGCTGGGCATTTTATGTTAGGACCTCCATGTCGTGATCCCCATGATCCAAGAAAATACGGTAAAATACACTTGGCACTCAACAGCAACTGATTACAGAGGAATCTTCCTTTGATGGCTTAGACACACCAGGGTTCACAGGGCCTCAGGTCAGGATTTTAGATGTAAACAGTCATTGCACAAAACCATATGAAATATAATTCTCCTTCTTTTCAGGGGGCTGATCATTGGTATCCTGGATAAATAGCATTTGACTATTTTTTCCATGTTAACAATTCTTACAGATTTTTTTTTGTTTGATCATTTAGTAAACCAACTTTGAAATTCCTTATTCTATCTATTGGCCAGAACTCAAAGCAGATATGAATAAAAAAGGAAAACAGAAACTGTTTTTAGAAGTTTTTCTAAGAGCACCGCCAGGGGCCATTCCTGAGTGCAGAGCCAGGAGTAACCCTTGTGCACTGCCAGGTGTGACCCAAAAAAGCAATAAATAAATAAATAAATAAATAAAATGTCTTCCTGAGGCTGGAACGATAGCACAGTGGGTAGGCTGTTTGCCTTGCATGTGGCCAACCTCGGTTTGATTCCCAGCATCACATATGGTTCCTCGAGTACTGCCAGTAGTAATTCCTGAGTGCCTGAGCCAGCATCAACCTTTGTGTATCACCGGGTGACCCAAATAGCAATAAAATAAAATAAAAATAGTGTCTTCCTTTAGTTTCTTAAAGTGTGAGACCATGGGTTCCAACTCCAGTGCCATCCACGTTCCAAGCATGGTCTTGGTAGTGCAACTGAGACCCAGCTATGTGTCAGCACTACCACTTAAGTGCATAACATCCAGTGATCAACAAAATTAAAAAGATATGCTAGTACTGCAACTGAGTGTGACTCCTGTCCCACATACGTGTGAGCACAATAGCGCCCACTAGTCAGCTCTGCAACTAGAGCGCTTGTGAGTAGCACAACTGAATGAGTGATCTGTGTAGAGCTTCTGTGCAAGCACTGTAACTAAAACTGGGTCATCTTGGAGAACACCAGAGTCAAGTGTGACAGCATAATAACTAGGTCTGCACAATCGCCCGTCTTGCAACAAGAGCAATAAATGAAAAAGAAGTGAAAAACAATCAGGATCTGGGACTCATCCAAGACTACAGAATCATCCTCTGTGAAGGTGGACTCAGGAATCTTCATTTAAACAGGCAACTCAGGTAAATACCATGAACACAAAATTTGAGCAGAGAAAAGCAGAGTTTAAAGTGTTAGGTCATTTATTTCTGAAATTTTTTTAGCACAACACTAGAACATTGTTCTTTATATTTAAGACTCACAAAAAATGTTTTAAATGTAATGAAAGCAATGACTCTTCTATCTGGAAAAAGTAAAAAACATACATACACAAATAGATGAAATTTGCCTGTAATTTCAGCAAGTGTAAATTCTCAGTTCTCTGTCCCCCTGATGTCCATCTGGATATACTGGTGGTACATAATTAAAACCACCATTATACTTATGACCTAATAGTGATATTTTAGGGTGAGTGCAATGATTCATTAGAAAGTGAGGCCTTCTGTGATTAAATATCATGCCTTTGGATGCTGCTTATATTTCATTAAACAAAAGGTTGCCTTCAATTTATGATGTGTAACCCCATTTTCAATTTGTTCAAAGTATTTGAAACCTTTTTTTTCTTTATTATCAGGATCAAGTCATCCTGAACTATCCTCATGTACTTACTTTCCTGTGAGTATGAAGATGAAGTGGCATGACACCATAAAACCAGCAGATGTTTGTCCCAAGTACTTGCTGAAGGACTATTCAGTCCCCATTTGGCTCATTTCTCAAATTGCCTGTGCAGACATTCCATGTAACAAGAGAATCATGTCTTCCACCAGGAAGGACACAGCTACCTCATTTTTGGAAGACCAGACATTCATTTTAGAGGATCAGGGAGTGAGTTTGGGACAAATTTTCATTCAACTAAACAATAAAACTATGTGGTGGCGCCAAGGACCCCTATAAAGGGCTGCCCAACAAATATTCATGGACCATGCAACAGGACAAAGGGCAGACATTTCCCAAATGTCTGCTTCCATTTTTCATAGTGCCACCCAGATGTTCCATGTAAAGTGAGAATCCTGGCATTACAACAGAGACCAAATTCTATGCCATCTTATTGATTTCTTTATGCTTTCTTAAAAGAAAACTAAAAACAACTTTCTATTACATTCTGTGTGATTTGAACTTTCTTTTGCCATTGAACCACACAGCAAAAAAAAAAAAAAAAACCTTCTCTAAATCAGTTCCCCCACCTACAAATTCCCAGTCAATAGGAAACCACTTAACTACATGAGCATTAACTAATTTGAAGTTTGCTTTTCATCCCAACGCTAATAGGAGAGGAGGAATGTGTTTGTGTTTGCAAGTTTTCCATGTGGGTTAAGTAAAGATTGTTTGCTCAAGTTTGAAGTTTGGAAGAGAAAGAAAAAACAAGGCCCGTGTCTCATCTTGTCCTTTGGAGGTAGGCAGAAGAGCCATTGTTCCCAGCACAGCTGAAACTTGTGGGCTGAGAAACCACTAGAGTCTCTTCTCTGAGGTTTCTGAAAAATTTCCCCACAGACTTATCATTGTCAGTAACCGTGGCAGGCTGTTTTGTTTTGCCTTTCATTCCTTATTTATTGCCAAAGCAAATGGCAATGACAGTTGCAAATGGAAAGAATGGCAAGAAGGAGTGAAATATAGGAATAAGGCATTGATATAAGCCAGAGGAGTTGCTAAAAAGGGAAGAGGTTCCTTCTCTAAAAGCTCAAAGTGCCTTTCATTATCCAGCAAAGCTGGACCGAAAACAAAATTATTTTTAAAGGTAAACAGTTACAGAAGTGACTCATCCCAAACTCAAGGGTGGTTTCCCACCCCTTCCCACAAAGATAATATTTCCTTTTAATTCTTTGGAGGTAAAACAAGCCTCAGAAGAATGGAGAGAAATGTGCCTAAAGGTAAAATTCAGGATATATAATATTGATGCAGAAGAAAAAAGAATGCTCAAAATATAACTCTATATTTATAACCTCAAGGGAAAAAAATAACCTTATAGAAGTTCCCTCAACCTCCTTGGCTTAGCAGGAACCAAACCAAGGATACTGGTATTGATCAGATGATTGGGGATTCCAAATTTATACTCTTGGGAATTTTGATGGTAGAATATATAGCATTTTTCTGTTTCTCCAAACACTGTATTTTTTGCATCAGTTACATGCCTCTATTCTGAATGCCCAGACTTAAGATATATGGTGATACAGAGATGAAATACTTGAACATCTCTCCATGACCAAAACAACAGAAATTTAGGTCTTCAGTATGATCTATATGAACCACCTTAATCTGATTCTTGCTTGTATTTGTTTCAACTCCTTAGATTTTATCTCTTGAACTTTATCCTCCAGCAAAATTTTATTTTATTTTTATTTTTATTTTATTTTTTCTTTTTGGGTCACACCCAGCTATGCACAGGGGTTATTCCTGGCTCTGTACTTAGGAATTGCTCCTGGCGGTACTCGGGGGACCACATGGAATGCTGGGAATCGAACCCAGGTCGGCTGTGTGCAAGGCAAAAGCCCTCCCTGCTGTGCTATCGCTCCAGCCCCCCAGCAAAATTTTAGAAGTGTTAACTTTCCTCCAAACCACTTTTTTTTATTAGATTTCTTTCTCCTTCTTTCTTTCTTTCTTTCTTTCTTTCTTTCTTTCTTTCTTTCTTTCTTTCTTTCTTTCTTCCTTCCTTCCTTCCTTCCTTCCTCTCTTTCTTTCTTTCTTTCTTTCTTTCTTTCTTTCTTTCTTTCTTTCTTTCTTTCTTCCTTCCTTCCTTCCTTCTTTCCTCTCTTTCTGCCTTTCTTTCTTTCTTTCTTTCTTTCTTTCTTTCTTTCTTTCTTTCTTTCTTTCTGACTTTATGAGTACAGATTTTATAGAAAGTAGACAATAACAAAATAATAAAATTGTATACAACCTGGTAAATCATTAAGCAGAAGAGGATAGAGATTTAGTAGGACTGGCAACTGAAAATGTTAAGGGAAGAACATACTTGAGATTAAAAATACAAAAGAGAAGAGGAATCCATTGGAAAGGTCCAAATATACCTGATTTTTATTTTTTTATAGAATAGTTAATAAGGCTGCTAAAACTAAAGAGGAATAAGCAAGGAGAGAATGTAGAAGATGGGGATATGTATGATCATTTGTCACATATTCAAACTTTGAATATTAATTCGTTAGAACATTTTTGTTGTTGGGTATATTTTGTTTGGGTTGGGGCGGTGGAAGGCTGCATACTCAGCAGTACTCATGGACTGTTCTTGACTCTGCTCAATAGTGACCCCTGGCAGTTCTCAGAGATTCATGTATGGGTCTGAGAATTCAAACCAGGGTCAATGAGATGTAAGACCAAGTATGTTAATTATAGTGCTGTCACTCTGTACCTGTTAGAATATTTTGAGCAAACTCTGCACATGCTAATCTGATTTAAGATGATCACTCAGACAGCTGGATGGAGAACAAAATGAGCAAGGTCGAAACAGAAAAACTAGTAAAGAGGTGTTCTATTAATCCATTTTAGATATGTGATAGTGTGCACTGGAGTGGAAGCTGCAATGCTGACAAAACATGATTTACATATGAATCTATTTTGAAAATTGAGCCAATAGCTTCACTGGCTGCAAGTGCAAGTTGTGGAGTATGAGAAAAAAGAGATGAGTCAAATAGGATTTCCAAACTTTGGGCCTGAATAAGTAAGAGAGAGAAGAGAGGAGAGAGGGGAGAGAGAGAGAGAGAGAGAGAGAGAGAGAGAGAGAGAGAGAGAGAGAGAACTGTAATTCTCTAAAGTGGGATGGACTACTGACAATTTTAAAATGTGGCTGTAGAAGAATCCTTGCCGGTGGACAACGCAACACTGGAGAATTCTCCGGGCCCCAACCCAAGCCAATAACAATGAGGTGCCTCAGATGGAAGAGATACAGTCTCCCCACCTTCTCCAGATGGAATCCCGGCAACACTGAGCTTCTGCAAACATGGCTCAGGTATGTAAGGACTAGGACTATTTCTCTGAACCACATGAAGGGACTGGAACCAGGAAGTTCCATCCCAACCTCCAGCCCACCTCTGACCCCAAAAGTCACACCCTTAACCCACCCATGGCACCATCTTACTGCACTCAGCAGTAAAGAATCCTGGGCGGCAGGCAACACAACACCGGAGAATGCTCTGGGGCCCAAACCAAGCCGATAACACCGGGGTGCCCCAGATGGAAGAGGTACAGTCTCCCTGCCTTCTCCAGTTGGAATCCCAGTGACACTCAGATCCTGTAAACATGGCTCCAGTATGTAGAAACCAGGACTATTTCTTGACCTTTCTTGATAAACAGCATGAGCAATGGAAAATAGATGATGTAGCATCTGCCCCTAGAAGGCAGGCTTGATGCTTGATGGTGCTGAATATCCAAGCAAAATATAATGGCCAAGACTATAGAGAGAGTCCCCGAGGAACATAAACCAACTTTGGAAACCAGCAGCTTCTCGCAGAAATGTGAACTAAGCTAAGGTCCCTTGCCTTCCCAAGAGGGGAAAGTTTTTTGTTCCTCAGCCTTTTGGTGGCAGCAGCATAGCACCTGCCATGTTTCAGAGCCCATTGGACAGAGGTACGTGTTTGCAGTGATGGGGCCTGCGGGAAATCTGGTCCCCAGCCCAGACGAGTGCCCAAGAGGCTGTCCACGAATGGCTCCTCTGCTCCTGAACAGCCTGATCCCAGAGGCACAGAGACCAATTTCAGAACCCAGCGGCTTCTGGCAGAAATGCCTCTAAACTGTGAACTAAGCTATGGCTCCATGCCGTCCGGGGAGGGGAAAGGTTTTTATCCCTCAGCCTTTCCTTCTGCAGGCAGTGGCATGGTGACCGCCATCATTCAGAGCACACTGGACGGAGGTACGAGTTTGTGTTGAGGGGGCGCACAGGAAATCTTGGGATGGGGGGGGCATACTGCACTGCTCCCTGCCCCAAGTGGCCGCCCACAAACGGCTCTTCTGCTCCTGAACGGCCATGATCCCAGAGGCACACAAAACAATTTCAGAACCCAGCAGCTTCTGGCAGAATTCACTCTGGACTTAATTACTAAAATACCAGAAATCAAAATCATATATTCTTCATAACCAGCAATAGAAAATAAATTATCAAATGATGCCCTTTCAACAGGTCTGATTATTGGGGGGAAATTCCAAATAATAATACTGGGTTTTCTGTCCAAACATTGAATGTAATCAAAGTAAAGAGAGAGCAAAGTGAAAATCATCTGCCACACAGACAGAATGGGGGTGGGATGGGGAGTATACTGGGGTTCTTGGTGGTGGAACATGTGCACTGGTGAAGGGATGGGTGTATGATCATTGTATGACTGAGACTTAAATCTGGAAGCTTTGTAACTATTCTCGCGGTGATTCAATAAAAATTTTTTTAATAAAATAAAATAAATAAAATGTGGTTGTAGAAAGATTAAGATTGCATCTACAAATGTGAAAACCAGTAAAGCAGGAAGAATGTGGTAAGGAGAACAGCATACTGAATGTTGGGTTAATCAAAAATTTTGGGGAAGAGGTGTTGATTATTGTGCCCAATGTTGCTAATATATCAGATGAAATAAAACTGAGAGTTGAGGGGCTGGAAAGAAAGTACTATGTATAGGACACTTGCCTTGCACACAGTTGACTTGCACAGTTGACTGAGCTCCCATTAGGAGTAATTCCTGAGTGTAAAGCTAATAGTAACCACTGAGCATTGCCTTATGTTGCCCCACACACACATACACAAAAAAAAGGAAAAAAAGAAAATTGAGGATTGATATTTGGACTTGGCAAAAATTAAGGTCATTGCTGATCTTGACAAGAACAGCAGCAGTTAGGTGTTGGAAGGTTGAAAACTTGACTGAACTGAGAGACTAAAATCAAGGGAAAGTGTCTAAGTAAGGATTTTCAGTTTCTGGTGGGGGGAACATTGAAAGAGCAGGAAATGGGGTAACTGAGGGAAAGTGGGAAAAATCAAATCTTTTTAAAATTTGAAATATGTCGCTAGAATGAAGGGAATAGTTTTACAGAAAGAGAGAGAGTAATGAGAATTTCTGTAGATACGTCCTTTTCTTTGAGTATGTAAGGAGGTAGGAGCCAGTGATCTGTGAAGTTGCTGGGTACATAGATGCTTCTGGAATAGGAGGGAGAATCCTGTAGGTGGGATGATAGGGTGGTGTGAGTATATGAAAATTCTTTTCTGATTGCTGCTGAGAAAAATATTCTGAGTGAAGTAAACAAGATGATCAGTGCAGCGTGAAGGTGGGGAAGAATTGCAGGGGAGATGGGGAAGTGGGCAGTGTGAGAGAAGACCATGTGAAATAGTTGTCAGGGAATGTGGGAGAGTCAGTGAACTAGGGAAATTTACAATTTTAGAACAGGACCTAAAGTCTCACTTGAAGGCAATTAACAGTCAACTGAAAGCTACACAAATAGTTTCCTTTTCTTTTTTTCTTTCTTTCTTTCTTTCTTTCTTTCTTTCTTTCTTTCTTTCTTTCTTTCTTTCTTTCTTTCTTTCTTTCTTTCTTTCTTTCTTTCTTTCTTTCTTTCTTTCTTTCTTTCTTTTTCTCTCTTTCTTTCTCTCTCTCTTTCTTTCTCTCTTTCTTTCTTTCTTTCTTTCTTTCTTTCTTTCTTTCTTTCTTTCTTTCTTTCTTTCTTTCTTTCTTTCTTTCTTTCTTTCCACTTTTCTTCTTTATTTCCAATGCACTTTCTTTTACATTTTTGTTAAATAACCTTGATATAGACCATCACTTCATTGTAACTGGGTTTCTGTCATACAATGTTCCAACACCCATCTTTCCTCCACCAGTGCACATTTCCCACCACCATTATCACCCATTTCTCTCCTACCACTCCCCTACCATTCCCACTCCTATTCCACTGCCTGCCTCTATGGTAGGCACTGTTCTTTCTCTCTCTCCTTCCTTTTGTGAATTATGGTTTGCAATACAGGTACTAAGAGGTCATCATGTTTGTTCAGGGCATTCAATATTTTTACTGGGAAGGTACAGCTGGAGTAGCTTTTAATTAACGGAGTGGCAGCTTTGGGGTATGGATGTAACTTCCAGAGCTTCCAGAAGTACAGGTAAGTAGGGAGAGGTAACACATCCAAGGAAGCCTGAAGATTTCAATCACAAAACCCACATACCCGAATTTTCAGTAGATTAATACCTCGTTCAGGTCCATCCCAAGATGGTAAAGTTCAGTTGGGGTCATGGTGGTGATTTTGGACTGTGAGAGCAAGTGGCTGCTGGGCATTCTGTTTGGGCGGGCACTGAACTAACCCGTACTCCTCCCACGTACGCCCAGTCTGTTCAGCCACTCAGTGGCAGAGTTAGACCCACTCACTGAGTGGGTCCAAGATTAACTGTGGTTTTTGATCTCTTCTGATATTTATTTATGGGTTTATGAAGCAAGACCAATAAATGAACTTGTATGGCTGAGCCAAAACTGTTTTGTGGACATGGCTTCCCCATACCTAACTTTTGGTGATTTAATTTCTTGCATTGTTGGAGTCTGGTCACAGGTTCAGTGGTGATTCGGGGGTATCGGGAAGCCTGAAGGCACCATCAGGCTGCTGATGCTCTCACCCCACAGGTCCAGGTTGACCTGCTGGCATCACAGTGCCCCCTGGGCCCAGTGGCAGTAGCAGCAGTGGCCCCTGCAGGGACCAGGACCAGGGTTAGGGCTGCAGCCACCAGTCCAGCAGAGCCTGATTAGGGGACAATGACCCCATCCTGGATATCCAGACTTGGCACTCAGGAAGGTTTTCCTCCTTAATATGCTGTGGGTGGTGTGGGCTGATCCAGGAAGGAAATAGCAGTGGGGCTGGAGCCCTATACTTGCGACCTGGGGCGCCCACTCAACTCCAGGTCTCGTGATCCACAGTTGGGTCTAAAGAGCCCTATTCATATGTGTCAAAACTCTGCCACTACCCATAGCACTGAGAGCTGCTGTGGCTCTGCCCACTGATGGCCTTGCTGTCACCATCCTTATGCATTCCACTCTGAGGGGGCTACAGTGTGTGACTGGCCAGTTTCATTTAGTGGCGCTCACTGGGAGAGAATATCCAAAGGGTGTCCCCATTCATTCATGCAGAATTTGTATGGCCCCATTGGCTGTGCAGAGTGCTGACAGCTGCCGTTCCTCGCCAGTTCTTGTGCTTGCCCCTGTGCCACCGTCGTCTTTCCCAGAACCCCTATGTTAGATTTCTGAGTTTTACTATATCACATGGCCGACCCTGGTTTGATTCCTCTGTCCCTCTCAGAGAGCCCGGCAAGTTACCAAGAGTATCCCACCCACATGGTAGAGTCTGGCAAGCTACCCATGTTGTATTCAATATGTCCAGAACAGTAACAACAAGTCTCACTTGGAGATGTTACTGACGCCCACTCAAGCAAATTGATGAGCAATGGGAGGACAGTGACAGTGATACAGTGATACTATGTATCATCATGTCTAGAAAGTCATCCTCATTCCCCCACAATATTCCCTCACCTGGGTTTATTGGAATTATCAGAGAATTGCTACATTTTCATTGAAGTTAATTTTGCATATACCTCTTCTATGAAAATGTTTCTTTTTAAAAAATGATGATAATATTTTTTACACCCACTGTCAAGCAAATGAAGAAACTCCATTTACTACAATCAAAGAAAATATCAGTAGTATAGGGTAGAAGGAAATGCATTAAACATATTATAAAGAACTCACCGGCAAGTTTTGGACTCCTCAAGTGAAACTCCTTCAAAGTTCCAAATTAGTTTATTTCTTATTTCTTCAGTCTTTCACAATCACTAGCACAGTTCTTAGATAAGTTCATATCATGACATGAAACTAGTTAAGTTTCACGTTTCACAGTTTCTTGATAATTTTCTGGTATGATCATTATTTATAATCCTTTCTAGATAAGTTTTATATTAAGGCCTTGTATCCTGGTCTTCAGTCAATGCTTACTGAAACTTCATTCATACAAACTCTGAACCAGATAATTTAATCTGAACTTCTCTCATTTTAATCTGAATTTCACCAATATCCTGACCCACCCACTAAACTAAAACCAAAAATAAGCCATATATATATATCACTGTATCACTGTCATCCCGTTGTTCATCAATTTACTCGAGTGGGCATCAGTAACGTCTACATTCGTCCCAGCCCTGAGATTTTAGCAGCCTCTCCTTACTCATTTTTCCCAATGACTGGAGACTCTTTTCAGGGTCAGGGGAATGAGACCTGTTATTGTTACTGTATTTTGCATATCAAACATGCCACGGGAAGCTTGCCAAGCTGTTCCATGTCTATAATATTACTATGATCAAAGAATTCTATTCCATTCATATTTCAGGGGTCTTGAAACCAATAATATTCTGACTCCCAAACAGATATAGACAAAGCAATTTTTTTCTTTTTCGGTCACACCCATCGATGCACAGAGGTTACTCCTGGCTCATGAACTCAGGAATTACTCTTGGTGGTGCTCAGGGGACCATTTGGGATGTGGGGAACCGAACCCAGGTCGGCTGTGTGCAAGGCAAATGCCCTACCCACTGTACTATCACTCCGCTTCCCTCTCCTCGACAAAGCAATTTTAAAGCAAGTCTATGGAAAATTCAATTTCAGGATATAAACAAGGTGACTAAGAAAAAGAAAATAATCACTGTGTTTTCTGTGAAAACCATATATATATATGTGTGTATATATATATGTATATATAGAGCGAGAGAGAGGGAAGGAGGGACAGAGAGAGAGAGAGAGAGATACTTATGCAGGACCTAGACCTGACAGAATCCATATTCTCCTCCCACTTGTATCCATTATCCATTATCCCTTCCTTAGCCATCCTATATAACTGTACTAGATTTGACTATCATGTAGAAAGAACAAAAACATTGTTTTTAGTATTTTGGTAGCTGAGTTTTAGGCATATAATATTCTAGCACCAATCCCAATACCAATGTCAATTTCCCTCCATAAGTTTTCCTTGTTCCCTCCCCAACAACACTCACCACCTGCCTGCCACCTTAACATGCATGTTTGAAAGTTTGGTGGTTGTAATCTGAATTACATGTTTTCAGTGTGTCTAAGTTTGGGGGTTGGATATATAACTATACCATCCCCCCCATAACTAGTATACCCACAGCCCTGATCCCTGTTATTTTTTTCATTACTTCCCTTTCAGGGGGAGGGTGTTTGACCCAGGTTTGATTTCTCCATCCCTCTCAGAGAGCCTGGCAAACTACCTGTGGTGTATTTGATATGCCATAAACAGTAACAAGTCTCACAATGGAGACTTTACTGGTGCCTTCTTGAGCAAATCGATGAACAATGGGATGACAGTGCTACAATGCCATTTCTTAACTTTTCTCTCCCGCTCAGTTTCTTTCCTTCTCTATTCTACTCCTCTAACCTCTGGGATCAAGTGTGATGTACGCATCTCACTTTCATTATATCACTTTTTCTTTTCCTGTTATTCTATATACCAAAGATAAGTGAGAGCATCCAGTATTTGTCCTTCTGACTTACTTCACTCAACATGATATCATCCAGTTCCATTCAGGTTGGAGTAAATTGCATGATTTAATCATTAATTTAATAAATAAAATAAATGAAGACCAAGAAGGTAATTCATGGAGGTAATGTCCATGCTTTGCATATGGGTGGCTTGGGTTCAAACCCTGGCACTATTTGATCTTCTAAGTAATGGGGTCAACCCTTAAGCAAGAAGTCCTGGGCACAGTTGCGCATGGACTAAAACCAAAAATTAATTAAATATTAATATAAAATTATAAGTTATAGATGTCTTATCCTGTATTAAAGATAATCAATAGGGAAAAAAGAATACAAATAAATGTTTCTCATAAGCATTGGTCATAATTAAAAATCAGAACTAAATCACTCTTTTTTAATTTATTTAAATTTTTATTAAGACACCATGGTCAACAAATCTATTCATAATAGAGTTGTTTCAGGCATACAGTATTATAACACCACCTATGTCCCCAGATTTCCTCCCACCCCCAACCTACCCATTTGGTAGGCATGTAACAAATTTATTTTATATATGCATATATTTGCATGGGCTGGAGCGATAGCACAGCGGTAGGGCGTTCGCCTTTCACACAGCCGACCTGTGTTCGATTCCTCTGACCCTCTCAGAGAGCCCAGCAAGCTACCGAGAGTATCGCGCCCGCACGGCAGAGCCTGGCAAGCTACCCAAAAACCAGTAACAATAAGTCTCACAATAAGAGATGCTACTGGTGCCCACTCGAACAAATCGATGAGCTACGGGATGACAGTGACAGTGATATATTTGCATATGGGTGGCTAATAAAATGTAAAGGAATAACAAATAGAATTATCAGGAAATAAATCAAGAAAAGCCCTGGTGATGATTGATTGCTGTATGTTTTTAAGCTTTTTAATCTAATAGATGTTAATCTAGATTAACCTTTTTAATCTAGTAGAGGACAACCATATGCACTACTAGTGAGTGCCATACACGATACAACATGTTGGGAAGTTATTTTTTTCCTCTTCTTTTCTTTTTTTTTTTTTGTGTGTGTCATACCCAGCAGAGCTCAGGCTTAAACCCTGCTCTCCACTCATGGATCATTCCAGGTAGGGCTGGGTGGGAATCAAACATAGATTGGCCACATGCAAGACAAACACTCTGCCTGCTGTTCTTTCTCTCTGGCCCTTAAATCACTTTCTTACAATTTGCATCTTGTAAAACACAGCTCACTCTGACTTAATTCCACATCTTTATGCTCCCTATGATGTCTCCCATTGTCACTGTCACTGTCACTGTCACTGTCATCCCGTTACTCATCGATTTGCTCGAGCGGGCACCAGTAATTTCTGATTGTGAGACTTACTGTTACTGTTTTTGGCATATCAAATACACCAGGGATAGCTTGCCAGACTCTGCCATGTGGGCAAGATACTCTCAGTACCTTTCCAGGCATTATAAGCCAGAATCAAAAGGTATTATCTGCCTAATCTCGTCAACCACACTAGGTAAGGACCTTTCTGAACAGTAGTTTTACTCTGAACTCTTACATATAATGCTGGATTTAAGCAGAGATTATGCAGTTTACACACAGAAAGATTGCACTGAGTCTTTTTAAATTATCACCAGCTACCTACAATCCTTACATTCAATAAACATGTGTGTATCTGTATTGTGAGTGTACATATGTATATATTCTATTATTCTAGCCCCTGGCAATCCTAAAATATTACAATAGATAATATACCTGAGTATGCAATTCTTTGAAGGGACTAGATTTTAGAGCCACACACTCCAATTCTCAGGGGCTATTCTTGACTTTATATTTAGAGGTGACTCCGACAATAAGGTGTCAACCTTATGTAAAGCAAACACCTCCTCTCTTGAACTAGTTCTCTGGCTGCTTATCTTTGAAGATTACTGATAGATTCCCCAGTGTGTCCCATGAAATGCTTCTGGAGTTGTTACACAGCATTGATATGTACCTGACAAACCTTGTCGGTGAGGATTTGAGGAATCGCTCAGGATGGGAGATGTGTGCTCAAAGTAGACTAAGGACTTAACAAGATGGCCTCTATGTATCTGTATTGCAAACCATAATGCCCAAAGGTAGAGAGAGAGTAAGAAGGAAGGTACTTGCCACAGAGGAAGAGGTCTGGATGGGTTGGGGTTGGTGGGAAGGATACTGGGAACATTGGTGGTGGAAAATGTACACTGGTGGAGGGATGGGTGTCCAATCATTGTATGACTGAAATTCAATCATGAAAGCTTTGTAACTGGAGCTCACAGTGATTCAGTAAAAAAAAAATTTTAATAATAATATGATTAAAAAATATAGGACTAAGAGTAAAAGGTGATAGCATGATAATCCTAAATTTGCTCCTCGTTTGCTTATTTAGCAACCATGATTTTGGGACAGGTTATTATAGGTTGTTAATCTCTAGGGACTCGCAAGATAGTACAGTGAATGAAGTTCTTGCCTTTTATGGTCGGCCCACGCACCCCGTATGTCCCACTGTGCCCCTCCAGGATTGATTCCTGCACACTGAGCTGGAGTAAGTCCTGAGAACCACTGGGAGTAGCCCAAAACCAAATGAAAAACAATCTCTTTATGCCTCCATTTCTCTTACTTGCAAAAAAGAAGAAAAATAATAGGTATATCATGTGGTTTTCATGAGCACAATGTCTGATGAGTACAATATATGATGAAAACTTTGAGAACTTCCAAAAACGTCCACTGCAACTGCAAATGTTAATGCTTATTTTTATCCAGTATTATTATTAATTTGAATTAGTATCTTGTTCAAATGACCAAATTCCCTCTAATTCCTTATTATTTCATATTAGTTGCATATAATTTCTACCTGTTTAAGGTACCGCCTTTGGGAATCTAGGCTTTAAATTAGATAAAGGTCTATTTTCCTCTTTCATATAAAGGAAAAATAAACAAACAGAGAGAAAACACATTTTTTAATATCTTGGCTATTTACTTTCTGATTTATGCTATCCAGCACTGTGCTTAAAGTTTCTCTTTCATTTCTTTTTTTGTTAGCTAAAATAGCAGATCTTCTTACAATTTCCTTTAGTAATTACTTTTGATACTTGCCAATTCTAAGTATCTAAGACATGGGCCCTGTAAAGAAAATATCATCTCCATATAGTCAATAGATCCAGGTTTCAACAGGCTTAACCTGAAGCTCTGGTCTGCTCAGCACTTCAGTATTACATCCCAAGGGCCTCAAAGCTAATGAAACATGTTGCAATCCTAATATCTACTTAAGCAAATTGAATTTGGCCTCCAATAAAATTACTCTGTTGTCATAGTAACTCTTTTAGTACTTAGGTCAAGGAAAATAGTATTGGAAATTAAAATAAAAACTTCTGGTTTTTAGCAAACTAAGGCATAAAATAAAGTTGTGGGGGTATGAGGCAAAGACACATGAGAGGTTTAATACAATATGAAGGGAAATACCTGAAATGCAATGAGCTCCCCGTAATATGTTCTCATTTTGCATGCACAAAATAGGGAGTGTCTCAGTAATAGATTCGCAGAATGTAAAACACAGATCTTTTAGAAAATCTATTTTGGGCTGTGCATCTTGCAGATAAAGAAACAGAAGTCCAGAGAGGTAAAACAACGTTAGAAAGTTTGCATACCTATCCGTTGGCCCATGTTAAAGCAGAAAGAAACAAGGTTTCCTGCTTCCCCAGGAAAGAACAGGTTCTTACCACTATACATCTGAGATTTGGAGAGGCATAAAACAAATACCTAAAGGTCTTTTACAATCATTACTACTATCTCATGTTAGATAATGATTATGTTTTATAAGTTATAAAATAAATAAAAAATTTGAATACAGAATAATATTAAACTGATTCTAGAATGAGCCAGTTATTAGAAAACTAGAAAGATTTAAATTCTCACCCATTGCCCATGAACTCTGTATCAGGTACTATGTTGACTCTTGAGATCAAAGATAATGTGCTCAAATTGCTTAGGCAACTCAGTTCTTATAAAAGTAGAGAACCTTTTTGATTGCACAGAAAGTTAAGAGTCTGGAAATCTCCATCTCCGAAGAATTTATTCACCATTTTCACAAACCTTACGACATATGGCAAAGTTATGGTATTAACAAATTACAGATGAGATCTGGTTTTAATGCTCTGATGCTTTTAGTACTAAGAAAGAATGGCAATCGCAAACTAATTGAGAGGAAAATTTGTTGTTATCATTAATAAAGAGAGACTAGCTGGTCAAAAGGGTAGGGGGAAGAGTAGAAATCATGTCAGTGCATACCATCACCTAGTAACTTGGAAAAAACTTCTCTATGTACATTTATAAGATGTGTATGTATGTTAACCATGTCCATCTTGATGTAATGCCAACCCATCTCATTTACCAGATCAGGACCAGGTGTTTTAATTGTATCCCTTTAAGATGCCCTTTTCTTTTCTGGTTAACTTTTTCCTTAGTCAAAAATAATCCCCAGATTCTAATTTACTGCCTTCTTAAACAAGCATCTTCTAAGAAAAGGAGCAAGTGGTTGACAATTTAGACTTAAACTCAGCAGGACATGCAAGAGTTGAATGAGAGCCCATGTGTCAATTATCATGGAGGAAAGTAAAGGACAAGGAGAACAATCCCTTCCACCCCAAGAGATTTGGAAACATCCATTTATACCAAATCAGAGTACTTTGTACTGGATTCTGTTTCCCTAATAAGAATGTCAACTGGACGTTAATGAATGTTGCTTGGGTGGGTAGATAGATAACTGTAAAAAAAAAAAAAAGTCATTGTTACAAGTAGCAATGTTGATAAATTCTAAAGTAAGGATAAAAAAATTGCTCAATCATTTACTTGTTAAGTAAATATTTGCTGGTGAGCTCTGTGTTACTTATTCTGTTCTAGGCACCAGAGTTACAGATATGGTAATATCTGTAATAATGACAAGGTCCTCATCTCAAGGACCTTATTGTCAACTATAAGAAGACATAGACAAAAAATGACCAAAAAGAAAATTCATATGGTCATAAATGCTATGACTAAATTAAAATAAAGTGAAGAGGGACAGAATAGTCCAGCTTGAGGCAATAACATAAGTAATTAGTAATGGCTTTTCTGTGAAGGTGACATCTAAGCAGAGATGTTGTGGCAGAGGGAAGACCCTGAGGATGGTATAAACTCGAACTGTCACTAAATGGAAAATAGTCACTGTATTATTGAAACTGATAAAACTTATCTAAGATAGTAGATAATGAGGTTAGGCATTCAGTAGAGACCAAGCATTTATTGCTTTAGGGGACATGGTAAATGATGCCTTCTTATAATGATGAGGGAAGTCATTGGTGGGTTTTGAGGCAGTGAGCTAGGTTATCAGATTTGCATTTTAAAACATCACTTGCTTCATGAAGGAAACAGTTGAGGAGAACTAGAGTTGGACAGAGGGAGAAACATAAGAAGTATTTTAAACCTAAGAAGTGAGGTCATATGTGTGGCTCAATAAATATATCTAGAGTTTGAGAGTGGAATGATCTAAAGAGAGATGTTTGGTAATCAGAATATATATATATATACATATATATATATGTGTGTGTGTGTGTGTGTGTGCTGACTGATTAGTAGTTGCCGCTAGAGCATCGTGTAAAATATTTTAAAGAATAGTCTGAATTTTATGGAAAAGCATGCTAAGATTGTCTAGTATTTTATGTGCCAGTACTACAGGCATGACTTGGACAGTCTAGCCAAAGCAGAAAGGACTAAGTCTAGGAAGGTTATAGTTGCTAGGAAGTCATGAAGCCACACTCTATAACCAGGAAAGGACCTATATACAATAAAATATAAGATAGGACTTCAGTGTAGGGTGGGCTTTAATATGGAAAGGGGACTGTTACAAGGCAGGCTATAATAATTGCACTATTTATTGCGTTCACTAAATAAAATGTCCTACACATGCTAGCTTCCACTGATCTCCTTGGTACCTTTGTGAAGTTTAATATTCTGCAAAGAAATACTACATGGGCATATGCACCCACATATACATGCACACCATTCTGAGAGGCAAAGTAGAAATATCATCAAAAAAATGACAAAGACAACATTTTCAGACTCATGCATTAGAAAAATCCTGTGAAGGCACTGGGAAGTTTTGGTTTGTAAGGAGGGAACTGGCTAGACAAAGATAACCAGAAAGAACATTTCAGGTAATGAAAAGCAGTGATAAATGATAGGTTACATTTTGTAGTTGGTAAATGTTCCTGTCTTGAGTGATTTTTTTACAAGAAGAATTTCCCTGGCTGAGGAGATAATTTTCACAACCCTTTAGATGATCCCCAGCTTGAAAGATTTGAAGGGGGGGAGGTAAGAAATTTTACTGTCACTGTCTGTGTCATCCCATTGCTCATCGATTTGCTTGAGCGGGCACCAGTAACATCTCCATCGTGAGACTCGTTGTTACCGTTTTTGGTAATACACCACGGGTAGCTTGCCAGGCTCTACCGTGCGGGTGAGATACTCTTGGTAGCTTGCCGGGCTCTCTGAGAGCAGTGGAGGAATCGAACCCAGGTCAGCCACGTGCAAGGCAAACACCCTACCGCTGTTTTTTTTTTTTTTACAACTTAGTAAATTTTACTAAGAAATTTTACTACTTAGTAAAATCTACAAATTGTACTAACTTTGAGAATTTCATAAAAGCAGTAGGTCCTCTCCCAAGAAATTTATAGCTGAATCCCTTAACAAGAAGTTCCAAGTTTGATGCTTCCTTAAAAACTCCAGCTATCACCTATGTATGTATCCACATTTCTACCAGGTCCGTTCCTGACTTTATACCAGAAGCCAAAAAAAAAAAAACAAAACAGTGACCGGTTTAATTAAGACTGGGAATGGCCCTTCCATTTAGTCTGTTGTAATTAATGCATTTCAAAACACAAGGCTGCTTAGTCTGGGAGTGCCGCGCGAGCTGCACTGGAGGGCACTGGGCCGCCCCTTGTCAACGATGACAGCTCAACACTAGCCAGGGGAAGGAGGAATTAGTGCTTGTTATGTGGCAGCAGCTTGCAAATGAAATCACTCTGTGGCTATTTAAACATTTGAATTGGCTCAAATTCAAATGTGTGCACACAATCATGTCTCAAATATATACACACATTTATGCATCTTGATGACAATCACTTCAATTTAGTATTCCGCCTTTGTCACACTGCACTCCCTCTGCCGCTTAGCAGAGACACATATCTTGAGGGTTCGCTAAGTGGTAATCAAAGGAGAGTGTTCTCAGTTTACTGTTTCCCCAACAAACCAGCTAACCTCAACCCGTAAGACCTAGGAATGAGATTGCAAATCACTGATGTGTGAAGAATATTAGACCTGATATTTATTTAATTTTGCTCACAATTTTTTTTTAATGTTACTATTTATTTGGGGCTCAGGACTTACTTCTATCTCTGTGCTTCAGGGATCACTCCTGGAAGTGCTCGAGGGACCATGTGTGGCTCTAGTGCCTCAAACCCAGATAAGCTTGGGCAATGCCAGCACATTATCTGCTGTATTATTTCTCTAGCCCTGATTTAATATATATATATATATTGAATTGACTTTAATATTTTGAAATCAGAAAATTTTATACAAAAAGTAAGAATTTGGGCCAGCAATATAGTGCAGGGATTAAGAAGCTTGATTTGCATGTAATAGCCACAGTTCAATCCCTGGCACTGCATGCTACCTCGAGCCACCCCAGAACATAAGACCAGGTGTAGCCTCAAACACTCCTAAGCACTCCAGGTATGGTCTAATCCTGCTCCAATCTCCCTGTCACTCCCCACAAAATAATCCATACTTTTAAATCTTAAAATCTGATGATAGTTGAATTGGACATATCGTTTACATATAAATAATCAGTTAGAGATAAATTACAAGAACCCACCATTTTTTTGTGTTAGGATCACACCAAGTGGTACTCAGGTGTCACTCCTCGATCTGTGCTCTGGGATTACTCCTGGAAGTGCTCAGGAGACCATATGTAATGCTGAAGATCAAACTAGTGTTGGCTACATGCAAGGTAAGGCACTTAATCTCTGTACTATCTCTCCGGCCTCTAATTGCCTCCTTTTGAGAGAAACTTAGCTCTCCATTTTGCTAGAGTTGCACCAGTCTAAACTGTATGTAATTCAAACTATTTCACAAACTTGTATTACCTATCTGGTCCCTTAACACACTGGAGCTTGTGCAGATAATGTATATTATCAGGGCAGTACAGTATATTACTCAGTAGCATGAGTTAGAGAATCAGATATCCCAGAGCTTAAATCTTTGCAGTGTACTGATGGAATAAAATTAATTACTTAAATCCCCCAAATCTCCAATTTTCTTGCTGATATAACATTGGTAATATCTATCTTCCAGGGCCCCTGAATAAGAATAAAATTGGGTTGTGTTTAGAATACTCAGCCATGATATCATCAGGCAAAGGAAGCTGAGGTCTATTTAATTCATTTGCTGTAATAATTTAACTCCCTGGAACAAGGTCATATTTTTTACCCCTCATTGAAACCAGCATTAGCCATAGGATGAGCTTTTAACTAATGAAACGTAAGCAGAAGAGAGGCCACTTTATTTCCTTTGCTGGACCACTACAAAGGATGGTGTTCTAGGTAGGGTCTCCCTTCAACATCTGGGTCATAGAACAAGTTTCAGCTGACAAGCACAGAGGAAGATAAATAACATTTTCTATTTTACTTTGAGATTGCAGAGGTGTTTATTACTAAATCATAACCTAACCCATCCTGACAGTGGTAATTATTATCTTTATTACCAGAAGCACATAATTATGGGATTCACAATTATTGTCTTTTGACATGTTTTCTTTTCCTTCCCTTCCAGGGTTCCTGACCAATGGAGTAGGAATACAAGGTCTCTATTTTGTTCTTTGTGGATAGGTCCTCTTCTATTCTATTTGAATCTTCACCCACTCTGAGCTACTCTGATGGCCTTTCACATATATCAATATTCCCAGTGATCACAGGCTGAAGGGAAGCGAAGATACCAGCTATTTGTCTTTCCACTGAGATTATGTCTCCCTTTCAACATCAGAGAAACCAAAAACATATTCACATTTCACAAAGATGTGCTAAGAAAGTGAAACTCATCTATTTTTAATTTTGCCTTTCTTTAAAGTTCCTGCCCTTTTGAGTAGAGGTAAAAAATTGCCTTTAGTTAAATCCAAGTCTGATTCAATGAAATAAATCCAAAGTTGACAAACCAGGGTCTGTAGACTCTCTGCTATTTGTATAAATAAAGTTTTATTGGAACACAGTCAAACTAGTCATTTACACGTTTATAGCATCTTATGTGTGCATGTACAAAAACCAAATTATTCTAATAGTTCATGTAACTCATAGGTTATCTTGCTTTTTTTGTAGACAGTTTTCTGGTACCTAATACAAAATTTCCTTTTTAAAAAAGAATAAATGCCTTTGAAGTAAAATTATTGACTGTTCAGGTTTCTCTCTCCTGGCCAACTATTTTCCAAATTGGTATCTGGGTTTTAATGGGCATATGGCTTCTGTGACTTCATGGCAAAAGTAGAATAGGGAATACCAGGTGGTTTGGTACTCTTTGGATCCTTCCCTTCTTCCCCTCCCCTCCCCTCCCCTCCCCTCCCCTCCCCTCCCCTCCCTTCCCCTCCCCTCCCCTCCCCTCCCTTCCCCTCCCCTCCCCTCCCCTCCCTTCCCCTCCCCTCCCCTCCCCTCCCCTCCCCTCCCCTCCCCTTCCCTTCCCTTCCCTTCCCTTCCCTTCCCTTCCCTTCCCTTCCCTTCCCTTCCTTTCTCTTACCTTACCTTTCTTTTTTTGGTTTTGGGGCCACATCCCACAGTGCTCAAGGTTTACTGCTGGTCCTATGTCCTGGGATAGATAGATCCTGTTGCAGCCTGCGAGATCATATCTGGATCAAACCTATATTGGCTGCAAACAAGGCAAATGCCTTAGTCACCACGCTACTCTTGGTATTCTTATTTATTTCTATTCTATCATAGCTAGTGTATATACTCCTGGGGTTAGTGACCACTGCCATGACTTTATTCCTGAGTTTCCTACTGACTCTCTGCGTTGAACTATGCTCACTCTGGTGACTTTCTATGCTGAGCTTTGCAAATCATAGATGAGCATGTTTAGCTTTCAGTTGTTCAAACTCTGGCATGTTCTCCTTTTATCTGATCTGTGTATGGTCTCTTCCCTATGGGCTTTTCTAAAGATGATGTTGCAGACACCTGTCATCAGGTATCAGCTTTACATTACTCACATGCAGTCCTCAACTACAGAAAAACTGTTCTTTGCCAGTAATCACTTCTGGAAAACTCCCCAGACAAAATCTCAAGTAACTTCTGCATTCCCCTCAAGGACATATCAAAAATCCTAGGTCTCATTCAAGATCCGTGGAAAATAAGGATATTTTGAAAGGGTTCTCCCTCTGCTTACCCATGCTAAAACACCCACTATCATGTGTGATAAAATACCTAAAAGTAAATCAACTTTTGGCATCTTAAGTTGAAAAGAGGACATAAATCTCCCAGCATTTTTTATACTCATTGAACACTCTTTTCTTCTCCGATATTTCATTTTAAAAGAGGGAGAGCAGAGCACATACCTGACCCTCTGCTTAGACACAGGTGGTTCTCAGGGGACTACATGCAGTTTCAGAAATCAAGCTTAGGTCAGCTGCAAGTAAGGCATATACCATAATCTCTGTTCTATCTCTTCATATACTTTTGATGAAGTTTTCCCCATAATACTATATGTTTAAAAAAACCATAACACTGTCATATGTTAGTTATATAATTTCATATGTTAGTTATATAATTTCATATGTTAGTTACCTTTCATATGTTATTAGGGAGAAAAAAGATAGAAATGTCTTACTAAAAGCTAAAAAACATGAGTGTCTGTGTTTCCAGTTGATATCTCAAAGAGATTTAAAGGACTATTACTCTGAGACCTTGAACAAAGACCTTCCCATTTTTCCTAGCAAGAGATGATAAGAGGAGGCTGAGAACATCAGTTATACTAGAGAAGGGAACAAATTTTTAAATAGGTTTGCCTTCAACCATAAGGCCTAAGGTAAAGTTGTGAATCAAGAGGAAGCAAAAATGCCTGAGATCATATGATAGGTAAAATGGCAAATAATAGATTTCAGTTACTACTCCCACTTACTGTGTGGAATCGGAAAAGATAAATCAGTACTTTATCCATGGTCATTAGACAGAATCACAATGCCAAACCACAAATAAAGTCTACAAGATTCTACATTACTCATCATTTCAAATATTCGTTCTACCTCTTAGAATATGGAATGCAAAGTAATGAGAGAAAGCATAAGTAGCTATGATCAGAAAAACTTGATCAACAGCAAAAGAAAAGACAGAGCAATATGTTGTCATATACAATATCTGGGAGCCTATGAGTGTTTACTGCTTATGAGGATATTGTTGTCTTATGAAGAATCTCAAATGCATTAATTACTGGAGCGTTTCAGATGCCCATATTTTTCATAGATCATTAAACTAAGAACCATTGCCTCAATGTGGGACATGGAAAGCAAGTAGTGATTATCTAAAAAGATGACACTCTAAGTTATGGAGATATTAGCTGGACTTGTGAAATAATTTTAGGGATACAAAAGGAAAGGATAGAGAGGCAGGAGGAAAACCTGAGAAACTTGGAGAATTGTCATTCCTTTGATAATCACTAAAACAATTTGTTTAAACAACAAATATCATGAATGTCTCTGTTAGATCTTCACATATACAAATTTAAAACAAAAATGAGTAATAAATGGTTGTTCCTGTATTCAAAGGGTTTATAATCCAGACACATGCACATCCCCAAAGAAGAAACATCTGAATTTATTCTTTGAAAAGAGGACAATGCAAAAGGATGTTTAGAGGATGTCGGACGTCACTCTCTCCCTCTTTTGGAGGCACTGATGGAAGCTAAGCTCCTCTCACCCCAACTCATACCCTTAGATTACAGTTTCCATGGAGACTTAGAATTTACGCTGTGTGAGAAAAAATGTCATTAGATATACGTATCTTACTACATGAAGCAAACTCTAATATTTGTATCCATTGGAGCCATCAGGATGTTTCTGAGGGCTAGAAAGCTAAATAAATCTGAATAACACTTCCTGATGCTTTGTCCTTTTTCTGTAAGGAAACTAAACACTACTTAGTTCTTCATTATGCATCTGTTAACTGTTTCCCCCTTCCTCCCCAACAACTGTTTCACAGTTGTTAATTTGTTCTCCTTTTCCCCCAATTCAGGTACAAAATTATGAAGATCTCCTGCTCCTCCTTTGGCTACTCTGAACACTTAACCGTGTTCGATACAAAGGCATTGCCTGATATTGAAATGGAAAATATCTCAGTCAAGAGGGAAAGATCTGAGATAATTGGGAAGATGAAGTTGGTCTTGTTACCTTAATAATATATCATTGTATTATGTAAATGTGAATTTTCAAGGAACAGTACACGAATTGCACATATCAGAGATACAGTTATGCAAGGGGAGACTAGAAAGTTGGGGGACTGGCTAAGCCTGCATTGCATGTTATCCTCATTATTTATTGTCACACAAAGAGTATTTTGCTTTAGGCCAGGAAGATAGTCAAGTGTGTAGCGTGCTTGTCTTGCATGCAACCAACCTGGGTTTGATCCCCAGCATCGCATATGGGCCTCATAGCACCAATAGGAGTGATTCGTTAGTGTAGAGCCACGAATAAGTCCTGAACATTGCCAGATGTGCTTTGCCCCTCCAATCCCCCACAAAAAGGAGTATATTGTTTTTCCTTGGTCCTGCCTACCTATAAAATTATTTGCCCAAGAAGGGCACAAACCAAGAAAATTGAAATGTGCAATGACTATTTGCTGATTCATATAGGGGTACTGCAACAGCTGGTCAGGTGGCCAGAGTTTTCTAGTGGTCACGGGGTGCAGCAGAAGCCACAAAATCTATCCTTATGAAACCTTGTGGTATATTCAATGGTGACTCAAATAGCCTCCAGGATCATCATCTGTCTTTTATTCATTCCTTCATTTACTTTTACCACATTATTGAGATTCCATCTTGTACTCTGATCAATAATAATGTCACATGACTAGACAGCATTGAAAAAAAGTTTAGAGCCTCCCAGTCATGTAGAACTGACTTACCTGAGAAATTTAGTGAACAAAAAAGAAAAAGAACAGAGTCCCCCAAAAATGAAATGTTGCTCTCTGTGGAGTCATTTTTCCACAGGGATTTTTTAGTGCCCATAGACATTTTTCCTTTTTACTGAAATTCCTGGTATCATCTCTTCTTTAGCTTTGGTGTTTCCTGATTTTTGTCTCTGAGGCAGCGAAGATTCTGCTTTGAAGGGCCTCCCTTGACTGAAGGAAAACAAAAAAGACAGTTTACTTGAGTTCACATATTATTTTAAAAGATTGCAGTTCTCTTAGCTTTTCTCCCATCCTCTCTTTTTTTTCCAAGGGATTTGTTTGGAAAATATCAGCAATCCTTGAGTTTCTAATCAATAACTGAAACATAAGAAAACACAAACTTTGAGGTCCAAACTTGGCAGGAAGCTGTATGACGCTGTAATTCCTCGTGATGAGGTGGGACAAACCAGGAAGGAGGTGGGGGAGGAGGGGTACCCACAACCAGCATGAACCTACATTAAGGGTGAGCTCCCAAAGTAAAGATTACACTGAAGATGGATTACTGAAACTAAAAACTTAGTCTGTTCTTTCCCTCCTTTATTTCTTGCTGTCATTTTATAGTTCACGTCCATCCTGCCAGAGTACTGTGAGATTCACAAAGACCTATTTTGAGTTACCTCCCTTGCATCTGTTCTTTCTTATGCCTGCACATATACCTTCTTCAGACCCCTAGCAAAAGTTTACAACTTTACAAGCATTCTCTCTGTTGTTTGAGTCTAAAAGCATAGAATGTCTATGAATATAGGGCCATATTGATCTTATTCTGAATCCCTAGATTTTATGACAGTGGCTGGTTAACTGACACATACTACATGCACAATAGATATCTAGCATATAATTATATTGTTCAGCACATATAAAGTGCCAGTTTCTGTGATAAATGATATTTACACGTTGATTCACTTAATCATCATAAAACCCTATGAGACAGGAACTGTTAACTTTCTCACTTTGTCCTCGAGGCCCTGGATTTCTCTTTGCTTTTGTTTGTGTGTGGAAGAAGTTGTGGGGCACACCCAGCTGTGTTCAGGGCTTACTCTTGGTTCTGTGCTCAGGTTTCACTCTCTCGGTGATCCTCTGGGACTCTCAGAGGGTCATATGCAGTGTCTGGGATGGAACCCGGCTTGCCAAGTACCCAGAAAGTAAATTAAACCTCTCCAGCCTCCTTGTAATCATCTTTGTAACTGGGGATGACATGAGGACCTACAGAGAAAACCAAGGCATGGATCGATAAAGTGAATTGCTTAAGCAAGGGTCTAAGACAAAATACAAATTTGGGTCACTTGACCCAAGAATCTAAGCTGCTACTATATCATATGAGAAGGCTTAAAGCCCCTCTTCAGAGGCACATTTCTTACAAAAATAAACTCAGAATGATGTCAATAAAAAAAGTCATTGAATATTTTGATAACGTTTTCAACACTAATTTGGCAGCAAGAATAACAGAATCCAAGAATCAAACTGAAACATACTGCCAAGTGGCTTTCAAATTTTCTTAGCACTGGAATTTTTCTTTCCCAGCCAAAATCTTTAGTGAAAGCGCTAGAAGTTTGTTGTTGTTGTCGTTGTGGTTGTTGTTGTTTTTAAAGTAAGTAACCACAATGAATAATTGAGTAAGCTAGTATTGAGAGACTGCTATGCCTATTTGAAGACATTCTTCATCCTATCCCCACTTTCCATGGACAACTCTGAAGCATCTCTTGAGTATAAGGACAGTTTGGAAATTATTTGTCCATCCCAAAACCCTTTAATTAAAAGACTAAGCATCTAAAATCCTGAGACAAAACAATTGTTTTCTAAGGACACACGGGTAGTAAATGGCAGAAACTAGGTCTTCTAGTTCCAAGATCTGTATTCTTTTCACAATGTTGTAACAGTAAAATTGATTCCAATCCCTAGTTTCATACTTTCAGAGGTTGTCCTACTTATCTGCAAGGGTTATAGAAAAATTCTCAAAGCAGAAGTGATAATCTACTTCAAAATGTTCTAACAGCATATATTTGGTGTTGATCAGAGATACTACTACTGATGGGATACTCAACCACCACTATCAAAAGAGCAAGGGATCCCGCAGTGGCTTATGTGAAGTGGGGAAGAGAGAGTTGACACCCTTAAGAAGGAAATTGATTGCTTCCCTCTCTCTGCCCACCTAGGTCATCCAGGGCAGTGCCTGGGAAATCTAAGATTGCAGCCCACAAGGAATCTGGGGTCCCAAAAGCCCCAGGAAGGAAGCTTTCAAGCTGTGTCCAGAGTCACTTGTTCTGCACCATGTGGGAGATAATTCCTGCCACCAAATTTCCGGGAGAGAACACTGTATGCAGGTGGGAGTGAGGAATTGATTTGGGCAGGAAAGGAAAGTAATTCCTAGATATTACCCAGACTTTTTAGCTCCAGTGTCTTCCCCTCGTAGAAGATAATTTCAGGAGGAGACAGAGGTAAAGTAAAACAAGTTTATTGCAGAAATGAAGTAAGAGAAGATGAGATGTTGATAAAGATATGTGTTCAAAAAAAAAAAAAAGACCAGACATGATAACCTCTTAGTACTTGTATTGCAAGCCATAATACCTAAAAGGAGGGATGGAGGGAAGGAGAGAGAGAGAGGCGGGGGGACAAGTGCCTGCCACAGTGGCAGGTTGGGGGAGATTGTGGCAGGAGAGATAGTGGGGACATTAGTGTTGGGAAATGTACAGTGGTGGAGGAATGGGTGATGGAACATTGTGTGACTGAAACCGGATCATGAACAGGTTTATAACTATGTATCTCATGGTCATTCAATTTAAAAAATTATTTTCTAAAAGCTTTAAAAAGAAGAATATATGACTCTTCCCTTCTATTTTTTCATAAAATCATGTGAACCACTCTTTTGGTGATGAATGATGTGGCTGGATATTTCACATTGCTATGAGACTCATGTTTTGATTTATTTTGGTTTGACATGTAAGTTCAAAAGCAACAGGATGCAATTTTCTTTTATAAATTATCTTTGAAATTTTGAAACTTACTAAATTTCTGTATTTCTATAATGGTATAAAATGGATTAAATGTCATAAAATAAAACACACCAAAACCCTAAAAAAAAAAAGATATGTGTTCAAGAGAGAATGTGGGTTAGTCCAGGAGAAAGAAAGGCCAAAGTAGCATTTGGGGGAAGGTTAAATATGGATATGTTCCATAACCACCTTTCCCTTGAATGCATTACACAAGTAGGAGTTAATAGGGCTTTTCCTGGGGAAAAGCATTAAACTTCTGCTGTGGTCCATCCTTGAGTTTTTATCATAGCCTTTGTCCCTGAGTTCCTAGTGCCTTCCTCTTGTGATGCATCCCAATGGTTTTCTGGGCTCCTGAGAAGGGTCTTGCATATAAAAGACCTCCATGCTTTCAGGCCGTTTTAGGTTTCAGGCACTTTTTCGAAAATCATATATTGCTAAGGATCCTATATTCCTGCCTGCAACAATGGCTAAACTTCCTAGAACCAAATAATAATATGATAATGTCAATGCTAAAATATTGAAAATCTAAAAAGGTTGAAGTCCACAGTACTATTCAACATGCAAACTACACCCACATATTCAGACTCTGACCTTGAACAACTAATCCTTAGCAAATCCACAGTCCATTAGTTTTATGCAGTTGTATGTGGTGGGAGCAGCAAGTGAGTCGATGTTTTTCAAAACAAGGTAATGAAAGCCTAGTGTTGACAGTACTAATGTGGGCTCCTCTCTGCCCAGAATTTTCAGAATTTTAATAATAACCAATGTCAATGTTTAATTTAAAGTTAGAGCACACTGGTTAAGAAACTGCTAAAAATAATCGGCTTCATATTGATGGCTTTGGCTTTGTTGACTCATAAAATGTCAGAGTTGAAGAAAAATAACTAACGGAAGCTTCAGCTGTGATTGTACCTTTAATTATTGATGCTCCATTCTGAGACTTCAAGTCCAACAGTAAAGATGAGGTGTGGTACAAGAGAGGACGTATGAGGAACAGGGAGCATGCATTCTTGACTCTTGTTCTCAAAGCTCCAAAACATAATAGCTTACAGTAAAAGATATGTAGTTCCAGTATCAAGCATTTGTAGGACAATCCTTTGTACTGGGTGGAGAAGGAGAGGAAGAGCAAGTTGAGAATAAGAGAAGTGGGTGATTTCTTTTTCTTTTTTTTTTAACTGAATCACTGCAAGATAGTAACTAAGTTTTCATGATCAAGTTTCAGTCATACAATGATCAAATACCCATCCAGTGTGCATTTTCCACCACCAGTGTCCCCAGTATCCCTCCTGCCACTGCCACCTTCATCCCATGCCACCCCCTGCCTCTGTGGCAGGCACTTTCTTTCTTACTCTCTCTACTTTGGGGCATTATGGTTTGCAATACAGATACTGAGCGGCCATTGTGTTGGTCCTCTTTCTACTTTCAGCACACATCTCCCATCCCGAGAAGTCCCTTCAACTACCATTGACTTAGTGGTCCCTTCTCTCTCCCAGCTGCCCCAGGAGAGAAGACTTCCACCTTGGAGCTGTCTTCCTGGCCCTTGTCTCTACTGTCTTTGGTTGTTAGTCTCATACTATGTTATTTTATATTCCACAAATAAGTGCAGTCATTCTATGTATGTCCCTCTCTTTCTGACTTATTTCACTTAGCATGATACTCTCCATGGCCATCTGAAATGGATGATTTCTATGTCCTCTTACAATCAAAAATAAAGATTGATGTTGATGAATTTATAATAGTGATATCCAAACTGATACTTATTATTATTTATAAAAAGCTCTCTAGAATCACCTTGGAGAGCAGGATTGACCACTGTCAAAATGGGATCAAAAATCAGCAAATTAGGTTGTTCTAAGTTTGCCTTAAACTAACTGCAAGGATTTAAGCTACTTCACACAACCTAACCTGTATACCAGGTGTACCTAAGAAGTCCTCTCTAACCTTCCACTCTCATTTACTGAGGAGGTATGGGTGCTGGGTGAGTTACAGACATCGAATTGTTCCATTCTGTATTGGGGGACTAACATTTCTAACTTTGTCCCCAGTTAATGCCAGTCAACTCCATGAACACTGTCCTTGTACTTATAAAGTGAAAAGACAGAATTGATTTCTGAAAATCACAAATAGAGACGTGACATGGGCTTTCCAGGAGGTATCAACACGCAGGTGAATCACGAATTGCTCATGACAATCGGAATAAGTCAGCATTCAAGGTTTCTTTTTCTCTTGTTCCCAGTTCCCGTTTCTAAAATTTATCAATTTCTGACATTTTCACACAGCAAGAATATAAGTCAAAGGAAACCTATGCACTCACCACCCCCCGCAGGATCCATTTCAATGGTTTGTGGCTCTGAGGTACAGTAGGCAGACAGAGTCTTTGGACTATTCAACAGAAGATACAAAAGCACCTGCCATAAGATACGCCTCTCAACTCTGCTGATCTAACAACGCAAACCCAGACCCACCATGTGGTGGGAGGGCATCATAAGCTGCTTGCTTCATTGAGTCTTGAAAATTCAGAATAGAGAGGGTGGTTCTGAATAACAAAACTTAGACCAGTACCAAAAGTACTTTCATGCAACACTGGTGTCAGCTGAATACAGACTTGCTTCTCCCAAAGCAGAAGAGCACTGGTCCTGAAGCAACCGCATTTTCCCAATCTTCATCTATGTCATCTTTTCCTGAGAGCCTACTTATGCCAGGTTTCTAGAGACCTGTACCCTACAAAACAAAATGGGAGGAAAGGGGAAGTACTGATAACTATTGATGCTACCCAGTGCTAAATATTATGTAAGGAAGAAAAAAAAAAACTAGGCTAGACCGTAGCAGAAAGGAGGGTCAGGGGAGATTTCTAGAAAAGATTGTCAGATTTACAAAGTGAAAAATGAAGGGAGTAATTAAATTTTAATTTTGCCTACACAATGTACATTATAATACAAGTTTGAGGAGGATTCTAAAGGAAAGGTAATGACTAAAAATACCTGTTTTTTAAGTGTGAGGCCATGAGTGCAATCCCCACTACTACCCACATTTTCCAAGCATGATCCTGAGACTCTGTCACATGGGACCCCAATATTACAATAGAATGTAACCTCTGGCACACCATAAAGTGTCTGAGACACCTGACAAGCATAGTTTCAAGTATCACATCTAAGTGTGTGATGTGCAGTGATTACCACAAGCATGTGAGTATCGCAATCAAGAATGAGCAATGTCCAGTCATCACAGTAAAGGGTAGGACAGGGTAGGGCAGGACAAATAAATAAATAAATAAATAAATAAATAAATAAATAAATAAATGCACAGACATTTGAAGGAAAATATCAAATATATCCTTTTACAGGTATTTGTTATATATGTGAAATTCTTATTTAGCAGGTGTCCTTTATTATAATCTTTCCAGCAATGTCTGCCCTGATGGATCCTAGGCTGGGAAAAATGCAAGGGATTCTTTACTCATTGGCATGATTTATGCAGGGTGATGTGAAGGTACCTTTGATCATACCTAGGAATGGCCTCCTATGTATAGCCCGTCCTTCCATCCTTGCAACTACAGTTGTTCTTTAACCCTGACCTTTGGGTTTAAACTCACCTTTGATCTGATTACAGGCCTTTTATCAGAAGAGGTCATTGTTTATTTTATTCAGTTTATTTTTTTTAATTTTTTTCTTTTTGGACCATACCCGGCAATGCACAGGGGTTACTCCTGGCTTTGCACTCAGAAACTATTCCTGACAGTGCTCAGGGGACCATCTGGATGCTGGGACTCAAACCCAGGTCGGCTGCATGCAAAGCAAACGCCCTACCCACTGCTCTATCGCTCCAGCTGCCCTACTCAGTTGAAATCTTGACCTTTGGGTTTAAGCTCACCTTGGATCTGATTCTGGGCCTTTTATCTGAAGAGGCAATTGCTATTGCCCTTACTCAGGCTGTGCACTTGACATTAGAAAAAAAATGATTTATAAGATTTATGAATAAGTAATTATGTGGGCTTTTCTTTCAAATTTGGGGTCCAAGTTCCTATTATTTTACTCTGCAGTAAGAGGATCTCTTTTAGAATAAGACATACATTAGACATTTAATACAATTAAATGCTTAATTCAGGAACATGAAGACTTGACCAGAAGGTTAAAATTGAGTATTCTTTGTATTCTTTTTTATTGTTGTTTTTGAGCCACATCAGAGGTGCTCAGGACTTTCTCCTGGATCTGAGCTCCTGAGTCACTCCAGGCAGAGGTCTGGAGACCATAGGGGATGCCTAAGATTGAACCCAGGTTGGACCATGTGTAAGGAAAGCACCTACCCACTGTACTATCTGTTCAACCTCCTTTTTTGTATTCTTACACAACTTCTCTCTGGCCTTTATTTTACTTCATTGTAAAATTAGTGCTCAGAATAAATAGACGGTAAGTGTCCCCAGCCCCTTTTAAATCAAACCTGATTTCTCTTGCCTATGTGTATAACCAGGGGCGAGACCTATGTATTAAATATCCATAAACTGTTCAATTTTCCTCTTAGGGAGGCCAGGATTTAATGTGTAAAGATAATATTGAGCAATAACTCATTGGAAAATTACTTCGACTAAACTTAAACCACATTTGTATTTCATATATCAACACAAATCCCTCTAAATTTCTAATCCTAGGACTAGTTTCAAGTCCTTGTAGTCTATCTTAAATGACCTAAATAATCTCAAGCCTTTTGACAAAATATATTGATTTATGCCCTAGCTTGGGTCAAAATGCTGCTTTTTTGTTTAGTTATTTTTAAAAGCAAATATTTATGTATGATAAATAGGATTATTTTTTAATCCGTCAATGGTTCTTATTTTTTATGTGTTAGAGTTAATAGTTAAAGTATGAATGAGATTTCTCTCCTATTCTATTCAACAAAATTAGGGGTACTTGGCCCTAATTGCACATTAGGAATAACCTGGGCAGCCAGAATTTTATCTTAGTTTAAAAAAACCAAATCCTGTGGAGAGAGGACCCTGTCTTGCCAGTGATTTTAATGTGCAGTGAGGCCTGAAATATACTGAATTAAACTACCCAACCTATTTCCATAGGATTAGATCATTATATTATTTGCTAGACTTGTGATGCCAACAGCAGGTCATGTGCTTGGAAGCATTACGAAGATATGGATATGGGAGGGGGATTCAACTAAAGGTGGCTCTGAGGAGCTAAGGCCAGAAAAAAATGGTTTGCTATCAGAGGCAGAGATAGATGTTTTCTTAGAAGTTTTACAATTCTTATATTGTAAAACATCACACCTGCAGTGCATGTAAGAGAAGTCACCTCTCCTTTCATGAAGCAGATTACAGACTGCCTTCCAAATACTTCTCTCTAAATCATTATACCTCAACCACTAAAAGAAAGTTAGAAATGTTTGGAAAAACTGATCTTTTATGCCTATCCATGACTTGCTTCTTTGGGCTTCATCCTCCTCTTTCTATCCCACCTCCTTCCTCTTCCACTATAATTAACATCACTTCTCTCGTTTATCCAAGGGCGCAGGTATAGTGATGGGAGTTGGGGGCTAGCGGGGGAGAACAATGGTCAGTGGCACAAGGCAACAAGTCAGTAGAAATTCACTTTTCCTTTGCCTCCTCATCTAATTCTGGAACATTTCACCGGATTAGCATTTATTGAGCCTTCAGTGGTTCAAATGGAGTTTCTCTTCAACTTCTCATCTTTATCTAAACCTTGCTGCAATACTCAGTAGGATGACCAATATTTTGGATACTTTGAAGTAATTTTAGATTCAGAAAACCTGTGACCTGAGATAATATGGCTCAGGCCACACATTTACTATCAATCAGCTGAGGCTTTTAACGAAACTTTCATTGCTACTTTCTTGGCACCACAACTCCTTGGAATGCTTCTCTGGGCTACCCCAATACCCACTTTTCTTTCCTAAGCACATATCAAGCTTCATAACGCAGTTAGATGTGCACCTCATCCTCTAGATACTTACTCCATGAAGACATGGGTTCTGTCCTATTTGATGGTGCTTCCCACCAGAACAGCACAATATTGGGAGTGGGACACATCCAATCAATTCTAGGTGATAGCAAAAAGGAACTGGAGCAATAGAAGAGCTAGTGGGACACTTACCTTGCAGGAGTCTGACTTGATTTTGATCCTGGCATTTCCATGTGGTTTCCTGATCCTTCCAAGAGTACACCATGAATGTAGAGCCAGGAGTATACCCTGAGCACTGCTGGGTGTGCCTTCTCAAAAATAGAATATGTGCATCAATGGTTGACAATTTCATTAAAAAATTTACACTCTGAAATACCTCTGTAATTTTTGGGTAAAGGACCAGAGATAAGAGAGACCTTAGTATTAGACTCATGTTCAATTAGTTAGAGATAAACAGTGACTTAGAAGGAAAAGGCTTGGGCAACAACCATGGGGACTGTGCTAGACCTTGATTTTAAAGGTTCTAAATTTAGAGCGATTGTTACACTAGTTGTCTAAAGAAGCACCTAGGAGAGTCAGTTCAGAAATTTCAAGTTGCTTTAGCTTCATGTCCCTTTCATCTATTTTATTGGTAAGGATTCACTGCCCCTACAAAAAGCTTAATTAAATGAACAAAGACAAAGAGCCTGCTTACTGCATCCAAACTACTTCTGCATCATTCAAGCAATCCCAGAGAGGAGCAGTATCACCCACTTTGAGAAGCACTGGTCTAGAGATATTTCCAGGTATTAGTGCTATGTAGAATAATTAAGGTGTCTGAGTATATTAATGATGCAATGAACTAGAAACAGAGTGGATGGGAATCATGGTAATAATAAGTACAGTCCTATCGTAATACAGAGTACCAATGAACTGCACGGAAGAACACATAATCATAGTCTCTGCCTCTCAGATTTACACACTAGCATATCATTTCAGACCTGAGAGTTCAACTCCCTACACAGAGAAACAATGTAGTGTCAATGATGACATAATGAAATTAGTCCAGTTAAAATTAGTGAAGGATAAATAGATTAGATTCTGGGGAGAGCTAGGCTGATGGTCATTTAAATTAATTCCAGATGAGAAAATAGAAGTGACAGAAAACAACACAACACTTCTGTTACCAAACTGAGGCATGTATTATCTTTTAGATATATAGGCTTGGTTTTACATAAATGTAAAGTCTAGGCAGAATTTGAATAACTTATTATCTCTTGATATGAGGTTATCCTGATTAATATTTTGAATAAACATATTAGCTCAAGAAGAATGCTTCACAACCGCTGTTGGAGAGGATGTGGGGAGAAAGGGACCCTTCTACACTGCTGGTGGGAATGCCGGCTAGTTCAGCCCTTTTGGAAAACAGTATGGACGACTCTCAAAAAACTTGAGGTTGAGCTCCCATTTGACCCAGCAATACCACTGCTGGGAATATATCCCAGAAAAGCCAAAAAGTATAGTCGAAGTGACATATGCACTTATATGTTCACCGCAGCACTGTTTACAATAGCCAGAATCTGGAAAAAACCCGAGTGCCCTAGAACAGATGACTGGTTGAAGAAACTCTGGTACATATATACAATGGAATACTATGCAGCTGTTAGAAAAAATGAGGTCATGACGTTTGCATATAAGTGGATCTACATGGAAAGTATCATGCTAAGTGAAATGAGTCAGAAAGAGAGAGACAGACATAGAAAGATTGCACTCATCTGTGGAATATAGAATAATAGACTATAAGACGAACACCCAAGAATAGTAGAAATAAGTACCAGGAGGTTGTCACCATGGCTTGGAGGCTGTTCTCTCATTCTGGGCAACTCAGAGAAGGGAACAGCAAGTAAAATGTGGTTGTTGGTCATGTGGGGGAAAGATGATGCGGGCAAAATATAGACTAGAGACTGAACGCAATGGCCACTCAACACCTTTATTGCAAACCACAACACCTAACCAGAGAGAGAGAACAAAAGGGAATTCCCTGCCATAGTGGCAGGGTGGGGTGGGGGGAGACGGGACTGGGAAGGGGGGGTGGGATGTTGGGTTTACTGGTGGTGGAGAATGGGCACTGGTGAAGGGATGGGTTATCAAACTCTGTAAGGGAGAAACATGAGCACAAAAATGTATAAATCTGTAACTGTACCCTCACGTTGACTCACTAATTAAAAATAAACTATAAAAAAAAATAAAATAAAAAAATAAAAAAAAAAATTCAAGTCATTCAAAAAAAAAAAAAAAAAAGAAGAATGCTTCATTAACATGAGGCTGAGACCCAAGGACAGGAGATACAAGGGCCAGGAGGATTGCTCCATAACTGGAAGCCAGGCAGATGGAATAGAGAAGGGATCACTAAGAAAATGATGGCTGGAGAAATCAGTCAGGATGGGAGATGTGTGCTGAAAGTAGATAATGAACCAAACATGATGACCTCTCAGTGTCTGTGTTGCAAGCCATAGTCACTTGCTTGCCATTTGTCATCCCATTGATCTTCAATTTGCTCGAGCAGGTGCCAGTAACGTCTCCATTTGCCCCTATCTCGTGCTAGTGTAGCCCAATGATATCTGCTCCTTCCAGGAACAGGAACAGCCTCAAACTGTTCAATCAGGGTTTTGACAAAGAAGTCTGACCATCTCGTTGGTGGGCGGCCATGTGGTCTTTTGATGTCATTGCAACAGTTGCAAGCCATAATGCCCCAAAGTAGAAAGAGAGTATGGGGAATATTGTCTGCCATGGAGGCAGGGGTAGGGTGGGAAAGGGGGGTATACCGGGGATATTGGTGGGAGGGATGTGCACTGGTGGAGGTGTGGGTGTTTGATCATTGTGTGATTGTAATTCAAACATGAAAGCTTATAAGTATCTCACAGTGATCCAATAAAAAATTTTAAAATTAATAAAAATTAAAATTAAAAATTTTAAAAAGAATGCTTCATTTTAAACGTCTGTTCTCAAAACTCAACATTTAAGACAATAATTTTCCTTCAATTGGTCTTGATAACTCAAAATATTTTAAAGCTTGTTTCTAAGGTGGAAATATAACTCATTTCAAAGATATTGTGAAATAAGCATATTTTCATTGCTAAATTGGAAACCCTGTATATGTAAATAATACTTGTGGGCTTACCAGTCTTGTAGAAATGTAATCCATGAAGTTACTTATCACCCTGTTCTCAGTATAGGAGATATCAGCCAGAGTCCTGCTGTTAGCTATAATTCTCTGCCCTTCATGGAGTTAAAAACGTCTGGCTTTGTATGACACAAAGTATGATGGAAACAAAATCTTTCTTGTAGCTGTAATCATTTTTTAAAAACTTGTCTGCCTTTTAGGGCTGGAGAGATAGTATATCGGGTAGGGCATTTGCCTTGCACACAGTCAACCTGGGTTTGATCCCTACCTTATGTGGTCTCCGAATCACTGCCAGGAGTGATTACTAAGTGCAGAGCTAGAAGCAATCCCTAAGCACTGCTGGGTGTGACCTCCAAAACAAAATAAATGAATACAATAAAATAAAAATGGAAACTTACCTGCTTTCTTATTCCAAACAATATATGATTTATGAAAAGGTTTTTATAGTTTTATGAAATGGTGTGGTGTCATAGATGAATTATTGCAATAAAACCGATAATTTTTTAAAAGCCCAATAGAAACTGTAGTTATATACCTATTTTATTATTGACTAATTTAAATATACTGTTCCTCTTTAAAATACATGTAAAGTATACAATGCAAACAATAATCCTACTCTATCTACTGATATGCAGCATATTTGTTTTTTCAATTTAAAATGTGTCATAAGTATTTTTCTGTGTCAAGAGATGTTTAATATGTCATGATTCTTATGTCTGAATATTATTACATAATATTCACATGCAAGAAATTACTTAACCATGCAATGAGTAGCATTTACTTATTCACATGTTTACTGATATAATTGCCATGATAGATGTCTTGTAAAATACTTATGCAGATGTATGATTCTTTTTCTTAGAATATAGTCTTACTCAAATTTTACTGATTTATCATTGGATCCCAGCACTACTGAATTGAGGAGTGCTGCTTCACACTTTTATTACCATACCTATCACCAAAATTCTAGTGCCATCACTACCAAACTGACCTCTCTACCCATTCCTCCCACTGCCTTCCCCTTTTCTTCCTGAAACCATCATAGTTATTATGGAGAGTGATTTAGTTTCATTGGTTTCAGAAATTTATTTGCTACAGTTATTTATATTTCACATGTGAGTAAAACCGTCAATAATTATTTTTCACTTCCTGACTCATTTCACTTTGAATCCTCACCTCACATGCCATCCAAATCTGCCACAAAAAGCACAATTTCATCTTTTTTTTTCCTAGCTGAGGTTTTGCTAATGGATTCACTTGTTACTAGGGGCAGGCCTTTGGAAGACATTTAAAACTTGAAACTATTACCACCCAGAGAGGATGTGCAAATAAATTTCAGGAAAACTACCCAAAAACGGAAAGATTGGTGTCTTGAAAAAAAAATCAAGTTAACACTGTATTAAGGAGAAATGGCACTATATTTTTTCTCAGGTTGCACTTCATGTAATTTTTTAAAGATCTATTGCAGGTCTATTCTTAGTCCTTCCAGTTTTCCTGTCTATATATAGCACTAAAGAGTGTGGCCACAGGATCCAGGAAGATGATGCAAGTGCTGGAAAGGCTGAAGGTTCTGCTTACCAAGCAGGAGTCCTGGATGTTTTCCCCAGCACCACATGGTACCCAATAACCACCAGGTATGAACTCAAAGAAAAGAATAGACCACGTGTGTCTAAGATAGCTTGATGCTTTCTCATCTACCTTTTCTACGGAAGAGCTGCTTCCTCTCCACAAGGTCAACAATGGCCCCCTGCCTATTTCCAACCCAAGTGGGTAAAGAAAGATGTTATCACCTGCGGTATTTCTGGGATTTCAAAAAACTCTGAGACCCATTGTGGAGAATAGAGGTGTTAAAAGTGCTAATTGTTGCAGAGACTCCTGGTTTAAATTTACTGCTGCGACAAGAGGAAGGTGACTTCTGGTCAATCTGATGAAGTGCCATGAGGGGAAGATTGCTGTTGCTGACACCAGAGAGGGGCAGGCTTTGTTAACAACACTGGCATGGAAGAGGAACAGGAATAGACTTGTTTCCTCTGGCACAGACCAAAGAAAATCACGGGAGTCCATTCAGTTTCTCAAGGATTTGCCAATTTCTCTACAAAGTGGCAGAACATCTGCTTGAACCAGTAATTCAAGAGTGACAGAGAAAAAAGAGGAAACACAAATTCCTATTTTTTTCTTTTTTCTTATTTTTTTTAGCCTGGGAAGACATGCCCAGCTGTGAAAGATTACCATAGAATCCAGGTCCAGCAAATCTAACTTGGTTCACAGGACCTGTCTACATTGTACACTCTTACTTATAAGTTGAGAATGCCTATGTCTGTCTGTCTGTTTCTCTCAGTCCATGCGCTGGCACTAAAATAAACCAAGTGCAGATGCAGTGAGAAGGCAGCCTCTACAAACCAGGAGTAGGGCTCACCAGATTCTGGTCATGTGGCACTCTGAACCGTGCCTGCATAGAAAGAATATTATAAATGAAGTTTTTGTCATTAAACTTCTTTTTTTTTTCCCTTTTCTGAGATTCAGTGAGAATAAGCATAGTCACAGTTTCTCCCAATGAACAGCTGAAGTACGAGTGCCAGTGTAAGCTACAGGCCCTTGGAATATGTGTAGAGAGAAGTAGGGAAGAGAGTGAAAAAAATCCTCTTTGGATTATAAAATGTCATCACGGTCACTGTCATCCCATTGCTCATCAATTTGTTCGAGCGGGCACCAGTAACATCTCTCATTGTGAGACTTATTGTTACTGGTTTTGGCATATCCAATACGCCACGGGTAGCTTGCCCGCTCTGCCGTGCGGGAACGATACTCTGGTAGCTTGCCGGGCTCTCCTAAAGGGGTGGAGGAATCGAACACGGGTCGTCTGCGTGAAAGGCAAACACACTACCACTGTGCTTTTGCTCCAGCCCATAAAATGCCATAGACTATTTAAAAATTAATACCAGTGACCCAGCACCAGAGAAAAAGAGAATCTGGAGAGAACCCAAAGAGATTCTCTCTCAAGACCCTAACTTAGTTTTCTATCTTCCTGGAACAGCTAAATTTGATTCTAGTAGCTAGGGGGACAAGCTTATTAAAATCAAATTTGAGAAATACATCCTCATTTGGGAAATCAGTTCTGTGATCTAGCTTTCTTTAAAAATATGTACCAATGTGCCATTTTGATTCAACTTTAAAGAATTAAATACTAATTGAGTAATAATTACTAATATTTATATAAATGATTACATTTAATGGTTATACGTCTAAAATAAAACAATCATCATCTCCTCTTCAAAAAGAATCAAGAAACTATAAACCATAACCCAAATTCAGCCTCTAATTTATAAATAAGTTTTTATAAGCACACCACTCATGTGCTAATGTATACTATCCATGTACATTATGCTGTACTGGCAACTGATTCGTTGGAAGAGAGGTAAGATGCCCCCTTGCCCCAAGCCAAGATTCAGAGTATTCTACAGAAAAAGTTTACTGACCTGTCCTCCAAAGAGAAGCACCGAAACGCAAAAATAAATTTGAGGTTCAGTATCACATAGGGAACTTCAGGGGAAAGACCAACTCTAAACAGACTGGCTTCAGAGTGGGAATCTTAGTTACTATTATGCAATCTCTAAAATAATTGATTTCAATGTAAAGGCCAAGAGAAAGTCTCCAGAAGCTTGATGCATTGAGCAGACGGACCTACAAACCTAAATTAGTCCTTAAAGATCCAGCACCAGGTCCTTGAGTCAACAGCATTTCCCACCTTTGCCACCCACAGTGTGACTGTCCTCAATCATTTCGTCAAATGCCAAGCAGCATATGATGATCTCAGAGCACATTCTTCCCATCGTTCTTACTGGAATACTCCAGCAGCAATACTCTTTCTTTTCAGTGTTACAGACAGAGAATTTTACTTGGCTCATTTCCTATATATCTAATACAGCTCCTGGTGCATTATCATTTTCGAGTGAGGATTTGGTGAAGGAAGGAGGGAAGGGAAAGAAAAGAGGTTGATTAGGTCTCAGAGAGGACTGTTCCCTCTTACTTTTAGATGAGATTGTCCACGATGATGTCTCATTTTAGAATTAGAGCAAAGAAGGCAGCCTGGCTAAAGCAGAAAGAGATTTGAATCATGAATCAAACACCATCTCTTGAACTGTAGTGCACCTGAAAAATACGCTCAAATATTCATTCCAAGCACCCATCCCACAGACTCCGACTTTATAGAAAAAGCTCAAACGTTTGCTTTTCTGCTTACTGCCAGGTAATGCTGCGCCACCTTTTGCGTGGACATTAACACACTGAGGCCTGAACTTAGCACACATGGCTCACACTTGAATGTGGCTTCATTGACACAAAGTGCAGGCCCCTAGTAAATATGGTAATCAGCCAGGACAGGTTAGAAGCAGTGTTATGCTGTTACGTGAGCAACTTGAGTAAAACACTCTGGGTTCTATCTTCTTCATTTTAAACAAAAGATGGTGGGTAGGTGTGTGTGATGTTGGTGGGCCCCACGGGTGACTTATATGAAGTGGGGAGGGGAAAGATGGTCACTTTCTCCCGATCTGCCTCTGCCACCTGGGACCCAGGGTTACAGGGTTCTTGTCTCGCCTCGCAGAAAGAAATTTCAGGAGTAGACAGACAGTGAATAAACAGATTTTATTTGTAGGATTTTTAAGGGGTGTGGATGGGGAGAGAGGGAGGGAGGGAGGGAGGGAGGGAGGGAGAGAGAGAGAGAGAGAGAGAGAGAGAGAGAGAGAGAGAGAGAGAGAGAGAGAAAGAGAGAGAGAGAGAGAGAGAGAGAGAGAGAGAGAGAGAGAGAGAAAGAGAGAGAGAGTAATGCAGCCAAGAGAGAACACGGGCTTCTCCAGGGGTGGAGAGAGCCCCTACACACATCCTAGCATTAGACATGAAAGCATGAAAGTACACATCTCAAAAGGGGAGATGTGGGCGACACATGTGCTCAGGCACCACATGTGCTCTGCCGCACGGGAGCAAGCAGCACATGGGCTCAGGCAGCATATGCGCGCCCTTCCTTTGTTCAAGGTGGCTTTTATAGAGTTTCTCCAACCTGCCCACATGTGGGGCTTCTTCCCAGGTAAAAGTCCGTTGCTAAGGCGGTTACCAGGGAGGTTGGGAGGGGTGATGGTCTTCTTTGGACTGAATCACTAAAGTTAATCAGATTGCGAGAGAGTTCCGAGGGAATTCGAGGAATTTCCTTCATGGGGAGGGACCCAACCTCCCAGGGTCCGCAGTTCAAGGTCTTATCCTATCCACAAAGTAGATCAGCCTTGGAATTTTCCTCCCAGAACCTTTGCTGACCTGTTTCATTGTCCAGGGCCTTTCCCTATCTGCCTGCCTACATGAGGTGGAGGGACAGGAATAAGGAGCTAATCATATTATCAGCAGTGGAAGAGGAAACTTAAGCAGAATTTGTTTTACATATTTCTAATAGTATTAGAGGGCCTGGGAGATAGTATAGCAATTAGGGTGCGTGCCTAGCACAAACCGAACCCAGGTTCAATTTCTAATACCACAAAGTCCCCTCCAAGCATCCAGGCCCGATAAACCCCAGCTCCACGGAGACTGAGCAGCGTGGAATCATGGGATCTTTTCACTGAAACAACCACCAGCCCAATGGGCTCAGAATCGCCTGTAGAGACCCTGGCCCTCCTGAGCACTGCTTGGGAGTTGCCTTATGCTCCTTCCCAGCCCCCTTCCACCCCCTACCCATCCCAAATTAGGATTTTCTGAGCAACTACTCAATTCTGTGTCAAGGAGTGTGCCAGGTAATTTACACCACACGTTTTCTCTCACCTTCATAAGAATTTTCCAAAGATGGGGGCTGGAGCAATAGCACAGTGGGTAGGGCATTTGCCTTGCATGCGGCTGACCCGAGTTCGATTCCCAGCATCCCATATGGTCCCCCGAGCACTGCCAGGAGTAATTCATGAGTGCATGAGCCAGGAGTAAACCCTGTGCATCGCCAGATGTGACCCAAAAACAAACAAATAAAATTTTCCGAAGATGTTAACAGACAAGGTTCCCGAGGTTCAGGAGAGGTACGTTGTGTGAAATTCAGAGCCAGCAGTGAAACAAAACGGAATGAACCAAAACAAAACAAGCCCTGCAGCTTCAAGTGAAATTTAAATGCGAACAAAGCAATCTTTTAACCTCTCCCAACCTAAGTAGGCCTAATCTGTCTCTTAATCTGTCCTAATCTGTATCTGAAATACACAGAAGGTTGGGGCTCCTAAAGGCAGGTAACAGCCAGCCTCCAGCTGGAGAAGTGAAGGCAGCCTTACGCTTGTGCTCTGATGCTGTTTGACAGAGTGCTTGAGACCAGTGATTACCCACTCTTGAAAGCAATCACTTCACCCTTCATCCTTCAATGACCTGCGGCAGGGGCGCCTAGGGCTGAGAGAGCTAGCAGCTCAGGGAGGGGAGCTCCTTTCAAAATTCAGGGAGCACAAATGAGCACCTCTTGAGAAAACATATTTCAGAATTAAACATTTAATACTGGGGTTTCATTTCGTAACAGCGACGGGTTGTGGAAACAAGTGCCAAAGAGCGGGAGGAGACTCACAGCGACCCTCGCCAATAACAGAAAATTATTTGTTGCTTCCCAAAGTGGTATTTGAGCCCAGCGGGCTGCACTTAAGATGTGACTGGATAATGGCTGTGTGACACACCCCTCTAATGGAGCTGTCACAGAGGCACAGCACAGCAGCTTCAGAAGCAAGCGTCGAAGAAGCCTCTCGCAGCCAGACTTCTACGCGCATGCTGTTCCGGCCAGGATGGGAGATAATTCTCCGGCTGTTTCAGTAACCTGGGGCAATTTTCTGTTTGGTATCAAGAAGAATGGCCCCTCTCACTTTGTGCAGGGGAGGCGAAAGAATAAAATCCAACCAGAGAGAACATAGCCAGAGATAGAAACTGGGTGCCCTGGTGGGAACAAGGCTGTGCGCTCACCATATGAACCAGTTGGGAAGTATCCCTATTATTATTATTATTATTATTATTATTTTATGAATCACTGTGAGATAGTTATAAGCTTTCATGTTTGGGTTACAATCGCACAATGATCAAACACCTGTCCCTCCACCAGTGCACATTCCCCACCACCAATATCCCCGGTATACCCCCCCTATCTCACCTTCCCCCTGCCTCCATGGCAGACAATATTCCCCATACTCTCTCTCTACTTTGGGGCACTATGGCTTGCAACACAGACACTGAGAGGTCATCATGTTTGGTCCATTATCTACTTTCGGCACTCATCTCCCATCCCAACTGATTCCTCCAGCTATCATTTTCCTTTTTTATTTTTCTTTAAACTTTTTTTTAATTAGTGAATCACCATGAGTTACAGTTACAAACTTGTGAACTTTCATGTTTGCATTTTGTTTACATACCTCCACCAGTGCCCAGTCCCCTCCACCAATGTTCCCAGTATCCCTCCCAACCTCCCACCCCATCCCCCCACCCCACCCCACCTCTGTGGCAGGGCATTCCCCCTTGTTCTCTCTAGCCATCATTTTCTTAGAGATCCCTTCTCTATTCCATCTGTCTTCTCCCCTCCGCCCATGCTGCTGTTAATGCCCAGGGGTCTCCCTCTGCACAACACCCTGTCATGGCGATTTCACATGGGGGGAATTTGTTTCCTGTAGGGGAGCAACTAATCACACTTGTCTTATGGTTCTGGAGGTCAGAATTCCAAAACCGATTTTCAAAATCCAAGTGGTAGCAGGGCTGAATTCCCTCTGGATCATTTTTCATGGAAGGGATGTGCACTATTGAGTCTAAATCGAGCGTGTCTGGGGCCCCCCTCTGGCAGTGTTCATTATTCCCAGCTCTGCTCAGGAGTGACCCTGGCCAGGCTCATGGGACTCTGTTTGGTACTGGGGATTCCAATATGGATCAGAAGGATGCAAAACTTAACTCCTATACTCTCCCTCCAGCCCTAATCAATGTGTTCTTAAACTCAAAGGAGACCAGCGTTAACTGACATTTCAATTTTAAAATTATATTCATAATGTAACATGCCTCCCTCAGAATGGGGAGGCATATTACTTTACATGTTCCATGTTACACCTCGCACAGTACTCAGAAGGCCTGGGACTATCAGCTGACTGAACCTACAGTTCAATATAAGGGCCCAAGCGTGTGGCACTGCTAAGACACTGAAGTGCTGACTGGGCGTATAGTCCCGCAAGGCCATACAATGGGTTTGCATATAAGGTTGCCCCCAGAGATGCCTGAGGAAAGAGAGGCCATGCTGAGGATCCAACCACCAGGCTTAGCTGCCTGCAAGTCATACACATTAACATCTGTCCTACTTCTATGGCTTCACGCTTTTAAAAATTTAAAACGATAAAAAACATCCTACTTTAGTCAAAAAAAATCTCACATTACTCTACCCTCCTATGTCAATCTAAACCTTGTCTTCCCATACAGGAAGGCCGGCAGTTTCCAATCACCAGTGGAATTTGCTTCCATCAACGCCAAAGACACTAGGACCTCCTTGGGGACCAAGATCTATGCAGCAGGAAGTGAAGCGCATGCAAATTAGACCCAATGGCTCTCCCTTCTTTCTGATACTGTTCCAAGGAGGAAAAAAGCTTACTCCTCAGAAAACACATCCAACAAGCCTGCATAGCTGTCAAATTAGAATTACCCACAGCTTGCAAATTAGAGTTCTAAAACCTTAATAATTCAAAACAGGGATAAAAGATGTGAAACAATAATATATCATTGCAAAGCTTTACGAGTGATAGTAGGACTCTGATTCATTCTGCTCAGGGGGATTAAGACCTAGGATCATGGTGCTAAAACCAAAAGAGTAAATATTTATGGGCTGGGATATAGTTTACTGGGAGACTGCATGTCTTGCACCTTCCAGGTGTGAGACCCAGGATTTGATCCTTGGCACCACAAAGTCAAGAAGAAAGGAAGGAAGAAAGCTACACTGTGCCCTGTACTAGAGTTATTTTGTATTGCTTCCAACAGTTGTTACATTTTCAGAAATTTAGCAAGCTCATTATTCAACAGTCATTAATTCTTTATTAAATAAAGTTAAAATTAAATGAGTTATATTCAAAACAAACCCAATAAGTTCTCAAAACCTATCACTTCTAATGTTTTACTACATTTTAAAATGACAAATGTGCTTGAGGTTATTTAATTCTAACTGTAACCATAAAGTGGAAATGCTACAAAATAGTATCATTCCTCTAGCTTCACTTAGTAACATGATGTTGATAGCTTAAAATCAGTCATGATAGGAATATTTATAGCACATCAATTGACAAAGTACAAATGGGGCTTAATATATTGGGTTTTTTATTATATAGATTAATGAATATGATGAATAAAATGTTAATAGTGCAGATTAGTATTTAAAAGTGTGTCATGTCTATGACTGTTTGAAGAAATAATCTTCCAGTATTCACAAACATTTATCTAAGTTAGCAAATAAACTATACACATTATTGACAAATGAGTAAACTTCTAAAATATTTCATTATTCCACCTTTATCATATTTGTTAATGTAAATGAAAATACTGAGCAACATTAATTATAACTTCATTATTTGAACTAAGCTCATTCATCAATCACAAAACTGGTTTAGTAAGGATGAAAATGTTCAGCAAAAACCATCAGTTCTTTGAGAATGTGTTAACTATATGGAATTTATAATGAGTACCGTATATTTTATTATTTGCAATTCTTATGTCAGAAAAATTTTCGATTAATTTGTAAAGCTGTATATACCAATATCCATATATACATATACACTTTGTTTTAGAACTAGTAGTTTGACCATACTGCCAATCACTGATTATATTTTTGAAAAAAAAATGAACTGTTCACTAAACTAGTTACAAAAAGAAAAAGAATAAATGTTCTAAAACTACATTACTTATCTCTAGTCAAACTTCATGAAGATGGTGTCTAGAGGTGGAGAAAGAGAAGATAAGCAAATCAGATAGATTTGATTCTATCTGATAGAATTATTCCCTAGAATCTATCAGATAGATAAACTCTAGGAAATAAAATTGGTATAAAAGTGTGTGCAATGTAGGCAGAATTTAACATTCTAAAAACACTGGGAATTAAGTTTCTACAGGGCCCAGCTACTTTTGAAAAATACAACTTTTACTAAAAAACAAATCAGTGGGAACTATACAAAGAACTCTTAAAACAAATGCTGGATAAAGGAAATATACACATATATATACACACATTATATATTAATATAATCAGTCACTGTTACTGTCATCCCATTGTTCAACAATTTGCTCGAGTAGGCACCAGTAACGTCTCCATTGTGAGACTTCTTGTTGCTGTTTTTGGCATACCGAATATGCCACGGGTAGCTTGCCAGGCTCTGCCGTGTGGGTGGGATACTCTTCGTAGCTTGCTGGGCTCTCTGAGAGGGATGGAGGAACCGAACCCGGGTCTGCCACATGCAAGGCAAATGCCCTAGCCACTGTGCTATCACTCCAGCCCATAGTAATATAATATATAATAAATATACACATGAATATATACATGATATATTTCACAGAATATTAGTCAGTTATAAAAAAAAAATTAAATCATTGGTGCATGTGGATGGAACCAGAGGGCATCATATTGAGTGAAGCCAGCCAAAAAGAGAGGGACAGATATAGAGTGTTCTCTCTCATATGTGGAATAAAAAGAAACATAATATGGTAATAAGAAATGGCCAGTCTACAGAACCTGAGAACTGGTTTACAGAACTAAACTTAGCAGGATTGGGGGTTGAGGGGAGAGGGATGGTAGAGAGAGGACCTTGAGATAGTGGTAGAAATAGCTGACAATCTAGTTCTGGTGGAGGGTGTGGTGTCGAAACATTGTATGCATAAAACCTTATCATTAACAGTATCACTATAACACTGTCATCCCATTGCTCATTGATTTGCTCGAGGGGGCACCAATAACATCTCCATTGTGAGACTAGTTGTTACTGATTTTGGCATATCAGATACTCCAGGTAGCTTGCCAGACTCTGCCATGTGGGCAAGATACTCTTGGTAGCTTCCCGGGCTCTCCGAGAGGGGTGGAGGGAGGAATCAAACCCGGGTTGGCCGCATGTAAGGCAAATGCCCTACCCACTGTGCTATTGCTCCAGTCCAATCACCATGAGATACAGTTACAAACTTTCATGTTTGAGTTTCAATCATACAATGATCAAACACCCATCCCTCCACCAGTGCACATTCTCCACCACAAATGTCTCCAGTATACACCCCTTTTCCAACCTTTCCCTGTCCCTATGGCAGACAATTTCCCCCTTACTCTCTGTCTACTTTTGGGTCTTACAGTTTGTAATACAAATACTAAGAGGCTATTATGTTTGGTCCATTATCTACTTTCAGCACACATTTTCCATCCCGAACAATTCCTCCAACCATCATTGACTTAGTGTTCCCTGCTCTATTCCAGCTGCCTTTTCCCCCCAGCTCATGAGACAAAGCTTCCAACTATGGAGCAACATTCCTGGCCATTGTGTCTACTGTTCTAGGGTGTCAATCTCTTGTTATGTTATTTTATATTCCACAAATGAGTGCAGTCCTTCTATGTATGTCCCTCTCTTTCTGAATCATTTCACTTCGCATGATACTTTCCATGTCCATTCACTTATAAGCAAATTTCATGACTTCTTCTCTCCTAACAGCTGCATAGTATTGCATTGCATAGATGTACCAAAGTTTCTTTAACTAGTCATCTGTTCTCGGGCACTCGGGTTGTTTCCAGATTCTGGCTATTGTGAACAGTGCTGCAATGAACATATAAGTGCAGATGTCATTTCTACTGTGCTTTTCTGCACCCTGGGGATATAGTCCCAGAAGTGGTATTGCGGAGTCATAATGAAGTTCAATTTCTAGTTTTGGAAGAAATGTCCATATTGTTTTCCAAAGAAGTCTTCAGTGCTTTTAGAAACCAGTCTCTCTGATCCAAACTAAGAGGCAAGGCTCTGGCCAGTAACTGCTCTGTGTACATTTTCAACTTGACCAGATACCCACGAAATCACATCAGAGAAGCATGGTCACAGCATCATCATGGTTACCGGAAGAAACCAAGGCTTGGATTTCATGGGTATCTGGTCAAGTTGAAAAAAATCATTAACAGTATTGTAAGGGAAAAATAAAGAGAAAAGCTTCAGTTTTCAGTCTCTAAGATGTCACTTCCCACACTGGAGTTTTGTCAGTGTTACATGTTTTTAGATAATCTGCCCCCCACCGCCAAATTCCTGTTCTATAGAATATTAATATAATGCAAATCCCATAAGGGTCAGGATTTTGTCTGTTTTATTTCTCTCATGAGACTTTGCATCTCTACAGTCAGGATGTGGATGAGGCATTCATAATCAGTTATTTAAATAACAAATAGAAAAAATGAAATGCAAACCTAATCTTTTCTCTTTTCTTTATTGCATCAGGGGTAAATACTAATAAGGGCATTTCAAATGTAAAGACACAGAAAAATAAGTGAAGTTTTAAAAAGTAGAATTAATGAAATACAAGAGGACATTTGTATAGTAGGTAATTTAGTTTGTTTTCAAGTACAAAATCTCTGCACTGTTTTCAGATATTTCTGAGTCCTAGTCATGTACAGACAGGGGCCATATTTTTTTTTCTGCCTGACTTAAAATAAGTTAAAATAACTTAAGCTAACCTGACTTAAATTTTTTACAAGTCAAAGATGAATGAAAACCCAAATGTTTTTCTATTAAGTAATCTGTAGTTCTTAATGATCACACCTAAATTTTCAATTCAGAGTGATAGCACAGCGGATTGGACATTTGCCTTGCACGCAGCTGACCTGGGTTTGATTCCTCCGTCCCTCTTGGAGAGCCCAGAAAGCTATCCAGAGTATTCCACCCACATGGCAGTCTGGCAAACTACTCGTGGCACATTCAATATGCCAAAAAAAGTAACAAGAAGTCTCACAATCGAGGGGCTGGAGCAATAGCACAGCGGGTAGGGTGTTTGCCTTGCATGCAGCCAACCAGGGTTCGATTCCCAGCATGCCATATGGTCCCCTGAGCACAGCCAGGAGTGATTCCTGCATGCAAAGCCAGGAGTAACCCCTGTGCATCGCCCGGTGTGACCCAAAAAGCAAAAAAAAAAAGAAGTCTCACAATTGAGACATGAGACTCTATTGGTGCCAGCTCGAGCAAATCAATGAACAATGGGAAGGGATGGGACAACACATGTGAAGTAGCAATGATAACATTCTGATCTTTCTTCATGTTACCAATTTCAATAAACTTTTTACATACCTGAGAAAGGAAAGTGAATGAATAGCAAATGGTTGCCATGAGCTTCCAGGAGCAGAAAAAGTGAGAGAATGCAAGAGATTTCTTGGGCATCCCAATCCCCAAAAGTTGGAAAGTCAAATCTGTTATCAAATTTGAGACAAGAAAAAGTTAGTGATAAATGTAAGTAGCTGTGGAGATAGAAATTAAAATTGTCTGAAAACAAACAATAGATTAGAAGCAATTCAAGAGAAGTGTGAATATTTCTAGGACTGAAAATGAAAACTCTTATATTAATCTTTTTTAAGGTCCTGTTTAAGTGATTTAGTCAAGGACAATATAATTTTAAAAGCACTGTCATGGTAGACAAAGACTCCTCCATTATGATCATCCCCATGAGTAATCTTTATAGATCTATTATATAAACAGAATTAGAATTAAACCATATAAGGCAATAATTTTCCCAAGCAAGAGGAAGGTAATTTGTTCACAAGATACCTCTTAGGCTCCATAGTTAATTGATGACTAGAGAGTCTAGATTCTTCTAGAACTTATGAAACTTTAAGAACAGGTCTAGAACTAAATTTCTGTGTATATACACATACATATATCTGGGATATAAAGAGACTGGGATAATACATGAGTGAAGAATAAACTGCAACTGCAAAAAGAGAATTTAGGATAATAAGATGGTCTAGAGCCATTGTAGACCACCACATCTTAATGGAGTCAATTACCAGAGGACATTTTCTAAAATAGAAAATAAACTTTTAGACTCACAGCAACTTAAGATTGATCCTCTATAAGTTGCACAACTTGAAAACTAACCTTTGAAGAAATAGGGTATATTAAGATAAACATTAAAAAAAAACTCTGGAAAGACTTGATTAATGAAAAAATTTCCCCATATTGACTCTCTAGAGTACTTAAAAATAGGCTGGGTATTCTTTCAACACAGGATAAGCAGTTTTTTAAAAGTCGTTTGGAGGAGATTTTAGTACTAAGATTTAAGTACTATATACCACCAGTTAGCATAGGTTTGCCTCCATTTGGCTAAGATCCTTATGCTGGATTTTATAAACGATGTCTAGAGTAAAAGGTGAAAGATTTATGTGATCTGAAGAGAAACCAGAGTTACTATGTCTACTCTAAAATGGGGACATTTGTATTAAAAAAAAAAAAGTAGCTCAATGCTGGCTACACAACATATTTCTAAAAGCAATGTAGTTTCTCTTAGTGAAAAATATTGGGTGCCCTGATTAACCCACTTAAACTGTAAGCACGAAGAAAATGGACTTAATAAGTCTGAAAGGCCTCTCTTTATTCTCTGTTTGTAATTCTAACAGCTGGAGTTTGTATGCAGGGAAGGTGAATCCAATCACCCAATAGCCAAGCTCTAAAGAAAATAGCAAATAAGTATTCTGGTGGTTTTGTAAGAGAAGCCACTATTGCTTTACCTGCCATCTGGACCACTTTGACAGCAAGTAAATATGAAGAAAAAGACTGTTTGAATGGTTGATAGAAAGCATTCCCTACTCCCAGGGACCAAAATGCAAATGAAATAATCAAATACAGCAGCCTGATATTTCTTTCTGGGTAAGATCTCAGACAGTGTGAAGAGGGGGTCAATGGGCTGGACCTGGCACATGTTCTCATATTGAGACTGAGAACCAGGAATATTTTTCCTAGAAAGCAACCCAGTGGGAAGCCTCTAGGAGAAAGTGAAACATAAATTATTCATTTTCCGTTCTTTGTCGACTACCCCCAGCAAGTCTGGTTCTAAAGAGGCAATCCGAGCACAAAAATTATCAGGACAGGCACCTGCACTAAGCCCAATGGAGGATCTCTGCTTCCAAGGAATGTGAAGGCTATCTGCAGGGTTGGTGGCAGGGGGAGAGCACCATCACTGCTATGATGGAGAGGCAGGCCCGCAAAGCCAACATGGCACAGTGTTAAGTGAGCAAGTGCTAAGTGAGCAAGTCAAGTCACTCTAGTTCTGAGGAGTCCATTTTATTAGCTGCACAAAAGGGTGACCTGGAATGTTGAATTCTAGAAAAGCACGTGACCAAGATTGAATTTCTCTCCTGAAAAGCTGGTGTACTATGACCTTCGGTGTTCAAGAGCACTTTTTCTGGAGCATAACACTAGAAAAACAGACAGATCTAGACCTGCAATGGCATCATCGCAACAAAGTTCAGGCAGTGTTAAAGTTTGAAGACTATTTTGTTTTCTCTGGGTAAAAAGACTATCAGCTACCCAGAATTTCTGGGGGCCGAGGGTCATTGCTAGTGATGCTCTCTCTAGTCTCTTCAGTAGTAGGCCTGATTGTTCAGTGCTAGGACAAGTTGATGCAGAGCTGCTGAGGTCTGGCAGTGCTGGGGGCTTCCAGAACCACCTGGACAGTGCTTAGGAGACCATGCCTGGAACAGAACTCAGGCCTTTGCATATATTCTAGCCCTTTGAGCTATCTCCTCAGTCCCTGGACACCATTTTTTTAAATAGCAGCACCATGGTCTGTGACATAAGCTACTTAGGTAGGATCAGAAGTTTCCTAAAGAACAGATTGTTATTCTATTTCTTTTTCTTCTCCAAAAGCATAGAAATAGAAATGGATTTCTTGGACTGAGTAAATAAGATTCTTGGAAAATCCAAAGAGGAAAATCTCAAATTAATCCAGCAATGAGCCTAAATATCTAAAAGGGAAGAAAATACAATTGGTAACAGGTTGGTAAAATCAAGCTGGCAAAAAGCAGCATGCAAGCTGCATTTGGTAACTCAGAGTTTCAGTCAATACAGTCTCCTGCTTCCCAACTGCTCTTGTGTGCTCAGGTTCTTGCTATAGAGTGCCTAGAAGGACTCCTGACCTTTAATTTCTTTTTTTTCCAAGAAGGTTTACTCTTTCTACACCTTCCAGAGCCCTGTTCAAATGGAAACATGTCCAAGACTCAAATGCTAACTGACCTAAAGACCTTTTGTAAATTCAGCTCCAGGTCAAACAATCACCTTTTAGCTATAAAACCAGTCTGGTTAAGTAAAATTTAGAGAGGGGGATGAAATCTCTCTTCCTTTGTCTATGTCATCTTTATCTCCAAATTGCCATGATGGCCTAATCGGATGTGCTCATTCTGAGATGCTGGAGATTCGATGATCAAATCCTATCAGTACTCTAGAGTAGTATAATATAGTATTGATGCAACAAACTATTAACCCTCATTACAGTGGAATTTACCCTTTATTGCCTGATCAAATCCCATATACAATGAATTTCAATACCAGTATCTTCTTAAAACCAAAAAAGAAAACGTACTTTTCTCACAAAAATGTAGTGGTTGGGCCAAAGAGACAGCTCAAAGCTTCGGACCAGAAAACCCTTAGTTAAATCCCAACACTGTATGGCCCCCTGAGAATGACCCCAAGCACAGCTAGGTGTGTTACTCATCCCTAAATCTATGATACTTTCCTGAACTTTGTATCATCTATCATTTTTGAGAAAGTCACAAATTTCATTAAAATAAATAAACAATAAATGAACAATATAACCAAAGTAAAGAAAGAGTAAAGTGAAAATCATCTGCCACACAGAAGGGGAGTGGGTGGGATGGAGGATATACTGGGGCTCTTGGTGGTGGAACATGTGCACGGGTGAAGGGATGGGTGTTTGATCATTGTATGACTAAGACTTAAACCTGAAAGCTTTGTAACAGTTATCATGGTGATTCAATTAAATAAATAAATAAACAATAAACAAAAAATTTCAATTGCTTTAGTCTTTCCCTACTATGTAGAAGGAGCTTTATGTATATATCTTATAAACTGTTAAATGTAAAAAGACTTATTTTTTTCATGATTAGTTGGATTAAAAAAGGTAGAAATTATTGTTGGTCATCTTAAAGTAGTTTTATCACTAGGGGAAGAACTAAGTGAGAAAATTATTAAAAATATTATAAATCACCCCTAATAAATTGTATGTGTGTGTACATCTCTATATATGTGACAGTATTGTCTTGAAGTTCATTGCCACTGGGGAAACAAATAACCAATTAGATAACGTGTAAATGATTCTCCAGGTCTTCCATAGATGCAGAGTCAAGGAACTGAAATAAAGATGTCAGTTATGAGGACTGGAGCTATAGTACAATGGGTGATGGTGCTTGCCTTGCATGAGGCCAACCCCAATTCAATCTCTGACATCCCATATAATCCCCTGAGTACCATCAGGAATAATTCCTGAATGCAGAGACAGGAGTATTGAGCATCGCCAGGTGTGGCCCCCCCAAACAAACAAACAAACAAACAAACGTCAATTCTGCTAGAGGATGATTGTGAAACTTCAGAAAGGTGGTGCAGAGATGAAACTTGAATAAAATATTGGTTTCACAAGCAGAGATGGAAGAGTATGCATAATCAGAGGAGTGGCAAAATCAGATAAAAGAGATAACTACTGAGTCAAATTGCAGAGAAATTGCAAAGTTATTCATAATCTTTTGGTCTTTGGGCTAACTCTACAGTGCTTAGGGGCTATGCTCACCTTGACGTTTAAGAGGGTCACTCCTAATGGTGTTCAGGTGACCATCTGGTTCCAGGGATTGATACCAGGTCTCCAGTACATAAGTATGAACAACACTTTGAACTATCTCCCCAACTGTAGCATATTCCATGCTTAAGTGATGCCTTAAATTCCAACTCTAAATGACCTACATTGTGTTTCAAATGTGACAGAGGGATTTGGGGACATCATCTAAACTCTAGGCGATTAGGAATTATGATAACTCTTCCTATATGCTTGTCTAAGTCTACCATGAATATAGGTGTTGAACATGGTAGCACATCTGGTAACTATTGATCAACCAACTAAGAAAGGCTGTACACTAATAAACATTCATAGACTGATAGACAAGCAAACAAAATCACCAGGTTTTCACAACCCAAAAACAGGTAACCCTAAGAAGTTGGGATTGGTTTAACATAAATCATGTGTGTTAATACAATTTCAATTGTGTTCTGTCAGGTGATTAGTCTCAAGACTGTTGCCTGTGGTATATCATTGTTCCCAGGCACTTGGGAGAACTTGAAATTCAAGACAAATATTCTCTCAGAAAAGCCCATTAAAATGTAAAATAATTCCTGGACAACCCATACATCAAACAATAGTGTCTATGTAACATGCACACAAGGGTATTGTAGAGTCAACTCAACTATTGATTCTAATCTTTCATCACTACTGTCACATGTCCCTCCTTGAGGAATTGTAGGCTATGCTCCTCTTCCAATGTTAAATCTTAGAGCATCTTTGTTACCTCATTTGTCACCGTTATACATTTATCTTGTGCATTTAGTAAAGGCTTCTGATGTTCCAGGCTCTATATTCTTCCAGGGTCTAGAGCTTTTACTCTTAGATTTTGAAGTCTAAAGGGAAAAGTAGATATTGAAATAAGAAATAACACTTTCCAGAGTGTATAACTGTGAATGTGCAGATGGAATGCTTGGTCTCCGGACTTCTTTAATACCCAATGATAACTACATCTTCATGAAGATGTCCTATTTCACTTTTAGTTTGGGAGAATTTATTTCATTTTGGTGCATGCTATGATTTTTTTTTAATGTTGCTGTAGTAGTTTTGTTTTGTTTTGTTTTTCTCAGCCTTGGCATTACATTTAATCTCTTCTTGAGATTCTCTCCCAGCTAATTCACCAACGATATTTCTCTTTGTGACAAAGAAGGAGGAGGAAGAGGATGGAAGAGGAACTGGAGTGAGCAGAATTAGGAAAGGTGCAATTATTTTAATTTTGGAATCAACTTACAGCATTATAATCTCAGGTTTTACTGAAGATGCTGGAAGTTAAACTCAACTCTCAATTTTGTTATCATTGGGGGTAAGGGTTAGTTCACACCAGGCAATGCTCAGGGGCTACTCCTGGCTTTGTGCTCCAGTTTCTCAGGTTACTATGTGGTGCTGAGGATGGAACAAAAATTGGTTACATATAACGCATGAGCCTTAACCACTGTACTACCTCTGCAGTCCTAAACTCAACTCTCTAAAGAAAACAAAATCATTTGACAACCACACTTCAAATTTTGATATTTGACGCTTTTAGCAATTTGGGACCTTTCTGATCCTATCAAGGTTTACCAGATCCCAGAGATAATAAAAGACTAGTCAGCAAGTACACATTTCATTTACAAACCACTCAATCTAGAGCACATACCTCCACTCCCTCCTTTATCAAGCTCTCATAGTCAGAAACATTACCTTTGCATCCTAATTCCATCATTAGCTAATAGGAAATGAGACACAGTTCTACATTACGGAGCTCACGAAAAGTGATCAAACTTACCAATTCGAAACCTATTTACCCTTTTTTGCCCATTCCTTTCCACAGAAACCATTATAAAGACTTCCCCACTCTTCCCCACTTCTTTCATTTTCCTGAATTTGGTGATTTTCTAAATGAAACATAAGTTACACTGCCTCATCAGCAATCAGCAAGGCAAAGATTTAAAGGAGGCCATTCCTAGGAGAGAAAGAACTCCTTTTGTGAACTTTGGCTGGTTAAATCTGGGATTGCACTGCCTGGCTTTTGTTAAGGACTGCACTATAATTTAAACCTTCCCTATTTTCCTATCTTCCCCTTACACCCTCAGTCAGAGCCACATCATGTTCTGACAACTTAGCCAATCTTGTCCAGATCCTGTTCTATTTTTCTCTCAATTGCAGGACCACCCCCCCCCTCAAAAAATCTTACTCACCTCTGTACTTGTGTCTCCTTCTCAAAGGACCATAAAATAACATAAGAACTGGAATTATTGCAAGGCAGCACACCTTTGCTAGCTTTATGTAAAGAGATGAGCAACACAACTAGTCAGAGTAGAAGGGGTTATACTCAATCCCACTAAATCAACTATTATTATAGAATAATTTAACTGTAGTCAATAAGCCATCCAGAATATTGCTTATGTATGTTTTCCACCCCTTGGGAGAATAGAAAGTTTCCTGTGTCAACTCCCAATCCTCCCCCCCCCTTTTTTTTTAACCAAATGCAACCAATTCTGGTAGTTACTGTTCTGTGCTTTGGGAATTGCTCTCAGTGCTGCTACAGTGACAAGGACCCAAGCCAGGCCTCTCCCATGCAAAGCATGGCCTCGGCCTGTTGAACGCTCACTCCAGCCCATCAAAGTCTGTTCTTAATGTTTGAAGTCTTAAATTAGGAGAGTTGGGGGGACAGTGATGGAGAAGAAAATAGAGAAGAGACAGGAAAAAAATAATAACTCTAATAAGAAAATATATGTGGTGCTGTGCAGGTTGTTCAATGACTTGATTTCCACTGTTATGTTGAATGGCAGCCTCAGAATTCGATGAATAAATGATTTGTGTCTGACTCATACATTTTTAATAATGACAATTGTCCTAGATATAACTTTTATTTTTTTCAGGGCAAATACCTTCTGCTGCTATCAGGATGGAAGATGTCTATTAGATTATCTCTGCTTGGAAGGTATTCCTTGAGCTGGAATGATTTATTGAGTGCATTTGATAAATCAAGACTCCATAGCAGAGAAAAAATTTAACTTGTTTCTGTTCCCCACTCACTGCTTCTATAATATATTTTTGTGTATATTTTGGTATTTTTCAAGGTAGGTGGTAATAGGCATTCATTTACTGATCACAATTGATTCTTCTCATGAGGACGAGTCTGAAAAACTATACCATTTATATCTTTTCATGATTGACTTTAACCTAAGTGCCCAGACACAACCCAAAAAGGTTGAGATTAGGAGAAGAAGAAGAGAGAAGCCTTTCAAAAAGTCAAAAATAAGCAGTACTGCAAAAAATTATGGTTCTGACTTCCATAAATAACATAAGATTCATCAGACAAAGTACACATTATTGATATGTGAATGTTTACAGGACCCCCACCCAACAAACAAATAGCAACATTCTAGTCTCTGGTTTTCTTAATTCTGTGGTTTGGGTTGCCATTCATAAAGTAGCACCCTTCTTTAAAAAAAAATGATTTTATCACTCAAATCAAATGTACTGTATTTTCATAAAATTAGAGTATGTATTGTTTTAGATTATTTTGATTACTAAAATTGTACCTGAATCTATTTATTAGCCTGTTGTTGAGTCATACGAACTTGAGGTTTTAGTATATTGATGAGCGATAAGCATGTTTCTATAACAAATATATCACGAAATCACAGCCATGCTCAAGGCTCCTCTCCACATGTTCCGACAGGCCTCACGCATGAAGGTACCGGCAGAGGAACCCAGGTGTGTGCAATTTCATCAACGTTCAGCACCCAGAGACTTAAAAGTAAGCTCCCAGAAGTGCACGGCCACAAAGCGGCTGCGCGATATCTTCAAGCCTACTTCTCCCTCTGGGAGAAACTGGCAATCTTCTGAGAGTTTCCTGCCCACCTGGGACAGCCTTGCAAGCTTCCCATAGTGTATTCATATGCTAAATCCAGTAACAAACTGGATCTCATTCCTCTGACCCTGAAAGAGCCTCCAGTGTGACATTGTTGAGAGGGCCGAGCCAAGAGAGACTTCTAAGATCTCAGGGAAAGGACGAATGGAGAGGTTACTGAGCCTGCTCGAGAAACTGACGATTAACGGGGATTTTGTGATTTCATGATTCGTGAATAAGGAGCCGGGCTAGAGCGATAGCACAGTGAGTAGGGCATTTGCCTTGCATGTGGCTGATCTGGGTTTGATTCTTCTGTCCCTCTCGGAGAGCTCGGCAAGCTACTGAGAGAATCCTGCCCACACAGCAGAGCTTGGCAAGCTACCCGTGGCATATTTGATATGCAACAAAACAGTAACAACAATCTTACAACGGAGACGTTACTGGTGCCCACTTGAGCAAATCAATGAACAATGGGACGACAATGTGCTATAGAGTACAAAATATTCAAGTGGGGACTTTCAGGAAAGATAAGGTATACTTTCATCACAGGAAATCAGTGAAAAAAATTACAAGTAGATGGGGAAGTCTGAGGCTTAGAATCAAATTATGCAAACTACAATCAGAAAGACAGAAGACCTGCCCTCCACATAGAAGATGTATGACTGAACAATTTTCTTAAATCCTCTTGGCTTTGGTTTCCTTATATATGTAAGGGTTAGAGAAATAGTGCAGTGGTTATGGCACTTGCATGCAATCAACCCCAGTTCAATCCTGGCACTACATTTGGTCCCGTCCCCCAACCCCCAGCAGCACTGCCAGGAGTAAGGCATAAGCCCTGAGCACTACTAGTTATGATCTCACAACCAAAATAAATAAATAATTAAACAAGAATGGTATCTGTCTCACAGTTATTTATAAATATAAATTGTGACAGTCTATTTAAAGTTGTCTTTTACTTTAGAACATTTTAGGGACACTCACTACTGTCCATTTAACCTCTTCTCACTTGCTCTCATCCCCAACTTCTTCTAACCACAGTTCTGATGCTAACGTTCACTGGTTTCATTTATTTACTTATTAATTTGGGACCATGCCCAGTAATGCTAGAGGTTTCTTCTGGATCATTGTTGCTAGGACGCTGTTCACAGCAGTGCCCAGGGGACCATATGTTTCAGGGACCTATTCTGAGCCTCTTGCATGCCAGCCATGCACTCCAGCCTTTGAGCTATCTTTTTGGCATGGTTTCATTTATTTTTATTTGTTTTATCCATTCATCTGCTTTGTTTTCTTATGTTGCACATGTAGATAAAAATCATTCAATATTAGACTTTATCTTTTTGGCTTGATTTTTTTCACATCATCCACTCAATTTTCTTCCTGACGCTCTAAATTTCAAAATTTCAAATTTTTGTTGCTGGACTGTCTTCCATTGTGTGTAACATATAATCTTTTTTAGTTAATAATCTATCTGTCACTAGGAACTTGGGTTATTTTCATATCCTTGCAATTGTTAATTATGCTGGAGCAAACATTAGGAAATAGAAAGCTCTCAGATAGACACTCTGAAATATGTATACTAGTTCATGTGGTAGTTCTAATTTTTTATTTGTCAGAAAGTTTCAGACAATTTTCCAGAATGGCTATATTAATTTACATTCCCACCAGCAATATATGAGTTTTTCTTTTTGTACAAACTCTTGCCCCATCAAAAGGGCAAGGAATCTCAGCAAAACAATGTTCATGAAAAACGAACTAGTCCCTGAAGCTCCATTTTCTCTCAATGGAATGAACATCTCCAAATGCAGCAGCTATGTGTACCTGGGTCGAGAACTCAACCTAAAGAACAACTTGGCGCCAGAACTGTACAGGAGGAAGAGAGCAGCGTGGAACGCCTTCAAGAGTGTCGTAGAAGTGATTAAGAGGACGAAGAACCTCCGGCTCTGGGCACGTCTTTCGACTCCACCATTCTTCCTGCACTAACATATGCCTCAAAGACCTGAGCCCTACGAAAACAGGACGAGAATGCAATTCAGGTATCCCAAAGAGGAATCGAAAGAGCTATGCTTGGAGTATCACGTCTCACTCAAGTAAGAGAAGGAATCTGGAGTTTCCAACCTCCATGGAGGTCAAGAATCAGGGACGCTCTCTAGTTTGCCAAGGCGTCAAAAATCAGATGGGCTGGACACGTAATGCGATTCAGAGACGACCGCTGTACTAGAGTTATTACTGACTGGATTCCACACAATGTCAAAAGACCACATGGCTGCCCACCAATGAGATGGTCAGACTTCTTCATCAAAATCCTGAATGAACTGTTTGAGGCTCTTCCTGTTCCTGGAGCAAGCAGATATCATTGGACTACACTAGCATGTGACAGGAACAAATGGAGACGTTACTGGCACCCGCTTGAGCAAATCGAAGATCAACAGAATGACAAGTGATACAAGTGATACAAACTCTTGTCAACACTTGTTACTACTAGTCTTTTTTGATGTAAACCTTTCTCACAGATGTGGAGTGATATCTCATTGTGGTTTTGATTTATGTTTACCTAATAACAAATGATGATAAACATTTTTATATGCCTATGACCACATGTATGTATTCTTTGAAAAAATGTCTATTTATACTTTCAGGAAATTTATGTGTATTTGCATTATTTTGTTGTATTGCATGAATTCTGTATAGACTTTAAATATTAAAGCCTTATCACATATTTGATGTGCAAATATCCTCTTCCATCTTCAGTAGGTTGAAATTTAGTTCTGCTAGAATTTTATTTTACTCTTTTACATTTTCTTTTACATTTTTCTTTTACTTTATAATTTTATGTAATCCTATTTTTCAGTTTGTCTTCATTTTACATGCTAATGTGATTGAATACCCAAAGAAATCACTAATATTGATACAATATGTTTCCTTATTTTTATTCTGTAGTTTGAAATCTTCCATTCAGGTTTTTCCATTTATTTTGAATTTATCTTTATGGATGGAGTAAGAGAGTCATCTAGTTTCATTCTTTTGCAAATATCTGTACAGTTTTCCCAGAATAATATGGAGAGATTTTCCCTTTTCCTTTGTCATAGATTAAGTGCCAATACTGGTGTGAATTTAATTATACACTCAATTCTATTCCATTGATCTCTGTGTCCTTTTTTATTCCAATAGATTATTATTTTAATTACTGTCCAATACCTGATAGTATGGATTTAGGTACATGATGCCTCCTTTTTATTCCCTCATAATTTCTTCATCTATTTGGGTCTATTGTGATTCCATTAAACTTTTAGTAATTTTTTTTGCTCTATTTTCATAAGAAGTAACAGGAGGGGTGGGGGTACATAACAATAGTACAAATAGTGAGGTGCTTACCTTGCATGTAGCCTACCTGGGTTCAATTCCCAGCATCCCACAAGGTCCCCTGAGTCTTGTCCAGAGTGATCCCTGAATGCAGATCCAGAAGTAAGCCCTGAGCACTGCTGGATGCAGCTCCAGGGCAAGCAAACAAAAGAATAGGAGGGGCATTGGGATTCTTGAGGAAGGGAGATGAGCACACTGGTGAAAGATGTGATAGAATTGTGCACATGGGAAACCATCATTAGCAGTATCATAAATCACAGAACCTCTGCACTGTAGCACTGTCATCCTATTGTTCATCGATTTGCTTGAGCAGGCACCAGTAACGTCTCCATTGTGAAAGTTGATGTTACTGTTTTTGGCATATAGAATAAGTAACAGTAGCTTGCCAGGCTCTACTGTGTGGGCAGGATACTCTCAGTAGCTTCCCGGGCTCTCTGAGAAGGATGGAGGAATTGGATCCGGGTCCACCGCATGCAAGGCAAATGCCTACCTACTGTGCTATTGCTCCGGTCTCACAGAACCTCAATCAAAAATATTTCCTTAATTTATTTATTTTATTGAATCACCATGTGGAAAGCTACAAAGTTCTCAGGCTTATGTCTCAACTATACAATACTCAAATACCCACCCCTTCACTGGTGCCCATATTCCACCACCAAAGACCCCAGTATACCTCCAAAACACCGCCCCCGACCCCCCATCCCCTCCTGCGTAATTAATAAATTTCACTTCATTTTCTCTTTACCTTGATTACATTCCATATTTCAACACAAAACTCACTATTGTTGGAGTTTTCCCCAAGAAAGACAACCCTACTGCCAAGGAAGCATTTGATAATTAGTTTTCCATTGCTGAGAATGGAGAGATATAAAGTCCCGCTGTTTCAAGTACATAGAATTTTTTTTCCTCCTTCCCGCACCACCAAGTTCATGCCTGCTTAATAAGTAGTCCTCATACTATGGCTGACGCCACACCGCCCGACGAGAAAAAAGGATATGTTCCGTCCTCTGCCAGCATGGGGCTATGGCTTAGTTCACAGTCTAGAGACATGGCTGCAAGCAGTTTTTGGAACCAAAAATAGTCTAGTTGGCCTCCGGATTCTGGTTGATCAGCAGCAACGTGGCCACCCAAAAGTGTGGCCACCTGGGTCAAATCTTGGCAGAGCATGCACTGATATCAGCCCGAAACTGCCCAAGTGTCCCGCTGTTCCAAGCACATAATTTTTTTCCCTCTCATTCCCGTGCCTCTAAGTTCGTGCCTGCTTAATAGACCTCCTAATATGGTGGACGACACACCGTGTTTCTCCCCAAAAGGGGAAAAGAACCGAGAAAGGAGGATATTTCCTCTCCTCGGCCGGCGTGGGGCTACGGCTTAGTTCACAGTCTAGAGAAATGGCTGCTACTTTGATTACCTTCAATATTTCAATAAAAAACTCAGTATTATTGTTTGGAGTTTCCCCCCACAGTCAGACCTGCTAAAAAGGAACCGTTTCACATTGTTGACAATTAAGAGATATTAGGTCACGTGGTTTTGGATTTTTGTATGAAGTCCAGGGAAAATTCTGCCAGTAATTACATCACTGCAAGCTTTTACTTCCCTTTTGTGGTGCTCATATGATGGAGAAGCCTGGAGAGACAAACCCTGGCCCGCTGGCGCTGCATGGGGCAGTGGCTCCGATCACAGTCTGGAGGCATTTCTGCGAGCTGCTCGTGTCCAAAGTAGTTCAGTTGCCTCGGGATCGTGTTCGTGCAGCAGCAGAAAAGACCGTACCAGTGTGGCACTTTGCTTAAATATCAGCAAAGGGCGGGTCCGGCAATCCCACCCCCTGGGATCTCCAGGGAGTCCCGCTGCTACCTGCATTCTGTGTTCTAAAAACTGGCAATTCCCACGCTGTGCCCAATAAGGAAGGGTTGAGAGAGAAAAACCCTGCCCTGCTGGTGCCTCATTGGCCAGTGGCTCCGATCACAGTCTGGAGGCATTTCTGCAAGCTGCTTGTGTCCAAAGTAGTTCAGATGCCTCCAGGATTGTGTTCATGTAGCAGCAGAAAAGCTCAAAAATAATTTTTTAATTAAAATATATTTTTTAAAACTATTATGAAAGAGATAACAAGAGGGCCAGAGAGATGGCTCAAGGGCTGAAATGCATGTTATACATGCAGGGACTCAAGGTTTGATTCCTGGCACCTCATGGTCCCCTTTGTACTGCCACCAGGAATGGCCCCTAAGCACTGCCAGCTGTCCCCTGCCCACTTCAAAAAAAAAAGCATCATTAGAATTTGGAAAAGTATTTGCCAAAATCTATATGTTGATTTGACAAATGTCCATTTCACTGTATTAATTCTCGATCCATGAAAATGGACTATTTTCCCATTTCTTCATTTTGTTTTGTATCTCAGAACTGTATCCTGTAGTTTTTGTTATAAAGGACTTTCACCTTCTTTGTTAAATTTTAAATAGTATCTAACATATAATATTTTTGATTAAATATTGTTTCATTGCTGTGATGATGACAATATTGGTGTTCATTTTTCATGCATCCACTAACATGTAAAGTGAGATACAAATATTTCCTGCATTCAGAGTACTGAAAGTAAGAGCTTGTTCCTTTTTATTCTATTTCTCCTGCATTTTAATCCACAAAAACTTTCATCTTTTTCTTATCTATGCTGGACTAGATTTTTTTGGGGTGCCTTCGAGATTTTGGTTTTGAATTTATTTCTAGAATATGCTACATATGTACCCAGATATTTTGCTTAGACTCATAATAGTTCATATAGAATATTTTCACTAGTATGCTCCTGAAAATCTGGCACAAAGTTGGTTAATTGGACCATTGTAAATTAGAGATAGATATATCAGTTAAACTACAGCTTTATTAACAAATTAATAATTAGTTTATCAAATACTTTAAAACCTGGGGCTGGAGTGATAGCACAGTGGGTAGGGCATTTTCCTTGCACGCGGCCAACCCGGGTTCAATTCCCAACATCCCATATGGTACTCCAAGCACCACCAGGAGTAATTCCTGAGTGCATGAGCCAGGAGTAACCCCTGTGTATTGCTGGGTGTGACCCAAAATGCAAACCAATTAGACCCCTAAAGTGCTATGGTGAGCTCAGTGGTGAGCTCCCAGACATCCCTAATTTTAGAGACATATAAGTTGTAAGAAAGCAAAGGTGTATAACAATTTTAATATCAAGTTATAGTCATTACCTCCATGTATTCATTAGGGGGAATCATTGTTTTTATTCATTGTCTACGTTTAAATAGCTTTGCTTTCCCTGGAGAACCTGTACTTCAAAAGGGCTATATTTTCTCAAAATTTCTATTCCAAGTCTGTAACTAGCAGGAATCCCAGCTGGACATCCAATCCTTTGCAACATCTTAGGCTCTTTCAATGGATTTGATCTTCCTCTCCTGAGCTCAACCTTGCGTCATTCAGAAAACTCACTCAAATAGTTTAGTTTTCACCTCAAAGTGGTTCATTCAGAGTTGCTTTTTTTTCTTTTTCACCCCCACAAAGAATGCATAGTGGTATAGAATCCAACCCATTCTTTTTCTATGATCAAGGACATTTTTCCACCTGTATCAGGAAGTTTATAATCTACCAGCTGGAAATATTTTCTCTATTAAAAACAATGTTAAAAAGTGTACTCGGGTTGAAAATTATAAAGAAATATCTAACACTTCCATAAAGAAGCTCATATTGTATAAGCTTGACGCATGATGTGTTCCGTTCTGTTCCAGAGAGGACAAAAGTTTTTGCAGAAAAAAATAAAGCAGCCTTCATGATGGGGAGCTACAAGGTCATAATCCTCAAGTGAGGAGAAAGCTACAATTGAAAGCATGCAAATTACAGTTCTTAAAACTATCTTTTGTCCAAACCTTGCTTCACAGCTCAGAATAATGATCAGTTATTCTATTGATTCAAACCAAAAATGAACTTTACTTGACTATAAAAATTAAAATAAAAAAATGTGTGAGACAGATAGTCTTTAAATGTATCCCACAGAAATGGACACTGGTGGAGGGATATAGGTGTTGGATCATTATATGACTGAAACCTGATCATCAGCAACTTTGCAGCTATGTCTCTCACGGTGACTCAATTTAAAAAAATGTAAAAATAGATAAATAAATAAATGTATCGCAAGCACCAGTGAGATAGTGCAATGGGTAGGGTGCTTAGCCTTCATGCAGCAGACTTGCATTTGAACTCCAGTATGATATATGGTCCTCCCCTGAGCACCACTGGGAATGATACCTCAGCAGAGAGCCAGAAATAAGCTCTGAGCACCATCAAGTGTGATCCTCTCCTTTCTTCAAAAAAAAAATTCATGAAATTATAAATGAAGGTATTCCAAAACGAACCAGGTCTTCCCAGCATGGATGCCCTAGTGAGATTCCTTTGTCTTGAAGCTTAGTTTGTAGTGGTCCTAAAGCAAGTAAACAATATAAGGGATACTGCATATATTCCAAAGTTGAATGAAAAGAATCCTTGAATTAACTGCCCTGGCCTCTGGCATGCTTACTCCAGAAGAGCAAGCTCTGCATAAGACTACGGTTGAAGAAATTACCTTGCTGAGTTGGATATTCTGATGGTTCCAGTCCCAGGCAATATCTGCCATATTTTATTTTATTTTATTTTATTTTGCATCACACCCGGCGATGCACAGGGATTACTCCTGGTTCTACACTCAGGAATTACTCCTGGCAGTGCTCAGGGGACCATATGGGATGCTGGGATTCGAACCCGGGTCAGCCTCATGCAAGGCAAATGCCCTACCCGCTGTGCTATCGCTCCCGCCCCTATCTGCCATATTTTAAATGGACCAAGCAAGAACTAAACATCTGGGCTCATTCAACCCATACAAATATAAGTTATAGTAGTAAGTTGTTGGTTTGAGCCCTCAGGGAAAAAAAATCATGAAACTTGTATAACTTGGATAGAAATGGAGTGATCATGAGAAGTGAAGTAAGCAGAAATAGAAAGACAAATACTAGATGAACTCACTTATCTGTAGTTAAAGTGTCAAGTCAAGAAAAAATTTTAAAAATACTCACAAATCCTTTTCCCTGGATTACAAAACATGATGCCAGGTTATAGTGGGAGTGGGTAAGGGGGAAATGAGGTAGACCAGAAGGATTGGTGAAGGGTTGTGGGCACATTGCTGGTAGCGAGGTGACATAACTTTATACAGGAAAACCATAAATATCAAGAAATATCAATAGGCAAACATATGACCTAAATTATAGGTCAATTAACTATAATAATTTTTTGTTTTGTTTTGGGGCCACATTCAACAGTGCTCAGGGCTTGCTTCTGCTTCTGAGTTCAGGTATTATTCCTAGATTTTGGGGGGCCCTGAGGGGTACCAGGGACTAAATACAGGTCAGTCACAAGCAAGACAAGCACTCTACCCTCTGTAATATCTTTCTGACCCCTATAATAATTAGTTTTTAAGATGGTGACAGGGCACTTTGATGATGATACAATGTTATCTTTGTACCTCAAAATTTAAAACATCAACACTATTGTAACCATGTTACCCAATATTAATTATAAAGTTGACTTGGATTTGAAAATAAATCCCCTAAGATTACAAGGAGGAGTGGAAATAAGATCTGTTGCATTGTAGCACTGCCATCAAGTTGTTCATCAATTTGCTCGAGTGGGCACCAGTGACGTCTCCACTGTGAGACTTGTTGTTACTTTTTTTGGCATATTGAATACGCCACAGGTATTTTGCCAGGCTCTGCCATGATACTCTCAGTAGCTTGCCGGACTCTGAGAGAGATGGAGAAATGGAACCTGGGTCAGCCGCATGCAAGCGAAATGCCTACTCACTGTGCTAACACTCCAGTCTGGAAATATGATAATAGATTAAAAAATATTTTAACTGTTTAGGAGTGCTGATTTCAAAGACAAGGTTTCGTATTAAACAGGCCATTTTTAGTGAGAAATATTAGAAATAAATATAAACTGACTTATGCCTTGAAGTAGGAATTGATTAATTCAGGTAACCAAACATCTTGGGCTGAAGCAATAGCACAGCGTGTAGGGCGTTTGTTTACCTTGCACGCGGCAGACCAGAGTTGGATTCCTCCACCACTCTCGGGGAGCACAGCAAGCTACCGAGAGTATCTCGCCTTAATGGCAGAGCCTGGCAAGCTACCCGTGGCGAATTCGATATGCTAAAAACAGTAATAACAAATCTCACAATGGGGACATTACTGGTGCCTGCTAGAGCAAATCAATGAGCAACTGGATGACAGTGACAATGACAGTAACCAAACACTTAGTTGTAGGCAATTCCAGCCTTTCCCTATATCTAAGTGTTCAAATGCTGTTCTAGGGAATTGAACCTTGTTTTTCACTCTTGACTTGTGTTTAAAAAGTAGCCACCTACAATCCTGGACTTGAATATATCCTTCAAATCCCATGTAGACTGTTTTATTTTTCTCAACAATTTTAATACCCAGTATTTATTTTTATCTTACTGTTCTTCCATTTTTAAGACACAGGTTACCTCTCTGGGTTTCCAGCAGCACTGAGTCTGAGCTCACGACTGAATCTAGCATTGAACCTTCCAACCGGTCAGCGAAATATTGCTGGGAGTGTTCCCAGGGGACCTTGAGCACTTGGCCTCAGGATTCCTCAAGCATCGCTTGGGAGGTCCCCCAAAGGAGAATGAAGTGAAATCACTAAAGGAAAATGACTAATTTTTGTTTTATCCAAGAATAATCAGTGGTGTTACTTTGTGTTCATTTCTTCTTGAAATTTTATAATTTGCATCACTCTAACAAGACATCTTCATAAAAACTTTTGATAGCTATCCTTATTAATATATACATATATATGGCATATTAATTTTAATTGCTATGAGATATTCCACTGAAGAGTTAAAACACTTTTATAGATTTCCTAGACTATTTATAAATACTTCCAAAATTATAATCAAGGTACTAATAGATTAAATAAAATTAAAGTTGTTGTATATTTGTGTTTTGGTCAGACCCAGTAGCACTAAGGGCTTATTCCTGGCTCAGGTATCACTCCTGGTGGGCTCACGACACCATATGGGGGTTCTAGATATCAAACCTTGGTCAAATTTTGTCATTTTTTAAAAGTAATAATTTTATTTATTTTTTTATTTATTTATTTTTGCTTTTTGGGTCACACCTGGCGATACACAGGGGTTACTCCTGGCTCTGCACTCAGGAATTACCCCTGGCCGTGCTCAGGGGACCATATGGGATGCTGGGATTTGAACCCGGGTCGGCTGCGTGCAAGGCAAACGCCCTACCCGCTGTGCTGTCTCTCCAGCCCCAAATTTTGTCATTTTTGTTTCTACTTTTTTCTTTTCTTCTTTCTTTCTTTCTTTCTTTCTTTCTTTCTTTCTTTCTTTCTTTCTTTCTTTCTTTCTTTCTTTCTTTCTTTCTTTCTTTCTTTCTTTCTCCCTTTCTTTTTTCCTTTCTTTTTTTTGTTGTTTATTTTTGCAGTTCCAGGTGATTAAATCCAGTGAAACATATGTTTTTGAAAAAATGATTTTAAACCAAATTTTTAAATGAAAAATGTATCTCCACCCCCACTGTCTTACAAAATGATTCATAGTGAATGAAAAGTATTATGTCTAGACAATAGACACTAGCTATGTTTCTTGGAATCTGTGACCCATTCAGATTCCAGTGGTTTGTTTTTCACCAAATCAAAAGTACTGATTGTTTTGAGGACAAATTATTTGTGCATATGGAAATTCTTTTTTTGTACCTTCCTACGTACAAATTGAATACAAGCTAACAAATGAAAAGGTAATTTCCTGATAGCTGCGTTATTTTTTGTCTTGTAATATTTGCATTATTTAGTAAATATTTACTGAGCATGAATACTCTACTTGGTCCTCAGAGTAAATAATAAACTCAGTCTTCAAATGTAGTGGGAGGTGAAATGTCAATAACAAAAGAATTTAATATCCATCAAAGTGTTCTTAGGAACATAACTCAAAGCAACATTTTCCAAATATAATTGTAAAGAATAATGTTCCTAAAGCACCTTTCACAGAATCTTTAAAGAATAAATAAATGAGGGGCCAGAGTGATAGCATAGAGCAGGTAGGGTGCTTGCCTCACAAATACTGACTGGGTTCAATCCCTGACATTGCATATTGTCCCTCACACCCGTCAGGAGTGATTCTTGAGTGCGGAGCCATAAATAACTTGAGTGCAGAGCCCGAGCATCACTGAGTGTGGGGGAAAAAAGGGACAAGATAGTTCTTTAACAAATATCACGGTTGGAGAGATACAGATATCTTTGAGAAATACTGAGACAAGTAAAGTTCAATACACATTCTCTTTGCATAGGTAAAGTTTTAACTATGGAAAATACTTTAAAGATGAAAAAATAAACAGAATCCCTCTATTCCCACTCAAGGATGAGATCTAATAATTTTGAATTTAAGAATTTCGGGAGTCTTAACGGAGATAAATATGGTTTGGGTATATTAAAATCTAGAGATTCCAAGGTATAAACCAGAAAGTTACTCAAATACATAAAAAAAATTTAAAATAGTTCTTAAATTATAAAACCATAAGTGCAAGATTATACACATACATAAGCATACATGCATATCCAGGACTAAGCAAATGACTACAGTGATGAATTGAATAAATTTGGGAAATGATGTTTACTATATAATTCCCTGAGAATCTTCCCCAAATCCCTGGAGCTTCTTAAAAGGTTACATAGTATTTGCAGAGTGGCATAAATTAAAATAAATTCTCAACTTGATTTTTTATAGACCCCTTCAAAATTGATCTTGCTTTTGCCACATGAAACAACCTCCACATGTGAGTGCCTGTTGAAATTCAAGTTTTCAGTTAACCAGAAACTCTCATTGATAGAAAGATATCAAGAAAACAAGATGGTAAGTGAGATGGAGCCCTGGATGGAGTAATATGGAATAGTATGTAAATTATGGTACATAAGACAGGCCAATTTTAATGTCCTTATCCCTTTGCTTATGTAGAGACTCAAATAGTTACTTGTGCAAGTCCTAAATACTGCTTTCTCATCATATAGGAAACATACTAAGAGGCACTTTGAAAAAATTGAGCACTTCAGTATTTTATGTATGTATATAAAATTTAAAAATAAGAGTAATACTGTTTGTAGAGCAATCAGAATATATTTATGAGGAATCCCTTGCTCTCTTAAGATGCATGCATTAGTTTAAGACAATATTACATATGTACTAAGCTAAATTAGGTGGTTTAACATGTTTTGCTGCAACAAATTCAGTATGCTTGTAGATACTTTGTATGTATTTACCAAAAAACTGCAGCATTCTATCCCTCCTGTTGCTTGTGTTCAGTGGTCTCAGGCCGCTTCCCCCACCCCAGGGAGGCCAATAGCAATGGGCAGGCAAAGGAGGAAAGAGTGCCAGGCTGGTCAGTATCAATTGTCCTTTATTCCAATCTCTTTTCCTCTGATTCCACTTCTGCTTCTCTCTGGATCACCCTTCATTCTCCTTTGCACCCTGCCCTCTCTTACAGACTAGTTTATATAGAAATCATGTAGGGTGGGGATACAAAGGTGGGGTTGAACATACAAAATCTCATCTAAGGAGATTACTCCAAATTACTAGAAGATACAGTCAAGGGCAGTATTCTATTCACGGTGTGTTGCTTTCTTCTTCCCTCAGCTAGTAATCCACTTAAACAGTTGTAGTACATTTACTTCCAATATTTCTAACAATGTCATTTTGTATGAGCACAGTAAGAAATATGTCAAGCTTAAAGTTTGTTTCTTCCTGAGGACATCTCACTATATATTCCAGACCACAGTCCTCAGGCCAGGTTAGTCTTCCTAATCTCAGCAAGATCCTTATTCAGTTAATCTCTTTGGGGTCATGACAGAGTATGTCCATGAACATGCTCTCAATTTATAGTTATTATGGCAGTTGGCCTGGTCCATTCCAATGCCAGGGTAGCTCACTGCTTGTCCTGGGTTCATTCAGTCCCTCATCAGGACCCTGCTTTTGGGGTGTTAGGCAATTCAGAGCATTTGAGACTTAAGTCGAAGAAGCAGATGTTGAGGAGTGAATATTATTCAGAGTCAATTAACTCCCCAAGTTACAAAAGCATATATTAACTGTCTTCCTACAAAATACAAAAATACAAAAATACAAAAAGGACATTGCTTTAAAATAAACTATGCAAAAGATGGGGAAGAGCAATAATTAACTTACAATACAAGTTCAGTGTTCTTAGGAGGATCTGACCTTACAGCTTAGCAGAATCTGATTAGGGGGAAAAGGTGATTAACTGGCTGGAGAGGAGAGTACAGAGAAGAGTTTACAGATAAACACAGAGGAATGAGAGTGACTTGGGAGCACTGTGATGGGTATAACCCAATAAACCTAAGCTCCCTGTGGCAAGGGAGAAAGGATAAACCAATGTTATCCTACACTTTGGGGAATACATTTTTTTTTATGGATAGACAGCAATAACTCTTATCCTGCTTCTTAATTTCTCCTTTCATCATGTTTTTATACTGATTCCTTGATGTTCTTTATCAGGAATTGTCTTTAATCTATGTGGAAATATTCAATTCTAGAATTTGTGACTGAAAGAAATTCTAAGAAATAATGTTGTATAATCTACCAATTTTATAGACTAATATATTAAGATGAAAATCTGGAGGATAGTACTGCAGGTAGGGGGCTTGCCTTGCATGCAGCTGACCCAGATTCGATCCTGGCACCACAAAACTGCTAGAATTGATCCCTGAGTGCAGAGCCAGGAGTAAGGCCCCCTGAATACTGCCACTTGTTGGCTAACACTCCCCAACAACAAGAAAAAGACATTAAGATGAATAAAAATACTAAGGGTCTGTCCAGGGCCACTTAAAATTAGGATAGGGCTGGAAAGCAAGCCACTTGGAGACTATCAGTGAGAAGATGTACTGGCATAAAGCATCACAGAACTAATAATTCTATTCTGAGATTTTTAAGATTTTAAGGGGCACTTCATGTGCTACTTAAAAATTAAGTAGGCCACAGGCAAAACAACCATTTCTGGGATCTTGATTTATTGAAAATATTGAATTGTAACAAAAAATATATTTTATATGGGAAGTTTTTATATGGCAGAGAGTCTCTTGCCCGCATGCCTGGCTGTCTTCCCCGGGGCCCCTCGGAGGGGATGGGCTCCAGCTTCCCTCCCCACCCCAAGCAGAGCTCCTGGCGGCCGGAGACCACCAGAACCTAGCTGCAGCCATGCTGGAGGCTCCTCTCTACACATTTGGACAGGCCTCATACATGAAGGTACCGGCAGAGGAACCCAGGTGTGTGTAATCCCATCAACAGTCAACATCCAGAGACTTAAAAGCAAGCTCTCAGAAGCGATATCTTTGGCCTACTTCTCACTCTAGGAGAAACTGGCAATCTTCTGAGAGTTTCCTGCCCACATGGGACAGCCTTGCAAGCTCCCCATGGTGTATTCATATGCAAAATCCACTAACAAGCTGGATCTCATTCCCCTGACCCTGAAGAGCCCCCAGTGCAACATCGTTAGGAGGGCCAAGTTGAAATAGACTCCTAAGATCTCAGAGAAAGGACGAAATGAGATGTTAGTGACCCCGCCCGAGAAATCGGTAATTAACGGGATATTGTGTTGTGATTGTGTGTGATATGGGAAGTTTACTTGTGGGGATCCTCCTTTTAAGTTATAGCTGAAATATCAGCCCCTCAAAGAACCTTTTCTTGTCTGTGCTAGTAAAATATTTTCCATGGATTTATTTCATAATATCCTCTTCATTTCCTTCACAGTACATATCATACCCTAAAAATGTATTATTACTTGTTTATTACCTCACCCCAATCCCTGTTAGAACATATTCTAGTTCATGTTCTTACTATTTTTTAAAATTAATTTTTATTAAAAAATCTTAATTTGCAAAGTTATTCATTATACAGTTGTTTCAAATATTTAATATTCCAATACCACCAGAAGGACCTTCCCGCCACCAATATCCCTCCTAAGGCACATAACAATTTTACCTTTACTGTTTAGTTCAACAAAACTTCAAGATCAGGCAAATAATAAGCTCAAAAAATAAATTAATGAGAGCCATTTAGTGATTACTATGTGATTTTAATCTGTGTGAATACGAGAATTATAACCATTTAATATGATATAGTAAAATGCCTATTCTTGTTGACATATATACATTTTCAACTCTGGAATCTAAAGTATATTCACCATTCAAACTTAAATTTAAATCTAAAGAATGTTCATCATTTTGGATCTGGAGCCTCATACAGGATCTAGCTCAGAGGAAAGAGTTCTCTGAGTGGGCAAAGACAAAATCAGAGAAGAATAAGAGGATACTGGACAAGATAGTACAAGACTTGTGACTGAGTACCACAAGAAGAGCATTCAGGGGCATCTCCTGTGCCCTAGGTAAGGACAAAGACCTGGTGGGAAAACTTTAGACACAGGAGATTGCCCTTGAGGAGGACTGCACAACCTCAGAGTAACATAAGTGACAATTTGAAGCATCTTGTCAAATGTCTGTGAGCTAAACTATTACTGTATACATGATCAGGATTATCTATGAAGGTGTTATCTAGCTTTGTCTTTGCTCTAGTTTAGAATAAAAGTGTTTGTGAAATCCTGTAAGCTTCCATAAAAGATAAAGACGGTGGTTTCAATGGACCCGCGCAGGCAGGACACAGCAATGGATTGGGCGGACTGAGAGCCGCCTCCCCAGGCTGGATGATGGGCGAAGGATGGGCAAGGGAAACGGTGAAACAGGAACCGGTCCTGGGCTGGTCGGTGGTTGGTTTATTTCTCTCTCCTCCCTGGCGCCATCCGATCTCTCCCTTTACGGAGCAGTTGTAGTTGTCATTTTGACCAAGTCCCAGTCATCAGAGTTCCATCATCCTAGTCTCCTCGCAGACCTCAAACTCTCCGAAGTCTCAGTTCTCCTCCTGGTCTTCAGCATCTTGTGGCTGACCTTCTTGTCCTCAACATCTAGACTTCAGCATCTAGTCTTCACTATCTCCTTCTCATCGTCTCCTTCCTAGAGTCCAGTCTACCTCTGCCAGTTTCTCTGCCAGTAACAAGTCTTTCTACCAGCCACAAGTCTCTTCCAGTCACAAGTCTTCATCCTCTCTTTTCCCCCTCATGTCATCATCCTCTATCTGTCTTTGCCACAGGTCACTTCCCATATTCTCTTTAAGTCTTCTCCTCAGTCTCAAGTCTTCTCTCATCCTCTCCTTAAGCTTTCTCTTCTTGCCTTCTTAAAACTTCTCTCCTTCTCTCCTTAAGTCTTTCCTAGTCTTCTTTGGTCTTCTGTCTTTCCTAGCCCCATACAGCATAGTTATATAGGAATCATGTAGGGTGGGGATACAAGGATGGAGATGAATATTATCATAACAACAAAAAGAGTTTAAGGCTACTCCTTCAGGAGATTAACTCAAGGACAAAATCTCATCTGGAGAGATTACTCCAGATTACTAGGAGATCCGCCCAAGGGCAGGATTCCATCCAGGGTGTGTTGCTTTCTTCTTTCCTCAACTAGTAATCCATTTAAACAGTTATAGTAAATTTACTTCTTGTAATATTTCTAGTAATGTCATTTTGTATGAGCACAGTAAGAGATATATCAAGCTGAAAGTGTGGCTCTTCCTGGGAACATCTCACTATATATATTCCAGACACCAGTCCTTGGGCCAGGCTAGTCTTTCCTAACCACACGAGGGTCCTTATTCTGTTACCTCTTTTTTGGGTCATGACACAGTTTGTCCATGACCGTGTTCTTAACTTATAGTTAAGTACTTTGGCACTTGGCCTGGCCCATTTTAATGCCAGGGTAGCTCACAGCTTGTTCTGAATCCACTCAATCCCTCGTTGGGATCCTGCTCTTGGAGTGTTAAGGAACTATGGGCAACTGAGGCTAAAGTCAAGTCAATATGGATGCCCAAGAGTAAATATTATTTTGAAGTCAATTCCCATGTTACATAGTAGAGCATTAACTGTCTTCCTGTATCTATACAAAAAGAACACTGCTAAATCAACAATACAAATGACATAAAGGAAAGAGAAAAGCAATTTAAGATTATTAGTACCTGCTGGAATTGAGAATGCCTCAGTTGCACTGTTGTGAGTGGCTCAATAAACCTTAAGTTCCCTGTGGGAGCAGCAAGGACAATCCAGTGTTATCCAACAAAGTCCCAAATTCTTCTCTCTTTTTTTGGAGAGAGAATAAAGTCCAGGGTGGGTTTAGACCACATCTGGTGGTGCTCAGGTACTCCCAGCTCTGTGCCCAGGGCTAGATCCTGGTGGTACTCTGAGGTCCCAGGTTGTACTCTGGGGACCAAATCCAGGCCTCATGCATGCAAAGCATGCAGTCAGTCTACTGAGATATTTTTCCAGCCCCAAAATCCTTATTTTAAATCTTTACACTATCACTATCTGTATTCCCTCTCCCCTAAACCCCATGTCATAACCTTCATAGTGTGATGACCAGAGGAAGAAGCCTGAATAGTCAGCATGAAGCTGGCCATCTTTAAACTTCTTTATAGTGACTCCTCCATCCAACACCGCTGAAGTAATTAGAATAACCAAGTAATGCTGATGTTGATTTAGAAAAGTTATCTAACAAGATCCCAAAGGCAGTATGCCAGAGTTTAAGCAAGGGGAATTTTAGCCGAGCCACCACGGGAGATATTGATGTAGGGAAAAAAAAAAAAGATTTTAAGAATATAAAACCTTCCTTAAGGCAGAAAGTACATCTGCTGTGGTGGTTTTCTGCACCCCTTTTCCCTAGAGGACTAGAAACACCACGTATCTTGCCCAGACACAAGCCTCAACTTCGTCAGTATTCAAACCACTGAGCCCAGATCTTTCTGCTTTACCCACCTCTGAGTGTGTGCATTCCCCATGCCAAGTCCTAAAAGGATAAACAAAACCTGTGGCAGAAAAGAGAGGTAACAATTAGCAAATAGCTGAGGGCAAATGAAGCTCTGGAATTGCAGCAAATATGTAGACACTTGGGCGCCGGGTGCCATATGAACAGAGGAGCCACAGCACCTTAGTCAGATGGAAAATGAAGATGGGATTGAAACTGGCATGTAATGCAAAATTGCCAACTTCCTGGAGACAAGATCATTCTTCTCTTTGCAATAATACAGCCCACACATATCAAGGAATTGGGCTGTTTGCTGTGTTTCTCTTATTAACTTATTAACTGACTCCTGAGGGATGGACCAATATTCTAGTGCAAAGGACTGTAATCTTCATTTGGGGAATATGTCTTATTTCCAGACTCTGTATTAAACTTAATTTATTTTTGGTATCTTCAAAGAGATTTAGATAAAAATCTACTGTATAGTTTGCAGCCATCTTCTGTTGCAATATGTCTCTCCCCAGTTGTATCCACTCAATTTCTTGCAGAAACTGCCTTGCCCCCCTACTGGCCATGATTGATCTGGGATAGACACCTGATAAAAGTCAGAGTCAATGGCTTGTACTTAGCGTTTTCTGAGGTCCAGCCATATTCATATTCTTGGCTTTCTTAAGTTACTGGTTTTTGGTCTAATCTAGCTTGAATTAAATTTGTTCTTTTCTCCAGAGAATTCTAGTTAACAAAGGAAATATGGGGTGGGAGAACTGACATAAACTCTTGATTTAATTATCATCAATGAGCAAAAGATGTTTGAACATAGTTTGGGGTAGACAGCCTCAAAATTATGTATCCTAAATGAAATAAGACCATACTGTAGAAAAATATTAACGAATACTATTTTATTTTCCCTCAAACAATGGTTGGGCTTTTGCCTTTCATGCTGCCGACCCGTGTTTGATTCCTCCGCCCCTCTCGCAGAGCCCGGCAAGCTACCAAGAGTATGAAGCCTGCACGGCAGAGCCTGGCAAGATACCCGTGTGTATTGGAGATGCCAAAAACAGTAACAATAAGTCTCTCAATGAGAGATGTTACTGGTGCCCGCTCGAACAAATCGATGAACAACGGGATGACAGTGACAGTGATTCATAATTGGATTTTTAACCATATCATGTTACATCACCAATCCTGTCACAGTGTCAACTTGCCTCCACCAGTGTTCCCAGATTCCTTATCCTATACCCACCCCAGTCTGCCATCTTGATAGGCACTGTTTAAATTTGGTTATTAAGATTTGGGTCTCATAGTTTCAGTGTTGTTGACCCTGTGGTTTGGAATATTTAGCTCTCATTCCTTAACACCATCAATGAACCTGTATCCCCTATCCCCATCGCTTCTCATCTTCGCCCCTTCCTCTTTATTTCTCTCCACCTGTACCCTGGGGCCGAGGGCGATCTATGCCTGCCCTGCCTTAAACCATTGCATTGCCCCATCCAGTTACTCCAGTTACTCTAAGCACGGCAGACAAGTGATATCATACTGTGTTTGCTTTTCTTCTGGCTTACTTCATTTAAGGAATATCATTTTAAAGAAAGCCATTATTTCAATAAGTTTTATTTATTCAACCAACATTCAGGGAACATTCATAATGCTGTGTGTGTATGTGTGTGTTTGTGTGTGTTGGGGATATACCCAGTGAACTCAGGGCTTACTTTTGATTCTGAACTTAGCATCCATCTCTCCTGGGTGGCTTTGAGGGGACATATGGTTTGCCAGGAATTGAGTCTCAGTCAGCTGTGTGCAAGGTATATGCAAGCTCTACCTGTTGTATTCTCTCTCTCTTCAGATCCACCATTCATTACATTCTAAATAATGCTACTTAGGCATGGAAAAGTAAAATCTAGTAATGGACTTTAAGTAGATAAGTCTGAAGTGAAGACAAATAATCTAAAAGGAAAAACAATGACCTAAATTACAATTCAGTGAAGCAAATGTATAATATTGGAGATATATATATTTACATATATATATATGGTAGGCAAATGCATCTCAGTCATATCTAAATCATACCAGGAAAACCAAGAATGTTTTCTGGAGGAGAAGACAACTTAGCTGAATTTATAGTATGTGTAGGGTTAGTGAGACAAGGAATAATGATAGGAGAGGAAAAAAGATTTTATTTACAGAGTCACAAGTTGTTGCCTAAATATCAATTTATACATTGATTTAGCATTCATTCATTTATTCCAGAATCAATTTATTTTTTTTTGTTTGAGAAAAGAAGTGCACAGGTCAAGAGCACAGGCTCGGGGCTGGAGCGATAGCACAGTGGGTTGGGCGTTTGCATTGCACAGGACCAACCCAGGTTCAATTCCCAGCATCCCATATGGTCCTCCGAGCACCACTAGGAGTAATTTCTGAGCGCCCAGCCAGGGGGGAGTAACCCCTGAACATTGCCAGATGTGACCCAAAAAGAAAAAAAAAAGAGCACACACTCTGATGCCAGAGAGAGTACAGTGGTAAAGGTGCTTTAAATCCAGCTGATCCTAGTTAGATTCCCAGCACCAAAGGGTAAGCAAGCATTGCCAAGCCCAAGGAGCAGTGCATCCTCAGACCCTAGCACTGAATCACTAACCTGGTTGGTCAAAACTCACAAGAATGGCCCCCTGAGCATCACTTGAGAGTACCCCCCCAAAAAAAAATCACAATGGAGTACAGATTCTGCATCTAGAATTTTCTTGTAATCAAATCTCAGTTCTGGAACTTTCCATTTGTGCAAGTTTTAGTATATTTGGCCGACCTCTCTGTGAATCCATTTACTCACCTGTAAAATGAAGCTAATAATAGAAACTTCCTCCTGAGATTGTTGCATGAAATAAGGAAATAGATATATGTAAAATGTACCATAGAAGAGCTTTCTCTTTGCATTCTTGTATTACTCAGTACTCTTGTATTACTTGTAGGCCTCCAATACTGAAAAGTAAATCACGTCTTCATTCACAATATAGACTATTGAGAGATTTGCAGTAAGGAGAGCTAGCAAATTGTAGAGGGAGAGGCTCTGTTATATTTCACAGGGGCTACATCAAATAAAAGCATTGAACAACCCTAAACACCAGGGTTTATATCACAAAAGAGTATCACTTGTATCACTTGTCACCGCGTTGCTCATGAATTTGCTCGAGTGGGCACCAGTAACATTTCCATTTGTCCCTGTCACGTGCTTGTGTAGCCCAATGGCATCTACTCGCTCCAGGAACACAAAGAGCCTCAAAACATTTGTTCAGGGCCTTGACGAAGATTTCTGACCATTTTATAGGTGGGCGGCCAGGCTTTCTTTTGACATCCCGTGGAATTCAGTCCATAATAGCTCTAGTCCACAGCCATTTCTGAATCACATTATATGTCCGGCCCATCTGATTTATTTTTTAATTTTTTTTAATGGAATCACCATGTGGAATGTTACAAAGCTCTCAGGTTTAAGTCTCAGTTATACAATGCTCGAACACCAATCCCTTCACCAGTTCACATATTCCACCACCAAGAATTAAAGTATGCCTCCCTCTCATCCCCCCACCTCCTCAGCCCCCCACCCTGCCTGTGTAACTGATAAATTTCACTTTACTTTCACTTTGATTACATTCAATATTTCGACAAAAACCCCACTATTCTTGTTTGGAGTTTCCCCACCCCCCCCAAAGTCGGACCTGCTGAAAAGGAAGCATTTGATAATTTGTTTTCCATTGCTCAAAATGAAGAGATATGAGGTCGAGTGGCCACAATAGCAGCTGCACAGTTTTGGATTTCTGTATTTTAGTTTTTTTGTTTGTTTGTTTGTTTTTGCTTTTTGGGTCACACCCTGCGATGCACAGGGGTAACTCCTGGCTCTGCACTTAGGAATAACCCCTGGCACTGCTCAGGGAACCATATGGGATGCTGGAAATTGAACCCAGGTCGGCCGCGTTCAAATGTACTACCCGCTGTGCTATCACTCCAGCCCCTTTATTTTATTATTTTAGTAACTAAGTCAAGAGAAATTTCTGCCAGAAATTGCATCATTGCAAGCTTGTACCTCTCTGCTAATTTATATTTCACATATGAGTGCAATCTTTCTATGTCTGTTTCTTTTTGACTCATTTCACTCAACATGATATTTTCCATGTTGATGCACTTATATGCAAATTTCATGACTTCATCTCTTCTGACAGCTGCATAGTATTCCATTTTGTAGACGTACCACAGTTTCTTTAACCAGTCATCTGTTTTTGGGCACTCTGGTTTTTTCCAGATTGTGGCTATTGTAAACAGTGTTGCAATGAACATAGAAATGCATGTCATTTCTACTATCCCTTTTTGCCTCTCTGGAATATATGCCAGGAGTGGTATTGCTGGGTCAAATGGAAGGACAATTTCTAATTTTTTGAGAATTGTCCATATTGTTTTCCAAAAGGGCTGAACCACCAGCAGTGAAGGAGAGTCCCTTTCTCCCCACATCCACACCAACACCTGTTGTTTTTGTTTTTTAGGATGTGGGCCAGTCTCTGTGGTGTAAAATGATATCTCATTGTTGTTTTGATCTGCATATCCCTGATGATTAGTGATGTTGAACATTTTCTCATGTGCCTCTCACCATCTGATTTTTGATGCCAAATGAGACAGTGTCCCTGATCCTCAATTGTCGAAGGATGGCAAACGAGGCACCATCCCTTATCCTCAATTGTCAATGGCGGTCAGAACTCTGGATTCCTTCTCTCACTTGAGTGAAATGTGATACTCCAAGCATAACTCTTTTGATTCCTCTTTAAGAGACCTGATTAGCGCTCTCAGCCTGTTTTCATAGGCCCAGGTCTCTGAGGCGTATGCTAGAGCAGGAAGAAGGGTGGAATCGAAAAGATGTGCCCAGAGCCGGAGGTTCTTCATCCTCTTAACAACTTCTTTGATGCTCTTGAAGGCATTCCATGATGCTCTCTTCTTCCTGCACAGTTCTGGCGCCAAGTCATTCGTCATGTTGTGTTCTCAACCCAGGTACACGTAACTGTTGCATTCGAAGATGTCCGTTCCATTGAGAGCAAATGGAACATCAGTAACTAGTTTGTTTCTCATGAACATTGTCTTCATGAGATTCAGCTGCAGTCCGACCTTTCCACAGTCACGGTTGAAGTTGGCCAGCATCCATGCCACTTGATTAATGTTTGGTGTTATTAGAATGATGACTGGAGCGGTAGCACAGTGGGTAGGGCATTTGCCTTGCATGCCGCAGACCCAGTTTTGATTCCTCCATCCCTCTCGAGAGCCTGACAAGCTACCGAGAGTATCTCACCCACATGGCAGAGCCTGGCAAGCTACCTGTAGCATATTTGATATGCCAAAAAACAGTAATAACAAATCTCACAATGGAGATGTTACTGGTGCCTGCTCGAGCAAATCCACGAACAATGGGATTACAGTGCTACAGTGACAGTGCTACAGAAGAATGATGTCATCAGCAAAGCAGAGGTGGTGTAGTTGCCGGCCGTCTATCTTCACTCCCATTCCCATACCAAAGGGTACTTCAAAATTTTGCTAGATGGAGGAGTTCTGATCCCAAGTCATCCAAGACAGGCACCCAGACTGACAAAGCCACCAACTTTCTGATATTTAGAAGTTTCTTTGGAAAAGAGAGTAGGATGGCAAATCATACAATAGGCCTTAAAAATCGCTTGCCTAGAAGCGAAACAAATTACTTCCACTGACAATAGGCCAGAGAAAGTTGTATGGTCACAATATACCTCAAGGTGGTAAACATGTATATTCCTAGTATGTGCCCTTAAAGAGGAGAATAGGGGCATTTTATAATACATTAACTGATGGTCACAGCTATCCTAGCATTACAGAATTATAGAAACTTCTTTGGGAAAAATCATTTTAGCTGAAAAGCTCATAGTGAAAAATTAATTAGGCACAAATTGGGATATGTTGATTCTAGACTTGTTCTTGAGAAAACAAAGTAGGCAGAGTACAAAATGATATACCAAGAGAGAAAGAAAAGAGGTTGCCATGGCCAATTGTACAGCACCTAGCAGAGGAATGTGGACTGAATCAAATGAACATCATCTTCAAGCAACAACTCTTATTAAATATGTTTGACAGTTGAACTTCTACCTTATAAGAAGATTTTGGTTTTGACCCATAGAATGAACCAAAATGATTAAACAGTATTGTGGATGGATAGCAGTGAGGAGAAGCTGGCTCTGATACATGATGAATTAGGAGAGAAGCAAGTGAGTAGAGAAAGACAAACAGGAAAAATCTCCATGAGGGCAGAGGCAGTAAGAATGCTGGCCTGATCTCTAATTTGATAATCACGGGGATAAAACCATTCACTAAAGAGAAAATAAAGGATGGAAAGAAAGATACAAGTTCTGGTCTTAGAAAGACTATGCAGAGAAGACTTCTAAGTTATCCAAGTGGAGTTCACTTATAGTTGTCAAGATGAGATAGGAGAGCTAAATAAAAATTTACATTTGTGAGTCATCAAGATATGGAAGTTTACTAGAGACATGTGACTAATAATGATGCTAAAGGACAACAAATCAAAAGAGAATGCGTTGGCTGGAGAGATAGTACTGCAGGTTTAAGGTCCTGGCCTTGCACATGGTCAACCTCATTTTGATTCCTGGAACCCCAAATGGTCCCGAGCCCACCATGAGTGGTCCCTGAACAGAGTGAACAGAGAGCCAAGAGCAATCCCTGAGTACTGCTGGGTATGGACAAAAACAAGAGAGAGAAAAATAAAATAAAGATGGGTAGGGGGTTATAGAATCCCCTAAAGAACACCAATATTTTGAGGGTAAAAAGGAGAAGCAGATGTTAGGCATGAGACAAGAATAGAAGGCTGACATAACAGGCAGAAGAGACAGGATAGTGAAAGACAAATAAATTTAAAAAAAACTATTCACAGAAAAATGGTCATTACTGTCCACACTGATAAAGTATGTGTGTGCACAAGTGTGTGTGCATGCATGCATGAGTGTGATGTTTGATCTAATTCCAAAAGATTTTGCTGTTTGTAACCAGAGAAGTTTGACACCATTTCTTTCAACTTTCTCCCAATCCTCTCCTTCTCAAACATTTTAAGATTTTAGAACCAGGAACAAAAGAAGTGGCACTGTTTTCACAGGATGTTATCTTCTTTTATTCTTTTACCTTTTGTCCATACTGTTCCCTCTTATGACAACACCCTTTATTCATTCTTGGAAATCTGCAACTCATTCTTTAAATTGTAGTTTATATATAGAAAAAAGTACATCTACTTCAAAACCTTCTCTGGCATTAACAGACAAAACTAAGTATCTTTATCCTTGTGTACCCATAGTACTTTATACATCTTTTTTTACTTACAATATGCTATCATAACTAGTGATTCAGAAGTTCATTCTTGTAGGAGATGCTGAAATCCTCAAGGACACACAGGCAAAGTTGAACAAATATTTGTTGAATTGAACGAACTGAATCACATCTAGAGGAAATAGATATTTTTTACCAAAAGATGGGTCTCTATTGATGTTTGGTTTTTATGTTTTAAAATTTCCAGTCTTCTTCTCTTTGGAAAATTGTATTCCATTCACACTTTATAACGTCAAGAATTAATAACTGATGAGATATAGGAAGCAAAAATAGTTGCCCCACTTCCCTTTCTTCTGTGGTTCCCTCCCTTTCTCTCTTTTCCACTGACACATCACATTTTGATGTCATTTTTTTGTGCTTTGTTTTCTTCCAAGTTCCCTTGGCCCCTGTCTTTGCAGAAATATGCAATGACCCATTATGCAAGGAACTACATTGTATAACAAGCAAGACTTCTCCCTCTCAGGAGACCATATAGAAGAAAAATAAATAAACATGTAAATAAACACAAAAATCCTTAATAAGGCTGCTAATATAAATGAAGGCCAAGGCTGTAATCCCTTAAGAAATTCTAGAGATGGATAGTTTTAGGCACCTCCTGGTAAATTGCTAATGCATTATTCAATAAAAACAAAACAAGAAAATGCCAAGGTTTCTGTGACCCTTCCTGAAAAGCTTGATCCAAAGCCTCACTTTGTAATTGCTTAAATGAATGAACTTCAAAGAAACAAAATGTGAATATAATTTTTTGTATTAGTTTTTGGGCCAAGCTCAGTGATGCTCAGGGGTTACTCTTGACTCTGCACTCAGGAATTACTCCTGGTGGTGCTTGGGGGACCGTACGCAATGCACGGCATAGAACTGGAATAGAATCTGTGTCGGCAAATTGGAAAGCAAGTGCCCTCACTGTACTCTTGCTCCAACCCCAAAATGTCAATAAAAATTATTGGGAAATAAATTGGAGTTATTTTCTCTTTGTCATATTTAACGATGCCTGTCCTATATTACCTGTTGTTATTCTGATTGAACAGAGTTGAAAAGAATTTCTTTGGTATTATATAATTTCATTCTTGAAGGAAAATTGAAAAGCACTTTTCCTGACCTCTGAGTCTCCTCATTTTAATTTCTTTGTATACAAAATAAATTCTATATCCCAAAATTTCTAGTTTTACCAGACAAACTCTGTATGATCTCATTTGGTCCAACAACCTCCTCTACTACAATCTCTACCATGTTCCTCTATACATCAACTCTGGACTCTCCCAGTTCATACAAATGCTCTTTTGATATGTGTACTTACACGCTTGGAATACTTTTAACTATGGGATTTACATCCCTTTATCTTTAACAGATCAGATGTGATTGGGGCTCATTCAGGGTTATATGGCTGTAGTTCAGGGCTGGAGTGATAGCACAGTCGTAGGGCATTTGCCTTGCACGTGGCCCACGCGGGTTTGATTCCTTCATCCCTCTCGGAGAGCCCGACAAGCTATCGAGAGTATCTCATTTCGCACAGCAGAGCCTGGCAAGCTACCTGTGGTGTATTCAATATGTCAAAAACAGTAACAACAAATCTCACAATGGAGGCGTTATTGGTGCTGCTTGAGCAAATCGATGAGCAACAGGATGACAGTGATACAGTGATCTTTAAAGGAAA